>NC_044402.1:139305171-139912656 GCF_006542625.1 Nomascus leucogenys | reverse complement strand
GACTTTTGAGAGCAATCAATCCACTGGCTTTACTTTGAGGCAGCTCTCGTGGGCAGACTAGAATCTCAACTCCCTAAGCAGGAGCATGAGCCAGCATTTCCCTCTGAAAACTTCAGTGGGCAGGAAAACGTTACAGGAGAACTCCCAAGACAGCACGACTTGGTCAACTCTGAAATGTTCCGGCGTCACCCATTCTTGCCCCCAAGTCTTCTCATGGGAGAAGGGCATGGGAGTCACTCTTTACTGCTCAACCGTGAGGCAGGTATGCACCCCCACCTCTCAGACCCAGACCCTCTTGGCCCAAACAGCCTCTTCATCTGCCCCACATGCCAGGCACGGGATTTGCCTCTGACTTAGGAAGGAGGGCAACATCAACCTGATCTTGGGAACTCGTGACATGCGGCAACGTCACGGGGCTGGAGGCGGCAGGGTCCAGGAGCCAAGAGACAGGTGGGGAGGGGAAATGCTGCAGGGAGGTGGCGGATTCCAGAATCACAGGGGCCTGTCGCAGGAAGAGAGGGAATGGGTCCCAAGATGCAGGGACAGCCACGTCCTGGGCACCAGCCCTCATTGCACTGGGCCCAGCCTGATTCAGTAACTGCTGCCGCCCAAACGCAGCAGGCCCTGCACGCCGAAGAGGCCTCCCCAGGCCTGGACCCATGGGCTGTCCGCGGGGCCCCACAGGCTGGTCTTGCTGCTGGTTCTCCTGGGACAACTCCGTCCGTGTGCCCTTTTCACTGTCAGGAGAGTCCTGGGCTGGTCATCCCACCCTTCATGGTCCACAGCTCATGAGGAATTGTGTCTCTGCTTCTCAGTGGCAACCCCATGGCCTGTAAAGGTGCCTTGAGCAGAGGGAGATGTGAACAGCTGGTCCCTGGTGGCTGCAGCAGGAGGAGAGAGCAGCTCTAGGCCACCCCTTCCCAGCTGCCCAGCCAGAGCAGATCAGGCACAGAGCCTCACACCCAACTCAGCAAACCAATCCCTCCCATCCAGTGAGGGGTGAAGTGTGTCTAATGAGTGCAAAATCATGCTATCCCTGGAATGGAGGCCAATTCGACTGCTTTATTCCCAAAACTATTTGAAGTAGCTTCAAGATTGGGATTAAAACATCGATCAAATCTGCAGGAAGGGGAAGGAGGCGTGGCTGCTGTGGGAGGAGCCTGCAAGAGCGTGGCTAGATGGTGCCCTCGGGGTGCAGACGCGCATCAGATGGAAGGTGAGGGAGCCTTCAGGAAACAAGGGCAGGCAGAGGCCCAGGTGGGGCCTGGGGAGCCGGGACCCGGAAGTGCAGTGAGCAGGGGTTCAGGCACAGTTGGGGCTTCTGACCATGTCAGGTCGGGGCCGGGGCAGCTCCCTCACCAGCCCAGGTGGAGTCTGTGGTCTCCTGGCCCCTCCATGCCTCCGTTCTCTCTCCAGAAGTCCAAGGTATGGGACCAGGTGACCAAAGCTTCGAGCCTTGAAGCAGGAGGGCCCGCCCAGTGGATGTGAATGCCTCCACAGCTGACTCAGGCTGGCTCTCCCGCGTGCCCACCACCACTTTCAGAAACTGCTGGGAATCAAGGCACAATCGGGAGCTGGGAGGAGGGGCGCTTGCACAGATGTGATGTCCAGCACCCCAGACATGCACCCCGGACACTTTCCTTAACCCCTCGAACATTCGGAGGAGGCCCCGGTTCTTTCCGGATCATCTCAGATGGACCCAGAACCTCCCTGCAGCCCCAGCACCTTCATGGGCCCTTCCAGGTGGCTGGCCCTCCTCACCGCAATGGGCCTGGGATGCAGAGCCCAGACCTTGGTTCACGGCCAAGCACCCGAGGCCGCGGGGCGCTGCCAGAGAGGTCAGGAGCCTCTGTAATGAAGGAGCAGCCCCTTCCCCAGCCCAGGTGTGTTTTCACTGTGGTCCTCCTTTCCATCTCTGCCACCCCCAAGACCAACATGGTAAATGCAAGCAGAATCATTCAAGGAGCTGCTGCCTGCCTCTGGCCTTCCCTTCTAAAAGGGGATGAAGTGCCTGAGCCCAGCTGATGAGAATCCTCGCAGCATAGATTACAGTCAGAAGCTCTTAAAGATTTAGCATAACACAGACGAGATGCCTATCTCCGGGGGCCCTTGAGGAAGCAGCATCTTAAATAAAACCATCATACATCTTTCCTCTTGACAGCAAGACAGGCAGCACGGGGCAGAGCAGGATCGATCCCTCCTCCCGCGTAGATGGGTCCTGATTATTCCCTTAAAAGATATCAGATGCTGAACAACAAGACATAAACTCCTGACACTGTCTTGAGGCGCTTTTTCGAGATTGCTGCAAATGGAAGGCAGGAAAAAACAAACAGAGCCGTAGTGATCAGGGCTTCAGAAGCACCTCATGGAAAGAACACCAGAGCTGGCAGCGGGCCAGCCTGTGTGGCTTTCGCCTTCTGTGTTTGAGCCCGACAGCCACCCCAGGAGAGGGGAGCATGCTGGCTCAGCCGGTGCACGTTAGGCCTAGCTGCCAGCTGCCTGCACTGCTCCCCAGAACCTGCCTGCCCTTGTCCGGGGCTGGGGAAGCACAGGACGTGGCTGAATTCTAGACTTTGGGAAAAGGCAGAACTGAGAAGGGATTCAGAGTCCATGGAATCCCCTGAGCACATGCAAACGCGCACAGCAACAGGCCTTCAAAGCGGGCTCCTAGGGCATATGCGCTGGGTGTGTCCGTGGTCCAGTGTGCCACAGCTCAGCACTCTGGGCACCCTTCCAGCTCAGGGCGCCTGCTGCGGGGGCCTGCACTGGCTCTCCCAGTGGTCGCTCAGGAACAGTGACTGAAAAGGATCCGCCCCTCAGCTTTGTGGAGGTAGGGGGACATTCCCCGACCCCTTTTTGGTAGGCTCTGGCCCCAAGCTCCGAGAGGCGTCTCCTTCTGTTTCTGCCTCTCCTGCGGGGAGGAGAAGCTGCCCATTGGCGAGCGAGGTCCAGACAGTCCAGGCCCCGCCTGGAGGAGCTGCCCACTCCTCATCTGAAGTCCTTCATCAAACTTCTGGAAAGTGTCCTGTGGCAGGAGCTCAGGGGTCAGCATGGAGCAGTGGGTGTTGCCTTCCTGGGGACCACACCGACACCAGGAGACTCGCTCACCATGAGTGAAAAACGAAAGAAGTTCTGCGTGAATTGGACAAGGGTCTACCCAGCAAGGAGGCCTCATGCCCTGGTCCCAGGCCCCAGGCCCGCTGCAGGGCCCCGAGTTCTGTGCACGGGTGGCTTTTGACGTTCACTCCCATTTTCATTCCACATCCTCCCTGCACATGGCAGATAGCTTTCCATTCCCAAAACTCTCAGAGAAGGACCCAGTTCCGGGGGTAAGAGCTGGGGTGAATGGCTCTCTCCACTGGCCACCTCCTAGCTGACGGTGTGACAGTGACTGCTGGGCCCAGTTGCCTCCCCAGGGTGACCCCCGGGAGACTTCACCCAGAACTGTCGGATCTCCTGGAAGCTGGGGCTCACCAGTCCAGCCCGAAGCGCTTTGTTCCGAAGGTAGAGGCATGACGGGGAATTTACATGAAGCCACGACCGTTTCCAGAGCTGCAGTAACAGTTTCTCAAGTTTCGAGGCACCCACCCGCTGCCCCAAACGTGAAACAGGAGTCCCGCACGTCCTTAGTCCTCCGAGCTAGCATGCTGGTGCCTGCAGCGTCCCGCAGGATGCTGGGACTGGGGGGGTGTGCTCCCGAGGCACCAGGCCACAAAGAAGACTGGTGTTTTCTGGAATCAGCAGTGATTGCCCCAAGTGCCTGGGTCATGGCCCTCACCATCCTGCCCATAGAGCTGGGGCCTGGTGCCCTGGGGTACAGAGAATGAGACCCAGGCCTGGGCCAGTTGTGAAGCAGGAGGTTTGCCCCACTGCACAGATAAGCCCAGCTATGGGACAGGGGTCGGGCTGACGCCTCCCTTGGGGCCCAAGACACCAATGCACAACCGTCTCCTTGGATGGGACCCCTTCTCCTTGCGTGTCACGCAACTCTCTCTCTCTCTGTCTCTCTCTGTCACTCTCTCCCCCAGCCACCTGGGGAAAATCTGCTCTGTTAACTGGCAGGGTCATTGTCTAAACTCTGTTAGCCCCATGATGGCTAATTGTATGTGCCAACTTGGCCAGGCCATTGTGCCCAGTTGTTGGTTGCCCACCAACACCAGATGCTGCTGTGAAGGTAATTTTTAGATACGATTGACATTTACAGACCACTGATTTTATGTAAAGCAGAAGCTCCCCCATGACGTGTGTGGGCCTCGTCCCATCAGCAGAAGCCCTTGGGCAGAAAGACAGGCTTCCCAGAGAAGAAGCAGCTCTGCCTCAAAGCTGAATCCACCCTTATCTCAGTTTCCAGGCTGCCAACCTGCTCCACAGAGTTCACACTCGCCAGCCCCACCATTCACGGTTCTGCTTCTGTCCTGTTCCCCTGAGGCACGCTGATGGATGCAGCCCGAACGGAGGGCGCCGGGACGAGGACTTGAATCTGGAGGAACAGCCATGCAGATGCTGGGGCTGCAAGTCTCAGAGTGCTCCCGTCATTCCCGAATGGGCCTGGGTCTCCATAGCCCCCAGAGTAGGAGGGGAAATGAAAGCAAAGTGGGGCAGGGTCAGCGGGCAGCCCCTCTGGGAGCCTCCCCTCCCTGTGGGGACTTTTTGGGAACATTCCTATCAGGGTGGGGAGAGGGTGTCTTGTTTCAAATCAGAAGTTCACACCGCCCACCCGTGGTGTCACCCACCTCGGTGTGACCTTGGCTCTCTGCCAGCTGTGATGGTGGGCACTGGGATGGGCTGACCAGACACCCTTCTGGGACTGCATGTGGCATCACTGGTGCTGCAGGGGTGGTCTCCACTATAGAGAGTGGCCTCGCGCAAGGGCACATCCTCCTGGGCCCCCCAAATCCAACGCCTGGCCAATGAGGGGTGTAAAGGCCCAGGCACCTCAGCCCAACTCAGCCCAGCCCTGGGGAGTCATTCTAGCCCCAGCTCCCGTGAGGCCAAGGCTGGTGTTGGGCCTCCTACGGCTGGATTTCTGCCTCTGCTGGGCCCAGCTGCCTTTCCCCGTCCATGAGGTCGCACTCCTCAGTTCACAGCCTGCACGCCACACTCCCTGCCAGAGTCAGGTTCCCGAACCAGCCTCAGCTCAGCCTCATGAGCAGCACGCAGATGTGCTGGGGCTCTCCAGTGTCTGCACCAGAGACTCCAAGGTTTTCCAGGGAAAAAATGCCAGCCACCCACCCCACAATCCCACGGCCACCTTCCCACCTGCCTCCATCACCAGGGCCAGAGGCCGTCTTGCCACGAAGATCCCATGGCTCAGAATCCTTTTCACCTGGGCAGCCCTGTCCACACACCAGTGCAGTCTTCTGGTTCCCTGGGTGCACAGGTAAGACTGCCCTACCACTCACTACCCCCCAGCCTAGCCCCACCTTCTCCTCCTAGAAAACGGGGACAGTAGTGCCGTACCATGATGTTTCTGGAAGAATCCAGCGAGCTGAGCCAGTGTGCCATCTCTCAGAAAGCACACCCTGATCATGGCTGCAAATGCTGTTATGACAGGGGGCGGAACAAGGGCACCCACCGGCCACAGGCCTGTCCAAGCCTGCTGGACCCAGAACCAAGGCATCCCAAGCCCCAGCCCAGTGGCCCCTTTCATTCTTTCATTCACTTGACAAATGCTCATAAGTGCCTGCTACATGCAGGGCACAATTCCAGCTCCCGCAGAGCCCCAACCCCCTAGAGCTTATTCTAGGGTGGAGGGCGGATGAGAACCCAGCGAACATGCAGTATCCCATCAGATTGGCACAAAGAGGGACATCAAGGCACCAGGGTGGGGAGACTCTCCAGGAGGGGGCTCCGCAAGGCACAAGGAGGAGGCAGGTGTGCTTTCTGGGCGTGTTGAAAGAGGCGGGGGCACAAGTGGATGTGCAGAATGAGCAGGGAGAAGGGGAGGGGTCGGAACCTGTGGCCCTGGGGGGTTTCCCGGGCTCCAGACAGGTCTGGGCTACTGTCAGTGGCGAGAACCAGGTCAGCAGCTTATCCAGTCGCGAAAACACACTTGTGTCCGTGTGTCCAGCCCCACATCTGGTACTTGGGGTCTGAATCCGGGCTGGGGGAGCAGGGAAGACAGTGCACGTCCCTTCCTCAGGTAGGAGCGTGGGCAGTGGCTGTGGCTGGAGGCCCCAGCTCTCATAGGAGCCACACCCTCTGGATGGGGCTGGCTGGGTGGGTGGGGCCTTGGCAGGAGGGCAGGGACCAACCCCAACCGTGGCCCCACAATGTCCATATGCTCTGGGCCCCGCAGCTCAGCAACACTCAGGACTGCCCCGTGGAAATCCACCTGCTATGGAGACGCGTGGGCGGGAAGGAAAGAGGAGGAGAGGCCTGAGGGAGGAGCCGTACTGCAGAAGGACTGTGCAGCAGGAGACAGAAACGAAGGACCCCTGATGAGAAAGGCCCTCCCGTCCACCCAGAGCCCCCTGGATAACTGGAGGGAGGCAGCTTGCTGGAGTTGGGGTTGGAGGATCTGGGCTTAGATCCCGGGAGACTTGAATTTCAGGAGTCGGTGAGCCTGAGCCTCCTCTCAGTTGTAAGATGGGAATGGTGTCTGCCATACCTGTCACACAGGGGCAGCGGCGGGTGGCCGCGGGATGGGGGAGCGGGGGTGATAAAAAGGTTGGTGACGTTACACCCCGCCTGGCTGTGCACCTTTTCCCTTCAAGAGCAGATCACTGAGATGAAGCACACCGCTTTATCTTCCTTGACCTTGGTTGATGCCTGCAGCACCCTGGGCTGTGTGCCCTCGGAAAGAGAAGCTGCTCTTGTATTTTCAGGGGTGTGCTCCAACAGAGGTGTGGCCCTCATGCTCTAAAAGAAATGAACCAATTCCCACAAGAACTCTGAGATCCAGAAACGTTCACAGCAGGATACAGAAGGTTCCACCCTTCAGAAACTCGGCAGATGCAAAGAGCTCTCCAGCAACTTGTAGGGCAAGCCATCCTGGACGGACGTCAGATCCGGGCAGCTGTCATGCCACAGTAAGAACCTGGGTCTTGGAGTCCAAGAAAAGGGGTTAAGGCCCAACTCTAAGACTTCCTGGCCAGGAGACAGTGAGCAAAGAGCAAGGTCTCTGGCCTTCCATCTGCCACCCTATGAAAGGAGACGAGGCACTTCCTCACCAGCTGCTATGAAGATTAAATGAGATCATGAGGGTAAAATGCTTTGTACACTGTGACATGCGAATGTCATTCTTAAACACCCCCCTCTGGGGCCCCGAAATTGAAATCTCAAGAGCGTGAAATTTCATCTACGAGGCAGGATAGGAGGAAGTGGGTTCTGCTCAATCCAAAGATGGCTGAGGAGCAGAGCCCCCATGCCTGAGGAGGGCTGTGGGGAAGCCAAGGGCCTGGACAGAGCCCTCCCTGTAGCCTGGAAGAGGAGCCCATTCTGCCTCCACGTCCTATGTTGGGGGATGGCCCTCAGCACAAGAACTGTGCCTGACACACGGGATCTCAATTGTTGGATGCATAAAGGAATGGGTCGTGTTTTCTGAAAGGTCTCGAGCCCAGCAGACGAGGTCACCCTGTAGGGGCTGCAGGACCATCTGATGGAGACCATCTTCTGTCAGAAGGAGCCTGATGCATATGTGAGTCTCCCCCACTCCTACTCCCAGTGCCAAGGTACAAGGAATGGCAAGTCTGAAACAGGAGAGGACAGCCAGCGTTCTCAGCCACATCTCCCTGCAGCCAACATGGGCATAGCTGACGAAGCATGCGTGTGATCTGGAAGCAGATGGGTAGAAAAATCCTGAAGAGCCTTGGCCCTTCATAAGCACGAAACCAAGAGACCTCATGCCCATCAACTCACTGTTTATCACTTGGTTTAAATATCTTTCAGGGCAAAGAATCATCAATGCACCTCGGTGTCCAACCAGAGTAACTGTGTACTTCTTAGCAGATGCACCAGCAGAACACCAAGTCCCGTCAGAAATCACAGAAATGAAAATGCAAATGGCAATAAATGCAAGAGTCACTAATGCCCACCTCCATCAAAACCAAATATTCATAAACCAATCATATATTTGTCTGTTCTCATATTGCTGTAAAGAAATACTTGAGACCAGGTGATTTATCAAGAAAAGAGGTTTAATTGGCTCACAGCTCTGCAGGTTGTACAGAAAGCATAGCAAGGGAGGCCTCAGGAAACTGACACTCACGGTGGAAGGTGAAGGGGGAGCAGGCAGGCAATCATGTGGCCACAGCAATGAGAGAGATAGAGAGAGGAGAAGGTGCCATACACTTTGAAACAGCCAGTCTCATGAGAACTCACTCTGTTTCATGAGAACAGCACCAAGGAGATGGTGCTAATTCATGAGAAACTGTCCCTGTGACCCAATCACCTCCCACCAGGCCGCACCTCCAGCACTGGGAATTACAATTCTACATGAGATTTGGGTAGGGACACAGAGCCAAACCATACCGGTTCGTTAAAAACCTAGCTTTGAGCAACACTAATTCATTCAACAAATATTCTTGAGCACCTACTATGTGTCAGGTTTACATTCTAACAAGCAAATAATCAAGAAAATACGAGTTACCTCCCAGAACTCCAAGTGCAATGCTTCTGTGTCAGGACAGTCACGTCCACCTCTGAGGAAGAGAAGTCCATCACTCTAGTTTTGAAATATATTATCTGGGCTGGACGTGGAGCCTCATGCCTATAATCCCAGCACTTTGGGAGGCCAAGTTGGGTGGATCACTTGAGGTCAGGAGTTCGTGACCAGCCTGGCCAGCATGATAAAACCCCATCTCTACTAAAAAATACAAAAATTAGCCGGGCATGGTGGTGCGTGCTTGTAAACCCAGCTACTTGGTAGTCTGAGGCAGGAGAATCACTTGAACCCGGGAGGCAGAGGTTGCAATGAGCCGAGATCACACCACTGCACTCCAGCCTGGGTGACAAGAGCAAAAGTCAGTCGAAAGAAAGAAGAAAGAAAAAAGAAAGAAAGAAGAAAGAAAGAAAGAAAGAAAGAAAGAAAGAAAGAAAGAAAGAAAGAAAGGAAATCTATCATCTGTAGCCATTCCTGAGCAATAATGAGACTGTGGGACAACTACTTGTCAAGGTCACCTCAGGTTGGGGGAGGCAAAGGCCCCCAACTTTTAGGGGAGGATTGTACTTCAGTCTTTGCAGGGGTCTTAGATCTCATGTTGTTATCTATTCCTCTTCATAAATTCAAGGACAGCCAGAAGCCTCTACCACCAGTTGTGTCACTCCATTCATGCTCCTATGACAAAATATTATAGACTGGGTGGCTTAGAAACAACAGACAGATATTGTTCACAGTTCTGGGGGCTGAGAAGTCCAAATCAAGGCACCGGCAGTTCCTGTCTGTGAACCCACTTCCTGGTTCATGGACAGCACCTTCTCACTGTGACCCCACGTGGTGGAAGGGGCAAAGGAGCTCTCTGGGGCCTATTTGATAAAAACATGAGTCCCACTCGTGAAAGCAGATTCCTCATGACCTGATCATTGCCCAAAGGTCCCACCTCCAAATACCATCACACTGGTGATTAGGTTTTAATGTATGAATTTCAGGGGGCCACAAACGTTCAGTCTTTCACACAGCCTTGTGTTATCCCTGATCAGTCTCTCCATTGCATGGTCTATGGTCAAATGGCCACTTCTGCAATCTATAAGTAAAAGGTTGCCCTTAGAATCCTAACTGTGCAGTTGCCGGCGTGGGTGGAATGTCCAATAAACCACAGGTGTGCACTAGGGAGAAAGAATTGTTCTGTTAGGACCCAGCCACACAGCCTCGAGCTGAGGGACTGAGATGCTTGCTTCAGTGTTTCCACGACCTTCAGGATAAATCTGAACTGCCTAAACTTGCAGATAGGATTCTGCTTCTGGCCAAGATTTCAGTGAGGGGCAGCAGCAGGTTTACCCTCCTGCCTTCAGCAACTAAAAGCCAAACAAAACCTAAAGAAACAATAGTTTTTAAGACATTGGACATCAGGCAACAGAGGACAGCGGTCCTCGAGATAAGAATCAAAAGAAGAGGGCCCATGGTTACCTCTAGGCTGCAGGACAGGGAGGGGGCTCAAGCAGAGCCTGAAGACCCCCCGTAAGTGGCGGTGGGGGGGCTGATGTTCAAACAGACAGAGAAGGCTGGCATTCTCATGCCAGAGTTCTGGGGAGGAAGAGCTGCAAAGACAGAACTCCAGAGAGCTGCAGAAGACCCCCCAGGCCTCCGCCTCATTCCCATAAGTGCATGTGAGGAAACTGCCCAACCCTGGGGAAAGAGCCACCCGAAAAGAGTAGAGGGAAGCGTGCCTGAAACTCACGCAGAGTCAGGGTGGCCAGGGTGGAAGGCCTTGTCATTCGCAGGCCACTGGGTTGAGGACACAGAAGGTTTTGCCGCAGGAGTGGGGCGAAACTCACCCTAGAGTAAATGCTTCCCTGGTCTCACCTAACGAAGCAACACCTAAAAGGGTTAAGCCATTTCCAATACTTTCACTGTCTCCTGGAACAAAACCCAAGAATATTCACAGGACTACAGAAATATCCAGCACCCAACCAGGCAAAATTTACAACGTCTGGCATCCAGTGAAAAATTACCAAGCATACAGAGAAGCAGGAAAATATGACCCACAATGAGGAGAGAAACCATTTGAAATCAATTCAGAAATAACACATAATTAGATAGAGATAATAAAAGAATTACTATATCTGTTCAAGAAGCTAGAGGAAAGATTGATCATGTTAAGCCATGGAAGATACCAAAAAAAGTAAATAAACAACCAGGAGACTTCTAGAAGCAACAACAATGATGTCAACCGTAACTCCGACATGAAAACCACCCTGGAGGGATTAGCAGCAGATGAGACGAAAAGGGAAAGACGGGCGAACTGAAAACAGAGCAATGGGAACTTGCGTCAGTGAAACACAGAGGGGAAACCTGGAGGAAAATCACAGGACGTCAGTGAGCTGCAGACAAAGCCCCACCCCTCTGCACCAGCCACCCCGGCACCTGCCTGGAGCAGAAGGTGGGCCCAGCCAGGGGCCATGTGAAGAAGGGGAAAGGTCTGTTTGAAGACCTCGGTGTAGGTCTTGCCCGAGCTGCTGCTGTAGGCCTGCCTCGCCACCAGCTGCCCTCAGAACTGAGGAGTCCCACTGCACACACACACACACCCCCATATACATATGCACATACGTGTAAGCACACACGTACACGTGTGCACACACCCACACATGTGCACATTATACATGGACACGTACAAGTGCATTTACATATGTACTCATGTGCATGCACACATACTTATGCATACATCACATGCACACACTCATATATGCACACATGTGTAAGCATACACGTATGCATGTGCACACACCCACACATGTGCACATCATGCATGCACACATACAAGTACATTTACATATGCATTCATGTGCATGCACACATATGCACACATCACAGGCACACACTCACATGCACAAGTACATAGAGCCACACCGTATCACCTCACACATGCACGCAGAGCATGCATACTCGAGGTGATATGGTTTGGCTCTGTGTCCCCAGCCAAATCTCATCTCAAATTGTAATCCCCGCGTGTCGGGAAAGGGGCCTGGTGGGAGGTGATTGGATCACGGGAGCGGAGTTCCCCTTGCTGTTCTCGTGCTGGCGAGCGAGATCCCCGCGGATCTGGTTGTGTGAACATGTGTAGGCCTTCCTCCTTTGCTCTTTCTCTCTTTCTGTCTCCTGCTCCACCCTGTAAGAAATGCCTGCTTTCAATTGCCTTCCGCCATGGTCGTAAGTTTCCTGAGGCCTTCTAGCCATGCTTCCTGTTAAGCCTGCAAAACTGTGAGTCAATTTAACCTCTTTTCTTCATAAATTACCCAGTCTCAGGTAGTTCTTTATAGCGGTGTGACAGTGGACTAATACATGAGGGCACCCACGCACTGACGTGTGCACACACTCGTGCACGCACACACCCCTGCATGGGGTGTGGAAGACCCTCAGGTCAGATTGGGAGACTGCTCCTGGGTGGCTCTTCCAGAGACCCACCTGTGGTAAGGGTCACACTGAACCCGCAGGGAGTCCTCGAAGTGAAGACTCCACCCCCGCAGCTGGTGAGCTCACGCAGCCTGAGCATGACATGAAATCAAGGTGGCTTTAGTTGGCCAAGTCAGCACAGACTGGGTGAGGGCACCTGCCCGTGGTGCAGCCGGGAGAGGCCGAGGACACCAGAGAAAGGCCCCTGCCCACCTCAGCCCAGGAGAGGCCAGGGAGGGTCGGGAAGATGGCAGAGCAAGCTGGCAACAGGCACCCCTTTCCCTCGGCGAATCAGGAAACACCCTGAGCAGGAAGATGGGCAGGGACGGGCTGCCCCAGGCTGGAGCGTGAGGAGGGTGCAGGGCGTTGGCCAAGGTAGGGAGTAGAGGGGGCTCTGCTGGTTCATTAAGGAAAGAAAGCCGCAGTTTTACCCACACACACGTCCATACAGAGAGGTGCGCCAGGGAGGCTTCCTCTGTTATCACCGCTAGAAATCAGACTTAACACTGTGCCCTGGGACAGAAAAAAGATTCCATTTCAAATCTCATTTCAAGAGAAACACAAAAATAAAGAGAAAGAAATGAATTGCTAATTAAATCCTCTTTAAATTTAGTGTAAGATTAAACGGAAACTTATGGAATCTGCAAGTTGGCATGAGGCACATTTTTTCCTAAAAAATGCTAATTTGGAAGTGCTGGACTCATTTAGCCCCAACTTGATACTGCTATTCTGAATAGCATGCTCCCGGGGAGATTCCGCATGAAGCCGGGGTGTGAGCTTTCTTTCTGGAGGATGTCTGCCTCTCCCAAAGAAAGGATGCAAGGAAGGCCGCCGCAATGAAGTCGATTCACTGCATAAACCCTGCACCCAGAGCCACATCCAGAACGAGTTCAAGGGAATAAAGATGACCCGGTGGGCTCCGGCTCCACACGAGGGGCAGGTGACCAGCCATGGAGACTCGCAGAGAGAAGGGAGGCTGGGTCCCAGGGCACCACCGCCACAAGGCGCTGCAGCAGCCAAAGGAGGGGCAGAAGAGGAAGCAGAAAGGGGGGACCTTCACTTACCCACACCTCTCCTCTGAAGGGACTCAGCAAGAGGGGCGTGCTCACTCCCCAGCAGCTTCCCCACCATCCTGCATCCTACAGCTGCCTGGAGCTGCACAACCCAAGCCCTCCGTGCTCCAGCCCTGACCCCGGCCCTGGAGCAGAAGCGCTGCACAGGCCCGCACAGGCCCTGGCCTTCCGACACCTCCCCTCCTCCCAGCCTCTCCAATTCCTCACTCTCTCCCACTCCTGATCCCACCGTCCTCCAGCCCAAAGGCTGGTATGTGCACGCGTGGCCCATGTGTCCCCGCGGGTGGGTGCAAGTCGGTGGGTGCATGTGTGTGTGCACATGTTTGTGTGGTCACCGCTTCACCTGTGTGCATGTGCTCACATATACATGCGAACAGGTGCACACCTGCATGTGTTTTCAGTCAAATATTTTAATCAAGTACATAAAAGCCAAACCATATATACTTTTGTTTTTCAAACTTTTTATTCTAAAAATTTTAATGATTTATTAAAATTTGTGGCAAAATACAACCTATAATAAATGTTGACATTTTAAATCAAAATTATTTCAGTAAAGCTGACTTTAATTTAAATTTTTGACAATTAAATCACTACTTGGAAACGACATTTTGTTTGGCAAGAATCACTTCCACTCATGGTCTCTGAGAGGGAGGTTGGCCCGGTTAATACATCTGTTTTTTTACTCAAGCACTTAGGCCACCAAATCCTCCCAGCTCTCTGAAACGTTTCCATCCAAGTCAGCAGCCAATGACCTGCACAGCCAAACACGGCCACCTTTTGTCTGCAGGCACCAGGCAGGCCTCTGTGGCCTAGACCCCAGGTGCGCCTTCACACACGGAGTGTGAGCCTGCTCTGTGGGGGTAGCCGCCGCGTAGGGCTGCCCGTATGTGTATGCGTGTGCGAGGGTGCACGTGTGCGTGGACACTTTGCTCAGCTTCATCTCCAGCTTGTAAGGACACGCTCTCTGAAGGGTTTCCTGGCACTCTATCCAGTTCCCTCCCTTGGGCACATCCCTCTCACTGAGCCCCAAAGCCCAGCACAGTGGTCCTGGGAGGAGGCCGCTCTGACCGCGGCTCTCCCCAGGGAACAGGTGCTGCCCTCCAGGAGAAGGCCCCTGGGCTGTCTGGGCCTAGCAGGCTCTTCTCCCATATCGGTAATTTCAAGCGTTTGGGGGCTGCTGTGTTTTCTGTTTGGCTTTGTTTTTTAGCTTTTGGTAGTAGTTATTAATGTTTTTCATTTCCTCAAAAATTACAGCTGTTGCGATGTTAATGGAGCTAATTGTTACTATCCAGCATCTGGAGAGCAATTTAGCACCTGCTAATAAAGACGCCTCATTTGAAGTTTGGAGAAAATGACCGGATTCCCCAGTGTCATTATGTCACTCTGGCAAGTGGAAATTATGAAGGCAGAGCCTGAGGCGGGGCCTGTCTGAGGACTCGCCACAGCGTGTTGCCCGTCCCTGCGGCTCAGCGCATGTGCAGGAGGGTGAACGAGCGCCGTGTCCACCTCATCCACGTGACGTTTCCTGCAAGATTTTCAAAGCTTTCAAGATTTTCAAGACATATTACTGCAGCGCACTTGGGTTGCAGGACAGAACACTAAGCCAGATCCCGGGAAAAAACAGGCATGGGCCACTTTAGGTCTGGGGCTGTGGGGGGCCACGAGGCAGGGACCCCAGAAACCAGGGGGCGGCTATGGCTGTGGAACACCCCGAGCTGGGTCCTCACAGCATCTGCCCTGCAGTGAGTTAGGAACCGCCTTACCTGACCGCCCTTCCCTCCACAGTCATGGGCCCTGCAAGCTCCGCCTCTCTTCTCTCTTCTGCTCACCCCTCAATGGCAGAAACTCGCGACCTTCTCCCACGGCCCCTTTGCAATCAAGGG
This sequence comes from Nomascus leucogenys, assembly GCF_006542625.1. Lineage (NCBI taxonomy): Eukaryota > Metazoa > Chordata > Mammalia > Primates > Hylobatidae > Nomascus > Nomascus leucogenys. The sequence continues at coordinate 139,897,651 of NC_044402.1, read as the reverse complement.
CTCTCCACGAGCCATATTGCGCCAATGTCTGTCTTCCTTGCGTCTTTCTCCTCCTCTGCTTGGTGCCTCGGGGAACAAACCCAACAACCTTTATGAGCAGGAGGACAACTGTGTGTCCCCAGATCCCCGCTTCTCCTGGCCAGATGGCAGCAGCCCCGCTGTGACGCCCCCCGCCGCCCACTGCCTACTGGACAGAAGGATGGAGTCCACCGCCCAGATCAAGTCCTAAGCACCCCCAAGCACACACCCCCTTTCTGGAGAAATGAGAGAGGAAAGGAAAAGAGAAATGAACTCTCAAGCAGACCCGTCACCCACCAAGCACCCGGCAGCACAGGCGACACCCGCCGCCAGTGCCGGAAAGCCAGTGCCAGCCTCAGACGTGCGGTGGGAGCCAGTGCCAGCCTCGGATCTGGGGTGGGCGACCCATGGTCACCCCAGGCATGGGGAGGATGCAGCGACCCTGATGGGGCTCCCGCTGTGGGGCCCCTCGTCATCCATCCTCCTGCCACTGAAGGAAACGTAGCGTGATCTCATCTCTCCAGCCCAGAGTGATTTCCAAAAAGCTGAGAGGGTCTCTGGCAGGAGGGCAGAGTGAGCTAATCCTGACTCTAAAAACATCAGGGCTGGAAACCCTGCCTGCCAGCAGACCTGAGGGGTGGAGGGGCAGAGGGGCGGTGCGGGAGACGGACAGGGCAGGGTTCTTCTCACGGATGGAAGAACAGAGCTCGGGTGTCTCCTCCCATCCCAACCACAGGGCTCTGAAGTCAGGGCAGTATCCCCACAGGAAATGACAGACAAAATGGGGTTGCTAAGCCCTGTCCAACAGGCCTGCCCAGGGCCCCAGAGAACAGGATGCCCCGCGGGGCAGGTGAGCTCTCCACCTTAGCTCCCAGCACTGCAGGCCCCCACCACCTCACACCCCAGTGTCAGATTCTGGCTCTCTCTGTGTGTGTGTGTGTGTCTCTCTCTCTGTCTCTCTCTCTCACACACACACACACACACACTCACACACTTGCTCTCGAGTCCTTTCAGATCACTGATAACTGGGGTGACAGGCCTCACCTGGGAGAATTAAGGACTTCTTTTCAAAAGGAGCACACAGTCCTGGAGTTTCCAAACCCACAGCCTGCTGTGGCATGCCGGTGCCAGCTCCCCCGCCTGCAGGAATGGATCACGGGTGTCTCTTTCCAACTCCACACTAAGTGAGCTCACGTGGGTGGCTTGAAACCTGCCAGTGGTGGGAGTGTTTACACTACAGAAATTGGCACAGGTAAAAACCAGGCCCTTTTTCTTCTGGAGAGCTGGTTGCTAAACACCCAGTGGCACACCACTGGCCTGGGGCCCCCGGAAGGCTCTGGCCTGGTCTCTAGGGCTCTAGGGACACCAAGGTCCCACCACCATGGTGTCTTCTGTGCAGGTGGCCTCTGTTAACGCAGAGGCCATGACCTTGCGCTGCTTTCCCTAAGGCCGTCGTGAGAAACAAGAACAGAATTGGAGGTTCCCAGGGAAGAAATAACAAAGACAGGAAAACAGATCTGTGAAGGTGGAAAGTTTACCTTTCCTTGCAGCACAGGTCAGCACTGCCCTGAGTGACCGTTTTTCTGGCCGAATGCTCGAGTTCTGGGGCTGCTGTCTGGGTTTCTCAGAGGCCTTCTCCCTGTTTGTGGCTGTGTCCCGAAAGTTCACCTTGCTGTGACCGCCAGGAAGAGGCTTTTCTATATGCAATCGCTCTTCAACAGTAAAAGCTTTGTTGTAAAATGTCAAAGATAGCAAGTGTCCTTTTTAGAAGTCCCCATTTATCGAGTACCAGGCTCACGCCCCTATTGTTTGTACAATTAGGGGGTAAATATTTAAAGCAGAACTTAGACAGACACCTCCTGAGAATGAGCCGGCATCATCTGTGGCGTGCGTGCCTGTGTGTGTGTGGATATCGTCAAAACTGTGCTTCCAACGTGTGAGCGTGCGCCCCCCGGGCAAAGCCCAAGCCCGTTCGAGTGGATTCATTGTGTTCGAGGCTCGCAGAGTCTGGACCACATGGAAAACCTTGTTTTTGAGCAATAACCCCTCAGAACGTTGCATGTTAGCACCTTTTGGAGGCTGTCAGGAGACACTTCCTAAATAGGATCTGGGGAGGAAATGGAACCCGCTCAGGCCAAAGCTCAGAGTCGATATTGGATTTTCTGGGGTGAATCAGATTTGCTTGGTCCTATGAGGGCTTGCAGAGGCTCCCCTTGCCCAGCAAGGAGCCTACACTTTTGAGATGCAGAAAATCCTTAAAATGTTGAGGCTCTTGTATCCTAGGGGAATTTTCTTCTCCATCAAAGAAATCCAAGACATAGGCCCATGTAGGCAGGAGGGCATAGTGGGGTCAGAAGATTAGAGTGGAGAGCCAGCTGTCTGGCGATGTGGCCGTGGGCAGGTCTGCAGCCTCTCTGAGGCGTGTTCTGTGGGTACCTGGGGCCTGCTCTAGAACCACACGCCATGAGTCTGCCACCCTGCCTTCCTCACTGAGCTGTGTGCAGTCAGGGGACCGGCAGGGGTAGGCCCCAAAGGGGCCCAGGGACTGAGGATGAAGCCCCACATGGAGTTCTGTGGACCTCCCTGCCCGGCACCCCAGCTCCACTCCTGCCATCCCACTGGACACTGGTCACCTGTCCCTTCCCCTCTGGGGTTCCTGGGCTATGGGGTTTGCTGCATGGACGCCAAGCTGGGCCATTTCCACCCACCCCCATCAGACACCACCCTTCCGCCGTGGGTGAGCTCATCTAGGCTGGTCCCTCTCCCTTTGGGGCGGCCTCTGCCCTCTGTGCATCCCGCGGCCAACATAGCCCATCTTGGCTGGTCCTGCTTTTGATGGAACAGGGTAGGCTTCAGAAACCTTCACTGGGGAACCATCCATCCATCCACCCAGGCCCTGTTCCAGCATCAGAGCCGTCGCCGTGAGCTGAGCAGATGAGTCCTGCCCTTGAGAGCTTCTGGGGAGGAGGAAAACGGAGAGGGAGGCTGCCTCGCATGCAGGAGAAAGGCCACCAGGGTGGAGGCTTGGTCCGTCCTCCATTCCAATGCTGGTTTTGGCTCCTCCCCACTCCATGCAACCAATCAGAGCGATGCCAGACCACGGTGACTGGCAGGCACTTAGAATCCCCCTTCCTGTGGGCCAGATGCTGGAAGGGCGCCCAAACCGAGGGCACATGAACACCTCTGGTGGGAAGCCGGACTGGCCTCCCACAGGTGTCTGGGCCTCTCTGGGTAAAGCAATTCCATGTGATTATTCAAGAGCTGTGTCTACACTTGCAGAATCAGCACATGGGCTGCCACCTCGTTGACCCAAAAAGAAAAGGCAAGGGTGGTGGGACTTCTGCAGGCTCTCACTTACTCATCTGATCGCTGGACCCCTTGGGAACCCACTGCCTGTCAGCAAGGGTTTACTGAGCTCCCCATGGGAGCACGCTGCCAGGTGGGCACCACCAGCATCCTGGGCCACGAGATGGAGAGACAGGCACCGCGGAGGCCTGGGCCACGAGATGGAGGGACAGGCACCATGGAGGCCTGGGCCATGGGCTGGAGAGACAGGCACCGTGGAGGCCTGAGGACGTGATGAGGTGCACACCAGGGTCCAGCATCTGGCAGACAGCAGAGCCGCTGTAGGCTCAGGGCACAGGAAAGGGTCCTGAAGGCATGAACGGGCAATGAGATCCTTCCCCATGAGCCCAGCCTGCCCCACAGCCTCAGGAACTGGTCAGTCCTTCCCCAGCCCAGCCCTGCACTCAGCTTCTATCCAACTCATTCGTCCCCGCTGGCCGCCTCACTAAGCTTCTCGGTCTCCATCCTTTCCTTGGATTCTTGCCTCTCTCACCTGTAGCCTAGATTTCAGTTCAAATCAGCAAGTTGTCGATGCGGATTTGCCCACACTCTTTCATTCAATGGCCGCACCCTACAGTGGCCACACTGTGGAAGTGCTGGAGCAGCAGGAGCTGGGCAGGGCTGCAGCTGGGGGGCTCTGCAGCCATCGACCCAGTGGCCCCAAAGGGCCCTCCCCACGGAGGATGGAGCAGGGCTGGGTTTTCATGACATATAAACAGGGACACAGGCCAGTCCACCCCGGACCAAGAAGGCTGCAGCAGCCATTCCAATGGGGTCTGGTGTCACCAGGACCTGAGGCCCTCTCTCTCTCTGTCCAGCTGTCCCTCCTACCCCTCTCTCTCCCTTGCCCCTCCTCCTGTTACAACACCAATCCCTTGCTCCCCACGCTGGAGGAGCAGCCTCAGTCCCACGTCCAGGAGAACACTGGTCCCATCCTGTCTCCTTGTCCTTAGCTCACTGGAGGGCACCAAACAGAAAGAGAATCCAACCCAGAACGCCCTCTTTATCTGCCTTCCTTGCCCGCCTCCAAACTGGAGTCAGAGCCATTCAAGGAGGATGGAGAAGGCGATTTCCCGAGAGCCTGCAGGTCCTTCTCACCCAGGGTTCCCATGTGGGCCCCATCTCAGCCTGCAGGTTCTTCTCACCCACGGCGCCCATGTGGGCCCCACCTCAGCCTGCAGGGAAGTATTCTTAGGAGTTCCTTCTTCGCGAAGTTGGGTAACTTGCTCAAGGTCACATAGCCACCAGCAGAATAGAGGAAGGGAGAATCTACGAACACTCCAAGTCACGCTTGCAGCACTGTCCCGTGCAGTCTCTGTGTCAAACCAGGTGGTCAGTGGTGCTGTGAGCCACCCAGGGCACTTCCCCAAGCTGGGAAGAGGCTCCAGGCTCGGAAGCCTCCTGGGAGCCCTCCCTGACCCACCCTCACCCTTGACCACCACTGAGGGGAATTTCTTCATTTTCTGTGCCTGAAGGTTCAAGAGGGAAGTCAAAAGTGGCTTCCAGTCAGCCTAATGGGGACGGGGTTTTCTCTGGGGGTGACGAAACTGTTTCGGAGCTTGACAGAGATGGTGGTTGCACAACACCGAGAATGTACTAAATGCTGTTGAAATTGACACTGCAAAAAGGTTCGCTTTATGTTATGTGACTTCCACCTTAAAAATGCTTTAACGTGGCTTCAAGACAAATCTTAGCGGACCTTACGGAGCATTTCGAGACACTCTCAGCAAATGCCCACAGAGCTGGGCCCCCTGTGCCTGCCCCATTCCAAGTCCATGAGCAGAGTTAACCCTAAACCACCTCCTGAGCCATGGCCTGAAAGCAGCCCCCACAGACAGGGGAGGCAGTGGAGTCCAGGGGTCCCTGGGGCCCGGCCTCATGCCCACCATGTCCAGCAGAGTGACCGGAGCAGATGGCTCAGTCCACGCTTCCCCAGGATGAAGAGAGGACAGCAGGGACCTTGCCAAGTTTCCCTTTGGGTGCAACAAGGTCTGTCACTTGTTAGCAGAGCATGAAGCACGGCTCTGTGGTCACTAGTAAAAGTGTGTGACACGAGGATGGGAACTGGGAGCAGAGACGCCAGCACCTCCTGCGTCTGCCTCAACATCAGCCACCTCCTCCTCCTCTCTGTTGCCCTGACTGCCCATCTCAGGACTTCCCCATCCTCAGTCTTGTTTATGAGCCTGTGGCTTTGAGGACACTCAGTCTGTCCTCAGAGCCAAAGCTCTGGCCCTGGGAGAGGAGCGGGAGGCTTTAAGCTTCTACACAATGGAAAAGCAAAGATGAAATAAGAAAATTCCTCTTGGTCCAGGAGTCTGTGCTGAAGAAATGACTCATTACAAACAGCAGAACCTTCAAGTTAGACAGATGGGGAGAAACTCTCTGAAATGTGCTTTTCTGCCTAATTTAGAATAATTGCAATCCACTACATTAGGGCATCAGGTTTTCAGCATCTCATGAAATGCTGAGGGTGAGAAGGGAGCATTTTCTGACAAATTAAGATCAAGCTGAAAAGGCCAATGTGCTGGCTGCTGTTCAGCCTTGGTCCTTCTCCCGCAGCTCCACGTGGCTGTAGCCAGCAGCTCATCACAGGCAGCTTGCAGCCCGAAACCCACTGTGGGCCGATCAAAGACTGAAACCCTAGAAGGAGAGAAGGGAGAAGCAAGAGGTCACTAGCCCACAGGACCTTGGGGACCGGCACAGCACCCTGGTCCTTCTTCTCATCCTACTCTCTGCCACCCACCCAAGCTGGGAAGAGGCTCCAGGCTCAGAACGCCCCACGCCAAACACTTGGAGAGATGCTGGCCTCAGCTGCCTCGTGCCTTCCATGAAACGAGGGTCCAAGCCACTCTTCTTCATCCAGATCTTGGCTCTAAACCTGCAGTGCACTCTGCGCTGGTTCCTGCTATCCCAGAGCCTCATTTGGCCGCAGATGCGGAGAAGGAGCATTTCACAGCTGGAACAGAACTCGCATGCTCCCAACACCAGCATCCTTGGATCACCCATGGGAAAGCTGAGACCCACTCACCTTCGCCCAAGGAAGGAAACTCAGTCAGGGTCACCAGAACAATGAAAAGCCAGGCTTTCTCCTGGACGCTTTGCTGTTGAATCTGCCCCCAGAGCAGTGCAGGTGGAGCCAGGTGGCTCTGGGCCAAACCACCACTTGTCCCCATTGGATGTGTGCTGACTCCCACCCAATTCCAAAGAATTACATCAGAGCTGTGGAGACCAAGACCAACAGAGCACCACACCAGCTGCCATTCTTCTAAGCTCCAAGTCCTCTACGCAACTAGAGACTCGGGATCCTTCCACGTAAACCCAAGAACTGGGAAGCCTCAGCCATGGCCGGGGGACGTCAGATGCCTGGAGCCACTGCCCTGCAGGCCAGGTCAGCAGCTCCCCCAGCTGGAGATGTAAGGGGACAAGGGGACGGCCCTGCGTCGACCTCCTCCACCTGTGTTGTTCCCACGGCATCGGGGCTGCTTATGTCCTCACGCGTTCCCACGCAAACAGGTCAGAGCAGGTGGCCCCTGGGCCGTCGTGCCCACACCACTGCTGTGCGGTGAGCAGGGCCTGCCTCTGCTTTCCTGACTTTCCCTAAAGCTCTCCTGTGGTCCAGCCACTGGGGTTCGACCCTCAGAGCCCCCGTGTCATCCCCATCCACGTAGTTCAGGTTTCCCTTCCTGAAAGGCACAAACATCTTCCAGCCTGAACATGAGCAAGACACGGGTCCCACTCGGCATTCATTTTCCTTGAACCTGGCTCCACCTCCCTTTACAGTCTGGCCCAGATTGTCCTTGGAACCCGGTGTGGCCCCACCTCGCTTTACAGTCTGGCCCAGATTGTCCTCGGAACCCAGTGTGGCCTCACCTCCCCTTGCAGTCCGGCCCAGATTGTCCTCGGAACCCGGTGTGGCCCCACCTCCCTTTACAGTCTGGCCCAGATTGTCCTCGGAACCCAGTGTGGCCTCACCTCCCTTTGCAGTCTGGCCCAGATGGTCCTCAGAACCCAGTGGGGGCCTCAAGCATGGCAAATATTCCACAAACTCACGCAGAACTGAACATCACCATCAATGCATTGATCATTACCATTTAGTGAAATAATGAAGGCTGCCCTGTAAATTTTGTGTGGACCAATCATCCGTAGACAAGTGACCCGCTGCCCTGTCTCTGTGGACCGCAGCTCAGGGAAGCCCCAAGCAGAGCCAGTTCCCCGAAGTCCTCCAGTTGTTTACATTTATGCCACATGTGGAACTACGATCTGGGAAAGTTGGATGTGGCCAAGTCAGAGGAGCTGGGCCTGCCCCGGGCTGTGGCATCTTCTTGCTCAGAGCTCCTGGCTCCTCCTAGGGCCTCCCTTTCCTCCTCCATTTCACAGAGCACAGGTGTGTGCTCGCCACCCTCACAGGGTCTCACAGAGGGCACCGGTGCCACAGCCCCAACCCTGGATGGTCGTGCAGCCAACCGCTGGCTGCAGAAGACTCGGAATTCACTGCCTGGCTGGACCCTCCCTGCAGATTTGGGATGTAGCAGGGCAGGTGGTGGGATCCCCTGGAACAGTGCTGGAAGGAGGCAGCTGAAGACAGGGGAAGGCTCCAGGTTAGTGGCACGGATGTCATGGGCCTGTCGTCAAGATAAAAGCAATGGGAATATGACGGACCATGTCAAGATGTTTCGTGTGGAGGCCGGTCCAGGGGCCACTCAAGACCTTAAGTGTACAGCACCTCCGTAGGAATTCTGCTGAGATGCCACAGGAAAGGTCGGCCGCTTCCAAGACCTCACACCTAGCAAGACTCGAGTCTCTTACTGTGGTTCCCACCACAAACGCCCCATGGGAGCTACACAACAATGACAGTGAAGACTTGGGCCCTGCCACTTCTCCCCGCAGCCACTGTGCCCGCTCGGTCACTGGACCACCCTCTCAGGGGCACTGATGTGCAGAAAGTAATTGTATGGAAATGGAGGGTGTGGGGAGGCTGTCTACAGGTTGTCAAGGCAGAGCAGGTGTGCGTTCAGGGCAGTTTGGATTGGTATTGGCTCTTATGGGCTGCTCCTGACCACCTGTGCTTTGTCCTTTGCCCAGACTTGAAGGCAGTAGGCCTGACCTGATGGGTGTCCTCACAAAGCAGGGTGTTCAGACGGAGACCCACCACCCTCCACTGGGTGATTCACTGCTGCCTGGGAGAGGCCATGCGGACGCGGAAAGAGCCTTACCTTGGCCATCAGGACACAAGGGCAGGGCCGGACACACTGCGCTCCTTGTACATTCACGAAGGGGAGCCCACGACAGGCGTTTCCACGGACAGGAGTTCGCCTCTCGGTACTTGGGCCCTGTGGACTCTCCTCCTTTTGGCCACAGCTCAGAGACCCCACACTGAGGTCAGTCCCATCACACACAGGGACACCTGCCACTGCCAAGTAACTGCTTCCTGCCCCAGGCAGGACTTCTTGGAGTGAGTCTTCAGCATGAAACAGATCTGCCCAGGCAGAAGCCCTACTCAGAGTCAGAAGCAAACACCCTAATGACGGTTTGCTAAGCCAGAGAGACAGGGGTCCTCCACCCCAGGGAAGAGCCAGTCTTAGAGGGGGTACACCTGGTCCACCTTCAGCGGTGGCATCCCAGGTACCAAAGTGAGGCTATTTTGATTAGGTGGCTTTCAGAAGGGCGGGGCAGTCACTGATTGGCTGGCTTTCAGAGAGGCAGGGCTGTCATTCATTGGCTGGCTTTTAGAAAGGCAGGCCTGTCACTGATTGGCTGGCTTTTAGAAGGGCAGGGCTGTCACTGATTGGCAGCTTTCAGAAGTGTGGGACTGTAACTGATGGGCTGGTTTTCAGAACGGTGGGAAGTCATTGATTGGCTGGCTTTCAGAAGGGTAGGGCTGTCCTTGATTGGCTGGCTTTCAGGAGAGTGGGGCTATCACTGATTGACTGGATTTTGTGTATTGGCAGAAAGCTGTCGATCAACTGGAATGGATTTAAATGATTCTGGTTAATTTTTTACTGTGGTCGAAGAACCATGAGCCTTTTCCTAGGAGGACAGGCACTTATTCCTCACACAGGTTTCAACAAGAACATTATGAGCTGGCTGCCTAGCCCACTGGTACATCTGTGAGCAATCTTAACCCATAATTGTAATGATTTCCATTGTTCTGGCTCCTCCCTGGATCAGGCATTGAGCATGATCACGTTTTTTCTTTATGGTTGTTACAGGAGCCCAACGTGCCTCACATACGTGGTCTCTGAGGAGAGAACAACCTCGGTTCAGCTCCTGCCTCCTACACTTAATCTACGGGAACTTCTGTTTACCATCTTTAGGGTAGTGGTAATACTAATTCTTTCTGCGAGAACCATTGCAACAATTCAATAAGACCACGGATGTGTGAGGGCTTCTTCAAGGAAGCCAGAGGGAGGGCCAGTGTGGCCACCAAGGCTCCTGTCTGCGGGTGGACACCAGCACAGAGGAAGCAGACGTGTTCCTGCCGTTGTCAGATACAAGGCTGCAGTTAGGGGGTCCTGCCTAGTCCACTGGCTTGCTCTGAGCAGCTGTTCTTATGGAAGCACGTGCCCAGGAGAGGGTTTTATTTCCCTCTCTCTCTCTGTTGTTGAGCAGTTCAAAAGTCACTGAGAGTTCAAGTCCCGAAGGCTATGTACAAAGAATGACTCTCCTGCAAAGATGGCCCCTGCGTCCCACAGCCCCACCGCTGAAGTCAGTGTTTGTGTTGGAGAATAATTAAAGCTGATCACGTTTTGTCCCTAACACGGAGTGACATCTTTTGAATCTCTGCATATTGCTGTTTTCACTAAGCCACATGTAACACTTCAGAGTGCCAAATGCTTTTTAAAAAATAGCCCTGGCTCTGAAAGAGTGCTGCAGGATAACTCTGATGGAATATGGCTTCTATGAAAACACAAAATGTTAATCACCCCCCCCAAGAAAAAAAGAATTCAAAGAATTGTTTGAAAAGAGATGTTTGTTCTGAGCACGTATTTCAAGGGCAAAAGTGCTTGAAGAGGAGTCGCTCACGTTTGTTCTGGTTCCTTAAGATCTCCAGCCGGGCTCTCCAAACGGAGAGAAATGGAGACCAGTCTTGCTTTCTGCAAAGTGGAGGCATCACCTGACTCTTGTGTGCTGTCCAGGTATGGTCAGGACTCATGAAACAAGAGGTGGCATTGGACACCTTGGAGGAGAAGCCATGCCCCAGGCAGACCCGTTCTCACTCTCTGCAGCCCTGCACAGGCCTGTGTTCCCGCCGACCACCAGCCTCTGTGAACTTCCGCTCCTCGTCCTGCCTCCCCAGCCCAGCCCTGGATTTTAGTGGCCACTGCGTACAAACCAGTTTCCAGCCTTAGCTAGTGCTCCTTGCCGCCCAGCCGAGAATCTACCTACTCATCCTCTGTCCCCTTCTGGCTGCTTCTCCTTCCCCTCTGAGACAATTTCACCAGCCCCCATACTGACCGGAGCTGACCCTGGAACTCAACTGAAATAATAGAACCAGCGGGCACTTCCCACTCAACGTGCTTCCCTGAGCCTGCCTGTCTCCAGGACAAAGCCACCTCTGCACTCCTCATGCCCATCTTCTCCTGCCTTCCCAGGAACCTCACCCCATCAAGCACGCTTTCCCTCCTGAAATCTCCAGCTTCTCTTCTTTTTCGGTTGTTTCCCCTCATCCTATATATACAATGCATTCTCTCCCATCTTAAAAATAAACTATAGAAACAGTAAAGAGATCAGTAGTTGCCACGGGTTCAGGGCAAGGCGGGAGGGATGAGAAGCTGGAGCCCAGGGCATTAGGGTGGAGGAATGCTTCCATACGATGTTGTCATAGTGGGTACATGACATTGTACATTTGCCAAAAGCCATCGATCTGTACCACATAAAGCACCAACCCTAAAGTAGACTATGGACTTTAGTTAATGATAAGGTGTCCACATGGCCTCATCAACTATGACGAAGACACCACACAAATGCGAGAGAATAATAGGGGAAATTGTATGAGGCGTGGTGGGTGGGGGGGTGGAATAATACAAGAACTCTCTGTACTTCCTGCACAATGCTTCTATAAACAGAGAAATGTTCTAAAAGATCATCTATTAAAAAATCAAAACCGAACAAGACCTTCCCCTTGGTGGATTTCATGTAAATGGCATGGTGAGCATAGGTGGTTAGCTCCTCTTCCCAGAGTCCAAAGGAAACATTTTTTAAGCTGGGGAAGCCTGTACCACACAGAAAACTGACATCACTCAATTCATGCAACTTCTGCTAGAAAGGTTCAGGTATGTCTGTACTGAAATAGAGGAAAGGTGGAATTGTAACCAACGCTTCGCAGAAAGAGTAACTTAGTTCCAAATGAGAGAGATGAGAAACCCTGGCGTCACTGGCAAAGGCAGGAAGACAGGGAATGAACAGAAAGGCAGCCAGTGGGACGCCCCCAGGACAAACACTGCAGTGGGTCCAGGCAAGGCAGGAGGACAGGCAATGAACAGAAGGGCAGCCGGCCGGGTGTCCCCAGGACAAACACTGCAATGGGCTAGATTTCCTCAGGATGAGAAAGTCAAGGGGGAACGGAAGGTTTTTTAAGAGAAGCTACAAGGGCAGAAATAATCAACAAAAAGAAACCAACAAAGATGAAGAAGGACTAGGTGAAGGTGAACACAGGATCACTGAATTTCCATAACATAAAGCCTCAAGAGCCAAGGGTACCTGCGCTGCTGAGAACAGAAAGGAAAAGGCCGTGGTGGAAGCGCTCTTCACAGCCGCGTTCCACGCCACAGGAGGGCATTCCCAGACAGGTATACGAACCGGGAACCCTTCCCCGGAAGACTTTTTAGAGGCATAAGCAATTCTACCCAAAGGGCAGTCAATATTTAAAAGCTGAGAATACAGAAGTCATTCGAGAAAAAGACCAACCGGAAGTACTGAAACCTCGAAACCATCTACCTGTGGATTTCCGTCTACAAACCGGCTATAAACGGCTACACAGAGTGCAAACGCTCACAGTAATGCTTTATTAAGGGGAATTACGCTTACCAGTTACAATGCAGGCTCTGCTAGAAACAAATCCAGGATCACATCTATAAGAACCAGGTGATATTGCTGTCAGCCTAAACAACCCAAACGGTAAATTCAGAACTTCTCAAAACCAATAAACATGCTAACTGATATGCTTTGGATCTGTGTCCCCACCAAATCTCAGGTCGAATTGTAATCCCCAGTGTTAGAGGTGGGGCCTGGTGGTAGATGGGGGCAGAGTTCTAATGAGTGGGTTTGCACCATCCCCTCAGTGCTGCTCTCGTGACAGTGAGTGGGTGAGTTATCCTGGGATCTAATCGTTTAAAAGTGGGTGCGGCTCCTCCCCCTCTCTCTTCCTCCTGCTCTGGCCAAGTGAGACACCTCGCTCCCTGTTTGCCTTCCACCACAACCGTAAGTTTCCTGAGACCTCCCCAGAAGCTGAGCTGAAGCCACTATGCTTCCTGTACAGCCTGCAGAACCGTGAGCCAATTAAACCTCTTTTCTTTGTAAATTACCCAGCCTCAGGTATTTCTTTATAACAGCATGAAAACAGACTAATATACTAAGAAACTAAAAACAGAAACTATAAGTGTTCTTATATATAAGCAATTATTACTTTGAACAATTAAAACAAATTCTATTAATGAGAAGCATCAAACATTTAGGAACAAACCTAACAGGAAGAGCGTAGAGCCTATTACTACGTGTGGACTTTACTGAGGCAGTGAAAGAATATTTGCATAAACAGAGATTTATTCTTTGTTCCTGCAAAGAAAGGCTCAGTGCGGAAAACATATCTATTCCCCCCGGAATTAATGTAGACGTTTGATGCTGTTTCAAATTCCAGTCACATTTTGGAGAAAACTTAACAAAATAATTCTGAATTTTGTCCAAAAAAAAATAAACAAGTGAGATTAGCCAAGAAAATCACTTCAGGTGGGAGGGATGTTTAGAAGTGTGGTGAAACAAAATGAACATGCCAGGTATTCAATACTAAAGGGTCCCATAAAGTCCCTGATGGCCTCATCAGGGCTGTTGGGCTGGGGCTGAGCTTCTCTCTCCAGCTATGCCTCCTCCGCCTCCCTGCACAGCCTTGGGTTTCTGGCCCTCTGGGTTGGAGAAGGAGAAGCTGAGGCATGGCAGGAAAGTCTTCCAGTGACTCCCTTGTAAGTTGGTGTCATAAGTTGAATTGCAGCCCCCAAAATGAAATGTCCACTTCTGATCCCCAGAACCTATGCATGTGATCTTATTTGAGGGCAAAAGGGTGTTTACACATATAATGAAGGATCCCAATATGAAACCAGCCAGGCTCACCCAAGAGAGCCCTAAATCAAGGACAGGTGTCTCCATAGGCGACAGAGGAAGAGGAGGAGACACAGGGAGGAGAGCAGGGGCCCTGGGAGACAGGCAGAGATGGGAGGACACAGCCCCAAGTGTGGAGCCCCTGCAGCCACCGGGAGCAGGAAGAGGTGGGAAGGCCCCTTCCCTGAGCTCTGGAGGGAGCACAGCCCTGCTGGCACCTTGATTTTTGCACTTGCATCCTCCAGCGTTGTGGAAGCCTGTGTGCTTCTCAGCACACATATTCCTATTCTTTTAAGCCACCCAGTTTGTGGTCATTTGCTACTGCAGCCAAAAAACAGATGTTGCAGGTGTCTGGAGCAGGCAGGTGCTCCAGGCTGGTTCTTTGGCATCTCTATTCCACAAGGCTCTCTGTCTTCAGACCCTCGCGTGCCCACGGTCCCTCCAGCTTCTTGCTGTCGGGGATGTTCGCCCATCAAGGGGGCTTCTCAGAAGGCCCTAGGATATGCCGCGCCTCCACTCTCACACACACATGGTCCACGGACACATGGGCGGTGGTCCAGGCAGCACCAGGCACACTCCACCCACAAATGCCACCCATGCAGCCACTGCCCACCCAGCACCAGATCTGTCCCTCCCTCCAGCATGGCCTTCTATCTGTCTTCATTTCCTCAGGGGCATCGCTCCGACCCCCTGTTGTAGGGGACACATGCCTGCTGAAGCCCCCCTCACTTGGCTGGTGGTAAGGGACCAGGAAAGGGCTCCAGGCTCCCAGCAGCCAGCCCCAAAAGTCCCCCCCCAAGCCCTCTCCCCATCACCAGGCTCACCCCTGTTCTATAAAGGTTCCAACCCGTCCTTGGCCACCCACTTTCAAGAAGTTCTTCAGGTGGTGGATCTTGTCACAGTATTTAATATCTACCATCGTAACTACCTGTAACTTATATAAAATTTCACTGTTATAAAGCTGACATAACAAATACCAACAAGAAACACAGGCCCCCAGTCCAACAATTGACAAGGAACTGTATTCTGCTAATAACCACGGAAGTGTGGAAGTGGATCCTTCCCCAGGTGAGCTTTGAGATGAGATTCCCAGCCTGGGCCAAAAACTTGACGGCAGATTTGTGAGACCCTGGGGCAGAAGACACAGCGAAGCTGTGCCTGGATTGCTGGCCCACAGTAACCACCGTAAATGTGTGCTGCTTCAAGCCACTGGGCACGTGGAACTGTGTTACACAGCAATAGATAACTAACACAGATAATAAGAAGACTCGCCCAGTTAAAATAACCATCACTCACTTCCAACCAGGATTCCTCCTGCATTATGATGGAAGCATGTCTCCTCTAAGAGAGGGTCTCACAGACCTCACCTAAGGGGCTTCCTGGAAGCCTGTGTGCCCACCAGGAAGTAGCCATAGGTCAAGGGCATTCTCAGCCCACACTCCCCACTGCCATCAAGATCACTACATTATCACTAATACTAGCATGAGGAACTGAAAGATAAGAGCAAACACCACCTTTACAGCATTGGCTAACCCTCCTCAAATACATTTTTCAAGGTGGGTTCTGATTGAGGTTTCTTCTCCAGAAGGCAGTGGAGCCGGGGAAAGCCAACCCAGTTCCTATCTTGACCACACCTCTCATTAGCTGGGCCACACCTTGAACAAGCCTTACAGCACCTATCTAACTCAGCATTCTCATCTCAAAAATTTTTAAGCCATTAATTTTGCAAGAAAATTGTGGGCAATATGTGAAAAAAAAGATCAAGGTTCAGTATAATAGAGACCCATGATAGATGTCCAGTAAAAGCATCTAATGTTTCACACGGTTGTCTTTGATCTTTAAAAATCCTCTATCTTGTTTAAAGAAGTGGAGAGATATTTTGTGGTTGACCATCCTACTACTTTTTCGAGAGAATAAATCCATTCTTTGCTGAAGGAAATTTTAGTGAATGGATGAATAGATAGAGGGACGGATGAGTGGATGAGTGGATGGATGGATGGATGGACGGATGGATGGATGGATGGATGGGACAGATGGATGGATGGGTGGGTGGATGGATGGATGAGTGGATGGATGGATAGATTGATGGGTGGGTGGATGGATGGATGGATGGATCAATGGATCAATTGATCAAATAATGCATCAGTGGACTACAATATGTCCTTTTGCATGTTTTTCTAGGATCCTAGACTTTTAGAGGACAGATGGACAAGTAGGACAGTAGGGCCAGCCCACTAGAGTCTGGTTGATGAAGGGTCAGAGAAGACTTGGAAAAGAGCTTTGAAGAACACAGTTTGCCCAAATACAAGGACAGGCACAGAGGGGAGCAAATATTCTGCAAACAGATTCATCCTCTGCTGGAGAGAGAGCTGCAGCCACAGCAAGTAAACTTGAAAAGGGCAGTGTGATGCACACCCCAGGAAGCTGGGCATGGAGAAGCACTGCCCCAGGCAGGGCAGCACAGGGCCTCTCCCTGCTCCCATCTTCTGCTCTCATCAGTTTGGTGTATCTCAGAGCATGAGAGACAACCCCAAGGCCAAGGATTTCAGGGACCTGGGTATACAGCCCCCTGCTCAGCCCGCTCCAGGCAAAGAGAGCTCCAGGCTGTGGCCTGGGGCAGATCACCAGAAACAATGGCAGAGAGAGACAGCCCAGCACATTCTGGAGGGGTGCAGCCCAGCACCTAGAGACAGGCATGGACCAGCCAGGAGCCAGAGGCCACATCGCCCTTCTGCTGCACCAGGGAAAGTCCAAGTCACACTTGTCTCTCCAGCTGCTCTCCTTTCTCCTCCACGTCCTGCCTTTGGTTTTCTCATCCTCGTAGGGCAAATTGTGTGTGGGTATCTGTCCAGCTGGGGCCAGTGACAAGGGACAGAGTGATAGGGTCAAACTCTCCAGGGTGTGTGTGGGGTGTGGGCAGCCAGACCACAGATCCCAGCATGGAGGACGTGCACACAGATCAGAGCAGATTGAATTCAGAGCTGTGTGCTTGCTGGGGACAAGGAGGGGGAGGCAGGGACCTGAAATTTGAGCTCATCTTTAAAAGATCTTAGGGTAAAAATACATAATCTTTTAATTAAAATTTTACTGAATTTTAACTTGAATTTCCCCATCTGCTTCCTTAATTATGCCTAACCCTAAACCTAACTCTAAGCCATCTGTGTTCTTATCTCATTATATTGGGGTTATTCGTGTGTTTGTCCAATTTCTGCAGGAAACAGTGAGTCCCTCATGGGGAGGGGCTGAGACTGGGGCATTCCGGATCTTCAGAACCAGACAACGCCTGTCACACAATAGGGTCTCAGAGAGGGTTTTTTGGACCAATCCTTTATCAATGGGTGATTGGATATGTGGACAGAGGTGTGAATGGATTGAATGGGAGAGTGGGTGGCTCCTCCTGGCCCGAGCTCCCTGGTCAAGCCAACCCTGAGGTCGCCATGATTTTGCCGTGACTTTCAAAGTGAAGTCGAACGGGGAAAGAGCACCGGAAGGCGAGTGTCTCCTCTTACACACACACAGACTTGTGGATTTGGTGTACATTGACTTAACCACTGGCTTTTTTTTTTTCATGAGCCACGGGATTTGCTCTCTGTTCACTGGGCTTTCATCAGAATCAGCAGCCATGAAACCCGGGGCTGAGAGACGAAGCCTCTCCTCTGTGACCCCAGAGAATGAGCAGGGCTGCGAACTCGCTCAGCGTGCTGTGGTTGAGAAACTGTGGCATGGATTGAGCTGAGAAGTGCTTATATATTTATAAATATGACACCCACACGCACTGACGCTGCCAGAGCCCAGGCTCTTGGGGCAGAGAAGTCTGCAGTGAAATGAAGCAGTCCCCACCCCATGACGCTGTGCAGGCCACTCAACCCGGCTCTTCTCTAAAGCTGGGTAAAAACAGCCTTTGTTCCACATGACTGCCCTGAGGTGCACCGGTGTAGAAGTGCTTAACATGCTTTACAAACTGCTTGGCACACAGCAAGTGCTCCATAAGTGCTCTCATTATGAGTTTGACTCCGTGTAATCCTGCAATACAGGCTCGCTCGACAAAGGAAGGCAGCCTTAAATCCCAGCCAGCCGCTTCTCTGCCTCAGCTGGTCTTGCTAAGCCCTGGCATTTCCCATCCGGGGCTGCAAAACAGAGGCAGGTGCCATATCCCTGCATTCGCCCTGTACTGTAGGCATTACCTGCCTACAGCCCTAATGCTGCTGTGTCCAGCCCAGTGGGTGCCCGGGAGCTGACTCATGCTGATTTCACCATGGAGTCCTGAAGGAGCCGGCCAGTCAGAAAGGCCAGGTCATAAGCATGAGCCCAGGTCAGGAGAAAACACGTGTTTATCAGCACAAAACTGGGCATCATGGCCAAAGGACAAGCTGAGAAACTTGCACCAAAGGCACATACTCATGGCTGGGTCATGCACAAACTGCTCTTAGAAAATACAGATTTCAACTAAGAACAGGAAGGCATTTCCTGAAATTCTGGGCAGATGACTTCCCCTGTTACAGGAGACACAGAAGAATACCAAACAGGGTCAGAGGCTCAAACCTGAAATATGTGTTTATACTATTTATATGATGTATCTGTAGCATATATTATAATATTTATTTGCAGCAGCTAAATATGCATGGGAGGGGGACAGGAAGAGAAAGAGGAGAGGGGTGGGCTCCGGGCCCAGTGGCACGACGGCCTGAGGCTCGCCCTGCTCCTGACGCCTCGGCTTTGAAGATCCTGATCTTTCTTTAGAGTCAGAGAATTAGCTCCAGACAAAGTGGCAGTCCCTCTGCACACGTGCACTCCTGCTCCCATGGGTGGGCATGCACACATGTGTGTATATGCATGTGTGTGCCTGAACCAGGCACTCAGACATGAGCAGGGGGATCCCCAAGGAGGCTGTCACTGCCACAAGCCCCACTTCATGGAGGAAACAATGGGACGAAGGTATGGAGACGCAGGGAAGCCAAGGGACCTGCCCAGCCACACGGGCTCCCCACAGCTGGGCCACAGGGCCTGCCCATGTCCTGGCAGCGCCTCCAGGGTGGCCACCTGCAGGAACCTGCCACCCTGGCCTCACTCAGTTTTTACCAAACAACTGTCATGCTATGGCACCAGTGCCATGGCTGTAAACATGCCCAGCTCTTCTCTCCTGTCCCTCCTCTACCGTCCCGTGTCCCTTTCAGCCCTTCGCTGGCTCCCACCCTAGGGGTCAGCTCAACTTCAAAGTCACCGAGCCCTCTGGCTCCCTGCGAAGTCCTCAGTCTTGGCCTGTCTTGGATTTTGCCATCAGCATCTCAAATGAAACCCACCATGGAACCCCCAGCTTAGAATTGGCTCCAGGGTCCCACCTCACCCCCATGTCTGTTCACGGCCCTGGGTGTGTGGGTTGCTGTGGCTCTGAAGTTGAGGGTTTCATGGTGGGCCTGTGGGCCCAGGCCTGGCCCCATCATGGGCCCAGGGCTTCCTCCCACACCCCACGCACACACAGGGCTAATTCGGAAAACCAACACAGGATTTTGAGGGAGGGCAGGAAATGACCATTTTTAAATCAGAAGTCCCCCATCAATTTATAAAGAACATTTTAACAGCAGAAGTAAGAAAGACAGCATTCCAGAATAAAGAACAGATCTTCAAACTCAACCTGCTTTTGCTTCATTTCTCTCACATCTGCATCCTTTCCTGCTTACATTTCAGTCCCACTCACTTAGGGACTTTCACTATAGATGACAGTCAACTGAGGTTCCAGACCAGACCACTCTAGACACCAGGACAAGGTCTGAGCAGGCAGGGAGAGGGTGGTGGGGGACCAGGCAGCCTGCCTTCGAGCCTGGAGCTCCCTGGCGGCCGTGGCGAGAACCGGCTCAAGGAGCCATGCGGCCACTGGACCCACAGGTGCAGAGTGGAGGGAATTCTGTGCACCCTGGCGGGTCTGCCCTGGTCTCCCCCATGGTGGCCCTGGCCAGTCCCCGGAAAGTATGGTGCTGAGGACACTTCAGGAGCCCAGCATAGAAACTGGCCTTGAATCCCCCCTGGCTGCTGAACCCCAGCCCTGAGCCTTCTCTGTCTCACGTTGCTCCTGAGAAAACAAAAATAATCTTAGGCTCTGGCCGAAGAAAAGCTCACTGATTATGGAAGAGGGAAGACTGTTGCTATTCTCAGTAGGAGGCATATTTACTTCTTTGCGTGAAGGTATTTCTAAACACAGGTAATTATAAAAATCATTACCCCATGAACCAGTGTGGGAAACCAGATGGTAATACACTCATAAATAATTACCTTGTATGAGTTCTCTGAAATAATACTTCCTATTCACTTTACACCTTTCTGTAGAAAATAAATCTCCAGCATGCTCTCATTTGGAAACAGGCAGGCAGCGACTTTCCCTTTATTAAAGGAATAAAACAGATGTGGAGGAGGCACTCCTTGCCTTGGTCTTCAGGGCCAAGTCCCAGGGACCATGCCGCAGGTTGCTCAAATCCTCGTCCCAGTGGTGCTGGTCCTGATGCCGTCCTGGAGCCAGCCACGGGGACCACTCCTGCCAGGATCCCACGTCCCCGGCTGGCACCACAGCCCAGCTGGCTCCCCTTCAGCCAGCTTCTCTCTGGTGTCTTCCAGGACCCATCTGGCTGCTTTGTGCAGAGCTTGCTTCATATGACAGATGATATGGTTTGGCTGTGTCCCCACCCAAATCTCATCTTGAATTGTAACTCCCATCATTCCCACATGTTGTGGGAGGGACCCAGTGGGAGATAAATGAATCACGGGGACAGCTTCCCCCATACCGTTCTCATGGTAGTGAATAAGCCTCATGAGATCTGACGGTTTTATGTGGGGTTTACCTTTCCCTTGGTTCTCATTCTCTCGTGTCTGCCATCATGGAAGACATGCCTCTCCCTTCTGCCACGATTATGAGGTCTCCCCAGCCACGTGGAACTGTGAGTCCATTAAACCTATTTTTCTTTATAAATTACCCAGTCTTGGATATGTCTTTATCAGCAGCATGAGAACAGGTTAATACAATGGAGAATTTCAGGCAGTGACAGACAGAGCATGATGAATCCCATAAGGCCCTGTCCCAGCTCCATCCTCCACCTACTCAGGCCCATCCTGCCCTGCCCTTTCCCAGCAGTGGCTGAGAAGGCTGAGAAGATGGGGCCTTCCGGCCAGGCCAGGCACCAGGGCCAGTCAGCAAGCTGCAGCCTCGGCCATAAAGCCCTCCCTCCCCTCCTGGCCATGTCTCCTTTCTGGGGCTGCCTCCCCCTAATGCAGAGCTCAGCGTTGCCTTATTCGCCGATGGCTAGGCCTGGTCCTGTCCTGCCTTCTCAGTCATTCCCCCAGTGTCCCCGTGCCCCTGTAACTGTTGCACAAATCTACAAAGTAAATCCTGCTTGTAACTCCACTGACGGAAACACCAAAGCATTCTGTAAAATTTCTTAATTCTCTTTATAGGTGTATCTTTCCCATTTAAAAAAGTCTTTCTTCCAGCCTTTTGTGAAAAGCAAGTCTAAGGCTTCAAAGCTGTCCTCGCCACCCCAGCGTGCGTGACCTCACCTTCGCGACAGCCAGTGGCTCTCCAAGCTCTCTCTCCTCACCAGCCTCTGCTCGGTTAAGTTTGGGGGTTGATTTGCTTGCCAGTGCCCATTACCTCATCGGCAGTGGTGCCCGGCTCAGGAATGTGGGTATCTGGTGGGCATTCATGCAAGAAACGCTTCCCACGGCCTCTGCATCTAGATGGCATCGTCAGTGCACACGGAGCCACTTTCCCCATAGATGTCGTTCTGCCACCTTCTCCTTTTATTTGTCTCACCAGATAGCCCCAGACCTTTCTGATATGTTTGGTCTTTTATTCCAGGAATGTCTAGGGAGCACCATGGGTTGGTTGGTGGCTGGCTGTGGGGACTGCCGAGGGACCAGTGCATTGCCCTCAGCTCCCACAGATCCTCCTTGAGGCGAAACATCTTCCAAGGACACCTCCTGTCACCTTAGTCACTGCTGACTCAGGATTCCACAAGCCCTCCTTTTCCAATCTTAGTTATTTTTCCAGTTCCAGAATCGCCCTCGACGACAGCACCGTGATTTCCGTGCCGTCTGCCTCGCTGCTTCTGCAGGAGCTGCGGTGGCTTGCAGCTTAGCTCTCTTACTCTCCAGGCTCCGTTCCGCTTCTGAATCTCGCTCCTCCATTGACATTTATTTTTCCTCCTTTTGTTCTGTATCCATTGTCTGAGTTTATCATGTGTTTCATTCACTGGGATTTGGGCACGGTCGATTCCGGCTGGTGTGCCGTCTAATGATGACTGAGATGACCCCGGGAGGTGCCCTTTATTTAAGTTCAGGGGCACACGTGCAGGTTTGTTATGGGGTAAACTCGAGTTGCAGGGGTTTGTTGTAAAGATTACTTTGTCACGAAGGTATTAAGCCTAGTACTCATTCTTGTTGGAGAAGCATTTGAGATGAGGGTTGCTGGTGGCAGGTTCCAATTTATTGCTTTATTTCTCCCATTTTAGAAAAAACTTTTTTTGATCCAAAACTTTTTCTTGCTGGTTAATACTTCTATGGGCCGTCCTTCTTGATGCTTCTTGTGATTCTTTGGTTATTTACAAGTAAAATGCTCAGCACAGGGACTATTCATTGAACGGGCAGGAAATGCTAGTGCTGCCATGCCTGCTAAAGCGGCCTCAGCCCATCTATCAAATCTTCCAGCAGAACTGCAGGTTAAATTCTCCGCATTTTTGTCCGTCCCACCACCGCAGAGGTCCCGGGATGGAGCAGCCACAACTCTACCCGGAGGAGGCTCTCAAGCACAGGCCACCATCCCGAGGCTCAGTGTCCCGAACTGTGGGTTTCTCTGGACACAGTGGCTGCTGCTGAGAGGAGGGAGCTGAAGTAGGCCTTGGCCTCTGGCCACCCGCCCCCAGACCCCCATGGGGAGACCCCGCCTCTGACATTGATCAGAGCCCAGGGGCCTCTCCTACTGTACAAGAGAACGCACCATCCATGTGTCCCGAGGAGGGCGCCTGCTTAGCGTGAATCCTGACACTCACGAACCACCGGGGTAGTGTTTTAAATCACAGATCTCTGTTGAGGAATGTCTGCGGGCGGACACACGACAGGTCCCAGGGATGCCGGAGGTCGCCTTGACGCCTGCGTGCTTCATGCTGTCTTCTCTGGCCCTGGCTGCTTCCCGGAAGGCTCATCTCAGTGTGGCATCTGATGTCCAACGAGGACCCCACTGTCAGCTCCACCTCTGGAGATGCTGAGGGCAGGGTCGGGCCCCTGTGGCACACCCGGAAGTAGCGTGGGTGGAGGTGGTAACTGTGTGTCTCTCCATCTGCCTGGCCAGCACTCCTTCCCTCCTTTCACAGTGTACCTGAAGGCAAGGCACAGCTGCATTCGGTTGCTAAAAAAATGACTCATACCGAGAGTGGAGGGGTCTGCGTAGTGTCCATACGCTATTTTTTAATGCACTAGGAACAATATGCCTACTGACACAGAGATTGTCAGGGAAACAAGTTTACTTAATGTTGCATATACTCACCATGGTTACGACTTGGCACAAATACTAAGTATTTATATCAATAGGATAAAGTTCAGATAATCACTGTAATGTGCATTTTACTGAGACAAATCCGTTGAAAACACAAGATTCATCAGGCAGGTCGGGAGAAGGCATTTTCCCAGGAGTGTAGTGACCTGATGGATTCAAAATAGATTTATAATTGATTGGAAGCAGTTCACCACCCACCAGCCTCAACTTCACGTTCAGAAGAGATTCCCCTAAATTGAGAAGTCACAGAAAAAATTCCTACCAAAAATCAATATGCAAAACATCACGGCATCCCCCAGGATGGTGCTGAAGATGGTTCTCTGCAGGAGGGCCCCACCTGAGCACACCCAGGCTCCAGCCTCGACAGACCTGCAGCATCGGGATTCGGGCCAAAGTCCTTCCCGCCCACAGGAACCCTGGTTGTCTAACACAGATCTCCTGAGGGGCCCTCAGAGTCCCTAAGTCACGATTCCAATTACAGAACTGTCTTTCGAACAGCAATTTCTAAAAATGTAATCATAGATCAAAATGACCACTCTGTTTACGAAGAAATTTTACTCATCTTACGCTTTTCTTCATAGCACATAATTTCTTCAGCTATCTTTGCCCATTCTTTCTTTTCTTCACCGAATATCTGTGCCCAGTTCCAGGCCTGTGAAGCAAAGGCAACCATGAGCAGGTCATGTCCCTCTGGGCAAATCTGCCCTAGGACAGGAGAGAAACAGGAACACGGTGCCAGGGAACCATCCGTGCTGTTAAGGAAGAGTGTGGAGCAGCAGAAGGAGAAGAGCAGCAGGGCGTGGCTCCGGACAGAGCAGGAGGAGCAGGAGCTCAGAGCCCTGCAGGCAGAGCCAGCTGTGGATCCTCAGGGCCGAAACAGGAATGAGGGCGACAAGATGCCCAGAGTGGTGTGAGCAGGAATGAGAGGGTGAAAGTCCAGCTAGGACCCAACCAGAGGCCTTGGCATTTGGACTGGGGAGTCATGTGATTGGATTTGGGGTGTACAAAAATATATCTGTGGAAAACAGCAGGGAAGTTCCTCAAAAAATTAAACATGGAATTACCATTTGATCCAGCAATTGCCCTTCTGCACATCTACTCAAAAGAACTGAGAAGAGCGACCCAAGCAGACGCAGGTTCCCCCCATGTGCACAGCAGCTTTGCTCACAAGAACCAAAGACGGGAAGCAGCCCACATCCACGGACAGACGGATGGATCCACAGAGGCCGCCCAGCCATAGATGGAATCATGTTCAGTCTCGAAGCGAGAGGAAGCTCTGACCCATGCTACGACATGGATGGGTCTTGAAGACAGCATGCTAAGTGAAATAAGCCAGGCACAAAAGGCAAACACTGCGCCATTCCACGCGTAGGAGATCCCTGGAGTGGTCAGATTCACCAAGCTGGAAAGTAGAAGAGGGGCTGCCAGGGGCAGGGGATGGAGAATTCATGTTTGACTGGGACAGAGTCTCAGTTTGGGAAGATGAACAGTTCAGGAGATGGATGGTGGTGATGGTTTCACAACAGTGTGAACGTGCTTAGTGCCACTGAACTGTACACTCAGAACTGAACTGTACACTCAGAACTGAACTGTACACTCAGAAATGGTTAAAATGGGACACTTTACGCTATGTACATTTAGCCACATATATCTACATCTGCCAGGTGGGCCTATCACCTGAGGTCAGGAGTTCGAGACCAGCCTGACCAATATGGTGAAACCCCGTCTCTGCTAAAAATATAAAAATGAGTTGGGCATGGTGGCATGTGCCTGTAATCCCAGCTACTTGGGAGGCTGAGGCAGGAGAATCACTTGAACCTGGGAGGAGAAGGTTGCAGTGAGCCAAGATCGCACCACTGCACTCCAGCCTGGATGACAGAGTGAGACTCTTAAATAAATAAATAAATAAATAAATAAATAAATAAATAAATAAATTTAAAGAACACTCTAGCTAGTAAGCAAACAGCGGAATCCAGAGAGAAGAAAAGCCAGAGGCACTCCCAGTTCTCTGGAGGAGAGGGCCCGGGGCTGGAAGTAACGGAGGTGGCGGGTGTGGAGTGGGCAGGCATGGGCAGGTGCAGGATCACTTTTGAAAATGGTCGATGGAGCAAAGGTGGGGGCTACAGTCA
Organism: Nomascus leucogenys; assembly: GCF_006542625.1. Taxonomy (NCBI): domain Eukaryota; kingdom Metazoa; phylum Chordata; class Mammalia; order Primates; family Hylobatidae; genus Nomascus; species Nomascus leucogenys. The sequence goes on along the minus strand of NC_044402.1, from coordinate 139,872,313 downwards.
GGAAGAATGGGAGTGGAGGCTTGGTGTGCATGCACCTGCGTCATCCGAGGGGCCATTCTGAGATGGGGGGATTCACAGCATGGGGCTGGGGCCCAAGGGCCAGGCTCAGTCTCACTCCTCCTGACCACCATGATGGCGGCTGTGTGAGGAGTAGCTGGCTCAGGGCTGCAAACCTTTCCAGGAGGTGCTTGTACCATGCGGCATGTGGGGGCAACTGGAGGAGGCTGCCCAAGGCTGGAGGCTGCCGGCGCTCCTTTCTCCACCACCCAGGTCTAAGGAGAGCATGGTCCTGGGCACCATGAGAGGTGATGGCCCCAACCCTCAGGAAGCCCTGTAGCACTGAACAGGAGAGCTGGGGGCCGAGCCAGGAGCGCCCCCACCACAGGAGCTCCCATGCCAAGACCCGGGGGGAGGTGGAGGGGCTGCCCTCCCTCAAAGGGCCTCATGCCTGGGTGCACACTGGATGGACAGGAGGTCATGGGTGTCCCCAGAGCCTCTGCTTCATGGGCCTGGGGGTTGGAGGGCCAAGAACCTGCGTGTCTAACACGTTGCCATGGTGCCTGGACCCACTGGAGAACGCCCTGCTAGTTCTTAGGTTGGTTCCGGGCTCCCAGAGGTTCTTCTTCCTATTAGGTGTCATTACCTACATGTTACATATATCGCCTGGCATGTAATACCTACTTCACAATTATTTTTAAGTTTCAAGAAGAGGGGTGTAGAGCACAGTCCCTCGAGGGCCCCAGAGGATGTGGGTGGTGTGCGCCCAGCTCCAAAGCTCCCTCTGGGCCTGGTCTTCTTCCTCCACGAGGCGACCCTGGGCCACTAGCAGAGAGGACAACGGTTGTGTCCCGAGATAGCTCTGCACTGCCCTTGTGTAGGGAGCGGGGCGCCTGCTACGTGGAGACCTCCGAGACATAGATTCCCCACCTTGCAAGATCCCCAACCTCCCCATGCACCCTGAGTCAGGCCCCATGCTGAAGATGGAGAAATTCAACCCCAGCTCCCAAGAGTGGCCCCCAACTGGAGACAGAGAGCAGGAGAGGGGCACACAGGCCCTGTGGGGGACCCTGTGGTGACTGAGAGGGACCCCAGCACAGCCTCCCAGTGTGGACCCCTACTCAGTGTTCCCACAGCCCCTGCCGCAGGGGCTGTCTCCCCCAGCTAGCCCCCAAGCCTGTCCCAGGTGGGCACCGCGCCTGGGTGTGGACCTGCCTGTGCCCCCACCCGTGCAGGCTCCAAAACCTCTGCAAGGTGCCACGGTTACAGGCTCTGGTTTTGTTTGTTTGTTTGTTTGTTTGAGACGGAGTCTCGCTCTGTCGCCCAGACTGGAGTGCAGTGGCACGATCTCGGCTCACAGGCAAGCTCCGCCTCCCAGGTTCACGCCATTCTCCTGCCTCAGCCTCCTGAGTAGCTGGGATTACAGGCGCCCGCCACCACGCCTGGCTAAGTTTTTGTATTTTTAGTAGAGACGGGGCTTCACTGAGCACTGCATTCTTTCCGTGGCGGAATCACGTCCCATCGCGTGGCTGAGCCACAGTGGGTTCACTCATTTCTGTCCATGGATATTTGGGTTGTTCCTGAATTCTGGCTGTTACGCTCAGTGCTCTTATGAAGAGTCATGGGGAGAGTCTGTTTTCACGTGGGCTTGCTGCGCCTCATGGTGATTGCATGTGAAACTTTTGGAGAAACTGTCACGTTTTCCACAGCACCGCACAGCTGCTTCCACAAGACAACACAGGGCCCAGCTCTCCAGGCCCCCTATGCAGGCTGGAGCCCAGCCCCACTTCCGTCCTGACCTTGGGAAGGGGACAGATCACAAGCAAGATCACGGAGGTGCGGCAGGGGTGGGGTGGGGGCGGGCACAGACTTCCCGTGTGGACCGTCAGCCTCTCGCCACCCTGTGCTGGAAATGCAACGTTCCCCTTCCTAAACTCTGAGGCAAAAGGTAATCTAAGTATTTTTCAATCTGAAAACGGAGGAATTATTAATAAATGATTGATTCTTAAGAGATTCACATCATTTCCATTTTTGCCTTGTAACAATTAAGCCCGCTTGCTTTTGAGAGTGACCTATTTCAGTAGAACTGTTTAAGCTGGATCAGCAGCAGCCCCGAGAAGCGGGCCTGTGCACACGGGGACACGGCCCGGCTCGTGCACGGCATGCAGTGCTGAGAGAGAAGAGCTGTGTGTGCAGTGCTCGGGTTCCGGGCTGACTTTCCTAATGCACAGTGCAGTCCCGCCGCTGCAGCTCTAGAGCCCTCAGTGGCTCCCTGTTGCCTTCCAAACCAAACCCCAGCTCTGCAGCAAGAGCTTCCCCCAACTGCTGCCAACCCTCCCAGCAGCCTTTTCACCAAGCACCCCTTCTGCATACCCCACAGCCTAGGTGCTCCCTACTCGGCCCCTTCTGCGTCCCTTGTCTCTCTATGGGCCATGCCCCGCCTCACTTCAGTCCATCTCCAACACCGCCTCCCTCAAGGAGTCCCCCCACAACCCACCAGGACCCACCACGGATTCCTGCTCTACTGGCTGAAGGCACAGGCCCCTCACTCTCTGCTCCTAGACTTCTCCCACATCACTATTGCTCCCTGCTAACCATAGGCTGTGTCCCGGCTGACTTCACGCTGTCTCCCTGCTGACCCTGGACCATCTCCTTGCTGACCTTGGGCTGTGCCCCAGCTGACCTTGGGCCATCTCCCTGCTGACCTTGGGCTGTCCCCCAGCTGACCTTGGGCTGTCTCCCTGCTGATCGTGGACCATCTCCTTGCTGACCCTGGACCATCTCCCTGCTGACCGTGGACCATCTCCCTGCTGACCTTGGGCTGTCCCCCAGTTGACCCAGGGCTGTCTGCCTGCTGACCTTGGGCCGTGTCCCTGCTAACATTGGGCTATCAACCTCGTCCTCTCCACCTCAGCCATCCAGGGTCCGTGAAGCCCGCAGCTGGATTCCTCCTTCCAGCTCCTCTGATGCTGGGAATCTCAGTGGGAACAGTCTGTGTGGGGGGCACTGCAGTTTACCCCACTCCAGCCCAGTGAGAGGGGCACATGGTGTTTTGTGTGAATTGCTTCCCCCCGCCAAGTCCATTGCTAGGGCCACACAGACACATGGACGGCACCCTTGAGTCTCCGTGCCATGTCCGGGGAGGTCTACGCTCTGATGAGGTTTGAAGGCCAGGCAAGACTCTTGGCCTGCAGCATCCCTCAGCACACCTGCCCCTGCCTGTCTCAAGTGCTCTTTCGGCCATCACCGGAAAAATCCAGAGCCATTTCCCACCTATACCAGGAAGGAAGACCCATGAGGCTCAGCTCCGAGGTATGTAAATCCAGAGCCCAGTGAGCCACGCACACTCTGGCTGCCAGGGAGGCGGCCATAGCGGGCTGCCTTCAGGTCCTCCGCGGAAGGATTCCCAGGGCCCTGGAGCCGCCCTGGTGCTCAGTGAGGGAGGCCCTTGCTGCCACAGAGCAGGAGCCCACTTCGCTCCAGGAAGGCAGATGCCCCGGAGGGATTTTGTCGCATTTACTGGTGCATGAGGGGAGGACAGAGAGGCCCCCCACCCTTGGGACATCCTCCAACCTGAAACGGCTGCCACTGCCTCCCCAGGCCATCCCTGAGTGAGAAGGTGCAGCCTGCCTCTCCACAGCCCCGGGGCCCAGACCTTGCTACCAACGACCTTGACGGCCAACACAAACCCCAGAGGGCTTTCCAGGCCAGGATGGAGACTCTGCCCTGGGCCCTCGTACAGGTGTGTGCACTCCAGGCCAGTCACCCACAAGGAGAACATGGGTGAGAACTGGGAACTGGTAACCAGACAACCCTCCACCTGCTGCCTCACTGCCAGCCCTCTACCAAGGGAAGCCCCAGGGGAGTGGGCAAGCTCTGGGTATGCCAACAGAGGACCTCAACCACTGTCCCCTTGGCAGATGTCCCCATGGAGGCCTGCATGGCCCAAGGCTGCTCCCTGCAATCCCACCCAGACACAGAAAGGCCCATCGGCTCTGCTGGCCTGGCCCCCAGTGACTCCCAGGCAAGGTGCCTGTTCCATGCAGAGCCTGCCATACTCTGGAAGCCTCTGCCCAGAACCCAGAACCCACACGCTCTTCTGACCCTTCTGAGTGTTCTCCCCAGGACTAGCAGGGCTAAGTTCTGGTTCAGAAGGGGCTGCACAGTGTCACCTTTGAGTGGCCCCAAGAAATGTATCTTCAAAGTGCAGAAAGCTGGGCTTCTGGACCACTCATTGGCCAGTCAGAATATTAACATTACTTTAACCCTCCTTGAGTGGTAATCGGCGTTGACCATCGCAGTTAGACCAAGGGTCAGGGGCCACATCAGGTGGGATGGCTGCTCCAGCCAGAAGCCAAGGAGCTCCTTCTGCAAGGTAAGCCCCAAGTGGGTAGGATTGTTCCAATAGGCTTGGGACGGAGCAGGCACTCCATGAATATTGGAAGATGAATGAATGGGAGATGAGCAGTTCTCCATCTCTCCTCCCTCAATTCATCACAAGTCCTATCAAATTCACCTGGCAAATATTTATTGAGTGACTACTATGTGCCAGACACCAGGGAAGCCATGAAGGTTCCATGATTAGCAAAAACAAATATGGCCCCTGAAGCATATGATCCAGACAACATGATAAATAGTAACCAAATGATCACACAGACAAACTAGAAAAGGAACCCAGTGATAAGAGGCACCTAACAAAGGAATCTGACCTGGACCGGGGAGTCATATGAGTGTCCTCTAAGAAATGGTGCCTGGGCCGAGAGCTGAATGAGGAAGAAGAGTTAAACAGAAGAAATTAAGAGAGGAGGAAAGAGCTTTCTAGACAGAGCAGCATGTGCAAATGCCCTGTGGTCATGAGGAGAATGAACATATTCCAGGAGATGAAAGAAGACCAAAGTGGCTGCTGTGCCCAGAAAAGGAGGGACTAGGGTAAGAAATTTTGTTGGAAAATCAGAAAGTCAGGCAAGGGCCAAATTGTGCATGGCCTTATAGAGGTCACATCAAGTAACATATCAATGATTTAAAGGAGGAAATCTTTGAAGAGGACTTCAAGTGCCTTAAAAAAATTCACAAAGAGATGTGTTGAGTGGGCAGGTGGGCAAGAGAGCGGAAGCTCAGAGAAGAGATCTGGGCAGAAGAATAAATGTGGAGCCATAAGCATGCAGGTGGCACTGGAGGCAGGGGGTGTGGATACACTTACCCAGAGTGAGCCAATAGAGAGAGAAAGGAACAGACCCAGGGCTGTGCCTGGCTGAACCCTAGCATCTGGTAGCAGGCCAGAAGAAGATGAGCTCACAAGGGAGACAGAGAAGGAGTGACCACGAGACAGAAAGGAGGGAGGAAGAAAAGCACGAGAGAAGAGCCTACGCCTCCTCCTCACTGCCACCACAGGACAGCCACTGCCTGCCCTCCACCCCGCCACCCTGCAGGGACCTACTCGCTGATCTTTCACTCCAATGTCCTCTTCTTGGAACCTACATACCAGCCAGAGACAGCTCTGAAAAGATACGCCCTTCCCCTGCTTCAAATCCTTTTAAGTGTTCCCATTGCCATTAGGGTACTTTCCCATTTTTCCCAAGGCCCCCAAGTCCTATGTGACCTGCCTTTCCAGTGTCCATGGCTGTGTGCTGTGCAGTCCACACTCCAGGTTCAGTTCCGGGAGACGCCGAGCCTGCCCTTCTGCCCCTCCCCTGGGTGAAGGTGGGGTGTAGATCAGGCACTTCCTGGTCCCCAGTGTGGTTTGTCCTTCTAATAATGATCAAGGGGGTATCCTGGAGCCCCCAAGCACAGGCAAGAGGACCCAAGCGCACAGTGCCCAGTGGTGTGAGGGACTCACCCCACAGCACGTTGGGAATGTCTTGGCCTGTCTCAGAATGTTCTTTAGCACTGAGCAGTCCTGTAACCCCCACTTTAAGTTGCCCTTGTCATCCTATAGTCTGGGAGAGCCCTCACATTCTCCCTCAATACCCAGGCACAACATGTCCCCTCTGTACCCAGGCTCCAGTTGCTGTGACCCTCTCACAGTGCCCTGAACTCGGCATGTTCATGGGGACTATTTCAGTTGCAGGTGATAGAATCCACACTCAGAGCATCTTAGACCCAAGAGGAAATTCTTTGCCTCCGACCACTGAAAACCACATTCAAGATCTCACAGAACCAAAGAGAGAGCTGCAGGACTCAGGGTTCCAGAAAAAGAAGCTGAAACTCCACCCAGCATGTCCTTCTCACCCCTACTTCCTCTTACCGAACTCCCATTCATCCTTCAAGACGCCGTGCAATTGCTACCTCCAGAAAGTTCTAAGTGACTCCCCTAAGCAGAGTCCCTCTTCATCCTCTGGGATCTCAGAGATCTACGTTTGTGCCTCTTTTATTGTACTTTTCACATTGCATTGTAAGTGTTTTTTTCACACACCAACCTCCTCCAGGAACCCAGGGCCTCCTCAAGGACACAGACTATGCTTTCTCCTCTCTCTCTCTCTCCCCCTCTCCCCGCTGGATACGGCCTATTCACATGCACAGTAGGCTTCAACAAACACGACTACTTCAGATGTGGGCTTCTCAATCCTGGTACTGTGTTCTTTAACTCTTCTTTGGACCTGAAGATGCAAAGGAGCCATATGAATTTGGGGATGGTGGAGACAGCTGCCCTCGGGGCTGTGAGCTGACGGGGCCGAGCCTCCCCAGAGGGACTCTGATCTTGCTCACTCTGCATGGCAACCCCCACGTTTGCTTACTCGATACACACCACATACGTGCTTGATAATTACAGGCTGCTGTGGATTTGTCTCACCCACATTTGGAAGGTCCAAAAGCAATTACCCTGCAGCCTCCCTGTGCTCAGGAAGACAGGAGTAATCAGGGCTAATGACACAGCACTTACTGTGTGATGCTCCTGCCGCTATGCCGTGATTACTATGTAATTAAGTGGTCACCAGTTACCATGTAAACACGGCTTACACTTGATGTGTCTATGGCTTAAACAACCCTACAAACTCATTTTAATTTCAAAGTGTTCAATGGAAAACAGTGGGTTGGCACAGATAGGGAACACCAGGTTGGAAAAATGTGAGGGCTCCTGGGAAAGAGGAGGATGCCCTTCCAAACCTCAGTGTCACAGGTGTGGGGCAGAAAAAGAAACAGAACAAAAAAAAAAAAAGGAAAGAGTACACAGTGGATTATCTGCAAGAATGCGCCAGGTGCTATATGCAGAAGCACCTCATAGACTGTAAAGGGCCAGCCAACTGCTGGTGTGTGACCACACTTTTATAATTTGGTGATCCCTTGGGACCAGAGAATACATTCCAGACCACCCAACAGAATGTCATAAGGAAGACTCTCTTTTTCCCAGAGTAAAATAACCTTGAGGCAGGCAGTTCAAACCTTCCACTCTACTGATGAAAACTCTCAGGTCTTCAGAATAGCAGAGGAAGGGAGGAGTTATTTCTTGTGTCCCAATATCTTGTGACTGACAGGATGATGGGTACTCTAATGCCACAGCTAATTCTGTGTCAACTTGACTGGGCTAAGGGATGCCCAGATAGCTTGGAACATCTTATTTCTGGGTGTGTCTGTGAGGTGTTTCTGGGAGAGATTAGCATTTGGATTGGGGGACAGAGTAAAGAAGACCTGCCCTCCCCAGCACAGGTAGGCAGCAACCATCCATTGAGGGCCCAGATAGAACAAAAAGGCAGAGAAGGGTAAACCTGCCTCCCATTTGAGCTGGGACACCTGTCATCTCCTGCCCTTGGACAGCAGCTCTCCTGGTTCTCAGGCCTTCAGATGTGGACTGAGCTGCACCACTGGCATCTGATGGGACTTCTTGGACTCCATAATTGTGGGAACACATCCCATAATACATCTCTCCCTCTCTTTCTCTCCATATGTGTATGTGTGCAAGTGTGTACATGTGTGCACGTGCAAAAAAATCTTCTGGTTCTCTTTCTCTGGAGATCCCTGCCTAATGCACCTGAAGACATGGCACCAGGGATTGGACACACCTTGCTCACACTCATCAGGAAGGTGAGGCTCTGTGGTGGAAGGTCTCGGCCCCACCCAGGATTGGCCATTAGCTGGCCTGGGATTTGGTGCCTGTGACCTCCCAGAGGTCCTGAGGAAGCCATTCCATCCTGGGGGTTGTGGGTAGGGGTGAGGCTACAGTAGGAGCTGGCCCAGGAGGGTGGGTGGCAGGAGACCAGCTGACAGATCTCAGAAGCATGGCTGCCTCGTTCCCTACCACACAGGCTGCGAGGAAACCCTCCAGGCATGGGCAGAATCTCCCTCCAGGACTTCTACCCACCTGTCTGCGCCAGAAGCTGGGCTACCTCCTGGAGCCCCCAAAACAGTCAAGGTCAAAATAGACCAGAGGGCCAGGCCTTCATTTCTTCCAATTTGGGAGGACATCATGGGTCCATCAGGGGTAGGGGGAACACGTGTCAGCAGATGACCCCACCCCAACCCTAATTGGCAAATGCAAAGCCAACGCTGTCACCTCGCTCGGCCTTCGGGGAGCACTCACCATCCATGAACACCCTTGCTGCACAGCCAACTTCCTCCACTCAGTTCCCAGCTCTGTGCTCCCTGGGGGTCCCAGTTCACCTCTTGGCTGCTCCTTGTGGACTCCGGGACTGGATCATCCTCCCCTTCCAGGATGCTACATGAGACCCTGTTCCTAGCTGCACTTGCCCACTGGGTGGTCTCTGAGTCCCAGTCCCATGGCCTAGATGCTGTCTTTGCACAAACAACCTGTGCATTGCCATTTCCATGCCTCGTCTTTCCCACAGACTTCCTCCACAGGGCTCACTTGACCAGGCGTCAAACAAGATTAAGTCTCAAATCCACAGATTAAGTCCACTTATCAGAATCTGTGCGACTGTCACAAAATGCCACCAACTGGATAATTCATAAAGAACAGAAAGAGGCTGGAAGTCCAAGATCAAGGCACCAGCAGGTTCACTGTCTGGAGAGGGCCTGGTCTCTGCTCCCAAGATGGTGCCCTGAACGCTGCATCCTCTGGGGGAAGAACGCTGTGTCCCCATATGGCAGAAGGTGGAAAGGCAGGTGAAGGATGAATGCCGAACAAAGCTCTCTTATAAGGGCCTCAATCTCACTCACAAGAGGGGCAGCCCTCATTGCCTCCTGGCCTCTTAAAGACCCACCTCTTAACACATCCCATTCGCCATTAAGTTTCAACAGCTGAATTCTAGAAGGTACACATTCAAACCACAGCACCACCCAAATGTCAAATATGCAAACCAAACTTCACATGTGTATAGTGGCTGCTTGGTTGCATACCCTCCACACCCCAATTTCCCCTTTAAAATCAAGACAACTGTCATCCCAGCTGCTGGCAGTGTCGGCTGCTAACAGCTCACATCTGAGTTCCTTCTGGGACTTGCCCTCATCCAAGATAACATCCAGGCACAGGCGACGGGAAGCCCTCCAGAAGCACCACCCAACAAATGGAGGATGCTGCACACCACAGGACCTTACAGTGCCCACCACATGGACGGCGTCACGGCAGGAAGACCCGATGAACAAAATAAAGAGTGTCCAGCACATCGGAGCCTCTGGTACGACAAAAGTGCTCTAGAGCAGGGGTCCCCAACCCCTGGGCCAGGGAATGGCAGCAGTCTGCACCCTGTTAGGAACCAGGCTGCATAGCAGGAGATGAGCAAGCATGACTGCCTGAGCTCTGCCTCCTACAAGATCAGCAGCATTAGAGTCTCACAGAAGCACAAACCCTACTGTGAACTGCGCATGCTCGGGATCTAGGTTGCCTGCTCCTTACGAGAATCTAATGCCTGATGATCTGAGGTGACACAGTTTCATCCCAAAACATCCCCCCCAACCACCCCACCCCAGTCCATGGAAAAGTTGTCCTCCACGAAACTGGTCCCTGGTGCCAGTTGTCCCTGGGGATCACTGCTCTAGAGGACACCCTCCTATCCGGAGGATGAGAGGGAAACTCTCAAAAGTTTCAAGGCTGGCAGCATCAGGTTAGCTTTTCGGGACCCAGTGATCCAAGGCATGCAGGACATCCCCCACAGAGTAAAGGACAAATGACTGAATCTCGTCCTTCCACCAGAGAAGGAGGCGCCATTCCTGGTTGGCCTCCTGGGGCTCTGCCCCTGCCCTTGTCACTGCCAGTGATCATCACACTAGACTGTGCACTTCCCACCCAGTGAATTTAGGTCAAGCGGGTCTAGACGTCCTGGTTCCAGAAGAGGCTGCTCCCGCCAGAGGTCCAGCAGCAAGGAGGGGAGTGCCCACCTGGTAGGGTTGGCCCAGGTCCCTAGGAGGAGGTGGGAGCCCAGCTGACCCACTGGGGTATGTCCTGGTTCTCCCCTGACCAGTCTTGATGGCCAGTGGACAGATACGGCCATCACAGGGGCTGAAGTTCACCCCACTAACCTTTGTCTGGTGAGTTTCTGCAGGAGAAGACATCACGCCGATGCCAGGGCAGACCTTCCCAGGTGGGGTGGACTTACCATAGGAGGCAGTGGCCTAAGCCGGGGGTGGGAAGGGCCAACAGGAGCATGGGGTGCACCCCAATGTCCCCACATAGGACCAAGGAGCTCATTTCGCAGCCACCACTGCTGCACTGCAGAGGCCCCTCTGCAGCCCCCACTGGCAGATGACAGCCGGACCTCCCTCCCCACCCCACGCAGGATGACGCCAAGGGCTCTCCCAGCTCCTGAGCCTCCGTGGGAATGGCTGAGGCTCAGTGCAACCACATCATGGTTCGACAGCCCCCTCTGTAAACAATGCTTTCCGTGCTCCCCTGCAGGTGTGCCCCGAGAGCAACCCCTCTGTTCTCTACAGCTCTTCACCTCAGGACCCTTTCCAGGGACCCCAAACCAGGAACAGGTCGAAAAACAGACTCAACTTTCCATCTCAGGCTGCTTCTCTCCCGAGTCTTCTCCACTCAGGCGACGGAGCCACCATTCATCCATTGGCTCAGACATGGAATCTGGGTGCCAATGCTGACCTCTCTCTGTCTACCTCACACCTGACCTGTGAGCACATGTTTTCCAATCTAACTTCACAACCTTTTCAGAACAGAACCTCTTCAGCACCTCCACCACCACCTCCTCCCCAGAGCCTCCTCCTCTCTCATCAGGACCAGAGCAGCAGCCTCCCCGCTGAACCCCACCACACACACACGTGCCACACCTGCCACACACACGTACACACATGCACACCACACCACACACGTACACAACACACATCACACCACACTATACATACACATGCCACACCATGCCACACACATACACCACCACACCACACACAGTACACAACCACATATCAACCACACTTACACACACAGCCACACCATGCCACACACACATACATACATGCACCACACCACACACACGTACACAACACACATACCTCACACCACACTATACACACACACGCCACACCATGCCACACACATACACGCACCACACCACACACATGTACACAACACACATATCACACCACACTATACACACACATGCCACACCATGCCACACACACATACACACATGCACACCACACACACATACACAACACACACATCACACCACACTATACACACATGCCACACCATGCCACACACATACACACACGAACACCACATACACATACACAACACACACACACATCACACCACACTATACACACACGCCACACCATGCCACACACACATACACACATGCACACCACACACACGTACACAACACACACATCACACCACACTATACATACACATGCTGCACCATGCCACACACACATACACGCATGCACCACACTACACACATGTACACAATACACACATCACACCACACTATCACACACATGCCGCACCATGCCACACACACACACACTACACAACACACACATCACACCACACTAAACACACCTGCCGCACCCCCCCACACACATGCACACCACACACGTGTACACAACACACACATCACACCACACTGTACGCACACATGCCACACCATGTCACACACACCACACATGCACATATACATTTGCACATATCATGCCACACCATGCACACACATGCCACACATCACACACACCACACATCACACCACACACATCACACACACACCAGAAACACACACCACACATGGAAACACACATATCACACAGCACACACGTACCACACACCACACATGCACACACATATATCACACCACACCACACACACACACCACAAATCACACATGTGTACACATGCCACACTACACCACACACAGGCTAGAGGGTGGCTCCAACCACGCATGCATACACATGCACCACATATGATACACATACACCACACACTACATGCAAACACACGCATACATGCACACACACACGTAAACTCAAACACCACACACACAGCCTAGACTTCCCATGGCAGTGTAAGTGGACATTTTAACACATCAATCAAATCATGTCCCACCTGTGAGACCCCCACACGTAGGGCCCCCGACTCCTTAGGAAGAATTCACGGTCCTCACCGTCCCCAGGAAAGCCTGCAGCCCGGCTCTCACCTGCCCCTCTGGGCTTACCTTCCTCTGCTCCATCCAGCTTTCCCCCAGGCCCTGACACACCAAGTGTCACCTGCCTCCTGGCCTGGCCAAGGCATTGTCTGTTTGGGACATTTTTTCCCACAGATGTGCACGGCTCCATCTCTCATTTCACTGGTGTCTCAGCTCCGATGTCCCCTCTCAGAGGGACCCACCTTGTCCACCCCAGGTAATGCCACCCCCTCACCCTGGGTCCCTAGGGTCTGCCTGGGTTTACCAGGGCCTGGTTCTGCAAGGCAGCCTCCAGACGTGGCTGGCAGGGAGCAGCTGTGGGGCAGCCCCAGCAGGGGAGACACGCTCACACTGCCCCCATCAGCAGGCCAGGGGCCGCAGGCCAGCTCATCCTGGGCAACACCAGGGGGTCACCTTCCCTTTGCGAGCTCCTTTGATACCAAGCTGATCCCCACTCCACACAATCGGCATCTTGACATTTACCAGTGAAGGAGAAGTGATAGGTGAGACGGTGACCCCCAGGGACACCTGCTGTAGGACCAGAAGTGATTGCTAGCCAGAGCCAGGGTTGGGGGGCATCCACTAGTCAGGAAAAGCCGTGTGCCATGCAATGTCCCAAAATGGAAAGCAGGCCCACCAATCTCCTGCCCGCCAGCCTCCTCCGGCACCAGGCCCGGTTGATTAGCTGCTCCCCTGATGATGAGGGGCCTGCTGCTTGGGGCCAAGGAAGCTTCAGGCAGGAAGAGAGACCTCAAGCACAATGGAACCAAGTGGAAATTGGCCACAAAAGACTAATTAAAGGGGCCTGAGGCCTCCAACCTGTCACCTTGTGTGGGCTTTTAAAAAGCTTTGCAGACAAGCACAGAACGCTAGGACTTTGTTCTTAATTAACTCCACGTGGCTTGTTGAGCAAGCAGAGACAAGAAATGGGCGCTTCTCCTGCCCCCAGCCAGGAGCTCCTTACGCCTCCCAGAGGCTCTGGGCTGGTTTGGGTGGAGATAGAGGGAGGATAAGGTCTGCAGATGGGCCAGCCAGGTGCCCACCAGGTGCCCAGTAGATGCCTGCCTGGGACCTTCCCAGGGGCCCTGGGTATTCTCTGTCTGCGCCCATCACCTCCACCCCCAGAGCCTGTGACCTCCCTGGCCACAGCACACAGAGGTGCAGAGTAGCAACTTCTACTCCAGCTGTGGCTCCTGACGCCTAGCAGCACAGGTGTCACCCACGAGCCTGTTAGAAACGCAGAACCGAGGCCCCGCCCCAGGGATTCTCATGCCTCAGAGTCTGAGAAGCAAGTGCTGTCCTCAGGGACGGCTCCAAACCCACCAGCTGAAGGCTGTGTTGGGGCAGCCTCAGCTTCCTCATCTGTGGGACGGGGATGTGCACTGTCTGCACCACGGGTCATGAGATTCCTCGTGATGTGTGTGCACAGCATTCGGCACTGGGCCACAGGAAGCACTCAGCATGGAGAATCAGCTGTCTGCCTATTTAAGTAACTTCATGGGCCGCTTAAAAAAATTTTGTTGCGGCAGCACACCTGTGAACCTAGTTACTCAGGAGGCTGAGGCAGGAGGATCACTTGCGCCCAGTTCAAGCCTGCAGTGAGCCATGATGGAGCCATTGCACTCCAGCCTGGGGAGCAGAGCGGGACCCTGTCTCTAAAATAGTGTTTATTCTGCTGGGTTTGGCTGAGGGGAAGGAGGGGCCTCTTGCTGCCCTCAGGCCTGATGACTCATAGCCCTGGCACCAGGGAGGGCCCAGCTCCATGGGAAGGGCACAGAGCAAGCCGGGGGAAGGATCCAGCTGCTGCCAGCCACACGTCATCCGCCCGCGCTGCTTGGCACCCATGTCCTCCACCTCCCAGCTGGATGAGAGTGAGCAAGCCCATCGGAGCTCATTAGCAGGTGCCCTAACGCCATAGGAGAGGACGAGAGAAACGTCCTGGGAGGCCCGATGGCAGAGGAGCCTCAGGATTTGAGTGAGGCCTGTGAGGTGGCCCTGTGGGGTCAAGGGGCACAGTAGGAAAGATGTCCAGGAAGACACGGGAGCTGCCGGGGACACGGACACTGCCCCCTTCCCTTCTCCCTGTGCCGGTTCTCAGGGTCCTGCCTGATTGGCCTCCTCCCTGCATCCCCCACTGTGTCCTTGCCCCATTGTCCTCCGCCCCCAGACAGTGGCGGGCACGGGTGACGGGTGTCTCCTGTCCACAGGAGGCTGCACCCTCCTCACCTCCTCCTCTCAGCTGTCCGCGGGGACCTTGGAGCAAGACAGCCCCATGCCTCCCAGCCTCTGCCATGCACTCACTGGACAGCCGGCCGGGGTGGGCCGCAGCACCACAAGGGAGGTCTCCAACTGGCAGATGAGCTCCTCCGCCAGGCTCCCTCCCTCATGAGGGGCTCCCTCCCCTCACTTCTAGGCTCTAGGCCAAGGCCACCCCTTTGCCTCCCTCCCTACTCTCTGCTCCCCACCGCTGCCACCCCCAGTTCAGCAGCCTCCTGCTCCCCCCGGTCATGGCACAGCCCCCACGCCCCACGGCCTCCATCCCGGCCTCTGTGTTCCTCCACCGTGCTGCCTGAGCTGACCACCTGAGAGACGCAGTTCCGACCCCCACTCTGAGGCCACTGAGTGTGAGGCCCCTGGGCTCAGTCCCCAAGGCCTGAATCAAACCCACCTCCATTGCTTTCAGCTGGGGGCTTGAGGCAAGTTCCTCCAGGCCTGGGCTCCAGGCTCATCTGTAGAAGATAATAATGGGACCTCCCCCCTTGTAAGATGGGGTGTGGCTACTGCCCACCGAATCCAGGCCAGAGCCCCCTGTGGCTCTGCTGTCCTACTTCTGCCGAGCACAGCCTCCTGGCCAAGTGGCCAAGCGGCAGGGACCTCGGGGCTGCCAGAGGTGGTGGTGTCATCCTGAGAACTCAGCTCAGTCCGGTGCTTCTCCATCCCAGGAGAGGAGGGTCCAAACACCCAACATTCCCTCTCCTCTGTGCTCCCCAGGAAGTGAGCTACAACCTTCCAGGGACGGCGGGGGCTCCATCCCAGCCAGGACCTGCCAGGCCCTTCCTCAGCACATGACACGGCTGGACCAGCTCCGCCCCTCCAGGGGCCCCTGCCCTCACCGCACCACACCCTGCTTTCCTGGGATTCATTCCAGAGGCGCTGTGGAGACCACTCAGTCCAGACAGCTCATTTTGCAAATGGCAAAGCAAGGAGCCAAAGCGGCGGGCAGTGGCCAACACAGCCCCCTAGGACCGCAGGGAGCAGAGGCTCCAATCAAGTCTGGAGGCACGCCGGCCACTGCCCCAGCTCCATGTCCCGTTCTCTCCCGGGTACTTCGATGTTCCCCAGGGAGGGCGCACCCTCCTGCTGCCTGCACCTGAGGCCTCCTGGCCTCACTAAAGTGGCCTCATGGTGCCAATGGCTGCACGGAGTTCTGTGTCATAGCCATGAGCACCAGCCTGGTGTTAAGGAGCCTATTTAGAAAGATGACCTATTTTTAGCTGAATCTTCTGCCGGTTGCTAAATATCTGTTTAAATACATGAATTAACACATCTGTAAATAGCACTTAGAGTGGGAATCAGACACACGCTCACGGTGGAAGGTGATTTAAAACAAACACATACTGCAGAATGAAGCCTGAGGGGCGGCTCTTGTTCTTGGCTCCTGGGGGGCGCCGTGCCGATGGCAACCCCCTAACAGGGCGACAGCAGTCAGGCACGTGGAGCCCCCTCGACCGCCTCCTCCAGCCAGGATGAAAGGGTGCCCGAGAGAACACCAGGGGGACTTCAGGAAGCGACAGCCCCTCGGGGCATCCGAGTGAGGAGCAGAAAGAGCCACCACCACCTCTAGTAGCAGCTTCTCGGCGTCACCCCCGTCCGTGGCCACAGCTGAATGAAGGCAACCTGGTGTTTCCCATCGGCTGTCAGGAGGCGTGCTGGGTGCAGAGCAGGGATATTAATTACACCCCACGGTGAGCCTCAGACCCAGGCTGGCAGGACACGAAAGGAGTTCCCAGAGCCCCTTCTCCTGGACCCTGAGAAGAGCCTGCAGAGGGCCCGAGGGACTAGGAGAGACCTCGGGGAATGCCCTGCCATCCTCCCCTGGCTGGCCCAGCCACCTGAGCTGCCACCCAGTGATGGCGACGCTGCTGACCTCTCCACCATGACCCCTGGGACACTCAGCTCCGCACCGGGCAGCCCCACATTCCAGCTTCCTGAAAGTACAAACCCTCCCTAATGAGCCTGTGTCCTGCTCTAGGATGGGAATGGGTGTGAGGACTGATGCAGCAGGCAGCAGAAAACCTGCATTTTCAGCCCAGCCCGGCCCCTTCCTTGTCACGTGACACTGAGAAAGGCACGCACCTTGCTGTGCCTCAGTTTCCTCATGGCTCCTGCAAGTGTAGTACAGAAGCTCTGCCCCCGCCACCCCCTGCCACATTGACCAGCAGCATGTGGGATCCGCCCAAGGTCACAGAGTGGGCCCAGTGGCCACATTGTGATCTTCCCCTACTCCGAGGGGGCACCATGAAGCCCATCCACCCCACCCCCTCTTCTGCCTCAATTTCCCTCAATGGGTAATGAGGCTGGGTGATAGTGCAAAGTTGTGAGGGAAACACCTGAGTCCTAGTGAGAGGGAAAAACCCAGAAAATGAAATGGAGACATTCCTGCTCTTCACAGCAGATGAGGACCCTGGGTGCGGAGTTCCACGGGCGGGACAAGACCAATGAGTGGGTGGAGTTCCACGGGCCGGGACCAGACCAATGAGTGGGCAGAGCAACCTTGGCTCAACCAGCTGCTCCCTGCTGGCTCTGTCAGGAGCTAGAGGGCTGCCCACAAGTCCCTTGAGATGGGGCACCCCCAGGACCATCCCCAGGGCTTGGAACCCAGGGCCAGCTTCCGTAGTTCCCAAGGACTTTTCAGTTTGTGGCTCCCAGCTCCCCTTGATTCCTCCCTGGACAAAAAGTCACAGCCCGATGAGTCTCCCTTTGCTGTCCTTGTGACCTCAGTTTCTTCCAGACCCAGGCCTTCCATGCTCTGGAGTCGGTTCCCTTCCTCCAGGTGCCATCCAGGAAGGGAGTCAGTAGGTCAGTGGGGAAGGGGCTTAGCTGTGGACATAGCATCCCAGAATGAAGAGGGAGGGTGGCCGGCTCCAGGACATGTCCCTGAGCCCTCGGGTCACTGCAGACCCCGTGGACCCCAGGTGGGAGGCCGCCTGGCCTGGGTGGGCACCAGCCCTCCCCAGCACCTGTCCATTCTCTCTCTGTGTCTCCAAAAAGGACAACAGGGATGTTCACAGACTCCTGCTAATGAAAGCAAGGAGGAAAGCTGCAGAAATGTAGGAAAGCAAGAGGTAAGAGGATGCATCCTCTTTGGAGTCCTCGGAATGGCAGGGCAGCCATCACTCTGCCTCACGCAACTGGTGACTCAGCACTCAAGGCCCAGTAGAAGCCGGCCTGTCCTGAAAAGTTGCCCACAGCCGTCGTCCAAGCACATCACTCACAGGAGGAGCAGCCAGCCCCTTGGTCTCACGGTGGGAAGTCCACAGCGGGATTCTGAAAAATTCCCCCGAAACCACAAATGTAACCAGGGAATGCGTCCCGGGGAAGAGCGCCAGGAATGATTGGTGTCATTCGGAAATTTTGCAAGAAAATGGGAGCATGCTCCTGTTATAAATGAGTCCCCGACGGTGAAATCACTTGATTCGAGTGACTGAACTGTGACCTTTACTCAAGCAATAAAAAAGCCAACAAGAGGAAGTGTACACTTTATTCTTTGGTTAACTTGGGAAGCACAGATGCAATATTTCTCCTTGTCTTCTGCTTGCTAAGATTAAAAGCAACGGGTAAATTCAGGGAATGGAAAATGGATCGATATTCCCCAGCTCCTCTCCAAGCTTTGGGGATGATAAGCTTTCGATTACTATCTCCAGCTAATGGGACAGAAGCAGAAGCGATCGTGAGGCCAGCAGAGGCCCGTGGGAAGGCACATTCGGCCCTTTGAAAATTGCCTCCTGTTATTTCTGCAGACGAGAAGTAGTTTCCAAAATTACAAAGACATGTAGTTATTAATGCCAGTATCAATGACGATGATGAAAATAATCCTAGCCGTGGACACCTTTGAGAATCCAAAAATGATAATAACATTCCCAGAGAAAATCCATGTGGAATTTTGTCATCTAGAAAACAGGAATGGTATGATGCAATGAGACTGTCTGTAAACATCCCGAGTCTCACCGATCTATGTGACAATGAAAACAGGAAGCACTTGCTTCCATGAGTTTGCAGCATGGACCGTGCCTGAATGAATGAGGTACATCCCAGCACATGGCACACAAGAGAGGCTGGCAACAAACGTTGCTATTAAACACACATTACCCTGCAAAGCAGTGAGCTTGGTAAGGAGAATTATTTAAGTGATGTCTCTCTGAAAATGGTTTTGGAACTCCTCTCTAAAAATTGCCTTTATTCCCTACACACATTTTCTTAAATATCCTTAACAGTGAGCCGGGCGCAGTGGCTCATGCCTGTAATCCCAGCACTTTGGGAGGCCAAGGTGGGTACATCACAGGTCAGGAGTTTGAGACCAGTCTGACCCACATGGTGAAACCCCGTCTCTACTAAAATTATAAAAATTAGCTCGGTGTGGTGGTGTACGCCTGTAATCCCAGCTACTCAGGAAGCTGAGGCAGGAGAATTGCTTGAACCCAGGAGGCAGAGGTTGCGGTGAGCCGAGATCATGCCACTGCACTCCAGCCTGGGCAACAGAGGGAGAGTCTGTCTCAAAAAAAAAAAAAAAAAAAATCTGTCACAGTGGAGAATTATTTCATGATGGTGACTTAGGATTCACAGAAATCATTGTAATTGTTTTCCACGCTGCCAGAAGAAAATGCCACAGCCGGGGTGGCTTCAGTAACAGAAATTGATTTTCTCACACTTCTACCGTTCTGGAGGCTGGAGGTCAGAGAGCAAGATGTCAGCAGGGCTGGTTCCTTCTGAGGTCTCCGTTTGGCTTGTTGATGTACGTCTTCTCCCTGTCTTCGAGTGGTCTTCCCTCTATGCATCTCTGCCAGTGTGTCCTCATTTCCCCTGTTTCCTTGGGACACTAGTCATACTGGATTAGGGACCACCCCAATGACCTCATGGTCACTTAATTACCTCCGTAAGTCTCCTGTCTCCATATACTGTCATTTTCGGAGCTACTGGAAGTTAGAATCTCAACATATGAATTTTGAGAAGACACAACTCAGCTCATAACAACTGTCAAAGCCAATCAAATCCGAGACTAGTGCATATGGTGGGTGATCACGGCACCACGTCTTGTCAGTGGGGATGACTGTGTTGTCACAGGAACTGTGTGTGAACCGGCCAGCTTCCCCTAGTGACCAGCAAACGAGACGCCTCTGCCGCCTTCTGTCTCTGCTTCCGCTGACAGCTGTTCCCCCTTGGCTGGCCACAGCATGGCTCACCCTAAGCCGGATTGACTGAGCCAAGCCAGCAGTACCTACACCTTCCCGTTATTTCCTGTCCTCTGTGTTACTTTAAGATACGCAGTGGCACCTAACTAGACCTGTTGTAGAAATGAACTCTTAGCCACAGAACAGACGTCTCCTTCCCAAATTAGAATTCAAAGCAAATGCTAATAAAAAAATAAATAAATAAAAGGAAGCAGCATGATTTCACAGGTTTTAGGGTGCGCCTGCTCTTCTGACCTGTGGTGCTCTTGAAGTTTCCTGTCCTCAGTGGTAGTTTATTCTCCGAGTCCTCAGGGGCCCACAACCAGCCACAGCAGATGCACAGCCAGAGGGTCACTGAATCACCGAATGCCCCGGAGCTGCCTGGGTACAGACACCCAGCTCACCCCTCTCTCAGCTGTCACACTGTGCTGAACTCGGAACACTGCCCTCCGGAACCTGGAGGAGCCGTGGCCACTGCCGCCACCATCCTCCCAGGACATCCAACCTTGCTGAAGTCCAGCCTGAAGCCTGGGCTGGGCAAACCTGCTTGTCTGGACCTAAGCAAGGGCCTGTACCCCAGGGTGGGTGAGGCAGGTTGGACAGCAGGCATCCAGCATCTCCAGCCCTGTAGTGGGAGGCAGATGGGGCCTCTCAACAGAGGGTTCTCCAAACTGGTGGGAGCTTTCAGAGGCAGGGAGGCCCAGAGAATGGCCAGTGATCACCAGAAATGTATCCAGGGCTCGGCAGAGGTGCCCATTTGTCTGGTTGAGCCCTGCCCTTGGTCTACTTTCGAACTAATTTGGAGCATGTCTGGGTTCAATAGCATCTCCCCAAATTAACATCTACTTGGAAACTCAGGGTAGGACTGCTATGGTTTGAATGTTTGTCTCCTCTGAAACCCATGTTGAAACTGAATCCCCAGTGTGTCAGTATTGGGGCAGGGGGAGCTTTAGGAGGTGATTAGGTCATGAGCGCTCTGCCCTCATGAATGCATTAATCCATTCAAGGAATGATGAGTTAATGGACAACTGGGTTGATGGATTAATGCATCATCCTGGGAGTGGGATGGGGAGCTTCATAAGAAGAGGAAGAGAGGCCTGAGCCAGCACGCTCAGTCCCTTCACCATGGGATGCCCTAAGCCCCACGTCGGGATCTGCAGAGAGCCTGCCTACCAGCAAGAAGGCTCTCACCAGAGGCAGCCCCTCGACCCTGGGCTTCTCAGCCTCTATCACTGTAAGAAATAAATTCCGTTTCTTTGTAAACCGCCCAGTTTCGGGCACTCTCTTACAACAGCAGAAAATAGACTAAGACAGTGATCCTATTTGAAATAGGGTCTTGCAGATGTAGCTAAGGTGAGGATGAGATGAGACCATACTGGATTAGGGTGGGCCCCAAATCCAATGAGAGTGGCCTTAACGGACTTAGGAGCGTCCTCACTGTCCAGGGAAAGGGCGCACCGACCCTGGGGAAAGGCCTGGTGGAGAGGAAGGCAGAGAGCACAGCGATGCGTCTATAATCCACAGAAAGTCAACAACAGCCACAGCCGCCACCAGGAGCAAGGAGAGAGGCCTGGGACCGTGTCTCCCTCAGAACCTCCAGAAGGAACCAACCCTGCCGACACCTCGATCTCAGTCTTCTGGCCTCTTGAAATGTGAGAGGATACGTTACTGTTGTTTTAAGCCATCAAGTCACACGCCATCAACTGCAGCTGTGAAGCCAAAGCCCAGGGAATTTCCATGAAAACGCTTCTCCAGGTAGGTAAGCCCTGTTTGAGGGGCAGTCCCGACAAAGACTTCTCCCCCAGATGCTGGGCCAGAACACAGGTGGCGGCTGGGTTTTCCTGGGTCACACCACTCCCCTTAAGCAAAGCCTGAGTGGTTCCCATACTTGAGCATCTGTCAGAATCGCCTGGCCAGCTTTGTTAAAGCACAAATCCCCGGGCCCCTCCATGTCCATTTCTGACGCAGCAGGTCTGGAGCGGAGTCAGAGAATTCCCAGCTGATGCTGGGGTCTGGGCACCACGCCGAGGGACCCTGGCTCTATTTGGGGCTTCACCAAGTCAACAAGGGAGTTGCATTGGGATCATGTTCCGCAAAGTGTTGTCCCTAACCCAGCAGCCTCAGCATCACTGGGAGCTGGTCAGAAATGCACATTCTCCGGCCCCCACCCAGACCCGCATCCTAGATCCACTGAATTGGAAGGTGCATTTGGATAAGATTCCCAGGATATCTGGGGATATCTGGAGCCTCTGTTTACCTGTTTCTCGACTGCAGGGGTGCACAGAGGAGCGAAACATACTTAAAAACAGGCAAAACCCACACAGGCTGGTTTCCAATCCTAGCTGCTACTGCCACGCAGGCATTTCATAATGGGACACAGGGAAAAAATATTGCGTGTGCAAATTTGAGTTTGAGAAACACGAAAATAGAGGACTCCTCTTGTGCCTCCAACACGGTGAGCCCCTGTCCAGGTGACCCAGAGATGACCGTGGGCAGCTAGTCCTCAGCTGGGGCTCTGTATAGCCACCTCCTTCCACCCCACACCTTCCATTCCCCGGTTAATGGGCAGCTGGGGGTAGAAGGCTTCATCCACCTGAAGTCTGTTCATGCACCTCCGTTCTTCATGGCTGTTACATAAATCCAGGCTGTGCAGGGAGTTCTGGAGGCAGCCCTGGCCCCTGCCGTTCCCAGAACACACACAGCCTCCGAGAGCCACTCTCAGAGCCTGTGGATGGTCCCAGCTGGGAGGGATGGCACGGTCTGAGCTGACCGACCCCTGCAGGACTCCCCTACTGTCTTCATGTGAAACTTTCTCTCTGTTTTTTTTTTCCCTGTGTCCCATTATGAAATGCCTCCATGGCAGTAGCAGCTAGGATTGGAAACCAGCCTGTGTGGGTTTTGCCTGTTTTTAAGTACGTTTTGCTCCTCTGTGCACCCCTGCAGGTGAGAGACAGGTAAACAGAGGCTCAGGGAGGGACCCAGGTCTTCAGGGGGGTCTTCCAGTCCCTTTCTTTGCTCACAGAATCAAGTGTCTGCACTCCATTTCTCAGCTCTTGCTCAGTGACCAAAGGGTTATTTGTTTGTTCTTTGTTTTTCTGATCAAAAAAAGGCGAGATTGTGCCACTGTTCTCCAGCCTAGGAGACAGAGCGAGACTCCGTCTCAAAAAAAAAAAAAAAAAAGCTATACCAGGTCTCAAACATCTTGTGCCATGTTTACTTCCATGTTATAAACCCCACTGAAATAACCAAATAAAAAGGCAAACCGAAGTATAATTTACAGCAACACCTGGAAACAAAGAAGAGTTTGTGATGAGCCAATTTTTGACTTTGAGAAAACTCTAGACTGCATGACGCAGATGGGACTGGCTGGGCACACAACTGTCAGGGTATCTGCCCCAGGGTTCCACACCAACACAGGGTGCATGCTGGGCTTCTCAACACAGGCCTGGAAACCTCTTGCCCTGGAGCAGAACAGCCTGGGAGTAGGAGCCAGGGTGGGCTGGGAACAGTCTGAGAGGCTTATGTGGAAAAGACTTTGTGAAATGTGCCAGGTGCAGGAAAATAGCTGCTGGTGTCTTCTGCTTCCCCAGGCAAAGCCCCCGATGAGTGAAAACATGAGAGAAGGGCCGAACAGAGAAGGCAGCCCCCTCTATAAGAGGCCACTGGAGCCAGTGCAGATGAAACGAAATGGCCATCCCAGCGCCCCAGCCTCCATGGCCATGCCTCCCTTATGTGCCTCTGCCAAACATCTCAGCTGAGATACAGAAGCTCCTGAGATGGCAGCAGCTGCGGAAGAGGCATGGAAGGGTCACTGGGAGGCATCATGGGACATGGAGACCCAATAAAGACCTGTGTCCAGAGCAAGCCAGACCCATCAAGGCACCAGCTCCAGGATTCGTTTGGAAAGGACAGTGAAGTGAGGAAAGTGAGACCTTTGCCATAGGGGCTTGCACAAGACCCCAGCTTGCTCATGGACTGTTATTCCTGGCCATGCACATACAGGGAGGTCTCCAGCAAGCCCACCCACCTGCTCCCTGCACCTAGGACACCACCCAGCCATACAGCTCATTGTGCTTGGAGGCTTGAGAGGAAGAGCGGCTGGATGGGGGAAACACACTGGACCCCACACGGCTATCACAAGGGCCGATGACCCAGCATCGGAAGCATGAGGGGAGGCAGCAGGCTGGAGAGCTGCAACGGCAAGAACTCCACTGAGACAAACATAATGCGCAATGCGGGGAAGAAGCACTGAGGAAGCCAAACTCACGCTCGGCAAGAATAGACTAATGCTTCCGAAAGCATGGCGGACTGGACACTCTGAAGGGCTCCCCGTTTGCCTACGAGGAAGCTAGACCCTGACCAGGCTTGATCTGCAGTGTCACTGGGCTCAAAGAAAATCAAGGAAGTTGCCCAGGAGCACACTGACCAACGACACTGAACTGAGACTTAAAGACAATGCCTAGAAAAGGTGTGCGAGCTAAATCACGCGGGATGACAAAGTGGTCCCAGTCATCAGGGTCTCTTGGCTTGTTACAGAAGCAAACATAAATCCTCTCTAGTGGAAAACATCCTCAGTTTAGGCTCCATAAATTAAGACCAATCAAATATGAGCTCACATTCAACGATCAACAAGTAAAAAGAGAATAGGCCATCAGAGATTAGGGCAATAGCAACAAACAGCAGATTTAGACTTCCAAAAGCCTCTAATATTAGAATGATCAAGGACAGAGTGTATAAAACCAATGTAGTAAATATTTAAAGAAATGCACATAGAATCAGAAACATGAACAGGCAAACTGAGACCATCAAAAACAACTAGACAGATATACAAAAAAATAACCAGAACTTTAGAAGTAAGAAAAAAAAATCCACCATAATTATTAAAAATAAAATGCATGGAACAAGTTACAGAACATATTAGATGTGGATAAGAGAAATATTGATTAGGGATACAGAAACCAGAGCCCAGGGCCCACTGAGAGCAGGGCACCATTAAGCACCTCCCTCATCCTTTAAGACAGAAACCAAAAATGTGTCTGAAGGAGAAACTGAATTGGAAGTGAAAGATCCCATGAACAGACATAATTGGTTTTGAGTCATCTGGGTAGCACAGAAAAATCTTGGGTCTGAAATATGGAGTTAAAGTGATCCTCCATTGCTAATGTCTTCAAGCACCTGAAAGACACAAATAAAAATATTTTCTGAATGAAGGTAACATCATCCTAGTCCTCTAATTACTTCAACCACAACTTTTCAAACATAGTGTCCAGCATAAAATCAAAAATGAACAAGGCATAGGAAATAAGACAACATAAGCAACTCAGCAGATATACTACGTAATAGAAAAAGATAAGCATGTGCTTCAAATATTGAAATGAAAAGACATAGGCTTTAAAATAATTATGCTCAAGGATGATAAGATAATATTGAAAAATTTGGCAGACAACTGGAAAATATTTTAGAGACCTCAATTTTAAAAAATAATGAAAAATAAAATAACTAAATTTTAAAGAAAACCTAAATGGATGACTTTAACCGCAGTTTAAATAAACAAAGCTGAAGAGAGAATTAATAAACTAGAAGACAGACAAGAAGAAAATATTCAAAATGAGACATGAAGTACAGAGGAAGAAAAATAAAGGTATGAAAATATGGATAATTGAGTGAGAAAATTTAACATACATTAAGCACTGGAAAAAGAGGAGAAAAAGAGTGAAGCAGAAGCAATATTTGAAAACATAATGACTGAGAATTTTCCATAACTGGTGAAAGAAATCAATTTACAGATGAGTCATAAAGTTTAGTGAGCACCAACCAGATAAATAAAAATAAATCACACCCAGACACATTATAATAAAAACGCAGAAAAATAGAAACAAGGAAAACAATTTTAAAAGCAATTAGAGGGGGAGAAAAAAATATTTACAAAAGAGCAAATATCAGATGGACTTCTCAACAGAAACAGTGCAAGTTATAAGAGAAATGATTTGCATCTTTGAAATACTAAAATAATAATGACTACAAATCTACAATTGTACTGCCAGTGAATATTTTCTTTTAAGGATGAAGACAGAATACTACCAGATACTCAGACAAAACCTGAGAGGATTCATCGCCAGCAGTCTATTAAAGAAAATTCATTATTGTCTTCAAGAAGAAGGAAAATTATCCCAGAGACAAAATGATTTCATTTGGAGATGAAGGCAGGAATAAAGAGCAACAAAGTTAGTGAGTATATAGATGAATCAAATTGAATATTGGCTTTAAAAATGATAATAAAGGGCTGGACACTGTGGCTCACACCTGTAATCCCAGCACTTTTGGAAGCCGAGGTGGGCAGATCACAAGGTCAGGAGTTCGAGACCAGCCTGCCCAATATGATGAGACCCCTTCTCTACTAAAAACTATAAAAATTATCCAAGAGTGGTTGTGCGTGCCTGTAGTCCCAGCTACTTGGGAGGCTGAGGCAAGAGAATTGCTTGGACCTGGGAGGCAAAGGTTGCAGTGAGCTGAGACAGATCCACTGCACTCCAGCCTGGGTAACAGTGCGAGACTCCATTTCAAAAAAAAACAAAGATAATAAAGGGTCAGGCACAGTGGCTCATGCCTGTAATCTCAGCACTTTGGGAGGCCAAGGCAGGCGGATCACAAGGTCAGGAGATTGAGACCAGCCTTGCCAACTTGGTGAAACCCCATCTCTACTAAAAATACAAAAATTAGCTGGGCATGGTGGTGCACGCCTGTAATCCCAGCTACTCAGGAGGCTGAGGCAGGAGAATCACTTGAACCCGGGAATCAGAGTTGCAATGAGACAAGATCACGCCACTGCACTCCAGCCTGGCGACAGAGTAAGACTCCATCTCAAAAAAATAAATAAATGGGACTTCAAGTAGAGAGAGAATTAAAGCATGGGAATCAAAGCATGTAAGTTGTGGGGAGGAATAAGTAAAAGGGAAGAAGTTAAAGGCCAGCCCCAGCCATACAGAGAGGTATGACTGGACTCCTATCCTTCATGTCCCCACAGTTTGGACCACAAAAGACTAAAGCTCTGGGTAAGGAAAAACCAGAAGGAACTAGCAGAAAAATTGCCCTGGTCTTCATCAAATCAGGAGAAATATTGTCCATGAGAAATTGTAACCAACCTGATCTTTGCAGGAGTTGCAGCAAAAATTCACATCACCTGTGTGGTTCATAAAACTAGTTTTAAATTTGTTTTAAAGTGTTCATGTACTAGAAATTCCCCTAAGTACCAGAAAGAAAATGATACATGTTCTGTCTAAAGGATTTCACCTTCACCCAGGCCTAAAGAATGTTCACGCACATATTTTTAAAAGAGTGCTTTTCATAAAAATCTAGTCAAGAACACAACAAAGTCACGATGACACAAGTAGGAACAGTAAATAGAAAAATAAGACCCAAGGCTTCAAACATTGTCATTTTTTAGTCACAGATTTAGAAAGAAGTCTAAGTACTATGTTTAAAGGAATAAAACACAGGCTGGAAAGTACCTCTAGTACATAGGAAACTATAATATGTCACTTAGCAGATGTGAAAAAAACAGAACTTATAGAAATTAAAAATACAGTGATCAAAACATTAAAACTGCAAGGGACAGAAATAACAGGTTATTAGATATAGCTGAGGAAAGAATTAGTGAACTGGAAAAAACTCAGAAGCAATGACCCAGAGTGTACCACAGAGAAAGGGGGAAATTTAGAAATATAATGAAGAGATTGATACATGACAATGATATGAAATCTAACACCCTCCTAAATCAAAGTCTTTAACAGAGAGGAAAGAGTGGGGCAGAGATATTAAAGAGATAATGGCCAGGAGTTATTTCATATGGCTGAAAGCACCAATCTGCAGATACAAAACACCCAATGAATCTCAAGCAAAATACTTAAAAGTAAATCACAACTAGACACACTCTTTAACAAAATTTTATTTCACTAAAGGAGAAAATCTAAAAAGCTATAAAAGGAAAATAAAAACAGACCAGTTTGTTTCAAAGTATATCAGTTAGCTAACTGTATCATTTTTAACCATAATAAAAGCCAGATAACAGTGGAATGAAATTTTCCATGTATTTAGAAAGAAATATCAATCTAGAATTCTAGAATTGGAAAACATCTTTCAAGAATGAGACAGAAATAAAGACATTTTCAGAGAAAACAACTAACAAACAAAACACAACAAAGAATTTGCCACTAACTGAACTTTACTAAGGGAAAATTTAAAGAGAAAAGAAAGTAATCTCAAAGAACTAATTCACAAAAAAGAGTAAAGAATGTAAATATGTGAGTGAATATAAACAGACCAAATGGTTGCAACAATGTATTGAGGGGTTCAAAAAGATGGAAATAAAATACGTGGCAATACATTTGTATGTACCTCATAACAGCACTGAAACATACAAAGGAAATTTCAATAGAACCTCAGAAGTTGATAAATACATACTCGTAATGGGAGATTTCAACACACTTCTCTTGGTAATACATATATAAAGCTGGTCAATGCTAAGTAAGGATACAGATTTGTACAACACAATTAACAAACTTATGGAACACTGTTACCCATCAACTGCAGAATACACATTCTCTCTCTCTCTCTCTATGTGTGTGTGTGTGTGTGTCTCTTTATACATACATAGAAAATCTACTAAACAATTGAGTATATGTTATGCCAAAAAATGAGCTGAACTAGAGATGCAAGTTCTCTTACAATAAGATTAAGCTAATAGCAAAAAAAAAAAAACTAGAAATATCTATGTTTGGAAATTAATATGGTTCAGAATAACCCACATGTTTGAAGCATCACAAGAAAAATCAGAAAATATTTGTACTGAGCAATAACAAATACTATGTATCAAAACTTACTGTATTTATAGGAAAACATAGTCTTTTATGTCTATCTTAGAAAAAAGGGAAAATTAGTGACCTAACAATCCATCTCAGGACATTTGGAAAAAATATATAGTACTAAAATAAATCACCCAGCACTTTGGGAGGCCAAGGCAGATGGATCACCTGAGGTCAGGAGTTCAAGACCAGCCTGGCCAACATGGTGAAACCCTGCCTTTACTAAAAATACAAAAATTAGCCAGGCATATGGCACACACCCATAATCTCAGCTACTCAGGAGGCTGAGGCAGGAGAATCGCTTGAACCTGGAAGGCAGAGGTTGCAGTGAGCTGAGATTGCGCCACTGTACTCCAGCCTGGGCTACAGAGTGAGACTCCATCACAAAAAAAAATCACAAAAGTATGAAGGAAAAATAATATTAATAGGACCACAAATTAATAAAGTAAAAAATAAACATTTACTAAAGCATATAAAAACATTGGTTATTTGAAAAAACTAATATTAGTGTCAATACCCTAACAAGACTCATTAAGAATAAAGAGAAAAGGCATATACATATGAAAAATGAGAAAGGGGACATTGCTACAGATCCTACAGATATGAGAAATGTAATGAGAATATTATTTTTTAAATATCCAATAATTTGTGCAAATAAATCTAAAAATTTGTATAAAATAGGAAATTCCTAAAAACTTTTCAAAACTTAAGAAGAAACAGCCTATAATCATCAAATAAATTCAATCATTAGTGACTTTTTTTCCTCAAACAAACCTCCAGGTATAGATGGCTTCACTAGAAAATTAAGATAGTCAGGAAAGAAAGAATTACAGAATCTCTTCCCCCGCCCCCCTGAACCAACAAAACAAAACAAAACAAACAAAAAACAAACAAACAAACAGAAAAAGAAGAAACACTTTCTAACTCATTTTATGAGGCCATTGTATTCTGACTAGCAAAATCCAAAAATGATATAATGAGAATGAAAACATACAGGCTAATCTCATTTACCCACAACACAGATTTTTAAAAAATGATGACAAAACAATTATTAGGGGAAAGATAGCAATATACACAAACGAGAATGCATCATGATCAAGTTGAATTATACCAGGAATGCAAGGTTGGTAACGAATTATCATATCAACAAATAAAAGAAAAGCAAACATTTGTTATCTCAATAAATGTGAGGGAAAGTGTTTGATAAAATTCAACATTTTTATTATTTAAAAACTAAAAATACAACAGAATTCCCTAAACCTGATAAATGGCATTTCAAAATTCTCACAGCAAATAGCACCCTTATAGGCAAGATATTGAAATATTTATACACTCAAGATAAAGAACACGATAAGGACATACACTTTCACACTTGCATTCAAATTGGATTGGAAGCCCCAGCCAGTACAGTGAGACCAGAGAAAAAACTAAGAGATATAAGAATTAGAAAGGGAAAACAAAACTGCCAATATTCATAGATAACGTTTAATAAGAGTTTAGTAAAATGGGTAGGTACTAAATCAATATACAGAAATATAATAAACAGTTATAAAATTATACATTTTAAAACATCATCTACAAAAGCATCCAAAACCATAAAATGCCCATAATAAATCTAACTAAAGATGTACACAACCTCTGTGGAAAAAGTAATAAAATTTATTAAGAAGCCCTGAATAAATGGAAAGAGACCATGTCCATGGATGGGAGCATTCTCTGTTATAAGCATATCAATTCTTTCTAAAACAATTTATGGATTCAACATAATCCCTATCAAAATCCCTTGTAGAAATTGATACACTGACTTTAAGCATTATATAAAATACAAAAGTCCAAGAAGAGTCAAGACATTTTTAAATAAAAATAACTTGGAGGACTAACCTTCCTAGGTATTAAGACCTCTGTTAATACAAAAGGGATAGACAAATAGTCACATAAAACCAAATAGTGATCCCGAAACAGATAGCTGAAATGCCACCTTTATCATATGCTAAGGCAGGTAAAGGGTGGGATTTTTAAGAATTCACACTAGAACTATTGACTATCCATTCAGGAAAAACATGAAATTACACCCTACCTTACACCATATCCAAAATATCAATTCCAGTTACATTATAGGTAAAGTTACCATCTGTCTCAGCCTGCTCAGGACTGAGGAGTCCCCAGAACTTTTAGTGTTAAAACTAGTCAAGTCCCAAGCAAAAATAGACTGGTCACCATAAAGGGTCTAAACTGGAAAGACAAAAAATAGTTTAGACTATATTAATATGAGAATATCTTCCCAAACCCTGGATGGAAAAAAATTCTTCAACCAGACACAAACAGATATTACCCATAGAGAAAAAGATTGATACATTTAGCTGCATTAAAATTAGTTATCCAAAGTCACCAAAACATCCCTCATGGCCAGTGGGGAGCCAAGATCTAGGAGAAGGTATCTGTAACACATGCAGCCCACCGTGACTATCTTTCAAATTATGTAAATAACTCCTGCAAATTCGAATGTAAAACAACAAACAACCAAATAGAAAACAGACAAAAAAAAACTACAACAAGTACTTCAAACAAGAAGAAAATCCAAATGGCCAATAAACACATAAAAACATGTTCAACTTTATCCCCACAGAAAACAGAAGAGACAAACAAATCATACTGAATTCTACACACTAGAAGACTATATAGCAATACAAATGAACCAATAACAGCTGTACTTGAATAAAACTCACAAATACAATTTTGGACAAAAGAAGCAAAGTACAAAAGTATGCCAACAGTAAGATCCCATTGATTTGCAGTTCAAAATCTCTGCCATGATGAATTGGGAGACACCTGCTTTCTGAGAAGGCAAAGGGGAGGACTGTCTCCCCACAGCCAGGACAAGACACTTCGCCTTCTCCAAACTAAATCACAAAATTAGTTCCAGGGCCTGAAACAGTCTCTAACCATGAATTGCAGGGGAGATCATGAGTTGACACTCTCCTTTCCTCATCCTTCCTCCTGAGTCCTCCATCTTCGCCCTGCTGGTCAGGGTACCTGGCATGCAGCAGGCACATCAAGCTTTGCTTGTCGAAGGAAAAACTGTCAGGGCCTTTTTCCATTTTGCAAACATGTTCCAGGCATCAACCCTACCAAAGAAGCTGGAAGTTTTGGCAGTTTGGGACCTGCTGAGAATGAAGCTGACAAAAGTTATAGCTGTACTTACAAACAGACTTTCTGATGATAAATTGGGCTTTTCTCTACTTAGTTATCTAATGGGGAAGCCCCACAATCTTAGCACATTCCAAAAAAAAAAAAAAGTCTCTGTTGCCAAGAAGTTTTCAGAAGTTACTATTTTTGTAGGACCTATAAAAATTCAGCATATTCACTCTCTCTGCTGACTCGGCAGAAGCATTTAACTCCCAGGCCCTATTTCCAGAGCCCCGCTGCCATCTGGGCCTTGCACAGATGTTTTGGCAGGACTAGAACCCTCCAAACACAAGTTTTTGTTCATTGTATTAAACAAAAGCAGCCCTGTTAATTTCAGTTCCATTCAGCACCAAGTTTGAAGGGGGGGAAAGAATCAATATTTGCTAAGAGGAGAAGAACAAAATCAGTAGGGGGAAAACAATTATTTGCTGGCTTTTCAGAGAATATTACAAATAATGATGGTTCAAAACCATAAAAAAATGTTCAAAGAATTGCCTGACATGAGCCCTTTAATCTGTGGTTCAGTTTACTCTCTGGTTCATTCTTTCTATGAAGAATTTGAATCCATGAAAATTTTTGTAGGAATACAAACTAATTGCTATGCAAATACCAAGCTTCTCTGGTGCAGAATGCTTTCGGCTGGAAGGGATCACACAGCAGCCCAGCTCATTGCGACATGCTCAGGTTGGCAAGAGGGCAAAAGACGTTTGTCGTACACAATAGGCAAAGTGAGGTACCTGCTTGCTGGCAGGCAAGCATGTTTCACAATCCCAAGCATTAGACATTCCGGAAAATGAACCAATCCCAGCAGACACCTTTGAGGTTGGCCAAGAAAAATGTATCCTTCCCCTTCCACACCCCCACTAAATTTTCCTCCTTAAAACACGAAAGCCTAAGCATTGTTGGAAGATAAAATAATGGCTAATCAGATGCAACGTTTTATAAATAGATTATCACTCAGTAGAAATTATTTTCTCCCTAGAACAAAAGGATTGTTAAGCCCAAAGATGAGTCACTTTATTGACCTGGAGATTAGGACTGGATTTCACAAAGCAAGAAGTCTGACTGTTATGAAATGCCAGCACCCTTCAAAGACATGGAAATTTAGGGCTCCCGAAACAAGAAACTAGGAGGCTTGTGATTTAGAGAGTGGAATCTAAAATGTATCTCTCTGCTACTTTAGCCAAAGGGGTCCACCTGGTATAGTACTATGGAAGATTCCGGGGTTCTGGATTTCTTTTGCTTTAATTGATTCACCCAAGGATGAGGCGGGTAGTGATTGCCACCAGTTCCATGTGATGGATGGTCACTGCCCATTTGACAGAATGAAGCAGCACCCCGTGGACTGGCCTGGCTGAAACCCAGCTTCGCCGTCAAAGCGCGGCAGATCTCTGATTCCCTCGCCCTCCCTTGTGTTTTATCCGCTTAGGAAGTCATCATGGGCTGCCTCTGGGCTTAGCTGTGTTCTGTTTCTTGACCTGGGTGGTTCATTCCACCTAATCCATGACTCTACATTTCTCTCAATGTGCTCCTCTTCATAGCTGACATGTAAATGGTAGGTGGAGGAGCCAGGTTAGGATCCAACCCATCTGACTCCAAAACTCACGTCCTTGACTTCCAAGGATGGAAGAAGAGCAGGTCAGGCATCCACAGAGGATGAGTGATGGGTGTGTGAACCAGTATTTCCTGCTCCTGTGAGTCATGACATCGCCATGGCCTTCCTGGAAGGGCTGACAGATCAGGCAGGAGTCGGGAAGGAGAGACACACACGTGTAGCCAGCACCCGACTGTGGGTGATGGAGTCCTTCCAGCTCTAGGAGCACAGAGGCTGTGCTTGTCAGAGTGAAAACACGAAGCCCCAGCCCCATGTCACACTCCAAGGCCTGATGAGCAGACACCAAGGCCTTGGCAACACAGAGAGGAAGGGTGCTGCCCCCGCCATCTTCAGCCAGCTGTGGGTGTCCCGACTCGAGAAGCAGCAAGGACAGCCTGTAGCCTGAAAGTCAGCAGAGTGTTGTAGCCTGTGAGTGCAGAAGGGCTCTCAGAGCTACCGGAGGTTGGAGCAAACAAGGACAGCTTCTGAAAGAGCTCCCTTTCGGGCACAGCCTTGAACAATTGCAAGTAAGAGGCCTCCAGACCAAGAAGGCAGCTGAACCTGACAGCAAGGAGCTCTGGGCAGGCGACACTAGGCCAAAGGCTGCAATTAGGGCAAAGGGGAATGAAAAGCTGGAACAGCGGGGCACAGAAAGTCAGGCAGAGGACATCAGGGGCAGGGTCTCAAGGCCACCAAAAGGGTGAAATGGCAGCAGGCAAAAGGCTAAGGGATGAGTGGGCAGGATGGAGGCAGCCCCTGGTCTGTATTATGGACAATTCTTAGAGCTCTCTTTTAATACAAAAAATCATACTCTTTTAGTACACTTTTGTAGGGTTATAAAAGTTGTCCTGGTTGTTTATCTGTGTATGTAGAGGAATCCATTTAGATTTGGGAATGTGATTTTGAAATGTTAATTAACAGTGCCCCAAAGATACCTTCTTCTCAGTCCTGAGGACCCTTATTGACTTAGGATGATGCTCTGAAGAGACTTCTGAAGCTCCAACAGGAAAGAACTGGGGGCCATGGCTCTTGACTAGGACAGGCCAAGTTAAGCGGGAAGAGAGAAAACCTGGGCCCGTGAGAGCTGGGGTCAGAAACAGGCTGGTGTTCACATGGGAGATGCAGGAGGAACTGCAGACGACGAAGCCATGGTGGAAGGTGGAAGCGACAAGAGACTGACCTCAGCTCAATACAGAGACACTTCTCCAAGGAATCAAACTGCCCAGCAATGCCAGGGTCCCGTGGAAGGCAGAGAGCTGGGGGGCCACCTCCCAAGAGTGTCTCTTTGAAAAGAGATCCCTGCTTTGACCGAGAGATGAAACAAAATGGTTTCTATAGCACCTTCCATGCCACGATGCCATGATTGCATCTACCAGTGCCTGGAGCTGCTGTGACCCAGGAGGCAGCTGAAAGAAAAGCCACTTCCCTCTCTGTTCACATCCAGCATTCAAACCAAGATGCACTCCAGGCAGTGGTGTGCTGGAGCCTGCTTGTTCTTTTGCCCAGGAGCCCCTCGTGTGTGGGCTATTGAGGGGATCATGTGAGATAAGGACTGTGAAGGCTTAGTGGACTCTACCCTGGGCCCCAGCTCTGGCGTCAGATGCCTTTCCAGTGCAGTCCTGGAGTTCACTTGGGTTCCCAAAAGCTGACAATGCATCTTCCCATCTCTGCTTTCAGTGGCCTTGTATCAGTAGCTTGACATCTGCTACGATGGGAGTATTTACACCAGAGACATGGGCAGATGCTACAGATGAAAGTGTCCCCCACCCCCACCCCACACAACTGGTTGATAAACATTTGCCAGCAACCCCTGGCTCCAGGGCAAGATGCCTCTGACCCAAAGCTTTGGAGCCTTGATTTGGGTATGGAGCATCCTGTCTCATGCTCCCTCTGTGCCCACGCTGCCCGCTGGGGCTCGTGTTTAGCCTCGTTCAGGCAGCTGTGCCTGCCTTCTCTCTCCTGGGCCTCTCCATTTGTTTCTGTGCACTCCATCTCATAATACAAATGTGCCCGGAACTGAGGTGAGCACTGCATGTGCAGTAGCTCATTTAATCCCCACGCCCTGGGGGTAAGGACCCTCCTGGCACTCTCCCTGTGCGCAGAGGGGAGCCTGAGGCTCAGAGATACCCAGTGACTTGCCAGAGAAGGGCCAAAACTCAGATAATCCAAAATAATGGTCAACAGAAAGTTGGCCTTTTGGGGGAGGAGTGGGTGGAGTACACGGATGACATCCATTTGCCCAGTCCTTAAATCGAACTGTGCTCCCTCTGGGCATCAGGGAAGAAGGAGCCTGCAGTCACAACTTGCTGAAGAAAATCGCAAAAAGAATAATGTTTACACAGCTATTCATTAAAATAACCATAGACGTGCAGAAAAGCTAGCAGAACCCATTTTCACACTCATGCCCAGGAACAAAAAGGGAATTCTCTTTAGATGCTTTTCCCTGTCACCATGAGGTGCCTCTTTGTATCTGGGGTGAAATTTGACTTGCAGAAATGAGGGTTCTTGGACATTTCCAAAAACCCTCTGGGTGTCTGTTTCTTCCTGTGTAAAACACGATCATGCCAGCCACCAGCCACAACAAACTCCCTCCCCCAGCACCCGGGGGACTGAGAGAAAAGATGCATGCGGAGATGCTCTGCAAATTACACTCTGCCCTCCCAGAGTGTCATCCTGGGGAACTGGCTGAGGCTGTGATGAGGCTCCGTGTCATGGCAGTTTATAGTTTAGAAAATTTAGTAGTGGAGCCTTCCAGATGTTCTGAACCAAAATGCAATGATCCAAGAGCTCCTTTGGATTTCAACTTACTATGGATATGTGTTCACAGCCCCAGATGACGTGTGTCCAGTTTTCCAGTAAAGGCCCGCTCTTACGAGGGCTGTGCTGCAAATGTATGAAACAAAAGAGCCATCTCTTCCTGCGAGCAGAAGTCAGCATCAGACGTCTCAGCTTCTCAGTGCCGCTGCAAATGCCCTCGCGTTTAGAAAAATGAAAGGGAAGTGCTGTCACTGAAGCCTGAGAACATTCAATGACCCACTGGAGGACACAGAAATCTCTCCAGGTTTTACGCTTCTCCATCATGTTTCCACCTCGGTCTCTCCCAAGGAAGAGCGGTAAACACCGGCCTCCCTCCCTCCCTGCTGCCCTAGAACTGTGGCACGAACCCCTAGCAAGGAGACCACATCCCCATTGCGGTTAACAGAGCCTTGGGGGCAGGGAGGTGGGAGGGCTGACCCCTGAGGGTGTTTTCACAGCTGCAAAAAGACTTTTCCGCCTAAGCCTTTAAAAATAGGTTGTCATCCCCCTCCCTGGGGAGGAGTAATCCAAGTAAAGCCCACTTCTGATTCCAACTAAAAGAAGTTTATAGACGTTTTCTGTTTATTTGTGCCTCACCCACCAATCAAAGTGAGCCCAAGTCACTGCCTGGCTCACGAGTGTCTGATTAGGGTCCTATTATGCTGTCTGTTGGGGGGCGCTGCTCAGAGTCCGAGCTGGCGGGTTTCCAACAGCCCATGCCAGTGGGGGAAGGAGAGGCCCCCTGCCCGCGTGGCATTCAACAGCCCAGACCCAGGGGGCCTGCCATCTTCGTTTTGCCAGCAGAAGAATCATAACTGCCAAGATTCAGCTTCAGAGTGAGTGCAGCTGGGCACAGCCGAGGAGGGACCAGGAGACTGGCTTTGTTCTTCAGCCCAGCCTGCCAGATCAAAGCTGCACTCCCCGACCCGGGCATCCCGTCCCGAGGCCAAGACCCATCTCATTGTTGATCCACATGTGTCTCGCCCTCCCTCCCTGCAGCACGATGGGCGGCTGTTTAAAAACAACTCTGACAACACCGAGCAAAACAATCCTGCTTCTTGTTTCAGACAAAAGAGAGAGCCAGTGCGGCTCAGCTCCCAGGCGAGCCCAAACTGGAAGCTGAAGGGGGCAGAACGGCTGCGATTCTGCGAATTGATTCTCACCTGCTCTTCTCTTTGCCCTTTTACAAAAGCTGGGCCAGGGTGGGCAAGGCGATGACAGATTTGGGGATTAGAGATGCTTCTAAAATGCAGTGCAGTAATTTTCCAGAACAGCAGCTGCACCCGGGGCTGGGCAAGGTCCCTGGGAAGACGCTTTCCTGGCTTTCTGTTCACCTGCTGAGGAATTCTGACCACCAGCTCCTTGGGAGGAGGCCTAGGGATCACGCAGGAAGAAGCCAGGGATCTGGCCCCAGCGAGGGCAGCTGGTGCATCACCACTGATTAGATGGCACTGGGGGAGCCCTGATTTCTCCCCACCCTGAGCTGGGAGCTGGGGACTGGGGTTCAGGCAGGATGGGCTCTTGCCTGCCTCGAACAGCCAAGGGCCATGGAGAACACAGGCACGTGGCCAGGGGTTCTGGCCGGGGCTTTAGCCTTGGGGTGGAGGGAGGGGCCGTGGTGGAGTTTTAGGGGCAAGAGCTCTCTGAGCACCCCGGAGTCCTGCTCTGGGACTATACAAAGAGGAAACAGGGCCCAGATCTGTGGCTTGGGAGGTCCCCAGACTTCCCTGAGCCTCTCCCCTACATCCCTGACTGCACAGAGGGGTGCACGTACCTCAGGGTACCCTCCTCCGCAAGGGTGGCAGTGAAATCCTTGAGGGCCGCCACACCCCAGTGCCACAGGCTCCAGCTGCCTCCTGCATCTACAGCCCCACGTCATCCTCGAGGCCTCTTCTGCCACCTCCTTCCTCCCTTTCACCCCAGCGTCCCTTCTCTCCTCCTGACAGGCTCTCTCGGGGATTCCTGACTATTCCCCATCAGGACCTGCAAATTCATGCCAGCATGTTCCCTCCGAGAGTGCCGGAGGCCAAGGGGCTGCAGTGCCCGGCCTGCTGGAGGTGTCCAATGGGGTACAGAGCCATGTGCCACTCTAACCTCACCCTCAATCTAGCCTGCTGGGTGAGCAGCTCTGGGAGTGTACCGCAGACAGGCAGACACGCCCTCAGGCCTCCCCACGACACAGCACCCGAAGTCCACGCCCCTGCCATCCTCCATAGAATTCTCCACACATCCAGCCTCCGAGAGAGCAATGTAATAAGGAGGTGATTTTGTGCACACGCAGCTTCATCTTCTAAAGGGTTTGGATTGCAGTGGCTCAGCATCCCGCCTCGTGCAGCTGCAGATTAAGAGCTTCAGAAATGCGTCTTCACTAAAATGTCTCCAAGATTGCCCGTGATTTCGGCGAGAGGATTTTTCCTTTCTTTCCCTTGTTCCTTTTCACTTGGCTTTTTCTCCCTTTTTAAAAAAACATAGTCATTAAAGAAGATCCCTAAGGAAATGAAACACAGAACACTGTGCGAACATATCACAGAACTCCTGACTCTCGACACTCAATTCCCCAGAAAATGTTGAATTAAGCCAGTTAGTTCCACATTTACAGAAACACCGGAAACTTGCTGGGGGAATTATTCAGAATGAAATGTGTAGCTGATATAGTGTCTCTGCCTGCTCTCAATCTGCCCAAAGCTACTCTCACTTAGGAAATTTTTATGAATGAGAAACAGTAAGACTAGCAGCACCCCCAGTATCTGGAGAGCCAAAGCCAGGTCCCAGGTGGGGAAGGCCTGACATGTTCAGACGCGGGAATTTGTTGGTGTCTTAGACCCCTCTATTAAAGTTGGGTCATAGAACACACTTAGAGATACATGTGGCCCTATCTCATGACTGATTACCTTCTAAAATTCACCTTCTTACGTAACTTCATTAATTTCTAAAGTCACAAACCCCTGCTGCATCTCAGATCAAAACAACATTTACAATTATTGCTGGTTCAATATGTAACATTCTTTGTCATCCCACAAGAAAAGAAAATTTAAATATGTATGTATATTTGGAGAGTCCAAGATCACCATACTTAGGTAGGTTGAAATATAATTATTGGAGCTTTTATTGCATATTTGTATGACATCATGATGTGATATGATCCAGGAATGCTTCCACTGATTCTTCATATTCAGGATTCATCAGAAAGAATAGCCTTTGTCATACAGAAAGAGGATGTTCACTATAACCAGGATAATTTTTCCCATCATGCTTAGTCACATAAACCTAATCAGACACTACATAATAATATTCCATATTCTGTCCTTACATTGGTGTTGATTTATGTAAAATATGTTTTACTTAAAACTTTTTATACATAAATATATTTTATGTAAAATATATTTTTATTTTCCAATTAGCATATAGTAAAATTAACTACAAACTTTAAAACCAAGAAAAACACCTCAGTGCAGTTTAGAAATAATTTTCATCAGGCATTTGTCAAACATTAATATGTTAAATACATTGTAAAATACCATCTTACCTCTCACTATACAATAAGAGATGTATTCTTTATAATATTTCAAAAGCCAAAAAAAGAGAAATGGAGGAAAGCTGAAAATATTGTGTTTTCATATACAATTCTGGATCTTTCTAAATAAATGCAAGACAAAAATAAAAGGCCATGAAACAACACTTTCTTTGATTAGAATTGTACCTGCCAAAATCCTCTTTTGTCAACTTCATGGGTTCATCAATATTACAAAGTCTACACATGTGCTCCCTCTGCGAGGTGTACCTGTTTGAAATAAATGAAAGTAAATAGGAAAAAAATAATAAGAAAAACAATGAGTGATCTCTTACACACATGAACACAGGTGATCAATTGTGAATCTTTAATGCCTGTGAATAAACATGTTGAGTTTTTAAAAAGGAATGACCTGGTCTCGATGATGAAGTCATTGCTTCCTTTATATACTACGACCTTCTTCTTCAAGAGCTAATTCTAGGAGGTTTTTTTATTATGTCAGATTCTTTAAAATCACTTCAAGGGGTTATGGGGCCAGGCTTTAAGCATGTGTAACAAGGAAAGAAGAAACACAATTTTCTTAGCAGCTAGAATCAGAGCTGTTTTTAGGGCAGAACCCTCTTTAATTGCAAACTTTCCTGCAGAAGGTAAGTCATTACAGAAGAGGGCTCAGCTGCATCCAAGACCCTGTGGGAGTGCAGAACCCCCCAGAAGCCAGCGGGTAGGTAAGGCCTGGGACAGCCCCAGGCTGGTGATGGCCATAGAGAGATGTGGATGCTGACCTGCACCATCTTATAGCGGAGCGTCAGCCCTCAGCACTAGTCAGTTTTGAGAGGAACTTGGCCAGTTCTTCCAAATTTTTTCAAGGAAATCTAGGTGCTTATGTGAAATCTCTCACTTTTTAAATGTTTACCTAACATTGTTTTAAAAAATAAATGATTTTTTAAATTTCTACTATAGAACCCCAATGTTTAGTTTTGAAGAAAGAGAGAAAACTTGTCCTGCAGGAAGCAAAAAGAAGAATTTATTTTCTCCTGGGTTGAGAGCAGGAAGGCAGAGCGAGTGAAATATATCATGTGATGTGAGTTGTGCAAAGTTCCTGTCCCTGGTTTCCATTCCCACTTTCAACAAATCCTACAGGTTGGCACTCAACTCCCATTCTAAACCTCCTTCTTACTTATCTGCTCCTACTATAAGAAGTAGGAATTAATTAGAACATTTCTGAACTACTCCTCAAGGTAGTAGTTGCTATGTGACACCTGAACAGTGCCTGCTGTCCTGAATAAAAAGATAAAACCTTACTAGAACACAGCCATTTATCCCCTTTTCATTCCTTTTTCTTCCTTCCTGGAATGTGGATGAAAGGTCTGGAGGTACAGCAGCCCCATTGTGATGGTGAGGGCAAAAGCCACATATGAAGAATGGTGAAACAGGAAGGTAAAAAGAGGGTGGGTCCTTAAAGACACTTCACTATCCCTAGTCTGTTTGCCTCCAGATTTCTTGCTAAATGAGAAAAATAAGTACTATTTCATATCTTGAGCTGAGCCTGAGACAAGGATTAAGTGCTGGTACTCAGTTTGCCAGAGTAAAGAACCCTGACAAAGGGTCACGTTAGGATGAGAAGGAAGGCAGGGTGATGTATTGCCACATCACCCACTGTCTCATAAATGGACACTGAGGGTGTTTGGCAGATGTGCCAGCTGGACATATGGGATGCCTCTGGCCAGGCTGTAGAGATCAACGTCTTAAAACTGTCTGTCAACAAGGAGGGAAAGGCATTTACCTTCCCAACTCCCTCTCATCTCTTGTTTCTGATTAGTCAGAGATTTGCCCCACAAGGTATGAACTCGCTGGCCTCCAGGTGTCATCCTCAGACCTCCTGGGCGGTTGTTCAGGATGCCCGATCACATGCCCTGCGAGGTGGTGGGAGGGGTAAGGGAAGTCAGGAACTCCAGCTGCACAGCTGGTCACTTTGAGTGCACAGCAACAATCAGAGGGGGTGCCTGGCTCTCCCAGGGCAAGTGAGTACTGGGTCCTGATGGCAGAACAAAAGTCTGAGGGCCCATGGGCTGCCATGCCAAAGGGACTCAGAGAGGTGTGTGAAGCATGCCTGACTCACTCCATCTGCTGAAACTGGTGTTAATCTAACATATTATTATTTGCAGCTGAACCGCTTTTAGTCACGTGCTCTTTGGGGATATGTGTGTGTGTGTGCGCGCAACAGACTTCTCATAAAGTTAAACATATTAATTTTAATTTTTTAAATGTTCTTTTTAAAATATTTCTTTTGCTTTATTGACTTTAAAGGTCTTTCATTTAGGGACATATTGGTGATAGTAGACAGTAGATTGTATTCACACATTAATGTGCTTCTTCATAAATACATCAAAAAACTTTCTCTTAGTAAAAACGTCAAGCATTACAGAAAAAAACTACAGTCACCTTGACCATTGCTCCCAGTCAACCTCAACTTCCCAAAGATACTCATAATGATGGGTGCCATGGGAAACCATTCAGTTCTTTTCGAGGTACCTGCAGAGAAATTGCTGCATGCATGGGTTTTTTCTTCTGAGTTCTCTTTTCGGTTCCATTTAGCTACTTGTCTAAGCCAATGGAAGACATAAAAAGAAATTAAATAAAATATAAGCATGAGAAAACAAATATTTGCAAATTACATATCTAACAAAGGATTTATGTCCAGAATATATAAAAAAACACTCAAAACCCAACAGTGAGAGAACAATCCCATTTATTTATTTATTTATTTATTTATTTATTTTTGAGACAGAGTCTTGTTCTGTCACCCAAGCTGGAGTGCAG
Source organism: Nomascus leucogenys (assembly GCF_006542625.1). Taxonomy (NCBI): domain Eukaryota; kingdom Metazoa; phylum Chordata; class Mammalia; order Primates; family Hylobatidae; genus Nomascus; species Nomascus leucogenys. The sequence continues at coordinate 139,829,576 of NC_044402.1, read as the reverse complement.
TGGCACAATCTCAGCTCACTGCAACTTCTGCCTCCCAGGTTCAAGTGATTCCTCTGCCTCAGTCTCCCGAGTAGCTGGGATTACAGGCATGCGCCACCACGCCTGGCTAATTTTTTGTTGTTGTATTTTTAGTAGAGACGGGTTTTCACCAAGTTGGCCAGGCTGGTCTCGAACTCCTGACCTCAAGTGATCCACCCCCACTCAGCCTCCCAAAGTGTTGGGATTACAGGCATGAGCCACCATGTCTGGCCAATAATCTAATTTAAAAATGAGCAAATGACCTAAACAGACACTTCACCAAAGAGGATATATCAATACAAAAGAAGCCCACAAAAAGATCCTCAGTGTCACTAGGCATTAGGGAAATGCCAGTTGAAACCATTATGATACACCACTACACATCTATTAGAATTGCTAAAATAAAAGATAAAATAAATACATATATGCATACATCAGTAAGTAACTAAGTAAATAAATAATAAACCCGACAGCGCCAGGTACTGATAAGGATGCAGAGCTACTGGATCTCCCATCTACTGCTAGTGGGAATGCAAAATGGTGCGCCATGCTGGAAAATTACCTGGAGCACCTTACAGATTTGAATCTACACCTACCAGATGACCCAGCAATCCCACCATGTCTATCCTGGAGAAATTAAGATGTATGTTTGTACAAAAACCTATACACAAAGGTTTATGTCAGTTCTATGCATAATTGCCAAAATGGAAATGACCCAAGTGAGACCAGTTTTTAAGATTGCTTCTGCCATGATGGTCTTTTGCTGATGTGGAAGAGGGGGCTGAGAGGTTGGGTTGTATGTTTCAGCCTTGCCAGGCTTCAGGGAAAAAACTGAAGTCTGAGGCCTGCCCAGGGCAGGAAGCCTAGGAAACAACCCCCCATTTTAGGTAGAAACCTCAAAGAGCTGACCCCTTGTAGCAGTCATGTAGTAATAAATTCTTAACAACTGGCTCTCCAAGATACAAAGACCTTGTTTGCAACATTTGCTAACTGCCATGGTGTAAATACTCCTACCAAGGCCAATTTCATGCTGCCAGTATGACATTGCTGGACACAGAGCTGAGAAAAGAGTGCACAGTCGGCTCTCATGGCTACAGCACACCACTTCCTAGAAGTTAGGGTGAACCAGAGGAAGCCAGTTCTTATGGTCCAGCTCTGAATCAGCAGAACAATGCAAATAATCTCTCAAACCCTGAAATTAGATTAAAGTGATCCTAGATTGCCAATGACTTGTAGTGAACTCATAGGTGACTCACACATAAATGAAACTCCTCTGAAAGAAGGAAATATACAACTGTTCTCATTTTTTCCTGAAAAATAAATAAAACCAACAACAATACACTCTTCACTACACAAGTAAAGACAACCAGACAGATAAGTAAACAAGACCACATGAATGAGAACCAATACAAACAACAGACAAAGTAAACCAGTACGGTTACCTAGAGAGTAGAAAGGCCAGGAAAGAAGCCAGACAAGCAAAACAAACGGTATGATTGATTCCATTTATATAAAGGTCAAAATGGCAAAATAAAATTATAGTGTTTGGAGATGCATATTTAGGCTAAAAAGTATAAAGAAAATGAGAAAGTAGGTACAATAAAAGTTGAAGTTCAATGAAGAGTAATTCAATAAACTGTACATATATGTTTTATGCATTTTCTCTTTATATTTCATAGGAAAAAAGTTAAAAATACATCATGTCCAAGCAGTCTTTATCCCAGTAATCCAGAGGTGAGTCAGTATTTCAAAAATATATCAGTGTAATTCTCTCCAATAATAGGTTTATGGAGCAAAGAATCTCAATATTTGCCAAATAAAAGGGCTTTGATGAATTAAAAATGCACGTGCATGATTGAAAACAAAAGTCATTGGGAATTAAGAATCAAAAAGCACATAATAAAGAGCATTTACTTGATAAAAAAGAAATCTATAGCAATGACCATTCTGAATGGTGAAGTAGCACAAGCATTTTCATTAAAGTCAGAAAAAAAAATCAAATGTGCTCATCATTCTATCGTGCAGCACTTTTACCAGAAGTTTCAGCCAATACAACGGTAAGAAAAAAGAATACAAGGAATACAATTCAAACAGAAGGAAAAAAGACATTCTTTGCAGACATATAATTAGCTACATAGAAAACCTAAGAGATTCAAGCAGTGCTGCCTAGACACTCGCCCCTCACAGCTGCCATTTATACAGAATGCATGTGTGCGGTGCTCCCTGGTGTTGTGTAGCACTGGGGCCTTGGCCAACTAGTAAACATTTAGAATGAATACGAATGCATTGGCCGGACACGGTGGCTCACGTCTGTAATCCCAGCACTTTGGGAGGCCAAGGCGGGTGGATCACAAGGTCAAAAGATTGAGACCATCCTGGCCAACATGGTGAAACCCTGTCTCTACTAAAAATACAAAAAATTAGGTAGGTATGGTGGGGCAGGCACCTGCAGTCCCAGCTACCTGGGAGGCTGAGGCTGAGGCAGGAGAATCACTTGAACCGGGGAGGCGGAGGTCGCAGTGAGCCGAGATTGCGCCACCGCACTCCAGCCTGGTGACAGAGCAAGAGTCTGTCTCAAAAAAAAAAAAAAAAAAAAGAAAGAAAAAAAAGAAAGAATGCATCGAGGAGACAGAATAGCAGATCTCCATAGACCAAATGTTTGTGTCCCTCCAAAATTCATGTATTGAAGCCTAATCCCCAAGGTGTTGGTATTTGGAGGTGGAACTTTTGGCAGTTATTAGCTCATGGGGTCAGAGCTCTTGTGATTGGGATTAGCTCCCTTAGAAAAGGGATCCCAGAGCCCCCTTGCTTATTCCACCATGTGAAGACATAGTGAACCGGGAAGTCAGCCCTCACCAGGCACTGAATCTGTTGACACCTTGGCCTTGGACTTTCCAGCCTCCAGACTGTGAGAAATAAATGTCTGTTGTTTACAAGCCGCCCAGTTGATGGTGTTTGCGTTGTAGCAGCCCTGAGGGACTAAGACCTCAAATCCACATATACCGCCTTCAGTGGCTTTCCTCTACAGCGCCAATAACCAACTAGAAAATGGAAGAGAAAAAGAGCCCTCCTTCATAATATCAGCAAAAACTATGAAAAACACCTAAGAACAAATGCAACAGGAAGTCAGGAAGTGTGCTCTGCCTGTCTGAACACTAAGACTGCAGTGAAGGATCTTTAAAAATCAGACCTCAAGATAATAGAGAAAAGATATCACATTATTGATGAGAAGACTCCACAGACATCAACTGTATCCTAAATTAACCTATAAATTCAGTGAAATTCTAACCAAAATCCCAACAAGATTTCACATGGACACTGACAAACTGTTCCTCAAATTCACAATTAAGTAGAAAGCTCATGAATCATTAGGATGTTCTGGAAAATGAGCAGTGGGACACGCTTGCCAGCCAGCCCTCAGGATACATGGCAAAGCTGTCATAAGTGAAGGAGGGTAGAATCCACCAGAGTCGAATCCCACGTGGGTATGGGAGTGTCTTGTCTTGAGCCCTGTGTGGGTCCTGATTCTATGTCCCAAGGAAACCAGTGAAAGTGCCAAGTTCTGCTCCCAGGTGGGTGTGGGAGTGGACGAGACACCACAGGCTGAGTCACAGACAGGAGCTGCAGGGGATCCTGTGACTCAAGTCCACAGGCCTGCCCAAAAATCCTGTAGAGGACTTGGGATGTTAACTGAGCATGGAACTGGAGGTAGGAAAGTGGGATCCTTTGAGAAATCTTCTCTCATAAAGCAAGAGGCAGGAGGCTCCCAGCTGATGCAGGGATTACATGCACATGTATCCGCTGCTCAAAGGAGTGTAAGCTATGCAGCTTCATGAGACAGAGACTTGATTAATGATCACCTGACCTTTATTCATCATCAGAAGAATTTTCTGGAATTTCTTTTGCAAATACTTATTCTGTTTCAGCTTTTTCGGGTTTTTTGTTTTCTGGTTTTTGGTGGGAAAATATACATACAAAATTACCACTTTAGCTATGTTTAAGTGTGCATTTCAGTGGCATTAAATACATTCACATTGTTGTGCAACTATCACTACCGTCAATTTCCAGAACTTTTTCATCATCCCAAACTCCCAAACTTTATCGTTCCCCATTCAACACTAACTTCCCATTCATTCTTCCTTCTCCAGCCTCTGGTATCTACCATTCTACTTTCGGTCTCTATGCATTTGACTACGCTAGGAACCTCATATAAGTGGAATATGTTTCCTTTTATGGCTGGCTTATATCACTTAGTATAAGGTTTTCAGGGTTCACCCATATTGTAGCAGGTATCAGAATTTCCTGCCTTCTAAAGGCTAAATAATATTCCATGTATCAATGGACCACCATTTTGTTTATACCCTCAGTTGTTGATTGCCATTTGGGTTGTTCCCACCACTGGAAACATTGGCTTTGCTGAATAATATTCTGTGAACATGGGCATCCAAATATCTTTTCAAGTCTCCTCTTTCAATTATTTTGGGTCTATACCCCGAAGTGGGATTGATTGTTCATATGGGATTGTATGTTACCATATGGTAACATATGGATCATACATTGAATGTTTTGAGAAATGTCTCAATTTTTAAATGCATTGTTGATCCACCACGTGTTAGTTCTATCAAAAGCATCCATGGTTTGTGGGTCATAAGGAATTCGAAAGCTCATGAATGATTTGGGAAAGGAGTATTTTTTCACATACAAATAAGGTGCAATCTAGCATTCATAAAACAAATAAAATGCTTGGGATCTCACAGCTTTCATCGTGATAGAGATCTCTTACAACTTATGAGGCTGATGGCTGCACTTGCTGTGTGGACCGGATGACAAAGGGATGTGGTCCTTGTCCAGTGCCAGGCTGTGGGGGGACAGTTTCTAGGCTCTGTCCAGCCAAGAGCCACCATGGTCCTCCCTGGGACTTGTGGACCCTAGTGGTCTCAGAGCTTGCCCTAGCTATGTGGGGGTATCTCTCACGAGGGTCCTTGTCCAGACCTATGCCTGGCCCCAGCATCAACCCACGGCCTATTCTCCATGTGAGACTTGCAACCTGGGGACATTGCAGCCTGCCTCATCCACCCACTCACTGGTCCAGCAACCTTCGCACCAGGGGAGCACGGCCCTGCAGCCCACAACCCGCAGCCAGCATCCCCATTGCCCGGGCAGGAAGGAGGACAGCTTCCATTGTTCTTCTTCATCTGTGCCTCCTCAGGCAACAGAACAGTTTTGCAGTCATTTTCCATGGACTCCACAGTCCCAATCGTGAATCAAGAGTTAAGGGAAAATTTTTAAAATTAAATCTGAAACCACAGGATATGTACAAGAGGGTGATGATTATGCCTGGGAGTTTTTATCAGTCACAGCTGTTCCATTATGTTTGTTTACTTTAGGGCAGAAATGGTCCTTTGAAATACATGACCAAAATAAACACACGGGCAGATGTAGTTAGCATGGGCAAGTGAACAAGCGAATGGAACCAGCCCAGGGAGGCCACGGTTCACAGTCACCAGGGTCAAGAGCAAAGTAAGTAATCTTGTGCTTTCATCCTGACAATACCCAAAGAACAGACATCTTTTATGAACGAATCCCGTTGGAATCTAGGAATTATGAAATTCTGTGAAATGGTACAGTTCAGGCAAAAGCCAAACACTTTTTTAAAAATAGTGAATATGGAATTAAATGCAGCACTAGAGAAGCCACATTGATTATATAGTAATTAATACATACAAATATTTATTGAGTGCTTACTCCGTCCCAGGCATTCTACTCAGTGCTGAGCACCCAGCCGTGAAAATGAAAGTCAAAATCCTTTCTCCTCGGAGAACCAAAATCAACAACAAAACAAATAATAGAATTTCATGTAATGATTAATACTGTAGAGAGTTTCCATCACAATGAACTTACTTAAATTATTAAACCTCGCTAATCACATATGTAGAAATACATTTTACTTGAATTAAGACAAATAAATTTCATATTTGTATGTACCTAAAGTCATCTCTAACTAAAAATCAATAGAGGAAAATAAAAGCAGAAGAAGTCATAAAGGACTTACGTCTTCCTCACACATATATAAAAATGTGCATATTTTATGAATTCACAACACTTTACTTCCTTCCATGACCTTTTGTAAAATGTTAGGAAGTCTTCAGGTATTGAAAGTTGTTATTCAAGGAAAAATGCTGAAAACAAATAAATTTGAAATGCTGGCATTTGTGTCCCAATCTAAGATAATGAATTACAGTTTCTGACAGTTTCCCTTTTTGTTGTAATTGAAACCACTCCACAAAGAAGGGACTACTTATAAAAACAAGTTGTATTAAAATATCTGTTTCCAAGATATAGGGGATTTCAGTGTACAATGGTTCTCTGCAGTAATGACCCAGAAAAAAAGTGATTTGTGTTTGCTTTTCATTCCCTGTAACATGAAATGCATCAAAGGAGAGGAAAATAGAACTGGTAGGACAGATCAAGGTAGAGAGATTGTGTAGGGAACTTCCTATGAATTATTTACTTCCAGATACTGATCTGATTTTGCTGGAAGAGGCAAGACTGGAAGCAGTGCTCAGATTACAAGACCAAACAGACTGGATGCAAACTGAAGGCGATACTGAGTATTAGGTTGGTGCAAAAATAATCGCGGTTTTTGCTATTAAATAACTAAGAACAAATTTAGCTCCCAGGCTGTTGGATTTCCTACCGGACACGGCTATCTTCTGATGGTGTTAGAGAATTGTTAACAACAGACATACCTAAGTGTTAATATCAGTTTCATAAAAGCATATTCTTCAGAGCACAGAGCCTCATCTCTTGGAAATGATGATCCTTGGTCCTCAGGGTGCAATCTGCATCTGTCTCCATGGGAGATACTGGCATTCATTGACCAGCGTTTAGACTCAGGGTTTGTTATACTAGACGAAAATGCATTTGGACTCTGTAGGACTACCCTAGATTGCAGAGAGCTAAGTAATGCCCTCATGATTGTTAGCTGTATGTATTTTTTTAACTTCAAGTTATACACGCTATCAGTTAGGAATGCTTTAGGCTACAAGTAACAGATCACTGAGTCTCAGCAGCTTAAACACATTGGGGTTTATTTTTCTCACATACAAAAAGTTTAGAGGTGGACAGTCCAAGGCTGCCATAGCTCCTCATTTGTATTGTCCAAGAACCTAGGGGTCTCCCAATTTTCTGCTCCAGCATCCTCAGCAAGTTAACTTTCATCTTCATGCTTGCTGCCTCCTGCCTACAGCAGGCTGCTGCACATCTAGCATCACATCCATACTCCAGCTGAAAAAAAAAAAAAAAACTACAGGGAAGAGCAAAAGGAAAACAGGGCAGGGCATCTAAGTGTATCTTTCGTATGCATGTGTGAGATGGAGTCTGGCTCCATCCAGGCTGGAGTGCAGTGGCATGATCTCGGTTCACTGCAACCTCTGCCTCCCAGGTTCAAGCAATTCTCCTGCCTCAGCTGCTTTCCAAGCAGCTGGGATTACAGGTATACGCCACCATGCCTGGCTAATTTTTGTATTTTTAGTAGAGGCAGGGTTTTGGCATGTTGGCCAGGCTGGTCTCAAACTCCTGACCTCAAGTGATCCGCCCACCTCAGCATCCCAAAGTGCTGGGATTACAGGCATGAGCCACCATGCCTGGCCTCAAGCCTATCCTTTTTTATCCAGAAAACAAAGTCATCCCTGGTAACCAGGCTACCGACTTCCATTTGCATCTCATTGTCAGATTAGGACTGCTGGCTGCCCCTAGACCAATTACTAGCCTAGAGATGAACTACCAGCAATGGGTTAGATCAATCAGAACTTAAAACCTGAGACTGAGATCAGAATTAACTGTGCCTGAGATGTAGAGACTGCCGCCCAGGTCTGGACAAACTGGCATTCTGTTAACAAAGAAAGGGGAAGAATGGAAAAGTGGGTATTGGTGGGATGATGGGGCGGGGGCAGGGGCGGGTGTGGGGGGGGGGCGCAAGGGGACAACAGCCTCTACCTCTATTTTCTCCTTAGCCACCTGAATGTTTTTGTTCTATTAAAATAACTCTGCGACGGTGTTCAAAAGGGAGTCCTTCCCCTCCAAGGAGAAGGACTCTGACATACTATCAATGGTACGAAAACTTACTTAACTTTACAGAAAGGTAGAAAAATCATACTAGCCAAATGCATCTCAAGAAGGGAACTGATTTGTAGGAAGAGGGCTTAGGATGGAAAGTGAGACCGGGATGTGAGCGTTTGGAGCTCCTGGAGCCAGAGGGAGGGTGACGGAAGGATGGAAGGCTGGTTTGTTGTGGCGGGAGCTCCAAGCCCTCTTCCTGCACTAACTCATTTCATCTTCAGGACAGCCCGGCAGCACTGGGCTTCCCCCCTCAACAAAGGGAACTTGATGCTCAGGAAGCTACTGGGCTTTTCAGAGGCCTTTTGGCTAGAGGTGCCCATCCTGAGCCCAGGCCCCTGTGCTCTGCACTCCCAGGGATGGAGAGGTCAGCAGGAGGGTGGGACAGCCCCTCCTGGACAGCCAGGGCCTCTCCCACCCACTCTGTGTGCTTTCCCTAGAGACACTCAGCAAACAAAACGCCTGAGCAGAAACTGCTGAAGGAATAGGCGGTGCAGTGATTCTCTCCTGACCTGGCAGAGGGGGAAGAAGGCCGGTGATAACACTGTCGGCAACCGTCTGCATGGCTCTGGGGTTAAGGCCATTGGCTTAGGGTTTCCATCAGGTTTGGCCAGCTCCGTGAAGGACAGGGCCCTCAGCTGACCTCTGAGCTAGGCCCAGCTGGGTCGAGGCAAAGGATAGAAGGATGTGGCCAAGGCCAGTGGACAAAAGAGTTGGGCTGAAAGACGGCTGGGATGACGGGAGGTGGGACAAGAATGTAGCTGGCCCCGGAGGAGCTGGCCTTGACCAACGTGAATGGGAGTGGAATTCGCAAAGGTTTGAGCCTCGTACTTCACTCATGGCTGTGAAACTTATTTCTAAAAGGTGTTGCTGGTGCCTTAAACTTTGAGCCTGTAATTCTTTACTCACCAAGTCCCTTGGACTCCAAAGTGAAAAGACATCAGTACTGCCTGGGGTCCAGGACAGGCCATGATCCAAAGCTCTGAGTCAGTGCCCAGGAAGCAGGGACCCCACCTCCCCCACCGCCTAGTGCAGGGGCAGCTGAAGGGCAGGCCTGGGGAGTGTTGGCTTGGTGTGGGTGGCCCCATGGCGTTGGCTGTGCCCAGCAGCGGTCATCTATGAGGACTAGAGCTTCCACACCCTGACCCCAGGCTTCTGTGTCTTAGAAAAGGATTACTCCTACTCGGGCCAGCAGGGGCTTCCCAACGCTTGGCAAAAAGACTCACACAATTGCTATTCCGCACGCCTCCCTTCAAACCTCCAGTGATTACTCTGGATGTGCCCGAGTAAATGTCCAGAGAACACTGTGTTTTTTTCCTTTTGATGCCATGTTTTGGGGACATGATGCTAGCACAGTGGCTGGCCACTTACAGGAAAAGCAGCCAAACACAAGAGACCAAGAGGAACGAGAGTGGGCTACAATCTTTTCAACATCTTGGCTGCCAGTCAATCTTCCACTGATGCCGAAACAGGCTGTCCTGGGCACGCCACTGGAGGGCCGTGGGCGATGACGGTTGCTTCTCTCTCCCTCCTCCTCTCCTTTCTCTCTTTCTCTGTCTGTCTCCCTCCTCCCCCACCCCATAAAGAGTACAGTCGCTTACTTCTTTTTCTTGCTTCTTCCTCTCAGTGCCCTCCAAATTCTTCTGAACTCTTTTGTTTCGGGATATTTTTCGGTAAAGGAAGCTTCAGTCTCGCATGAATCCCCATGCGATGGGGGAGAGTGAGGGGTGTATGGGTGTACACACACACACATACACACACACAAACACACATATAAATGCAGTGGATATTCTATAAAATTCTCATGTTAATTAACATATAAATCTGTGCTCTCAAAGCCATTTTTCTCTGTCCATTCCCTAAAATTACCTGTTTTATATAAATATTTTCTCTCTGAACCTAAGTCTCACAGATAACGTTTCTTGGTGCCATTCTTTTTTTTTATTTAAACACCTAGAAAAAGTCATTTGTGATGTGGCTCACCCCATGCCCTTGGGCCGGTCCCCAGCCCTTGCTGCCCTTGGGTTCCTCCACAGCCCTCTCCCTGGACCTGGCCCAGTGCACGGGGCACTTGGCAGCTGTGGATCCTTCTCACAGTGCACGCAGTGGGCTCTCCAAACACACGGTCTGCACCAGGGAGCCCTTGGTGTCCAGGCAGGAAGGTTGAGGTCGGGGGGTGGGGGCGTGAGACTGATGGAATGATAAAGCCGCCCTCACCTGGGCCCTAGATGAACCCCAGGTATGGAGCCCTCTGGCCCACCTCGGAGGGGTGCTGAGCCTCTGAGCTGCTCTAGTTCTGATTCCATGCCCTCATGAGGCCGCCCCTGGAGGTTCAGGGAAGACGCTTGCTCTCTGGAGCTCCCTCGCAGCTGGGGCCAGACCATAGGAAGCACAGGTGGCTGCAGCCAAGGCGCTTTGGTGAGTCCTCAGGTGGAAACCAGCAGGGGCTGTCACAGAGAAAAGCAAGGGCCAGGGAGGGCCTCCGGGGGAGCTGGCAGTGGGGCTGAGCCCTCAGGGATGCTGAGGACCTAAGCAGGCCAAGACTGGCAGGGCCGCCCCACCCTCACGTGGAGAGCTCATCTCACCAACCCAGGGGTCTGGGTTTAGCAGGGGAACCAGGTACCAGGTACCAATTAAACTCAGAACCCAGCTTCCATCTTTTCCACGGCATACATCCAGGCTGTCTTAGTCTGCACAGGCTGCCACGGCAAGACACCACAGACTGGGGAGCTTAAGCAACACACATTTATGTGTCATAGTTCTGGGGGCTGGAAAGTCCTAGATTCAGCTGCTGGCAGATGCAGTGCCTGGTGAGGGCTGCTTCCCAGTTCACAGACAGCACCCTCGTGGGGCAAGAGAGCTCACTGGGGTCCCTTTCATAAGGGTGCTAATCCCATTTGTGACAGCTCCATCCTTGTGGCCTGATCCCCAAAGACCCTACCTCCTAAGGCCATCATCTTGGGGGTTAGGATTTCAACATACACATTCCGGAGGGACGCAAAGACTCGATCCATTGCACGTTTGTATAACATAGTTGTCATCGGTGTGTACATCTGTAGACGCACTCATACTGACCTTCTCTACCTGTTTCCGAATACTTTCCTCTCTCCTTTCTCTTGACTTACATTCTGTGTTTGTTATTTTCAAGAGTGACACGCTTCTCAAAATCCTAAGAGCATTTTTCATGGATGACTTTTTTCTGCTTTGCTTGGTTCCTGCATTGCTCATGTTCTTGTTGCCTGAGACTGACAGCATGAAGGCCAATGCAACAGATGCAGTCACCGTGGATAAAACTCAAGTTGTCCATCGAGTTCATCTATTTGTGTGTGCGGTAAAGATAGCTTGGCAAAAATCACATTGCTAACTTCCCAATTATATTTTGAGTAGTTCGCCAGAAAACCTCTACTGGAAAAAAAAAAAAAAAAAACAACTTCAATATTGTAAAGCATCTCTGGCAAATAAAATCCATTGTTTTTTGTGTTTTTTTTTTTGAGATGGAGTCTCACTCTGTCACCCAGGCTGAGTGCAGTGGCACGATCTTGGCTCACTGCAAGCTCCGCCTCCCGGGTTCACGCCATTCTCCTGCCTCAGCCGCCCAAGTAGCTGGGATTACAGGCGCCCATCACCACACCCGGCTAATTTTTTGTATTTTTAGTAGAGATGGGGTTTAACCATGTTAGCCAGTATGGTCTCGATCTCCAACCTCGTGTTCCGCCCACCTCGGCCTCCCAAAGTGCTGGGATTACAGACGTGAGCCACCGCGCCCGGCCAACAAAATCCATTGTTAATGCAAACAGTGAATCTCTGACTTCGTTAAGAGTCCGCATTTTCCTCTGCTCTTTGGGCTGGGTGCAGAGTCTGCCTGGTCAGATTCAGCGTTACACCCCCAGAGCCACGTTTTCCATCCCTGGCAACCATAGAAGGTGGCTTGGTGCATGGAGAAAGCCCCATGTGGACAGATAGAAGATCCCCTGACCTGCCACTTCCTGGTCATGTGAGTTTTGGGAGCTGCCCAGAGTCTCTGAGTGGTCAACTTTCCTCTCGGAAAACAGGAATCAGGGAGATACTTAGGGTTGTGGCAAAGAATCAATATGAGCCGTAAGTAAAATGCCAAGCATGGAGCCTGGCAAATAGTAGATGCTCCTGTGAATGCAAATCCCCTTCCTGCTCCTCCTACTTCCCTTAAGCCGCTCAGAGCAAAAGATGAGAATCTTAATGAGGCAGTAACAGAGCATCCGTGAGAAGATTTTCCAGCTTATCCATTTCAGGGTGACCGTCCTCCTTGAAAAATTCAGCAATCTTCTCCCCACCCTCCCTCTTAACTGGTCCATCCAATTTAGGTTGGTTTTAAGAGATAAAGCAGGAGACCAGATCAGAAGCCCCAGCCCGAAAACTCCATCTAAGTGTGAGCAGGAGCCCTGTGGAGTGGTCATGAGGGGCACAGACAATCAGAAGTGCTACCCAGGCTGGAATCCTGAAGATCTGAATTGCTCAAGACCACTTGGCTTCCAGGTCACCCTGGCTGCAGGGTAGCCCGACACCCTCCCTGGAGCAAGATTCCAGTTCTGTTTGCAAGGGACGCAGCCTAGATCACACACCCAGACACCAGCCTCTGTACCAGCCCTGTACTTCCCACATCCTCCCAGACCTTGAATGTACCCCTGCCTGGGCCCATGTTTCGGCCACACCTGCCCCCTATAACCTAGCTCCAAACTTCATCCCTTGGTGAGCCTCCCCTGGCAAGTCATAGAAACCCAGAGCGAGTTCCTTATTTCCTGGTCACCCGGCACAGCTGTTGGCAATCTTCACTGTCCACGAGGTACCTCAAGGGGCTTTTAAAAATACTCATTCCTGGGCCCCACCCCCAGAGGTTTATTAAGTGTGTGAACTACTGGGATGGGTGTTGGGGAGAGAGACTAAGACATCATCCAAACCGGAGACGTTTTCAGTCTGAGGGGGAAATAACACATGCATGCAACTACCCCTTCCATGAGATGGGAGCTGTGGGGTGTTGCGAGAGAAGAAGGTTACGTTCCCAAAGAAGTTCAAGAAAAAAGGGTTCTTAGGGTTGGGGAATACAGAAGGCTTTGTGAGAGACAGGCCTTTAAACCTGCCTGTACACACCAGGACCATAGAGATGGGGGATATATTTACATACCGTGCCTTCCCAACAATTTTGTCAACTCTGTGGGGCATGGGCACACAAAATCTACGTGTTTTTTTATTATCTTGAGCATTTTGAGTTTGGAAAATGCTGAAATAAGTTTTGTTTTTTGTTGTTTTTTTTTGAGTCGGAGTCTCACTCTGTTGCCCAGGCTGGAGTGCAGTGGCGCAATCTCGGCTCACTGCAACATCCACCTCCCGGGTTCAAGTGATTCTCCTGTCTTAGCCTCCCAAGTAGCTGGGACTACAGGCACCCACCCGCCACCACGCCCAGCTAATTTTTCTATTTTTTTTTTTTTTTTGAGACAGAGTCTCACTCTGTTGCCCAGGCTGGAATGCAGTGGTGTGATCTTGGCTCATTGCAAGCTCTGCCTCCTGGGTTCACGCCATTCTCCTGCCTCAGCCTCCTGAGTAGCTGGGACTACAGGTGCCTGCCAACACGCCCGGCTAATTTTTTTTTTTTTTTGTATTTTTAGTAGAGACAGGGGTTTCACTATATTCGTCAGGCTGGTCTTGAACTCCTGACCTCAGGTGATCCGCCACCTTGGCCTCTCAAAGTTCTGGGATTATAGGCAAGAATCACCAGACCCGGCGTATTTTTTTTTTTTTTTTTTTTTTTTGAGACAGGATCTTGCTGCATCACCCAGGCTGGGCTGGAGTTCAGTGGCGCAAACATGTCTCACTGCAGCCTTTGCCTCCCGGGCTCGAGCGGTCCTCCTGCCTCAGCCTCCTGAGTAGCTGAGACCACAGGCATGTGCCATTGCACTTGGCTAATGGTTTTATTTTTTAGAGACACCATCTTGCTCAGGCTGGTCTCGAACTCCTCGGCTAAAGCCATCCTCCTGCCTCTGCCTCCAAAAGTGCTGGGATTACAGGTGTGAGCCACTGTGCCTGGCCTGAAATAAGTTCTTATTGATTGAGGAGAGATCTTCAAACCTTCATCCACAAGACCACAGGGCAGCCTAGCCAGCATGACTAACCTCCTCAGAAGGCTAAGAAACACCAGCATCTACCAAGGGCATTTATGTAAGAAATAATTCTGTGAAAACAGAAATTACCTACAGAAGGGAGAGGCAAATCGTATCAAATGTCTTCCCAGACCAGCGCTGTATTCTTCCAGTGCCAGGTGCACAGGTGGGGGCTTTGCCTGGTGAGAGCCTTGGGCTGCATCTGCACAGGGCCACCAGCTCCCCTCTCACCAATGCAGCGTTTCCTCCCAGCGAATCAACGCATGTGTGTGTCATTGACCCAACCCCCCGTCGTGCCAGCGTTCTCAGGGGGCCGGTGCTGAGACTTGACTTCATGTTGGACATTTGCACCTCCCCGATGTTCCAAATGGCCCATTCGCAGTTCGAGCGCTGACATTAATCCAGCCACATCTTTGTTTTCCTTCCTCTCAGATCTACAGATAGAACCTCGTAAAGCGCCATGACAGTTGGCTTGCATTTATAAGCAGTAATTAGCTATCAAATCCTTTGTGAATCTGTTTCGAGAATAAAAGAATTCAAAAAACCCAAGGTTCCTTCTGGGAGCAGGAGCCTTTGTCTTCTCCTCTGCCCCCGCGTTTTGGAGAGCGCTCCCGTCCCGACTGTGCTCTGTGGGAACGAGTTGTTATCAAGAGCACACACACTGGGTAGGACCTTCAAGAGCAACGGACAAAAACACAGTCTTTCAGGGTAAGGGCGAGGATTTATAGGCAAAATGCAGCTATTCTCAGAGTCTTCAATAAAGATGTACAACCTGAACAAAAGGTAAGTATTTCGCTCCGTCTGTGAAAGCCTGTGAAATTTATTTTTTGCAAGCTTTTACAGTCCGTGGCCTTCCCATTCAATCTTGAATAATAGCACTGAATTGAGCTGTAAAAGCTTCCGAAGTTTGAAGCCTTTTGACAAGTTAATTTAGCAGTATGGTAAAAAGTTTTTCCCCAAGATAGAATAAAGCCATCATATCATGAATGTAGCAGTCATCCCGAGGAAAGAAAACACCATTAGGATTCGAAATGATGTGCTTTATGGAGATAGTTTGTGGTTTCGTGTAATCTACTATCAATATTTCAGGAGAAAGATGTTCCACTCATCAGTCAGCCAGAAGTCAATATCTCCACTTAAAACCAACACCCAGGGGCCAGATCACATATCTCTTATTTTGTAGTCTCCCTTTCTTCAGTTCTTCAGATTCTAATTGAGGGGTGCGTGTGTGTGTGTGTGTGTGTGTGTGTGTTTGTGTGTGTTTGTGTGTGTGTGTGTGTGTGTATAACAAAGAAGTCTTTCTTTTTCTAGAAAAAAAACAAGGACAAGAAAGAGGCAATATTTTCTTTGTCTCCCCTGCACACCCATATCGGCCACCCACCCTTTCCTCAGTGGCTGGTATGCTTTTCCGTGCCCATTCTAAGTGAAATAGAATGAGCTCGGCCACTTTCTTTACACACAATGAAAGCCCAGTTGAGGGTTGTTTGTTTGCTTGTTTTTAAAAATTAAAGTAACTCAAAGTGCCTGGTTCCTATTTGGCCCTAGGAGGACAAGAAAGGAAACAGAATTACCGTCTCCCTTCCAGCATCTCTGTGGTTATTGCAGAGAATCTTTGGGGAAGGAAAAGAGTCACCTATAAACAAGATGAATGGTACAGATCCAGCTTTGTCATGATGGGGGAAAAAAGCCAAGAAAAATTAATTATATTTAACAAAGAAATGCTTCAGATGCCATTTGGTCTTGTGCCCTGAATATAAATCTCCAAATGTTTCTCGCTTGAATATTTTAGTGGGAAAAAATAAAATTAAAATTAAAAAACAGATGCCCTATTATTGTGTTTATATAGTAATCACATGGGTTGCTTTGAAGTACCCTGTGTAGTTAGGCGAGTTCAGCACTGGTTTTGGGAACTAAGCCCTGGGGTTTTGGGGTAGAGGATGTCTTGTCTAATGAAACACCTCCAGTGCTAAACACTCGACGTGACTCTCCCAAGGACAGATTCAAAGTCTTGCACGACAAGGTGCGGAAACTGTTTCTCAATGATTCTTACCTTTGGTGTTACAGAGCAGAGAGTGCTTTCCATTTTAATAAAGGAGTTATTAAATTAGTCCTATCTAGTAATTATTTAATTAGTCCTATCCTACTAAACCATTTTAGAAGGGAAATGTCCGATGGGGGTTGGGACTAAAGAAAGGAATAACAAAATTTATGGTACTGATTAAAAGCACACACTTTTGGCTCAGCCAGACCTGGGTCCTGACTCTGTAGCTCTGCCCTTCATAGATGTTCCTGGAATAATTCACCCAGCAGCTACTCACTAAATGCCCACTACTTGCTGGGCGGCGTGCTAAGCGCAAGGGCTTCCGCAGTGAATTGAAGACAGATACAGGTTCTTTCTTATTTCCCCAAGTCTTCTTGTGCTTGTACGATGTGATACCGGGAGCACCTGCCTCTCAGGGGGCTGCAAGGGTTGCCACGGGCTTGCCTCAGTGCCCGTACACACAGTCACTGCTCGGATGTTTAAATTATGATCATGCGGGGCTTTTAATCACCTACTGTTTAAAAAAAGTCCAAGGAATAACAAATACTATTTCCACTTAAAAGTGAAATCCTAATGAAACATGATTTCTCATATTAAGTGCCTTCTTTCTCAACAAAATGAATTCAAAGCATCGTGGGCACTTGAAAGGTAACATTAACTATTTGCCCATACTTACACACATTTATTCCAGTTTTCATTATGACATTTTGGAATTTCTTTTGTGTCCTAGAAACTACTTGTTAATTTGATTTTCATATAAAAATAATTGACTTCAATAGTCTCCACAGAATTTAATTCTTAAGACTGATACCCAGTGAAATGTTATGAGTTTCAATTGTGCAACTGGCAACGCTTCTAAACACGATTAAGAAATAACATAGAATTTGGCCGGGTGCCGTGGCTCATGCCTGTAATCCCAGCACTTTGGGAGGCCAAGGCGGGTGGATCACGCGAGGTCAGGAGTTCAAGACCAGCCTGGCCAACATGGTGAAACCCTGTCTCTACCAAAAATACAAAAATTAGCCAGGTGTAGTGGTGCACGCCTGTAATTCCAGCTACTTGGGAGGCTGAGGCAGGAGAATCGCTTGAACTTGGGAGGAGGAGTTTGCAGTGAACAGAGATTGCACCCCTGCACTCCAGGCTGGGTGACAGAGCAAGACTCCGTCTCAAAAAAAAAAAAAAGAAAAAAAAAAGAAATAACAGAATTTTTGTCTTTTCCAGATCACAGAAGTGAAGTTGTCCTTTCGACATAATCTGTTGAGGGTCATGAACTCTGTGAGGTGACAAAGTTCATCAATGGACAAGAGAGGAGGCGTCAGAGTTGCTTGACCACTATGGAAGGTGGGTACTGAGTAAGAAACCACTGGCTGTTTGAATACTAACAAAATCTTGAAAGAGAAAGATTCTGATCTTTGAACTGTCCTCCACATTTATTATGTATGTATGTGTGTATTTTATTTTGGATACGAATGTTAAATATTCCAAGATGAGAGGGAAGTAGAAGAGTTAATGATGACATGTGTCTGTGCTTGTTATCATATGTATCCATAATCGTCTCTTCCTCTTTGTTGTGTAGTGTTCCATTGCATGGATGGACTACTCTGTTTATCCACTCAGCCACTGAAAGACCTTAGGATTGTTTCCAGTTTGTGGCTATCATGAATAAAACTACAATAGACATTTGCATATAGATTTTTGTGGAGCACATGTTTTCATTTCTCTAGGGTAAATACAGAGGAACAGGATGGCTGGGTGTATTAGTCATATCCAAGACTGGGTAATTTATAAGGAAAAAGAGGTATAATGGACTCACAGTTGCATGTGGCTGGGGAGGCCTCACAATCATCTCGGAAGGTGAAAGGCATGTCTCACATGGCAGCAGACAAGAGAAGAGAGCTTGTGCAGGGAAACTCCCCTTTATAAAACCATCAGGTCGGCCGGGTGTGGTGGCCCATGCCTGTGTAATCCCAGCACTTTGGGAGGCCGAGGTGGGCGGATCACCTGAGGTCGGGAGTTCGAGACCAGCCTGACCAACATGGAGAAACCCCCATCTCTGCTAAAAATGCAAAATTCCCCGGGCGTAGTGGCACATGCCTGTAATCCTAGCTACTCAGGAGGCTGAGAGAATGGCTTGAACCTGGGAGGCAGAAGTTGTAGTGAGCTGAGATGGTGCCATTGCACTCCAGCCTGGGCAACAAAAGCAAAACTCTGTCACACACACATACACGGAAAAAAAAACACCAAAAAACGAAAAAACAAAACCATCAGATCTCATGACACTATCACAAGAACAGCATGGGAAAGATCCACCCCCATGATTCAATTACCTCCCACTGGGTCCCTCCTACAACACGTGGACACTGTGGGCGCTACAATTCAAGATGAGATTTGGGTGGGGAAACAGCCAAACCATATCACTGGATCATATATATGGTATGTGGGTGTTTACCAATGGGAAAAAACTGCAACACAACAAGACACTTTTTTTTTTTTTTTGGATTGGCTGCACCACTTTGCATTCCCATCAGCCAGGCGTGAGAGCTGCAGTTGTTCTGCATCCCCATCAGCCTCGTCGTCTCCACAGCGTTTTCTTTCAGCCAAGCAGATAGGTGTGAAGTCGCAGTGCATTGCGGTCTGAATTCGCATTTCCCCAGTGGCTAATGATATCGAACAGTGATGTCAAATTTGTTAATATTTTCCTTGATGGCTTATGGCTTCTGAAAAGAAATCCTTTCACAGGACGTGAAACTATTCCTACCCCATTTCCTTCTAAGACTCTGAAGTTTTACTTTTTCATACATAGATTATTTTTCTGCCAGGTTTATGTGTTTGATGTGAAATAGTAATTTTATTTTTCTTTTGTTTGATATGGAGAACCCATTGTCCAAGTATCAATGATTTAGCCGTCTTTCTCCTCAGCTCCGTAATGCAATCTCTGTCATAGATCAAGTTTCCATACATACATGTGCTGCTGCCTGGACCCTGTTCTGTTATGCCGCTCCGTTTGTCTATTCCCATGCCAAGGCCATGTGGCACAATTCCTAAAGCTTAGAATAGATCCTGACATTTGGTTAAAACACCTCCCCTTCACCACCATGTTATTTATCAAAATTGCCTTGCCTATTCTCAGCCCTTTGCTGTTTAATGATTTTCAGAAGTGACTTGCCAAAAATTGCATTGAGGTTTTAAAATGCATCGAAGAGAATCATCATTTTTTACAATTTTCAGCTTTTCCATCCATGGATATGGTATTCATTTAATTGAATCCGAGATGCCATCAAGTAAAAGATGCACCATTATTTTATGTGCTATGAGGAAACAGAAAGTGCTGCCAATTGATCTATGACACAAAACTATGACACAGTTAATTTTAAGACATATTTGATTTCTGAGATGTTAAAAATGTGAAAAAAATGCATGTTTCAGAATTGATGAAATTTGGTGTATACTATCGGTTATTTGGTTCCATTTAACATATATTTCAGTAAGTTTCACAACTGTTTCCACAAATATCTTTTACAAGTTTTGTTAGATCTATCTCTAGGCATCACGAAGTTTTTGCACTGTAAATGGTGTCTTTAGAATTCTAAGTGTTTCTGTGTATAGAAATACGATGAATTCTGATGTATGGATCTTATGTCTGGAAAACTTCCTGAGCTTCCCTATCAGTTCAAATAGTTTGCCTATAGATTCTCTTGATGTCATCTTTTTATCATTGATTTCTAGCCCTATCACAGTTTGGTAAAAGAAGATATTCTGTACGATATCGATTCTTTGAAACGTGTTGGGATTTGCCTTGTGGCCTAGTGTGTAGCCTTAGCCAGTGTTTATATGTTCCATAAATGCCTGAAAAAAAAATGTGCTTCCTCATTTAGGAGTGTAGGATTCTTTTGATATGGGGACATTAGTATAACCATGTTAATTAATTCAAATCTTGTATATATCAGTTACCAAATGAGTAGTATTGTCCAATACTATGGATTTATAAACGTCTCCTTAGAACTTTTAACATTTTTTCTTTATATTATTTTGGGGCTAAATCACTACATGCAAAAAGCTTAAATTGATTTATCTTCCTGGTGAATTGTCCCACTTACCATTATGTAGTTGCCACCTTTATCTCCAAAAATGTTTTCTTTCCTTTGGGTCAATTTTGACTGATAATTATAACAACAGATACTTCTTGTGATTAGTGTTGGCTAAGAACATCATTATTTTGCCCCCCTCAGACTATTAGCTTTGCAGAATTTTCATGTTTCATGCTATCGCTTGTTAAAAAAAAAAAATAGGGAGATGGCTTTTATTTTTAAGCCCAACCTGGCAATCTGTCTTTAACTGGCAAATTTAGTCCATTTACATTCATTGTGAATATTGATATATTTGGACATATTTCCCAATTTCACTTTTGGTTTTACCCTACTCTTTCTATGCCTCTTTTGTTCTTCCCCATTTGGATTGATTGATCTTACCACCTCTTTTTCTCCCTTCTTTTTTTCTGTCCCTTCTGCTGCTTTGGAAGTTATATATTTTATTTCAAGTGATTTAGTGTTTTCTTTAAAAATTGGAACAAACATTTTTGCTTAACAAAATATGAATGTATACTTCCCACCAATACTAGGAATGTAGACAGCTTCAACTCCAACGTCCCCTCATGCCTTATAAGCTATATTCTTGGATGCCAGACACCACCCATCACCTTATCTTACATCATGTGTGCTATAGCTCATGCCTGCTTAGATTTACTCACACAATCTCTTTGCACTCCAGTTTCTTGCAGCTGATTTACTGTCTTGGCCAGGGCAGGGGTCCAGAGAGCAGGGAGGCCAATTCAAGGGCTTACACTGGGCCTTTCCTATTATGACACCTGTTGCCCAAGAGGTGAAGGCTCTGCAATCTACTAAATACATCCATCCTAAGCTTAAACTAATGTTTATATATCAAAATAATTTTGGCCGGGTGTGGTGGCTCATGCCTGTAATCCCAGCACTTTGGGAGGCCGAGGCAGGCAGATCACACGAGGTCAGGAGCTTGAGAACAGCCTGGCCAACATGGTGAAATCTTGTCTCTACTAAAAGTTACAAAAATTAGCCGTGCATGGTGGTGCGTGCCTGTAGTCCCAGCTACTTGGGAGGCTGAGTCAGGACAATCTCTTGAACCCGGGAAGTGGAGGTTGCAGTGAGCAGAGATTGTCCCACTGCATTCCAGCCTGGGTGACAGAGCGAGACTCGGTCTCGAAAAAAAAAAGTTATAATTATAATAATAATAATTTTGCACTCCTAAATTAGGAAACACGTTCTTTTCAGGTATACATGAAACACTGACAAACACCGGCCATGACCATACATTAGGTCACAAAACAAATATTAACACGTACCAGTGAATCAGTACCACATATAGTCAAGGGCTGGAGAAGTGAGCACAGGGAGGTCTGCAAATCCCTTAGGTCCACTTTGACAGACGTGGTGTGGGAAGGAGAATTCTTCGAGGGCACCAAGATTCTTGCCCGTAGTGACGGATGGCAGGATTTGCAAATATGATGGGCTATCCCTCCCGCAATTATGCAACCGTAGGAGAGGCAACACTCTACTTCTACCTCTTAGGGTTCCCAGATAGGCCTGAGAATTCACTTGGCATAAGACAGATTTATTTAGTCTAAATTTTATGTAACACAGGAAACCTCTGGGAAATGAACAGAAAGAACCGGCAAAACCACAATGTTTTTATACTTGCTTGAGCAAAGAGAGGCAATTGCAGGAAAGTAACTAAATTATGTGGGATGCCAAAAGAAGATAAGAATTATTTTAACAGCCATTTGTACAGCATTTTCTCAGATCTGACTTCCATTGAAGAACATTTCTTTTTCTGCTGGGACAGGGAGGGCATCTTTCACACAGGTTTTATCTCCTGTTTTCAGGAATCAATGGAGAGGTCAGAGCACTCTTCCTGTGTCTGCTGTTTTTCAGGTGACTTTAGCTCGAAATGTTCCTTTACCAAAGTGACGTATTTTGGAGTGGCATGGTCTGCAACCCTTCATTACATTGTATGTCAGAAAGGATTCTGCAGGTGTCATTAACATCCCTAATCAGTGGGCTTTGAGACAGTCAAAGGGAGATTGTCCTGGGTGACACTGAACTAATTAGGTGAACTCAAAAGACATGAGAGGGATGCTGAGCTGGAGGGAGCCTCCTCCTAGCCAGGCAGAAGCAGACTGCTTTGTTGTGGAGGGGACAGGTGGCAAAGAATTGACAGGCTCAGAACAGGCCCTGGCTGACAACCAGCAAGAAAGCAGGAACTTCAGTCCTGCAACCACAAGGAATCGAATTCTACCATCATGAGTGAACTTGGAAGAGGACCCTGAACCTCAGATGAGAACTCAGTTCTGACTGACGCCTTGATTTCAGCCTGGTGAGACTGCACAGAGGACCCAGACTCCTGGCCCACAGACACAAAAGAAATCATTCATGAGGGTTATTTTAAGCTGCTGAGTTTGTTATGCAGCCATAGATAACTGACACAGCAAGACCCAGGTACCACCTGCACTGTGTGTGCCCTTCTCAAACAACGATTGTAGGGGCACCTCTGATTTCAGTGTCAGCTCAATCCTGTACGCAGCAGTTCTCCCCAGTCCTGGGTCTTCCCTGCTCCCCAGGGGGCAGTTACTCTGAATGGCTGGAGGTCCTGTGGGGAAGCACGGAAAAGAGCTAGTCTATTAACTGGCTGTGGCGCCTCAGGACCTTCATCGATGGACTGGTGGCTGAGAACTGACTCAGGTCCGGACGTCGGGTGAGGGGTTGTGATTTTCCTTGTGGCAGCTGACATCAGCCTCTGTCCACCCACCACCAGCCTTTACTGATTCTGTGTTAGAAAGTAGTGCCCCCATTGGCTGCTGTCTCTCGGCCCCCCAGGACCTCCCTGGTCTGTTGGCATCACCACCAACACCTGTGAATTGAGCACCTTGTCTGCTGTCCTTGCTTGCTGCCCATCATGGAAATTACATGCACCTTGCCCCAGATGGTGAACTGCCACTGCCCCTGCTATTCGGGATCCTGCCACCCCCAAGAACACGCAAGGACTCAGTTTCATCAAGGCCCTCCCTCTTCTGCCCTGTCCTACTGAAGACAGACACCTCCAGCTTTCTCAATGATGCTCACACCTGTCCTAAAAGTTCTTTTCTTGCCACCTGAATGCAGGGAGCGTCCTGTGTTCCTTGTGGGAACTTCATGTGATCAATCTCTCTCAGTGCGCCCACCTCTTGGACTTCCTGACCCCTTCCTTACTGACCCCCAAGGCAGGCCTGGTGGCTCCCCTCCACCACTGTTGGCCATCGTCTCCATGCTTCAAGGAACATTCTGGCAACCCATCAGTTCCGGTTCTCCGTGTCCTCACTGGGGTGTGAAATCCTGAGTGACAGAGGGGGACCTACGTGACTATGTCTTCTCTCTCTCTCGGGTCTGTGCTGCTCCCATCGGCACCCTCGGGATCTATGCTCCTGTTCCTGCCCTTGTTATATTTGTCAGCAACTAAGGTTCTGTTAAATAATCCCCTTTTTCCTGTAACTGGGGCTGTAAGCCTCCTGCCTGACCAGGGAGGAGCTGACAGTCACCCTAGAAGCAGTGAGGGAAGGTAGGGAAGGTGGCTCCTCACCTTGGGAGACACTGCCTGAGCCAAGGCTTTGCACACCCTATAGGTGCTGAGCGAGTCTCTGCTCTGACATGGGGAAGGCCACTCGTGCTGGCCTGGGGCCCGTAGGAGAGTCTGGAGGTTCCAGGACCTCACACGCATCCTCTGAAATGTTGCTCTCCTACATCTAGGATCCCACTCTTTCTCCACCAAAGACCCTACCCTTGACTTTAACACCAGAAGCTTGCTGGAGTATGAACTCAGCCTCTATCACTTTGTAATCCAAGCTTGGGCCTGATTTTCAGCACAGTTTGCTCTCCAACTGCAGAAGCTACTAAAACTAATAATTAAAAAATTAGCCAAGCACAGTGGTGTGTGCCTGTAGTCCCAGCTATTTGGGAGGGTGATGAAGTGGGAGGATCACTTGAGCCCAAGAGTTCAAGGCTGCAGTGAGCCATGACTGGGCCATTGTACTTCAGCCTGGGTGCCAGAATGAGATTATGTCTCAGAAAAAAAACAAAACAAACAAAAAAAAAACAAAACCCAAAAAACAAATAGTCCGCCATCAGTCCAATGATCATTCCTCAGGAGGCCACCTGCCATTTCCTTGTGGCTGCTTTTAGGAAAGCTTTCTTTGCACTGGCACTGGGCAGTGTTGCTACCATAAGTCCAGGGTATCATTCCATTACTTATCATCGTCAGGGCTTGCAGGACTTCCTGAGCCTGAGGATCCCCCTCCTTCCATAATGCTAAGAACTTCTCAGCCATTATCTTGCTCCTCTTCCATTCTCTCCTCCTGGAATGCCTTGTTCTAGATCAGATACCCAAGAGGCTGAGGGTGAGGTGAGGGCTGCTGCAGAAATGCTTTCTCGAGGATTACTCGCAGGAGGACCCTGCCAGGAAGTGAAGGGAGGATGGCAGGGCAGGGAGTAGGGCCAGAGGAAGGACAGTGCACAGCAGGGGTGGGGGGAGGTTAGGAAAGGTCGTGATTTAGGCTCAAGCCAGCCAAGGCTCGACCTGAGCCCACTGGGAGCTCAGCAGCATGACTTGCTGCCCAGGGAGCTGGGCTTCCTATCCCTAGGGGTCAGACACTGGCCATCTGGGAGCAGAGAGAGGTAACCTCCCAAGCATTTCCAGGTGAGCTGACTCCCCTTTGACCAACGACAGCTCTCTCGAGAAGGACACAGCCGTAAGCCATTCGCAGGCCACACTTCCAGGTAATGGAGATCTGTCCCAAACACCCACATGGCCACCACTCTCCTAGTAAAAAAGAGATGCTTCCATGTCTTTTATCCTGTGGTCTGCATTTGGATAAATTCCTTGGGTCCATTTAACAAGTTGCTAATAAGGTTTTCTAAGATGCTTTTTATTTTCCCCACCGAATTTTTAATTTTAATGACTACATTTCTCATGTCCAGATGTTTTACTTGGTTCCTTGAAAAATTCCACTCTTCTTTTTCTTAGTGTCTTATTCTTTGGTTCATAGTCAGTGTAACTTCCTTGATGCCTTTAGCAACTTCTAACATTTATTTTTAAGCTCTGTTATGATCTGAGTGCCCTGGCTGGAGGCACCATCCTGTCCTTCATCTGCTGACTCTTAGCTCATGGTGAATCGTTTCCTTTGGGTTTTATAAACTTATATAACATTTTATATATTTATATAAAACCTTTACGTCCTGTCATTTTCAGTTGTGAGCTCATTTCGTGTGAGGCTCTATTCCTGGGAATCCTGTGTAACCTAGGTTGAGGGTGTTACCCTCATTGCCACTGTTTGCTTCTGCCAGAAGTTCTAAGAGTATCCGACACCTGGACTACTTTTCATGTTACTTTTGGGGACTGAGAGTCCCTGGATGATGCAGGTAGCACGTATCACACCCAAGTGAGGGTGGGCCCTGCTACAAATTTGCAAGAAGCCCTTTCCCCACCCAGAACCAAGGTGGAAACAGATGCTCTTCCTCATTGTCTCTGTGTTCCACTGGGCAGATTTTTTTCTAGTCTGTCCTTTCACTAAGGATATAGACTTCAAACCTCAGCCCCTGAGTTAGAGGTATCAGGAAGGGCTTTTTCCTAAGGCATCAGTTTAGGAGATTTCTCGTCTTTACGGAGTTCCCTTACTTGCTTGTGTATACTCAGCCATGTGTTCTTCAAAACGCAGCCTTTTAGGCAGCACTCCTAGGTCCTCTGTAATGAGAATGTTTCCAGGTAGGTGAGTCAGCCCCCTTGCCAGGATCCTAAGCTTTGCCCTCTCCCTTACCCCTGAAATCTCAAGCTGAAAATAATAATGTCTTTCCACAAGTCTCCGGGCTACAGCTACTCAGCCCGGGCACTGAGCTCACTGGAACCTCCAGGTCCTTACCCCTGCCCTTTTCCCATCCAACTCTGCCCTTTTGCCCTTCCTGTCCTCTGCGGCCTGGACCTCACAGTGAATCATGCCCACCACCATAGCTAGTACCCCTAGGGCTTTGCTCCTTTGTCCTTCAGCCCTATCACCAACCTTGCATCTATCCAACAATACAAGAATTTTGCAGCTGGCCTTCTCAGTGCTGCCAGAAAAGATAAATGACCCTGGTGCCATTACAAACACTGCATTTGACTGGGTGGGCCCTCAGCACCATTCAGCAATGCTTTTTTTTTTTTTTTGAGACTGAGCCTTGCTCTGTCACCCAGACTGGAGTGCAGTGGCGCGATCTCGGCTCACTACAAGCTCCGCCTCTTGGGTTCACACCATTCTTCTGCCTCAGCCTCCCAAGTAGCTGGGACTACAGGTGCCCACCACCACGCCCAGCTAATTTTTTGTATTTTTAGTAGAGACGGGATTTCACCGTGTTAGCCAGGATGATCTCGATCTCCTGACCTTGTTATCCACCCGCCTTGGCCTCCCAAAGTGCTGGGATTACAGGCGTGAGCCACAGCGCCTGGCTAGCAATGCTTTCTAATAGCCTGCTCGGCTCTCTCTTCAATACCCTGCCAATGCCACTCCAGCAGCACCTGGCTTATATCAAGCACATCACGTGTTGATTACTGTTGTCATCACCCTATCTTTACTCCTGGGTCTCAGCTCAGGACCATGCCTACTATAAACATAAGGCTGCCATCCTCAGCCTCCTACCCTCACCTGTAGCCTCATCTCTGCCCATTCTCACCTCCTCCCCTTTCCTTCAGAGGCCCCCTCCTGTTTGAGGATCTTCCTGCTTGGGGTTTTCAGAGCCCATCTAAGACCGGAGCACGAGGGTCCTGACCTGGCCTCCTGCTCCAGGACCCGTGCTATTGAAGAAGGCTATCCGGCCCCTCCAGGGTATCCTTCTCTCTAGCTGAGGAGTCGCTGCGGCCATGGTGGGTGTTGCTCGGGGACCCATGCTCCAGGTGACGGGGGCCCAGGATTCCACATCCAGATGACCGGAAACCATTTCCAAACAGGCACCGGCCTATTCTCAGGTCCATGGCCCAAAGGCAGACTGTGGCATGGGGCTGCCACCCTCAGGTCTGTGGGGAGGCCAAGAGGTGGCTGTCTGGGAGTGTGAGTAGAGCTTGAATCAGGCTGGGCATGGAAGACAGGCTCCTTGAAGTGCGAGACGAGGCCAGTGGCAAAAGGAGAAAGTAACAAGGCAGGGGCTAGCTGCAGCTCCCTCTGAGGCAGAATCCTGAGGCCCCTGAGGATTTTAAATTCCAGACAGTTACAGTGGGACGAGCGTGGCAGGAGGAGGATGGGCACTTTCCTTGTCACAGTCTATTGGCTGAATTTGCCCTTTTATTTATAGTATTTAGACACGAGAAGTATGAGTCTCCGCCTGACGCTTGCCACGTGCCACACACGCTCAGGACGGGCCTGGCACTGCCACGGCATCCTCCACATTCCTCCCTGGGACTGTCTCAGGGGCACTTCCCCCACGCCTCCACCCTGGTCACAGACCTACCCGGGTCTCCTGTACTAAGAGGAAAATACAGACAGTCCCGACTCAGGAGGGTCTGACTTGGCCTGTTGCAGTTTTGACCTAATTTACAGTGTTCAATGAATGACGTGAGGTGCTCAACCCTTTATTATAAAACAGGCTTGTGTAAGATGATTTTGTCCCACTATAGGCTAATGCATGGGTTCTGAACCCACTGGAGGCAGGCGAGGCTGAGCCATGATGCTTGGCAGGTTAGGTGTATTCAAAGCATTTTCCACTTAGGATGGACTTATGGGGATGCTGCCTGCGGGAAGTGAAGGAGCCACACATAAAACTTTTTGCCTTGGGTCTCCCACACCAGCTCCTCGGACGCTCCTCACTTCATGTTTGCTTGGTGACTGTGGTAGCTACCCAGCCGATGCCTCTGAGCCTTCCAGGGTCTGTAGCACCTCCTGGAACAGCAGGAGACCTGGCCTCTGGCCTCGCCTCAGCGCTCCTTTTAGTAGCTGGGGCTCCCTCTCATCCCAGCCACGCTTCCGTGGCCACTGCTCCCTGGGCCCCGCAGGTGCACCCTGGTGGCTCCTCCCCTTGGCCTGTGGTGCCCCTCTTGTCTCCTTTCCCAGAGCTTCTCTGATGCTCAGAGTGGGGGTGTTTGGGGGGCTCTCTCAGAACTCCTGCTTGTCCAGCCTGGAAGCATGGGGGGCCTTACTTAACTCCTGTGGGGCAGCGCTTGACCACTGGTGTTTGGAAACTGATGGAAAAATGCTTCCTCCTTCCCAAAGAAGAACAGTCTGG
Organism: Nomascus leucogenys; assembly: GCF_006542625.1. NCBI lineage: Eukaryota > Metazoa > Chordata > Mammalia > Primates > Hylobatidae > Nomascus > Nomascus leucogenys. The sequence goes on along the minus strand of NC_044402.1, from coordinate 139,800,963 downwards.
CCAACTGCACATCACAGCCCAGGACTGGCTGTCCTTCCTTTCCTGTCCCATTTCCAGCCCCCAGGTCTGTCACTCCTGCCTCCTGGGGCCTCCTCCCAAACCCCTGGCCTCCTCCCAAACCCCTGCTGCACCTGTGTCCTTGTATCAGGCTCTGCTTTTGGACCTGAGCTAAGATAGTTGGCACTTAAATTCCTCAAATAGCAATCATGTGCAAACTTACTTCCCTGAACAGCAAAGGCCTCATCCGGAGGACTTTTTCCCAGTCCCCCAGCCTCCAGCCTTTCAGTTCTCGGCCTCTTCTCTCTTCTCTTCCTGGACTCCACTGCTCCTGCCATTTCTAGCCACTCCCTACCTGGCCTCACTCCCTCTGGTGACTTCAGCTCCTCCTTACGTGCTAATGACCACAGTATTTTACCTCAAAAAATATAAACCAAAGCAAAAATCTCAAGCCAATTTTGGTAGCTTTTGACTGGGTCTGCTTGGTCAAGGTCATTCCCATTCAATCAGTCACCCAAGGCTGAAAGCTGGGCAAGGGGAGCCAGGGGAGCGTCCATTACCAGCTTTTTTGTTGGTCTCTTGCTACTTATTTCAATGACCTGGTTGAGTCATCCCTATCTGGAGCGGGTCTTGGGATAAAGTGTTGGAGGGCAGAGGGTCCGCTGAAAGATGTGGATGAAGCTGGAAGAGTTGAAAGCCTTAGGGCTGTAATTTTCTGTCCTTGTGATAGTTTGCTCAGAATGATGGTTTCCAGCTTCATCCATGTCCCTACAAAGGCATGAACTCATCCTTTTTTATTGTTGCATAGTATTCCATGGTGTATATATGCCACATTTTCTTAATCCAGTCTATCACTGATGGACATTTGGGTTGGATCCAAGTCTTTGCTATTGTGAATAGTGCCCATCACTCATGGGGGGAATTGAGCAATGAGAACACTTGGACACAAGCTGGGGAACATCACACACTGGGGCCCGTCGTGGGGTGGGGGGAGGGGGGAGGGATAGCATTACATACCTAATGTAAATAACAAGTTAACGGGTGCAGCACACCAACATGGCACATGTATACATATGTAACAAACCTGCACATTGTGCACATGTACCCTTGAACTTAAAGTATAATAATAATAATAAAAAAGAAAGTTTTAGGGCTGTGAGAAGAGCTCTGAACTACCCCATCCCTGCTCCCTCCACTGCAGCCCAGGCTGCACCTCCCGCATCTGTCCTACAGCCCCTGGGTCATGCCCGCTTGACAGAGGCTCTCGAACCTTGCAGTCTCCTTAGTGAACTTCATGTCCTTCTTGAATTTTTTTAAAGAATTATTTTTTACAAAAGTAAAACATGTTCACTGAAGAATTAAGAAAACAAGTGAGCAAAAGAAAACAAGAATCTCTATTTTCCACTTAGAAGAGGACATATTTTTCCTCATTGTTTTTGTATCTATAAATGCTTTCATTTGTAAAAATTACATCACACTGTAATGAGGTCTTCTTGTCTTTCTTTTCCCTTGAAACTATAAAGTGAATTTCTTTCCATGATATAAAACCCTTTATTTTTGGTGATATATGCATACATATTCATCCCAACCAACCATTGTTTCTGTGGACCTTTTAGCTAAATGTTTATCAGCATCCATGTTTGTCTCTTTGAATGAAGTTCTAAAATTGCAATCACTAGGTGAAAGGTGCAAATTTTGCAGGTTTTATTTGTGAGTGTGGTTAAGTAGCTGTCTGAAAGTTTCTATCAGTTGACACTCAGTTGCTGCATAATAGTGTTTATTTCCACACATTTGCTTTTATCAAACAAAGCATTGCGCTTCTCTTATTAGAGAACATCCTGTCATGTTTATGGGCATTTCTTCTTTTGTATTTGCCTCTCCTTGTCCCTGCCTGCTTTACTTACGGGCTGCTCCATTCTGAAAGCCCTCCTGCCCGTGAAGATCAGCCTCTACGAATTCCACGCAAACGCTTTCCCCACTCACTTGTCTTAACTTTATTGTGTTCTGAAGCACCAAAAGTCCCCCCTTCCCCTCCAAACTGGGGCAGCCACTGCCTTCAATTCTTTACTTCTGAATTAAAATCTTCCTGAGAAAGGCACAGCTCTTAAATTCAATGAGTTTTGATCAGTACGTACCCCTATGCGATCTACACCTCAGACAGAAAGTGTATTGTCTCCATTGCCCAGGAAGATTCTCATGTCCTTCCCAGTCCACCCTCTGTAGGCCCCCAATCTGGAGAGAACTGTTCTGATCTCTACCCCATATGTGGCTGAATTTCATTATTAACAGTCATACAGCGTAAACCCTTTTGTATCTGACATCTTTTATGATGTTCTTGACGTTCAACCATCTATAACAGTTCATTCTTTTTTATTGCTGAGTAATATTCCCTTGTATTTTGCAATTGGGGTTTATCCATTTTCCCACTGATTGCGCACTAAATTTTAATTACAACATAGCTAAATTCTCAATTATTTCCCTTTATGACTGTTGATGACATTCTTTATATTCCACAACCTTATAGAGATGTCCAGAGTTTTTCCCTAGTACTTTTTTTAAAACCTAAATCTTTACTCCATTTGATGAGTAAAGATTTCAACTTTAATCTCTTCTCTTCAAATGATTAGCAGGTACTCTACCATATTGCTTTCTCACTGACTTGAAAAGCCACTTTCATTATATTTTAAATCCCTACAGGGGTGGTATTAAAACTAGTTGATAGTTGGTAAGGCACAGGCACTGACCAGCCTGCAAAGCTGCCAATTAAGAACAGCTGGAGCACACTGAACATACACATATCGGCTGGGTATCAGCCTGGAGTCAGTACATTTGCTTGGGGCTATTTCTTTACTTTCTATTATTTTGCATTGATCTGGGCCAATATCACGTTGTTTTCATTTGGGAGCCTAGATAACATGTTTTTATTTTCTGGGAGCCCAGTTTCTCCCTCATTACTCTTCTTTTTGACTGCTCTCAAATCTTTATTCTTCCAGATGAACTATGTAACGATTTTCACAATTCCCAGGAAGTTCTGTTGGAACTTAAGTGTTACATTTAGGTACTTAGAATGTTCTTTTGCTAATTGAGAATTTTTCATATTTTCTAACACATATAAAGCGCTTACCACAAAGCTCACCACATACTGAAAATGCAACAATTACTTAATTACTGATGGAATTTGTTAGTAATCTGAAAGTTACCGTCATTTGTATATTTTATAATTGGCCAGCTTGCCGATCATAGCCAGTCTAGGAGTTCTACCAATTTATTGGATCCCCCAACCCTAGATTTTAAAATTTGAGTCTTTGGTGCTGGTTTCTTTCAACTGTGAGAACACGGAGATTCCTCTGAGTTTGATTCATTTGACTGTGTCCAACGCCTGTATGTGAAGTCCCAAGCGGATGCTCCCAGGCATTGGGGTTGTCACTCCACCTTTCTCCTTATACGCAGCTCACAGGATAGCGTGTTTGCTTTCACTGCACACTATCCTACTGAATTCCTCTGCACTGGCTGTGCACTGGTCTCCTTCAGACAGCCCCTCTGACACATAATGGCAGACACAGCCACCCAGGCCAAGTTTCTCTTTTCCAGACATGGCGAGTGAGGTTCTTGCACCATCCACCCAACGTCTGCGTGGTGCCTCACTCTGCTGGAGTGCCTCTCAGGACTCCTTTGAGGTCTAAATGGCATGCAGCAATGGGGTTACTCATTCCTTCTAATGGAAATCTACTTTTTTAAAATTACCTCTGCCAAGCATTAGATCCCAGAGCTCGTTTCACGTGACTTTTTGCTCAGGCACTTCTCTTGTACGTGAAAAACTAACTTTGGTAGACTTACAAGCAGGTTTTAATATTTTCTCGTGATTGTATGTTTTTGATAATCCTGTCAAATGATACTGAATCTTATCTAGATGTTAACTAGCTACAGACCCTGTTTCCTTCTACATGAAAATTAGATAGTGCACCGTTTCCATCAGCAGCCAAGTCTCCAAAACCTCGTAATTGCTCTCCTTTTCTTCAGCTTTATCTTGTTTTAAAGTTCTCTAATTCACCATTCCTTTCCTTCAAAGTTCAGCCATCTCAGAGTAAGCATTTCTTGCAATGACCAAAGTTTTCTAATTATTAATGAGATATTTAAGGAAACGTAAAATTGGCATTTTTATTTTGCTAACTGTATTTTTATCCACATAACTACAGTTTCCCCTACCAAGAATCACAGGTCGAGAATGCTGTAAAAACGGATCCTTGCTCAGCTCCTAAAAGGAATGGCCTACAATCGAATCGAACGCCCATCTCCGCCAGGTCCGCATCCCCGGGCCCACGCCGTCGGGGCCCACGCACCGGCGCGCGCTGTCAAAGGCAATTCCTCCCTGGAACGCGGGATTCCGGGGACAGTGTGTGCACCCAAGTTGAAAAGTTGTCACACTCCTGTTGGAAAGAAACGGAAACATCACCACCAGGAGGGTGGCCGCTTAAGACCCCCGCCGACACCGGCTGGCAACCAAGGGCGCTTGCGGGGGTCTACGGGCCGACCTTTAACTCAACACAAGCCTCCCAAGTCCTGCGGCCTTAAAACAACGCCCACTCGGGCGGTGCGCCGTTCCCGCCACCTCCACGCCTGCCTGGCCCCGGACTCGAGACCCTGGCGGCGGGCCGGGCTCCCACCGGCTGAGCAGGGACGCGGCGAGCGCATCCCACGACCCCCGGCAGCCCTTGTAGGCCTGGCCGACCTACACCCCACACCCCGCGGCCGCGTTCCCGCCGCGGGGCAGGGCGAGGCCCACGGCGCCTGCGCACTCGGTGACCAGGCCGCCCTACGCCTCCGTGCGCACGCAGCACCACGTGACCCACCACCAGTACCCAAGATGGACGCCGCGGCGAGGCCTGGCCGGCTCCCCGCCTCAGCCTGCATCCCATTGTGTGCCCTCTAAGCGCGAATTAGGCTCGCAGACACGCGGTGCTGACCGCTAGGCAGCCATGCGGGCTACCGAGTGGGACTGGACACGGTCGGGGCCCGTGTTTACGGTCACTACTGGCGCCCGGTCCCTGCGCCTCCTCAACCGCGAAGCACCCAGCGGCTGGCGCCTGGAGCGTCTCTTGGTACGCCCCACCCTCTAGAATTGACAGCCCCAGCAGCCAATGAGGTCCAGGACGCGTGCGGGGAGGTGGGCAGGGGTGGAGCCTCTCTGCCGCTCACAGGGCATCCGGCCCCGCGGTTGGGCAGTAGCTGGGCGAGGGGTGGGAGCAGACGGGCTGTGCGCAGGTTTCAGCGGGCCAATGGAAGGCCGGCCAGGCGCCCGGGGCGGGCGGGCGGGAGGCGGGGCCGAGCCGTAATTGACGAGCTCTTCATTAGAAACCAGGCGGGAGGGCGGGGCCCGCAAGGGGAGGTGACGCAAGGCTGCCGCGGCCAATGGTTGGCGAGCCGCCGGCGGGCGGGGCGGGGCCGGGCCGGCTGACGGGCGTGCGGGGTGACCTATCGCCGCCTGGCTCGACGCTGGAGGGGGGAGAAGCATCATGGTTCAACGTGGGTCAATTTTTTGTGAATGAGGAGGGGAGGTTGTGGGGCCGCCGCCGCGGAGCACCGTCCCCGCCGCCGCCCGAGCCCGAGCCCGCGCGCCCGCCCTCGCCGCCGCCGCCGCCGCCGCCGCCGCCCGAGCAGCCTCCCAGCCTGGGCCCCCGGCGGCGCCGCGGCCGCGTCCCGGCTGTCGCAGCCCGAGCCCGAGCCCGCGCGCCGGCGGGTGGCGGCGCAGGCTGAGGAGATGCGGCGCGGAGCGCCGGAGCAGGGCTAGAGCCGGCCGCCGCCGCCCGCCGCGGTAAGCGCAGCCCCGGCCCGGCGCCCGCGGGCCATTGTCCGCCGCCCGCCCCGCGCCCCGCGCAGCCTGCAGGCCTTGGAGCCCGCGGCAGGTGGACGCCGCCGGTCCACACCCGCCCCGCGCGCGGCCGTGGGAGGCGGGGGCCAGCGCTGGCCGCTCGCTGTGGGACCCGCCGGTCCCCAGGGCCGCCCGGCCCCTTCTGGACCTTTCCACCCGCGCCGCGAAGCGGCTTCGCCCGCCGGGGCGGGGGCGCGGGGGTGGGCACGGCAGGCAGCGGCGCCGTCCGCCGGTGCGGGGCCCGCGCCCCCCTAGCAGGTGGGCTCCGGGCCGCCGGGAGTGAGGGCGGGGGCGGGCGGGCGCCGGGGCCGGCCGGGCGCCGTTTATGTAACTTTGTCAAATGCTGTGAGTTTGCAGAAAAACGTCCCTGACGGGGTCCGCGGCCCCGCGCGTGTCGTCGCCGCTGCGAGCGCCCGGGGGGTCGCGGGAGGGCGGTGGGCTGCCCAGGACCCGCTGGGCTCAGCCGGCAGGGCGCCAGCAGGCCGAGAAACGGGGCCCGGTCCCGCTCGGGGGTGGGATCCGCGTTTCCCGGCGTTGCGAAAACACACCACGGAATCATAAGCAAATTATCTCGTATTTACATTGAGCGTTGAATTATTTGACAGTGTTATAGCAGGAGACCGTGCGTATCAGTTGGAAAGGCTGGGGGTGGAACCCAGTGTATTCATTTAATGCACATCAAAAATTTGTAATAACTTGAGGCAGCTGATATGAGTGTTTTCTTTATTGCATGTTGTAAATTGACCTGCTGTGACACAATTTTCAAATAAAGCGTTGCAGAAATTAAACTTAAGTTATTTTAAAACTAATGAGTTTCTTAACTAAATCCTAATTGCATGACTGTAGAGACCTACCTAATTGCTTGCCGAGAGCAGTTCTGCTTGCTCTCCGTGAGGGAGGAAAGGGCCTGTTTAGTCACTTTGCCGCCCCGTTTTTCTCTGTTCAGGCTTTTCTGTTTATTCCTACAAATCACCGAAGCAGTTAAGGCCTGGGAGTAAGCCTGTAAACAGTCCTGGCCCAGCGCCAGCCCAGCAGGACTGGGGGGATACTGGCAGGTTTGCACCTTGACCTGGTTTCACTTTTTCTTTTGTAATGTGATCGTGGTTGCCTGGAGTTTTAATTGCTTCTGATAATTCTGTGCATTATTTTCGGGACTGTCCAAAGAAGGCTGGTGTGGTGGCTTCAGGACCCAGCCAGGAAAGGTGGTGGTGGTGGTTGGGGAGAGGGAGGGTGGAAGGGAGGGAGATCGAATTGAGAAAACTCAGCTGCTTGTACACAAATATACACTACAGCAGTTACACAGCAACAAAAGTTATTGCAGAATTTTACAGTAACTATGGCAACACAATTACTCTATTATAATTGGAAATGCGAAATGCCACCCAGTTAGAAGTTTCATCAGAATGGAGTTTTGGATATCAAAAATATGTGAAATTTAATTTTTTTTCAGGTAGCTCCTGCGAATTCTAAAGTCTGGGTTCAATTACCTATTTTTAAGACTGATCGGGCTTCCCCAGATATTCTACTCTCTGGGATCTGTGGCATCTTTCCCCAGAAGAACTCACATTTGTGTGGGAGAGAAGTATTTTCATGCCTTAAAAACACACACCCCAACACATTGTAAGACTTCTATAGCTTTCTGTGTTCTGGGCTTTTATTTTAGAGATCAAATCCCATCCTAAAGAGAGCAGTAATCAGTTAGAAAAGAAGCCGGCTGTACTCAGCAGGCAGATGTAACGCTGCCCTCTTTAGGGTTCTTTCTCCTGCAAGGGGAGCTGGCAGCAGGCATGCCCCCGGGGGAGCCCTGGGCTAAGGGGCGGGGCGGAGGGAAGATGACTGGACTGCACATAGGCCTGGAAGGCCTAGGGACGAAGGACAGATGTGGCCTCGGAGTCCTGCACCAGAGAGAATATTCTGTGTTCAGCAGCTTCCTAGCCATGCAAAATAAAAATCCCCAAATGCCATATTCTCGGAGGCCTTGGGGGCTGTTGCTGTAGCAAGATGGGCAGGACAACCTGGCACGCTGGCCACGTGCGGCTCAGGCAGCCCATCTGGACTCTCTGTGGCCAGAGACCTCGTTGCGAAGAATGCCCTATGGATGTTTACCAGGAGAACTCTAGTGCTGGAAGTTTCCACACATTGTGGGGTTGCTGCAGTTTAATTTCGTTATAACTCTTTCAACTACTGCATATTTATGCCCAGTAATCGACTTCCATTCTCCAGCTTCATTGTGAGGTTTCAATGCAGCATGAATGGCTTTGAATTCCAATCCTTTGATGTTGGGGGTGGCACCAAAGGAAAGGCGACTTTATGCTGTCTTAATTGCCGGAGCAGAAGAAACATTTCATCACTCCTGTAGAATTCGTCCACACCGTTCTCTATTGAAAACGGCTGGGCTTTCATAGCTCAGAAGCTGCCATGAGTAATATATTAATACCTGATGTAGGGCGCGAAGGAGCCGCAGAGGCTGAGAGAACTGCCGTTGCTGAGAGGCAGCGGGGCGACAGGCTGTGGCCGGGCTGCCCCTCCGAGGCTCAGAATTGATGACTGTAGCTGGGGATGGGGGAAATGAAGGGCGAAGGGGCCCAGTCTCCACCTAAGCTTGGGGCTGTGGAACCGGGACTGAGCCCCTTCCCTGTTGTTTGCAGTCCCCAGTCTGTCCTGGGGTAAGGAGTCGGAAAGGATGGATTCGGAGAGAGTGTTTGTTTTGATCTCAGGTGGTCAGCATGTGCCCTGCTGTGTGGTGGGCTCTGGGTTTTTGGCCTTCACGTTAGAGGCGGGTACTGCACCTTCTGGTTCAGGTCAGATGAGGGGTGCCATGTCGAAAGTGATGCTACCTTTGAACAGACCTTAACTCATTCATAAGTGTTTCTGTGGGAACAAGTGTCACTAAGGTCAGTAAGTTCTCTTCATATGGTCAGTTTTCTTCTCTTGGGCTTCTGTGAGTGGGAAGAGTGGGACCTGTTTTGGGGTGGCACGAGGGCCGTGGTGCCTGCAGCATTAAATGGCCATGTCCCCTTGCTGCGGCCTCGCTAACACACCTCCTACTCACTTTCTAGAAGGAGGGTCAGGGTCCTACATGTCCCTTTGCTGCGGCCTTGCTGACACACCTCCTACTCACTTCCTAGAAGGAAGGTCGGGGTCCCACATAGATTGCCCCACCGTGACTTCCTGTATCACTGTCGGGGGATGAGGATGTCTCCTGGAGCAAGGAGATGATGCCACGAGCAGCTGTCACATGCTCCCGTAGCTGATGCCAGATGAGCACCTGCTTGGGGCTGGTGCTGTTTCATGCACTCACCATGTAGGTGTCAGCACAGCCCTGCAGGTGGGCTCTACCTCTGAAGGAACTGGGGGTCGAATGAAATGGACCATCTGCCACTCCCTGCATCTCCAGTCCCAAAGGCCAGTTCCTCTCCGTGCCTCTGCTTCTGGGCTGGTGGTGACCTTGAAGCTGAAGTTCAGCTTGTCGAGGTGCCTGGGCAAACACAGCCTCTTAGAGAAGAGGACAATTTGGAATACCTTTCCAGTTCAGTGTCGTTAGACTTTCTAGTGCGGTGTTGACTGTGCTTGGAGCTGTTACAGGCGTGTTTCATAGGTCTGGGAAGTACTTCTGGCTTTCTCATGCTGTCTTATGTCACGTGTGGGGCTGCAGAACTAGAAGACACGATGTTCTTCCCCTGCAAAGCCCCCAGGACGCCTAGAGGCAGGTGGGGGTGATGGAAGGGAGCTGATGCTCCAAAGCCTACTTCAGCCAGGGCAGCTTTTAGCGTTTGCTGTTCAGTCTGTTGATTACCCTGGAAGATTTTATTGGAAGAAAGCATTTGAGGACCAAGTTAATTTACTCTTTCAATACCAACCCAGAAACCTTAAAGAAAATCTTGACAGATTTAATAGGATAAGAGTTTTTTAAAAAAACTCTTTGGCAAAAGACTCCATCAGCCGGGTTAAGAGACAACAAGAGAAAAAATATGTAACACGTTATGCCAGTGTGAGCTTAATAGTCAATATATAAAGAGCTTTTACAGACCAATAAGGAGAGCATGAGATCACCATTGCAAGATGAGCAGAGCATGAGCATGGAATCATTGTGGCTAGTGATGAAAGGTCAGCATTGCTAATCAATTCAGTGTGAAGGAGATTCCCTTTATGCCTATCATATTGGCGAGTTTGATGATACCTGTTGCTGGTGATAATTTCTATTTTGTAAGGTTTTTGCAAAGTTTAAATAAGTTAATGTATGGAAATTTCCTTGAATAGGGCCTGGCATGTAGTAAGCATGATATAAATGTTGGCTATTATTTATTATCATTTGCTCTCTGGGGAGACCAATATGTATTATTATATAAAATATAATAGGGCTGGGCGAGGTGCCTTATGCCTGTAATCTCAGAACTTTGGGAGGCCAAGGTGAGAGGATCACTTGAGCCCAGGAGTTCAAGACCAGTCTGGGCAACATAGTGAGACCCTCATCTCTACAAAAAATAAAAAAAAAAATCAGGCATGGCATCGTGTGCCTGTAGTCCCAGTTACTTGGGAGGCTGAGGCGGGAGAATAACATGAGCCTGGAAAGTCAAGGTTGCAGTGAGGTGTGATTGTGCCACTGCACTTCAGCCTGAGTGACACAGCGAGACCCTGTGCTGTCCCCCCAAAAAAAGTTTATATATGTAATGTATAAACATAAAATAGTAATTACTGAATTGCTCTCTAGAAAAGTCTTAAGTGTCAAAATCTTAAATGCCATTCCCCTTGTCCCCACAGTTCTACATTTTGAAATCTATTCTAAGGAAAGAAGATAAGTGTGTAGATATCCAGACGTGTGTGGAGGTCAGGGCTGCATTATTTATAAAAGCAGTACTTGTTAAACCTGCTGGCATTTCTGCACGGTGGCATCCTCCATGTGTAGACAGGCAGAAGTGTGCAGCGTAAGAGGGAAAGGCGGGGTCTGGAGCAGTCCCCAGGCCACTCCTGGTTGTAAGTACACGGGTCTCTAAGGTAGCCATCAGAGGTGAGGAAACGGGGTACACTTTTCTTTTATACATGGTGGTATTGTGGAGATTCTTTTGGTAAGCGTCTATTTTTTACAGTAGTAATTTAAAAACATTTAGATATCTCCATTGGAAAGAAAAGTACTCTTTAAGTCCTTGGCAAGTTGATAAATATGCTTCGCAATAGAAGAATTTAGGGGCATTTGTTTTTCTAACTCACATGTAAGCTCTTCAAGGTGGGGACTGACCCTCTGGGTCTGAGTGGGCTCTGCTACAGCCCATCCTACAAACAGTCTCCCAGGTTTCCACCAGAAGCAGGTTTGTACCTCGCATTCCCTTGCTTGAAACCCTGGCATGACTTTCCTATATTCTTAGGATCCTAAGGTCTCAGGGCCGTGGAAGGCCTGCCTGATCCTGGCCTGTTTTACCCGCCTCATCTGATAGCACTTGCTGTGTTTGTGGAGTTTCAGCTGCCACTTGCTTTACTTCCTAGCTCTCTCTAAGTCCCCTTTGACCCCGGGGCCTTTGCACACACTGTTCCCCTTCCCTGGAATGGCCTCCCTTTACCTCCCTCTTCTCCAGCCCCTCAGTTCATGCTCATCCTCTCATCCTTTGATCCCCTGTTAAACTTAGCCTAACAGCTTTTTTCCTCCTTTCTAACAGCATCCCGTTGTGCAATTTCAGGAGCTCATTGTGGCCTTAGTTGTTTAATGCCACCTTTTCTACTAGCTGGGGCTCTGTAGGGGTGAGGGGCCCTGAGGGCCTCATGCCTGCTCTGTACCCTGTGCTTGGCAGTGAGGTGCTCGAAGAATGAAAGAAAATGAATGAGTGAATGAATGAATGGATGGATGGATGAATAAGTAGCCGAGTGAATGGCACAATGTGGGCCTTGGGTGGGAGAGCTGGGGTGAGGCCCCACCTCTGGTCTGGCCCCTCTGTGGGGTTCTTGCCAGTGCTCTGGAATTGCCCGTTTCCTGATACTTCCTGCCCCCATCTGGGAACTTCTTGGTCCTGATTTTGGAGATTACATGCTCCTAAGGAGATGTCATAAATGCAAATGGAGGGGATTCTGTGATGCAGAAAGGAACGGGAGGGAGAAGGGCCTTCAACACAGCTGTCGAGTGGCAAATGCGACTGTTGTGCCAAGGCCAAGGCAGGTGTGTGCAGCTTGTTCTCCAGCCACTTCGCCCAGGGCCCCAGTGTGCGAGGAGGCGAGTGGTGCTTTTACGAAGGAGTTTTTCTCTGCTTGTTTTAAATTAGAATTAATGACATTATTTAATCACTTCTTATTTAGCATCATAATTTTAATATGATACCTTAATATGTTTGTGTACATAAACATTTTGGAGTCTGCTCTGTTTAAAAACGTGAGTGTTGGGCTTTGCGAGTTTACTGTTGTTTATGAAGTACTCCGTCTGTGTGAGTCAAGTGCTTTTGCTGGATTGATGTTTAAGCTTGAAACAATAAATCAGTTCTTACGACCTGAAAGTCTGAACCAGCATTCCAAGTGGGAGTGTTGTTCCAGCGGTGATGGAATTGCATTTTCCCTTGGGAACGGCCCGTCATCTGGTTTATGTGTTGCTATTTGCTGGAGTGGTTCTTTTTTAAACTGAGGAAGAGAAGCTTCTGTGGTGTCTCCACTGGCCTCCCTGGTGGTGGGGTTGGGGGTGGAGGGGGGTGGTCCTTGGGGGCCATGTTCCCTAAATATTTCTAATTGATTAGTTATTATTTTGCAAATACTCATTCTACACCCCAGCCCAAGTTCTAGGTTTTACATGATATGAGACTCAGTTGAACACATTCTGTGTGCCAGACGCAGTGGCCGGCCCCGTGACCCCAGGCTTGATCAGGAAAACTGGCCTCTTCCCACAGGAGGCTTTGGTGTTGGTAAGGACAGAGGAGAAAAAGGAGCTAAACAGGCAGGTGCACACGGGTCACCATCCTGGGAACCAGGGCTGTGGCTGGAGGGCTTGCTTGGTGGGGAGAGCCGTGGTGCAGGAGCCAGGCCCAGATGAGGAGGGGGAAGAGGAGGGTGGGTGGGTGGGAATGGGGTGTGGTCCTTTTTAGCCAGAGCCAGAGTTTCGGGGCTGCAGTAGGGTGAAAAGGGCATTGTGGCCAGATGGTGGCCTGGTGATTGAGGTCTCTGAGGCCAGAGTGCGTGAGCCAGCGATGAGCTGGGCCAACTGGCAGGCTGCCTGGGTGGGGCGGAGGTGTGGTCTGCACAAAGGACTTCCTCGCTGTTTCATGTATGTGTAGTCTTCTTGCATTTAATGGAGAGTTTGCTTCTGTTCTCTCTGTTTTGTGCATTGGTGCCTGGCTCCAGCTGGGTAACGGACCTGACCTCTCTTGTTCTAACTTGGTGGAGGCAGGCGCATTCAGATGGACCCAAGGAGGCCTCCAGGTGGTCCATGGCGCGGCTAGGCCCTCCCTGGGGCACATGCTTGGTGGTGCTGTTGTGGGGGCCTCTGCATGAAAAGCAAGGGCAGCTTCCAAAACAAGGGCAAGGCGAAGAAGGTGGCTCGCACGCCGGGGGTCCCAGCCCCGTGGCTCTGAGACGGGGGCCACATCCAGAAGGGGGGGGGTTCCTTCCTTCCAGCAGTGCTGGCGAGAGCTTCCTCTGTGCCTAGGTCCAGTATTCTGTAGAGTAGCTGTCAGGACTGAAGCCTGCCAGGAGTCCGTGTAGAAACCGTGCTGGAGGGGACCCGCTGGAGGACGCTAGCTGGCACCCCCAGTGCCACCGGTTTACACACCAGAATTCCGGCTCTGAGGCTGAGCCCAGCCTGGCCCATCTGCAGGGGCCTTGCTGGCTGGCACTGTGCCATTTAAGTCGAGTGACAGAAAGTGGGGCCCCAGTGGGTCAGCAGAGTGTGGCCAAGGGCCCCTGAGCCTCAGTCCTCCCTGTGGCGTGGGGCTCATCCCAGCTGGCTATTGAGGACTTGCCCGCCCCCAGGAGTCATGTCCGAGCCCCGTAAGCTCAGGGGTTAGAGTGTTCTAAGGAGGCTGACCCCTATTCCACCTCTGGGGGCTGTGGATAAGGAGGGGAAGATGGCCTGTGGGTCCACACAAGTGGGGCGTGTCTTAATTAGTGACGCCAACTGTGCCTCCTTGCTCCCAGGCTGTGGGTGGCCCTCTGACCCTTTGGATCTTTAAAGGGAGCCATAAAGAAAACCATTGGGAGGTTCTGGCGTATTAAACCCCCCTCTACTATAAAATTTACATCAGATTTTGCACTGAAAAGATCCTCATAGGTGGTCACAGTCCCCGTCCTTGGAGAACACTTGTTTGCCAGCTCAAGGGTTCTGTGTTGGAATCCGCCTCTTGGCTCTCCAGGTCAGAAGGACGCATCAAAGGAGATGTCACTGGGGTGCCTGTGTCCTTCTTGCCTTTCGAGTGCCTGCCCTGAAGCAGCTTGCTTTCCTTTGCCTCTGAGTGTGCAGCACAGCCCACCGTAGCTCTGTCGCCGGCTGGGGCAGCAGCTGACCTGCAGAGCCCTTTCGCGCATGCCCGCTGCCATCCAAGGGTAGCAGCCGGGCTGGGCCGTCCCACCACTGCCTGGCATGGTGGCCTGGGCAGGATGGGGCCTGGTGTGGGAGCATCCAGCTCACTTCCCAAGCTGGTGGGGATGTTAACCCTTTGCGCTTCGGAGTTCACAACCAACCATGTGCAACGCTTCCCCTGGTCCCTCCCTGAAGAAGAGTGTCTTTCCGTGTCAGCGTGCCAGCTTCAGCACACGCGGGCTGCGTTCTGACAAAGTTCTGTTTTCAGAATTCTCCTGGTTAAGCGGAGGACAGAGCTGAGGAACGTGGGGGCTGCGGAGGGCCTCCTCTCTTGTTTCACATGTCCTTCTCCTGGTTCCTCAGTGTTCTCTTGGGTGTGGGGTGAAGGGTCTGATTGGTGGATGTGTTCACTTCTGCTCGTCACACTGCCGATGTGCCTGCAGTGGACAAGAGTGATTTGCAGTGATGTCCTGTGTTCCATGGCTCTGGGGTGTTGAGTGAGCTTCACTGTCATGACCCTGTCACCTCACTGAGTCCTTTGTCGTCTGCTGAGTGAGTGTCTGTCCTGCCGAGACTCAGCTTTCCTCTTCCTCCTCCCCCAGTGGCTCTGAGGACACACAGCCCTCTCTGCTGGCAGGTCTTGGGAGGAATGAGGAGTAGGGTATGTGCCCTGCCAGGGGCCTGCTGCTGACCGGGCTTTGGATGCACCTGCAGGACTTTCTGAGGCCCCTGCGCCTGCTCAGGGCATCTCTGCAGCAGGTCGTGGTGTGGTGGACGTCTCCCCGAAGGACCTTAGCACCGTTTGAGAACAAGCTCTCGTCTGCCTTTGTCCTTGCAGGGGTTGTGTCATCGTTTACAGAGATTAGACTCTTGAAGCTCAGAAGCACCGTGATGCTTCCCACGGACACTGTCAGCCCCCAGGGCATGCTGCGCTTGTCAGGGATCTGAAGGGCCAGCGTCCCTACCCAGTATGCAGAGCCCGGCTCGTGATGGTGGCTCAGCTGCTGTGGCATGTCCAGATTGCGCCTTGGCCACGGTGTGATTCGTATCGAGGCCTGTGGTGCCGAGCCGAGGCCCCCGGCCCTGAGGATGACCCGAGCGGTCTGATGGACACTCTATGCCACGTTGCCGTCCGTCATGCTTGCCAGTGTGCTGGGAGAGGGAGCTGCCCTGAGACCGTGGCTGTGTGTAAATCCAGGCTGCCCCGCTTTCCCTCCCCTTGGTTCTTTCTTCCCGTCTTCACTGCTTCTGATTTGCGTGAGTAGGGACCCTGAAGGACTGTGTGCATTTTGCCCACTGCCTTGGTCAGAAGGCCACTGGGTGTGGCTGCAGTGTCTCAAGGGAGGCTGCGTGGCTGGGTGCTCAGGTCCAGGCTCGGGGCTCCAGGCATGTGGCGGCTCCTGGTAGCAAAGTGAGGGGTAGTGCCGCTGTGGAGGGTAGCGAAGGACGGAGAGATGGGTGAGGTCAGGGCTGGGGCTGCGGCCGCGTGGTGCCCCTATGGCACAGCTCCTCCACAGATGGAGGGTGGGAAAGGCACTCTAAGGGGATTTTTGGGGGTGGCTTCATATATATATATATCTTTTGAGACAGAGTCTTGCTTTGTTGCCCAGGCTGGAGTGTACTGGTACAGTCACCACTCATTACAGTACAATCACCATTCACTGCAACCTTGATCTCCCAGCTTAAGCAATTCTCTCGCCTCAGCTGCCTGATTAGCTGGAACCAAAGACACATGCCACCATGGCTGGCTAATTTTTTATATATTTTGTAGAGATGAGGTTTCACCATGTTGCCCGTGGCTGGTCTCAAACTCCTGGGCTCAAACAGTCTGCCCACCTCGGCCTACCAAAGTGCCAGGCACGCAGCGGCGGGACTGAGGCTGGAAGTGGCCTCCTGGCCTGGGTGCACAGGGGGATCTTCTGGCCACTCTCCAGCCCCTGCTGCGGCCATCCTGGTGCTTGTGGGCCTGCGGCTGCTTCAGTGGGTGACCCCATCCAGGCCACTTGTGAGCAGTCCCCTCTTCTCTCTGTCTTCAGCTCCCACTAAAGTTCTGGGACTGCAGCCCTGGTGAGTGTTCTTCCTCCTCAACACACATGTACATGCATGTGCACATGCCGCACACAGCAAGCATTCCCACCCACACACTTGTGTTCCCCGGACACGCACACATCCTCATACAGATACACGCACGGACAGACATCTGCACACACGTGCTCACGCACTGGAGTCGTGTGCAGTCTGGCTCCTCTGGCGTGATTCCTGGTGAACCAAGAACAGCCATTCACCTCTGATCGCTGCCACTTCATGAGGAAGGGTGGAGTTTCTATAAAATGGGTACATCTGATGGTGGCGAGGGTGGCAAAATCCTCCCTCATGCGCATTTCTCACCCAGCTGCTTTTCTCTCCAGGGAGACCACTGTGTTTTCACTGTTAGAATTGGGCTGTCTCTGGAGAAGGGCCAGCCTTGTTTCAAGCTGAAGTTCTTGGTATTGTGTCTGGGATGTGGCTCTTGCTCCTCCAGGTTGTGACTACGTTGTTTGTGAAAGTCAAGCTCTTTTTTTTTTTTTTTTTTTTTTTTGAGACAGAGTCTCGCTCTGTCGCTCAGGCTGGAGTGCAGTGGCACAATCTCGGCTCACTGCAAGCTCCGCCTCCCGGGTTCACGCCATTCTCCTGCCTGAGCCTCTCCGAGTAGCTGGGACTACAGGCGCCCGCCACCACGCCCTGCTAATTTTTTTGTATTTTTAGTAGAGACGGGGTTTCACCGTGGTCTCGATCTCCTGACCTCGTGATCCGCCCGCCTCAGCCTCCCAAAGTGCTGGGATTACAAGTGTGAGCCACCGCGCCCGGCCGAAAGTCAAGCTCTTATACCTAAAGCCGGTGCTCATGGGATTTCCTTACGGTGTTGGTATTCTTAGTTTCCCAGCATTACATTGTTAAATTTCAGGCCCAGACGTGGTCTGGCGGCTTGTCTGGAACACACAGTGGTGCTCCAAGCATACATCTACATGGACGCCTTACCCGCCAGCATCTGTGGGCTCCAGCCTGTCGGCCCACAGGAGTCATCTGGGCTCCAGAGGCCTCGCACCCTCCCCTGGCCGGCCACCCCGGGATGCCCCCAGGACCTATACCCTCAGCTGACGCTCCTCTTGGGAAGGTGGTTTTGAACCTGTGTCATGTGGTTCCTCCTGTGGTCGGGACACACTGTCATCTGCCTCTGGTGTGACCCATCTCTCTTTGGTCTTTCCTCGTCCCTCCGGTACCACCCATTTTCGTACAGAAACTGAGGATGACTCTAATTCCGTTTGAGCATTTGAGTCTCAGTGTCTGTGACCTTGACTCCCACTGTGCGGCCGCCCCAGCCCCAGCAGCGCAGTCAGGGCTGGGACCTGATAGTCGCTCTGAACCTCTGAGACACAGGCCCCAGCCTCTCTTCCCTGTGCTCCGACTCTCAGCCTTCCTCCTCTTCCCTGGTCCTCGCATCCTGAGGCTCACCTTTGTCTGGAGTAAAACACAGGCCCCTCTGCTGTGCCTGCAGGGTCTTCCAGGGTTTGGCCCAGCCTCCCCGACCCACATTCCTTCTCCCGCATCCTTGGGTCTGGCCACATTGTTTAGCCCTTGTTTAGGGCACACCTGAGCTTCCCTGTCCTTGGGCCTCTGTTTACCTTGCCTCCGGGGCTTGCTTGGGGGTCCCAGAGCAGAGCTGTAGGAGATTGTCTTCGACTGCTTTCCGGGCCCGGTGGCTCTTTTTGATTCTGTGGCGGCAGGAAGGGTCATCAGAGCCTCCTTGGCTTCCTCGGCACTCACTGTGGCTTCCCTGGCCTCCTGTCCCCTTTGTGAGTTGTAGTGAGTAATGGATGAGGCTGCAGTCAGGCTCCCTGTGTCCTGCTGTATCACATGGTCCTTCTGGGGCTCCCAGGGTGGCGTCTGTAGAATCAGGGACAGGCGTGTGCGTGTTCCTTATCCCAGGCCGGCTTTGCCCACTGGTGGGCTGTGCTGTGCACCTGAAGCTGCAAGGGCTCCTGGCACAGGCAGGTGGGAGGCTCGAGGCTAAGACTTCAGAGGGAACAGGGGCCCCTGTGGGCACTCATTTCCATGCTCTAGCTCTGCCTTCCTGCTCTGGCCACCAACAGGGAGCCGGGTGGAGGCAGAGCTTCCCCGCTGCTGAGCTGGGCAGAGTCGTGGGCCAGGAGCCTCATTTTCTTCAGTCCTCGGAGGTGGCCCGGAGGCCCCCGGAACCTCCTGCCACTGCCAGCCAGTGCTTCCTCCGGCTGAGAGCAGCCAGCCCGCTGTGTGCCCCCATGTACTGAGCTTCCAGAGTGTCGCCTCTGGCTAAGGGAAGCTGAGGGCAAGGCTTCTTCCTGAGGCTTGGAGGAGACCTTTCACCTGAGGTGTTGGGGAGAGGGCCTCCACCCAAAGTAGTCAGGGACTTTGGGCCTCCAATTGTGCCAGTCCTGTGGAGGCGACTAGGAAGCAAGGTGCCCTGTTCGGGAGAGAGAGCCAAGATGGAAGGGAAGGGATGGGAAGGGCTCTTCCATGGAAGCCTTGTCCCTGTCCCTGTGCACAAAACGTCCGCAGTTCTGTTCTGCTGCATCCTGGGCTCATTGGAGCCCTTGGGTGTGCGCCTCCCCATCAGGTTCTGGGCCTGGGGGGGTGCAGAGAGGAGCCCTGAGCCCCTTCTCAGGTCCTGCGTGTGTCTCACCTTCCTGGTGCTTGGTCCGAGGGCTGATGTATTTGGAAGTTTTATTTAAGCTGTTGTATTGTTAAAATGTCATCTTTGTATGTGTTTGGATACAAATCGGCATTTTAGGGGTCAGAAGCAGGGGAGAGAACCATGGGGTATGTGGTGCTGGGGCCATGTCCACCGAAACAAACCAGACTCATCCTTAGCGCCTAGGACCCATTCCTTCGGATGCAGGGCCATTTTCCTTTCTTTCTTTCCTTCTATTTCCTTTGCCTTTTTCTGAGATAGGGACTTGCTCTGTTGTGCAGGCTGGAGTGCAGTGGGACAATCATGGCTCACTGCCGCCTTGACCTCCTGGGCTCTCTCCATCTGCCTGCCTCAGCCTCCTGAGTAGCTAGGACTACAGGTGTGCACCACCACATCTGGCTTTTTTTTTTTTTTTTGTAGAGACGGGGTCTCACTATGTTGTCGAGGCTGGTCTTGAGCTCCTGGCCTCAAGGGATCCTCCCACCTATGGCACCCAAAGTGCTGGGATTACAGGTGTGAGCCACCATGCCTGGCCTCAGTTTTCTTTTTCATTAAACATTTCCATATGATAGAGAGAGGTACTAAAAGATGTCATTTCTAATGTGGCTTTAGGGAGACCATAGATCTTTTCGGCCCACGCAGGTATCCCGATTATGAACACCTGATACAGAGGACCTGGGATCTGGGCATCCCCTAATATTAGCCTGGGCGTCTTGCCCATCGACGTGGTGTGCAGCCAGGTCCCCCTGGGTTTTCTGCCTTTGCAGAGCGCGATGGAGGGTTGCCCACGAGCTGCTTCTCTGTCTGTGTCCGGGCTGTTCCTGGCTTCCCAATAGAGGCGAGAGTGGACTGCGCCCCGTTACTCACGTCAGTAGGCCTCTCGCACGGTGCCCAGGTGCCAGCGATGGCAGCTCTTCCAGCCGCCCTGTGCTCCAGTGGCTCTCACATCTGTCCTCGTCTGGCCTTGTTGGCGGGGCTGACGCTGTCTGGGGGACTCTGGGGGACTGTGTGGATGAGCTTCATCCTGTCTGCATCCTGTTTCCACCTTGTATCATTTTTCTCACTTTCCAGTCTCTGTTGTCCATTCCTGCCCCAGCCATCGTTGAGGGAGGGGCCATCAGCTGGCCTGAGGCACTGCTCCACCCTGCCCCCCACCCCACGCCCTCGGGTAAGAGCTGCCGAGGCAGTGGCCTTGCCACGCTTTCTCCCACCGGGTACAGAGAGGGAATAAATGGTAATGGATTGATTGGGCGCTCTTTGAGCGTGTTAGGTTTGCAAAACTAACTGCTTCCTCGTTGCTTCATTGTGGCCCAGACTGCACTTGCCGTGGGTTTCTCTGTGGCGCTCAGAGGAGCCAGACGAGGAGGCACCTGTTCCAGCTGAGTGCTTAAGAAGCCGACCTCTGCCCCCCCTGCCCCTGCCTGCCCAGGTGTCATCAGATCTGTTTCCAAGCCCTGCTCCATCTCCTGAAGGCAGCTTTGTCCTTCTTTCAGATTCTGAACTCACAGACACTGATGTTTGTCCAGCCTCCAAGCAGGGGTCTGCTCAGTGGTTATGCACTTGACGGGAAGGTGCAGGGCTCAGAGCAGTGCCAGGGCCTCCTGCGTGTGAGGGGCATCATGGTGGAGGATTCCCCCTGCGGGCTGGAGCCAGAGTCAGGGGTGGCCACGGGAAACAAGCGCATCTTCCTGGACAGTGGGAGCCTTTGGGTGAACGGGGTGAGATCCATGAACTGGACTGTGAGACTGTGATGGAGAACGCTGGGTATCAAGCCAACCATGCCTGTAACGTGGACAGTTACACAGTGAAATGAACACTTCATTTGAGTTGTTAGAAAGTGTAAGCTGTTGCTCACGCCTGTAATCCCAGTACTTGGGGAGGCCGAGGCGGGTGGATCACCTGAGGTCAGGAGTTCACGACCAGCCTGGTCAACGTGGTGAAACCCCATCTCTACTAAAAAAAAAATACAAAAAAGTTAGCCAGTCGTGGTGGCTCATGCCTATAACCCCAGCTACTCAGGAGGCTGAGGCGGGAGAATTGCTTGAACCTGGAAGGTGGAGGTTGCAGTGAGCCGAGACCACAACATTGCACTCCAGCCTGGGCAACAAGAACCAAACTGCATCTAAAAAAAAAAAAAGAAAAAGAAAGTGTAAGCTGTTAAAGAAAGCTCCCATCACGGTGGGCTGGCTTTTCCTGGCCTGGTCCCACCCACAGGAGCCCTGGGCTGTTTCTCCCCTTTGTGGGGAGGAGTCAGGGAGGCTTTGTTTGGGGGCCCATGTAGAGGGCAGAGCACTGTGGCTCCGGGGTTCAGCCTCTGAGACGTGGCCCATCTGGGTCACTCTGGGTGGTCCTACCCATTACATGATCAGAAAGGCACAAAGTAGAAAATGTGTATCTTGTATTGCCTGAGAGTTTTATTAAAGCATTTCCAGTATCATTAATATTAGAGAAACTAAATTGGTAGAATAGATCAGCAATACAAATAAGCAGTTACTGTAATTGGGAAAAATACTAATGATTTAATTTGCATACGTGGCAGAAGCGACGTTTTATGATTGCTTTGATAATAAAAGACAGGCTGAGTATCACCAATGCAAGCAAATAAAGAATCCATTAATTCTGTTCATTTAAAAAAGTGGTATTTCCAGCTTTTGCAGTGACAGTTTAATAATTAGGGTGCCTAATTTAATCTGTTAACATGGGTGCAGGCCTTGACTAACTTGGGAAGGCAGCTCCTGCTGGCGTGAGTCTGTGCTGTTGTTGATTGCCCTGAGGAATATGGAGATCCCAGCCCTCGGCGGAAGCAGAGCCCTTGGCCCTAGGGAGCTGTATGTGATCTGTATCACTCTGTTGGCTTTGGGGCCTGAGCACCTGGGACTGTGTTGCCCTGGCTCCCAAAGCCCAGTGAGCAGTCTCAGCTGCTGGAGTGTGTGTGTGTGACGTGGAACTGGGCTGGGGGGCGGTGACTTCAGTCACTCTGGCTTGAGTCTATTTTAGGGGATCTCTCGCCTAGGAGGTTTTGCAGCCTCCTCCCCTAGGGGACATTTGGCAGTGTCTGGAGACAGTTTTGGTTGTCACATCTGGGGGCGTGGTACCGGCCTGTAGTAGTTTGAAGCCAGGGTTGCCACTGAACATTCTACAGCATATGGGATAATGAATCATCTGTCACAAGATGCCATTGGTACCTAGGGTGAGAAGCCCTCTTGTCAGGAGATGAGCATTTATTTAGCATTAGAAGTAAATGGCACTGCATCTGCCCAGTATGGATTTTGTTCTACTTCACAGTCGTGGAACTTAAATAGTAATTTTGAAAACTCTTGGGACAAGTTACATACATCATTTACCAGCTTGGGGGTGAGGAAATGAAACCAGCTTTCATTTACCTTTTTTTGCATGTGAATTAAATGTACCTTTATCCTCTCCTTTTCCTTTCTTTTCATTTCTCCATCTCTTTCAGATTTGAAAAATGGGTTTCGATTCCCCAGAACTTACATTTTCCCAGCCAGAGCGTGTTTTGCATGCAGATGTAGTTTCGAGATAACAAAGAGGCATGTTTGTGTTGTAGTGACTACATAAAAAGAAAGGATATTGCTGAATTGTAAATTGCATTTTTAGAATATGCTAAAACGAAGCGCTGAGAGTCATTTGTCTTCACTGCAGCTCAGCTCGCTGCGTGTTTTCATTGTAGTGATTGAGGAAGGCGGTCGCGGGAGGCAGCTCCGCGACTCTTGGTTCCTAGACGGTTTCCTTCCTCAGAGCATCGCGTGTACGTCACGTGTTCAGGTGACAGCTCAGTCACCATAAATACACTTTAAACATCCTGATGTGTGTGTTGTGTGTGGGATGCTGTTGTTTCAGTCACTGCCAGTCATTTTCTCAGCTATCAGGACGTGAACCCGTGTTTGCTCCTCGCATCTGGGAGGCGCTGCTGAGGGGTGACCTCGATCTGCAGGAAGTGTGCGCTGTGTACGGGAACATTTAAACCGGGCGTCCCTCGTTTTCTGAGATGGGACGTGAAGGCCGAGTGGAGATCGGTAGGCAGCAATGCCTCTGAAGTTGGGGACAAAGCGGGAAAGAATCCATGTGAACAAGCAGTTTAGGCAATTTATTTGTGTGTGTGTTTCCAGCTTTTAAATATTAAAAAAAAGTTTCAACTGTGATAAGAAACACCTAACAAAATTAACCATCTTAACCATTTGTTAGTGTGCAGTTCAGTAGTGTTAATTATATTCACATGGTTGTGCACCCAATTTCTAGAATTTTTTCATCTTGCAAAACTGAAACTATTAATATACACCCATCAAATAGCTATTCGATTAGAGTTTTTAAAGGCAGGTGGTTCTTCTAAAACACAAGGTTACTGTCAGTCCCGTGGTGAACTCAAATGTTTGCTAACTGTAGAGGGAAAGATGGGAAAAAAACAAATGTTTATACATACAATAACTATAGATACACATATATAAAATATGTCTGTATATTATCAATATGGAATACATAGTAAATGTATATTTATAACATATGTATAATTTAATGTAAATGTATATTAAATACTACATTAATTATATAATAAGTTAAATGTGTGCATAGACGTGTGCGTGCATATGCATATCCTTGATTTACCCAAAGACGCGGGTCATTGCAGAGCTCGCGCATTCTGCAGTGGTATTTCTTCTATTCCTCTGGTCCAGATCTCCAGAACTGACTGTGCTGTTTTCTTTCTCTGAATGAATGGAGCCTCATGAGGGCCCTCTTGGCGCTGGCACCCATGGGCCCACGCCGCATCCCCGACCCCAGGTCCCATCCCCTTTTTCGTGCACGCCATCCCAGCCCCGTGGAGTCTTGGTGCCCCCGGCTGGATGGCAAGCTGGCCACACTCCACCACAGGCCAGATGGAGCCTGCAGTCTGCATCCTCTTCTCCCCGAGTCACCCCGCAGCCAGGTCCGGAGCATTCCACTGTCTCCCTATCCCACTGTCGGTGTCTGGGTGCAGGTGCTGAGCCTGGCTGGGTGTTCTTCTTTCCTTTGTTTCCTGTGACCCTGTGGGGAGTGTGACCCCGTGGTAAGGCAGGGGCTGCTCTCTGGCCTTCCCAGTGGAGAGAATGAGCAAGGGGCCCTGGCAGCCGAGTGGGGCTTGGAGAAAGGGCGCTTACCCCAGCCTGGGGCTCCTCGGGGCTGCCAGGGGGATGGTACCCAGCCTGGGTCTGAAGATAGGGTAAGATGACTGGGCCACTGAGGTGGGGGCTGTGGGGAGCGCCAGGGAGGCCCTGCCAGGAGCCGGTGCCCTGAGAGCAGGGTGGGCACTGGGCCAGCTGAGGCCAAGGGGACCTGCCAGACCCCTCCTGGGAACTTGGACCTCCTTGGGTAGGAAGGAGCAGACCTTGATGGGGCTGGGCTGGGGCTGCGCTTGAGGGACTGGAGGGTGACAGGCAGAAGCGGGCAGTGGCTCCACAACGGGTGGATGGGGTGAGTCTTGGTGTCTGTCAGTGATTGCCAGTGTGCCCAGCGTCATCACATGCTCTGCCTTCTCCTGGCATCGGCCTGGCGCATCTCCCTGGGGCTCACCCACCTGCGCGGGAGCCAGCACTTGCAGGGGCCCACCTTCCTGGGTTGGTCACCTGGCTTCCTTCCTCTCCACCCCCAGCGCCCACTCCCCTCTGGCTGGACTCTCCCTCTGTCCTTGGAGGAACAGCTTTTCTTGGTGGCCTCCGCCCCCAGCTCCTGCCTTCCCAGAGTGACTTGCCCCTGGGCTCCCTGTCACTTCTAAATCACTTGGCCCGAGGCGCATTTCTTCCCTTTGTGTCTCCTTTCCTACGGCACTTCCTCTTTACCATCCCGTCCCGCCCCTGCGGCTGACACTGAAGATTCTGCTGTGTGCCAGTGAGCGAGCTGGCCCAGCATGGGGCACTTTTCCTTGGAAATGAGGGGAAAGAGGGCTGCTTCCTGGGGAACTAGACAGAGCTTGGCAGTCTGCGAGGAGGCCTGTTTGTGTCCTCTTTGTTTGAAAGACTGTTTTGCCTCAGGCCAAATTGTCCGACTCTGCCAAGGCAGGAAGGAGAGTAGGAGATCCATGGATCCCTCAAGTGAACAAAGGAAGAGCCCAGGACATGCCAGGGTCATTGGTTGCCGGGGTCATTGGTTCCCAGGATTATTGGTTCCTGGGGTCATTGGTTCCCGGGGTCATTGGTTCCCGGGGTTCTTGGTTCCCGGGGTTCTTGGTTCCCGGAGCCATCGTTTCAGGCTACCTCCGGCTCCTGAGAGCGAGGGGAGCCCAT
Source organism: Nomascus leucogenys (assembly GCF_006542625.1). Taxonomy (NCBI): domain Eukaryota; kingdom Metazoa; phylum Chordata; class Mammalia; order Primates; family Hylobatidae; genus Nomascus; species Nomascus leucogenys. The sequence continues at coordinate 139,775,632 of NC_044402.1, read as the reverse complement.
GGAGGCCTGCAGAGGAGAGTGGGAGGTGAGGACAGGGACCTCTGGATATGGCCCTCAACAGTACGATGGTCCTTGTGATGCTGCCATCTGGGTGGCTCACGTTCACTGTGGGTGCCAGCCTGGGCTCAGTGTCAGAACAGCTGTGGTCACGTTGAGCATGTGACTCAGCTCTTCGTTCCCTAGGGCCCACGCCTTCCCTCTTCCAGGCCATCATCGTGTGGACCCCAGCTGTCAACTCCGTCTCCATCCTGGACTCTGCTTTAGTGCCCTCCCTGCCCTGGTCACCCCTGGATGTTATGTGCCTGGGTGCTCGTCTCCCCCAGGAAGGAAGGAAGTTCCCAAGCTGTTACGGATGCCCACTGGGCTGCTTTTCCACAGATGCCTCAGGGTCCAAGGGGCATCTCCCGGGCCAGATCTATGTGCACAGGACATGTCCCCAGGCTGAGAGGGGCACCCCCCTGCCGCTGGCATTCCCCAGATGTTGGCTGAGTGGAGGGGCACCACGTGTTGCTGGACAGAGGGGCTGCCTCAGGACGCAATGTCTCCCCTGGAGGACAATGGCCTCCTTAATTCTTTTTGAAAACCAGACATTTTGATGTCCATAGAACTCCTATTTCAGGGAAAATTAGAGGTCCTTGAGGTGGGTGTAAAACCAAGCAGGTGGGGCGCTCGCCCTGTGGCATTTGGAGACAGTCCCAGCAGAAGGTGGTGGCGGCTGAGCTCAGCGCGGCGATCAGTCTTGGGCCTGGGCTTGTCTGCCTGGCCGTGCCCAGTGTGTCTGAGATGTCCGTCCTGCGTCCTGGCAGGTGCTCTAGGGTCCTGGGGGTCTCTTCACCCCATTGGATCTCTGCACGGAATACTGGTCCCAGCCAGATGAGCTGTCAGCCCTGCCCCTTGTGAGAAGCCAGTGGTGAGACTGTGGCCTTGGGGCCTCATGCCCACACCTCAGCTGCTCCAGGTTTGTGGTCTGGGCGAAGTGAGGCAGGATACATCCTAGGTCCCTTTGGGGGAGGAGAGTCTCGTGCTGCCTCCATTGTGGTGATGCACTAAGAGGGGTGGAGATCTCCATAGAAGACAGGGCCTCCAGCAGGGTCCAGAGAGATCCATTGGTGGCAGAGAGGACGCAGGCATCGGGGCAGCCCTCGGGACAGGTGCTGTCTTGCAGCCTGGAGCAGGCCTCTCATGCTGGCAACACGCAGACTCACGGAGTCAGAGGCCCTGGACATTTTGGGGCCTCCAGAGGCACACGTGGCCTGTGAGGCAGCACCTGTGTGGACAGCACCCTGGCAGTGGCTTCGGTTAGTGGACAGCCTTGTAACCTGTGGTGGCGATGCCTCCTGGGTTGGAGCAGCCGATGCCTGGGGCACTGCTTTTGGTTTCAAGTTCAGAGTCAGAGTGAGCAGAGGTAGCCTTTGGGCTGCCATGGAGGCGCGCAGCCCATCCCGGCTTTGGGAGGACGGCAGCTGGGCACCGAGGGCAGAGGCCCCGCATGCTGGGGATGTGTCTGAAGCATGCTCACAGGTGAGGCGTTGGTTCTGAGTGACCGTGTCTGGCAGGTCAGGGGTGTGAGTAAGGAAGTGGTCTATGTCCAGGAGGGACGGGCGTGGAATAGCTCCCCTTCCAATAAGGACCTGCACTCAGAGCCACTTATTATTGAAACTTGCTATCGTTGTGCAACCCCAATTTGTGCCGTAGTTGTCATCAGTGTGTCAGAAACATTTTGTGCTGTGCTTACTCATGGAGTCAGGTTCCACTGAGACCCTGCCACCCAGCCGTATGCCTGCATTATGAGGATTTGTCTTAGCAGTGGCGTGTTCTGTTGAGCACTGTGGCTTTTTAATCATTACTGAAGTGTGGCCACTCAGGCTGTATTCAGGAACACAAAGTCTAAACGAAGAAGAAAGAACTAGGGGTCCCGGGCAATCTGTGGCTGGACGGCGTTCATCACCTCCCCCTGGGGCAGGCGTTGTGCTCCCGGCAGGTGGTGTGTGTGGCGTGGCCGGGAGGCCATGTTACTGATGGTAGCAGACACGTGCCTTCGGGCCAGGGCGGTCGACAGTCTGTGTCCCACCTCTGATGGTGCGGTGGTGACATCTGGGGCACCATCAGGAGGGTTGTGAGCACACAGCACCTGCCTTGGTGTTTGGATGGTGGAGGGTTGTGAGCACACAGCACCTGCCTTGGTGTTTGGATGGTGGAACATCATTGCCCAGAACCTGCCAGCCCTGCTTTAGGGACCATCGAAGGACACACTGAAGCAGAGTCAGACGAGGCTGGCCCCAGGGTGTCCAGCAGGCTGTGGACAGGACATGACGTGGTCCAGGTGACACTCGCAGTCGGGCGGGGTGACTGCCAAGCACCCCTCTCTTCTCCAGCACCCTCCCCCATGAGGGCCAGCAAGAGGCCTGGGCTGGGCAAGGTCGCCTGCAGTCAGGGGGGCACTCACTGGTTGAGGGAGCCCAGACTCCCCAGGCCTCCTGGGGGCCACGGAGGAAACGCCTGTCCAGAGCACCTGGCGGTAGGTGCTCCATGGCAAGCAGTGTCCCCATGAGATCTTCCACCCCAGACTGCCCTTCCACTGCCGCACTGGAGCCTGTGCTTGACAGAGTTGGCAGGACCCTCTCCTGCAGCCATGCTGGGTGGCTGCGATGGCCTGTAGCGTCCATGGTGTCCGTGTGCCAGGTAGGCGTGAGTGCCATCCTGTGGACGCTGTGAGGCGTCACCACTCGCTGAGGTCAGTGGCCTTGCCCTGGCGGGGCTGAATCTGCATGGAGGACACTCAGGCCTGAGGCAGGGGCTTCGCTGCACACATCCTCACGGTGGGGTCGGGCTGGCCGTGGGCCACCAGGCATCCTTGCTGGCCCTGTGAGGGCAAGTGATTGGACGGTCCATGGCCTGGCAGGTGTTCAGGGAACATTTAGGGACATGCGTGGATGGGAGGGTGGGTGGGCGGAGTCCCCAGGCCTGCAGGACAGCAGAGAGACCAAGCTGGCTCTGGCACCTCCCGGAGCACCCTCCGCTCCTCTGATTTCCAGGCCCCCAGCTCTGCTGACTTCTTCCTACATGGCTGCCCTGCCCCAGGCACATCTGGGCGTTCCTGCTGGTTCCACTGGTTCCCAGTGTCAGTGTTCTTCACAGCTCTGTGGACCCTGCCTGGCTCTGTGTGTTCTCCCAGCTGACCCATCAGACCCCTGCGGCTGCCCTTCCTGCCCGCAGCAGACAACTCCTGAGTCTGTCTAGCTCACACCCACCCCTCCAGGTGCCCTGGCAGCGTCTCCCCTCACCTGGGTCTTCAGGCCGTGAGCCTTAGGGACCGTCCCTCTCCTTAGATCGGGGCTCTGACCTACACAGGGTGCCCGATTTGCACGCCGCCCTTCACGTACCACTAGTGTGGGCCTGTGCAGCTGACAGGACCTGAGGCCAGCTTGGCTCTCGCCCAGTTTTAGGTGTCTTATTTTTATTTTATCTGAAATTTGAGATCTTCTGATTATCTTTGCTATTCTGAAATTTAAAATTTATCCCATTTAGCACACATGAGTTAACTTAATTTTTAAAGCCTTGTTTTCTGTTCATCTGGGGAGGTTTCCTCCTCTCCTGGTCACCCCCGTCATCATCGTCAGCATCATTGTCATTTCCCTGCAGTGCCTCTGTCCCGTGTTCTTCTTTGGCGGGATTCCCGTGAATGCCATTTTGGCTCCTGGTTTATTTATCTGATATTTACTCAGTGTGATCTCCCAGGTCCTCTGCAGTTTTGTTCTGCTGTTCACCGGCTGAAGTTCCAGGCGCTCTTCCCTGCTGCCGGATCGCCTCTGCTTTGCATCCGTTGGTGCCTGTTCTGTGGACGCCATAGGATCACTGTTCTCTCTGTCCCTCCTTAGAGGGGCTTGAATTACCTCTGTGTCTTCTAGGCTCAGTTTTTCTGTGTACCTTGGTCATTCTTTTTCTTGCTTCGACTTTCTAAGTGGCTGGTAAATTGTTCATATCTAAGTATGAAGGGAAGATACATTTCAGATGGATTCAAGGCTTAACTGTAAAAAGCAAAGCAAGAGAAATCTCCAAAGACAATTGGGGCATCAGGGACCCGTCCTCATTGACCCAGGATCTCCAGAAGCAGACAAAGACGCAATTGACAGAATAAAAATGGCAACTTTTGAGTGGATAAAGATATTAGCAACAAAGTCAATGAAGAAATAAGAGTTTTGGAAAAATATGTGTAACATTTGACAAAGCTGAGGCTGGCGGATCACCTGAGGTCGGGAGTTCAAGATCAGCCTGACCTGTGTGGTGAAACCCCATCTCTACCAAAAATACAAAAATTAGCTGGGCGTGGTGGTGCACACCTGTAATCCCAGCTACTTGGGAGGCTGAGATGAGAGAATCGCTTGAACCTGGGAGGTGGAGGTTGAGCTGAGATCGCACCACTGCACTCCAGCCTGGGTGACAGAGTGAGACTCTGTCTCAAAACAAACAAATTAACAAACAAAAAAACAGTTTACTATGGAGAGGCCTCTTACAAACTGGAGAGAAAGACCAACATTAGAAAATGAACGCCCAGTGTGACTGGGCAGCTCAGGGAAGAGGGGTTGTCGCAGACATGCCCAAACTCCCCAGCACCCAGGGAGATGCCCAGAAAAGTCAGCAGAGATCGTGTTTTTTGCCCAGCTTGGCAGAAGATGGAAAGAGAGATGGTGTCCGTTGCAAGGGAGGATGTAGAGGTTGCAGCAATGTCGGGCATGGCTGGAGGAGGTGTGCACGGCTGCAGCCTCTTTAGAAGTCATTCTGCTCACATGTCCTGAGGTGAGAAATATGCAGATACTTCACTTAGCCCCCACTCCCAGGGCTGTGCTCTGCAGGAGCACAGACCCCAGGATGTGAGGCTGTTTGCACCCAGCAGTCTCTTGCAGTGTTGTGGTGAGAGTCAAACATTTGGAGGAAAGTCTGTGTCCATGAGTAGGAGAATGCTTGGCTAAATGTTGGCACAGCCACGTGACGGACTCCTCTGAGATGTGGTATTGAATGAAAAAAGAAGATGCTGAGAAGTCTGTAGGACGCAATTTCATTTTTGGAGGCAGTGACCATCTGGTGTGTGCATGTGTACATATGTGCACATGTGTGCATTGTGAGTGTGTGTGTGCGTGTGTGTGCATGTGTATGGAATGGAGGGAAGTGTGGACAGCAACCACGCAAAGGTTTCCTGTTGGGTGTTTGATGGTGGAGAGAGCAAGAAAGAAAGAAGCTATTGCCCTGAACATGAAGCAGTGTGTCTGTTCTGTCCCTGTGTGTAAACTGCTTGCTTGTGTGTGTTGCCGCATACACTCTGTAGAGAGAGGGGACCTGTGCTACTGGTGCACTGGGAGGCTGGGATATAGGAGTGGGAGCTGCAGAGCGGTGTGTGGGGTGCGAGTCTTTGGGCACTCACAGAAGTGAAGCCTGTCTGCGTGTGTGTGCGTGTGCGCGCAGGAGCCCAGCCCAAGGAAGGACCCTGGTGGCCTTGGCAAGGGAGCCAGGGACAGAGATCACGTGTGTGTGTCTTTGTGTGGTGTTGTTACACTTGTGGCAACAACTACTTTTGTAAATGGAAGTGCATGGCTGAGGCGTTGCTTCTTAAAGGCAGGAGTAAGGAGGAGGGCCCGGGGATGGGGAGCGGTGGGGTGCGTAGGTGGGCCCTTCCAGTGCCAGCTTGAGGGCCTTCCTCTGGGACACAAACTCCCCGCCTGCTTCCTCGGGTAGTGGGTTCTGTTCTGGTTCTGCAGAGGAGAGTCCTGGGGCCTACTGTCCAGGAGTTTCTGAGACAGAGATCCTCAGGGAGGCTCCCCATCAGGTTACTATGGGTTCCTGCTTCACCCTGCTGCCCTCGTTGGAGAGGCCCCCAGCAGTCTGGGACCTTGAGGATGCCTCTGGCCGAGCAGCCACCCCCATGCCCTGCCCTGGTCTGCTTTGCAGTTCTGTGGGTGCAGCTGCTCCCGTCTGCCAGCTGCTGGATGTTTGTGGGGCATTGTTGAAATTTCTGATGGATGCCGCCCCCTGCCCCTCCACGGGCTCTTCACTATTTTGGGTCCATGCCTGTGCTATCACTTGATTCCGATTTAACAAGACAGGTGAATGAGGCAGGGCCGGATGCGCAGGCCCAGATCCTTATCTTTGTGCAAAAGCTTTGAGGAACCACAGGTAAAGGCCCGGGCCACGCCGAGACCAGAGGCTCCGGTCTCCATCCTGCTTGTGCGGCCATGCCTGAGCCAGGTCCCCTGTGCCGTTGCCATACGTGTGTGTGTGTGTGTGTGAGAGAGAGAGAGTGAGTCTGTGTGTATGTGTGTTTGAGGTTATATGAGTGTATTTGTGAGTGTGAATGTGTTTGTGACCATGAGTGTTTGTGAATGTGTGTGTGGATGTGTTAAACTGAGTGAGCATGAGTGCATGTTTGTGTGAATGTGATTGGGTGTGTTTAAGGTTATGTGTGTGAGCATGCATGTTTGTGTGTTTGTGTTAGTGTATAAGTGTGAGTGCCTGGGTGTGAGTTTGCAAGTGTGATTGAATGTGTGAGTTTGAGGTTGTGTAAGTGCATGCTTGTGTTTGTATTAGTGTATAAGTGTGTTAGTATATGAGTGTGTGGGTTTGAGTGTGCGTGTTTGAGTGTGTTTGTGATTGTGAGTTTGTGGTTATGTAAGAGTGTGTGTGAGTGTATAAGGATGTGTGTATGTGACTGAGTATGTGAGTTTGAGGTCATGTGTGAGTGAGTTTGTGTTTATATGTTGGACCCCTTGTTGGGGCCTGGCCTGAGTGGACGGGGCTGTAGTGCAGGCCAGAACAGGTGTCTGCACAGACAAGGTGGCCTGAGGCACAGGGTTCCTGCCTGGGCAAAGGTGGACTCTGTCCTGGGTGATTCCCTGTCCCAGCTGGGGCCTGCCCTGTGGCTGCCAGGAGCTGAGGAGTGACTGACTCTGGGGGTGACAGGCTGCGGGAAGCCCTGTGGTGTGGACAGCAGCTGCACGTCACTTTATTGGTGACTCCAAAGGGCAGAGGGTTAGAGCAATTGCCCTAGATGGCAGCTGTCATCGACCATGGAACTAGGAGATGAGGGGCATGTTGGTCCTTCACCTTTATGACTTATCTAGCTGTCTGTAATTCATCCCAGGAACATTCTTAAAGTAATCATAATCATTTTAAAAAGACCCAGCATGATGCAGGGATTAGCTGTGAAGAGGGGATTTGAAGCCCAAGTCCAACGGGTGCTCAACCAGCTCCTCTGCTCGGCTCCTCCAGGTGCTGCAAGGCTGCAGGTGCACCAGCCTTTCCACCAGGTGCCTGGCCAGCACAAGAGTCCTGCTCTCCTGGAGGCCGCTGTGCAGGATCAGCTCTGCGCTGTCTGTTGCCGTTAATCATACAGTGCATGACCTCCTGAAAAACACCAGACATGCTTCACAGGCCCCAGGGCTGGTGAGGCAGGCGGCAGGGAGGCCTGGATTCGGGGGAGCTGCGGGGAGTTCAGAGTGCCCATGCTGACTGGGTTTGGTCTGTCTCTGAGCGAATCCAGTTTTACAAGTCTGCTAAGTAGCAAGTCTTTAAAACTGCATCTTGGTTGGCGTGTCACCTGTCTCCTGCCTGCAAGGACCATACCTGCTTTTACTCTACCCTTTAACAGGAGAGCCCCGAGCCATGTCTTTCAGTGGGATCGAGGGAGTTGGAACATTTCAGAGCTGTGGGGTGCCTCCCTCAGCGCAGCATTTTGGACCTTTAGCGCCACTCTCTGATGGTTGTTGGTGGCCCGTGGCTAAGGGTTGCATGGTTGTTTTTGCATTTTTAAACTCTTGTTTTGACCCCGCAGAGCCCCTTGGGAAAGCTCGGGATGCCACCCTCACTGACCTGCCAGTCCCAGAGACGCAGGGCAGACGGCCTGCCTTCCTGTACAGGGCCCTGTGCATCTGGGCGTGCTTTTCTCTGCCTCGTGAAGTGTGTAGCCAGCCACACTGCAATTATCTGTTCTTTAAGAGAAAGAAAAGTGGAGATGACAGGATGTGGCGGTCCTATGATTCTCTCCGCCCACCAGGGAGGAATGGGAAGTTCCCATCAGGGCATGACGCCACTTTCATTACAAGCCTTCAGGCCTCATCTGTGCCGCTTCCTTTCACGCACCCTGCACTGTCCTCAGCTCCTTTAAGCTCTTCATTTCCGTTGTTTTCTATGAAAGGTGGCTACGATTCTGTGTGTCCTGCTTGAGAGAAGGTGGCCCAGGCCTGCTGAGACGTCATGGGTCATGTCATCCAGCAACCTGGCGTCCGAGGCGCTGTGTTGAACACATCGTGACTTCATGAGTTTATAAGTACTTCATGCCCGGCTACACCGTGTACGCTGAAATGAAAGCAGGGCTTGACCCGTCTCTTGATTATCTGCAGCAGCTTTAATTTATTTTAAAATAGAAATAGCTTTACTTTTTACATTAAAATAAAAATGCTTTTTGTAAACAATTGCAACAATAAATAAACTTAGAAAGTAGGAGTTTAACGAACCTCTGAGTTTCACTCACATGCCTGGGAAACCAACCGGGTTGGCAGTGGGACTGTAGCTTGGAGACATTGCAACCCACGCGGCTGTCTCTGGGGAGCCCTGTGGCTCCCGGGCTGCCCACCCCACCGGGCAGTCGGCCTGCTGCCACCAGCAGGTGTGAGCTCCGACCATAGACATGCTCTTGGTCTAGACGTCCATTTATTGGGACCCAAAGCTCAGAACTGTGGTCAGTTCAGACCTGGAAAGATGAAAGGGGACCTTTGGGGGACGGGCTGTGCTGCTGTCTTCCTTCCCGCTTGTTGGCATCTCTCCAAGCCTTCCCTCCTTTCTTGGAGACTGTCACCAGAGAGGGCCTGTCTGTGTCTTGTCAAACAGAATTCCTCCCTGCCGGCGAGCCCGTCCACTGCCTATGTGTGCAGGTCCTTTGTCACCTTTCAGCAGCTTCCCTGGGTTCACCAGGGGAGTGGTATGCCACCCGTGGGGTTGGCATTCACTTCTCCCAAGGTGAGGGCTCTCTGATGGCCGTGAGTAATCAGAGCAGCGGGTACCAGGATTGTCTGCAGGTTCCCAGCTGCAGGGCAGCCTCAGGTGCCGATGCCGACCTTGATGGTTTTGAGTAGAGTTGGGGAGGAACTTGGGCTATCACCTGGAACCAAAGCACATTTATTTACTGCTTTGATCCCAAAGAACTCGGCACTTAGGAGGGTCCACTCCAGCAGTGATAAGCACCTCACCTGCGGAACAGGGAGGGCTGCCTGCCCAGGTCTCCCACTTCACCTGGGCAGGAGAGGCACCTGCAGCTTGAGACAGGCACGGAGAGGACGGTCCTGACCACTGGGGAGTGTCTGTGTCTGGAGGAAACAGCCTGTGCCCCTCTCCTCAGGACGGAGGCCCTTCACTTGTACCCCCCTGTCATCCCCCAATGGAGAAGGAAGTGGGTGGGCGGCTGCGACACGTCAGTTTCCAGTTTTTCTTGCTTGGCACCCTGTCAATCTTGAGTTTGTTTCAAGAAGCTGTTCTGCTGCCTTGATGAGACCCCCTCCACGTGAAGAAAGGTGAAGTGCAGCAGCGCCAGCCGCGCCAGATGGTGCTGTGCTTTGGACCGGTGCATTCCAGGGTCTTCTCACCGCCCCTTCTGCTAGTCCCTGAATTCCTCACAGCCAAGTTCTCGTGTCTCTGCGGGCCTCACATTCCTCACATCTGACATTCAGGGCCCTCCTGTGTCTCCAAAGGAAGAGGGTTGGAACACACCTTCAGTGCCACGGTTCTCAAACTCAGGGACCCTTCACACTCCTGCGAAGCAGCGTGGACTCCAAAGAGCTTTTGCTTAGATGACTTAGATGCACAGGCTGACTGTTGTTCTGACATGCTTGGGACCAGAAGTGTTTAGGCTCTCAGAGTTTTTGGATTTTGAAGTATTTGCATATGCATAATGAGCTATCTTGGGGATGGGACCTGAGTCTAAACATGAAATTTATTGATTTATTTTGAGATGGAGTCTTACTCTGTGGCCCAGGCTGGAGTGCAGTGGCGTAGTCTCGGCTCACTGCCACCTCCGCCTCCTGGGTTTAAGTGATTCTACTGCCTCAGCCTCCCTCCCTAGTAGCTGGAATTACAGGCATACATTACCATGACTGGCTACTTTTTGTATTTTTAGTAGAGATGGGGTTTCACCACGTTGGCTAAGCTTACCTCAGGTGATCCACCAGCCTCAGCCTCCCAAAGTGCTGGGATTACAGGCGTGAGCCACCATACCCAGCCTAAACATTAAATTTATTTTTCATGTTCACCTTATAATGTGAAGGTAATTTCATATAGTATTTTTAATAATTTTGTTCGCAGAACAGTTTTGAGTGTGACCCAGCACTTGAGGTCAGGTATGGAATTTTCCACTTGGGGCTTCATGTTGGTGCTCAGAAAATTTCAGACTTTGGAGCATTTTGGTTTGTGGATTCTTAGATTAGGGACGCTCAACCTGTATTGGTATTTATTGTATTAGAAACTAACACACATCTAAAAAATGTTCTTACTCATTTAAAACTAAATAAACCCATTACATGTTAAATAGATAGGTAACATTTCTAATGAAAAATAACCATTTGGTAAAACAAAGTGTCGTGAGAAGAGAGGCATCATTTTACCCTTTGCCAGTCTCTGGAAGGTCTGGCTTAGCAGTGACAGTGTTTTTGCTTCTCACACCGGCTCTCGTTCAGTCCACGTCCACTGTACTCCTGTGAGAGAAGAGCGCATGAGATTTTTCTATTATGAACAAAGATTTGACTTCACACACCCCTTGTAAAGGTCTCGGGGACCCTCTGGGACCCCAGATCGCATTATGAGGAGCGCTGTTTTAGAAACGGGTTTCTGTGTGGCTGGGGGCCTCGGGGCTGATCACTCATTTGGCTGATAGAGGCTTTTGTCAAAGGGCTGTTTTCCATCCTCAAGTGCCTGTCAGTGACGGAGGCTTTCAGGCCCATTGTTGGTGAAGCTCAGTTCAGGCCCATTGTTGGTGAACTTGTGTGTGCTTGGGTTCATGGTGGTTATGGTGGAAGAGATCTTTCCTTACTTAGTCTGGTACTGACGTAAGGTTCTGGGGCTGTTTGTCACCTGCCCTGGGGGTGCCCTGTGTAGGGCAGGGATGAATCATGTTTCCCTTTGTGGGGCTGCAGCCATCTGCTTGGGACCCCGCTGGCCTTTTGCTCTCTTGGGGGGTTCATGGCAGTTGATGTTAAATGATCCATTGAGCCCAGTGTTTCACACTGTAAGTCAAATCCCTGGGCCTCCTGTGTGTCTGTCTGAATCTTTTTCTCTGAAATTCTTTTATTTCACAGCGAATGGAAACAAGTCTTGTTTTACCTGGATGCCTTCTCTATTTGGACTCTTCATCTCCAGAGTTTATTTTACCAATAAGTTTGTACATGCTAGAGATCATAGGCCAGAATGTGGATCTTTATCCGCTCTTACGCTTACGCAGACTGGCAATAAACACACCTGGGCATTTGCAAAAGGGCCTCAGTGCTGACATCTCTTTTCCTCCATGGAGAAAGTTCAGTGCTGACGTCTGTTTTCCTCCATGGAGAAAATTGATGCTCTGTTGCTGCTAACGGACAGTTATTCTTGTGTGTTCATCTGTGTGTCTGTGTCTGCCAGTGCCACACGCGTGACCCTGATGATCCTGGTCTGTGCACGCATGTCTGTGTGTCACCTAGTGCCACATGCATGACCCTGACGACCGTGCTCTGTGCATGCATGTCTGTATGTTCCCCCAGTGCCACGCACATGACCCTGATGACCCTGGTCTGTGCCTGCGTGTCTGTGTGTGTCCCCCAGTGCTACGCGCGTGACCCTGACAACTCTGGTCTTTGCCTGCATGTCTGTATGTGTCCCCCAGTGCTATGCACATGACCCTGATGACCCTGGTCTGTGCCTGCGTGTCTGTGTGTGTCCCCCAGTGCTACGCGCGTGACCCTGACGACTCTGGTCTTTGCCTGCATGTCTGTGTGTGTCCCCCAGTGCCACGCGCATGACCCTGATGACCCTGGTCTGTGCCTGCATGTGTGTGTCCCCCAGTGCCAGACGCATGACCCTGATGACCCTGGTCTGTGCATGCATGTCTGTGTCCCCCAGTGCCACACACGTGACTCTGACGACCCTGGTCTGCATGCATGTCTGTGTGTGTCCCCCAGTGCTATGCACGTGACCTTGACGACCCTGGTCTGTGCCTGCGTGTCTGTGTGTGTCCCCCACTGCCATGCACATGACCCTGATGACCCTGGTCTGTGCATGCATGTCTGTGTGTGTCCCCCAGTGCCACGTGCGTGACTCTGACGACCCTGTCTGCATGCATGTCTGTGTGTGTCCCCCAGTGCCACACACGTGACTCTGACGACCCTGGTCTGTGCATGCGTGTCTGTGTGTGTCCCCCAGTGCCACGTGCGTGACTCTGACGACCCTGGTCTGCATGCATGTCTGTGTGTGTCCCCCGGTGCCACACGCATGACCCTGACAACCCTGGCTTGTGTGTGCATGTCTGTGCATGTCTCCCAGTGCCACATGCGTGACCCTGATGACCCTGGCCTGTGCAAGTGTGTCTGTGTGTGTCCCCCGGTGCCACATGCATGGCTCTGAAGACCTAGCCTTGCTGGCTCCCATGGCCCTTCCTCTTTATCCTCTTGGCATCTGATCTTCTGAACGTTCCAGGTTGGGTGGGGGGAATCAGAGCCTCAGATGGAATGGTGGCCTCAGCTCAGCAGAGCCCGTTTTAGCCTTGTTCAGCATAAGCCTGTGGATTGTGTGAAATGCTTCCTATTTTATTTCCATTACAACAGGGTGAAATGGAATTTTATTACTTTCAAGTGTAGAGTCCATTATGAAACTAAAGTATAAATCTGTCCCAACAAATTATGGGGGAAAAATACCTGAAGTCTTGTGCCATGTGGCCATATGTCATAAAATGACACTCTTATAAAACACAATAGCCAGACCTTACACTCCACATTTCGCTAAGGAAAACAGTGCTTATTAAACTCACTGTATAGACAGGAGTCAGAAATGTCATATAGCAACAGTTTGCTTTCTAAAGCTTAAAATTTATTTCAATTTTAGTTACACTAAATTCAAATTAAATTAATCATTTAATTACACAAATTAAAAATGATTTCATATATATTTTGTCTGACAAACCTGACTTAGTACCTCTTTGGGAATTCCTTGTTTTTTCTCCATTTAAAATCTGCCCCCTGTGTTTGCACCCTCATGGGTTCTGAAAGAATTCTTTTCCGTTTCTGTGAGGTTTCTTTTAAGAGGAGTAGTATGGTGACTATTTCTCCTACATGTACTGATTGTAAGAAAATGGTGGCAAGAACCATAAAATACTTCCCCACTGTCCAGAAAGATCGTGCAAGCTGAATGGACCAGTCAGATCGTTATTATTATTTGGATCTTTCTTGGTGCAAGATGGCTTTGAGTCATTGGTCTGCACCATTTTTTATTGAATTATAAAATACATGAGGAAAGTACACAAGCCAGGAGGGATATGCGGGTGCTCACTTTCCACAAGTGAAGGCTGTGTCTCCTCTTCCACGGATCAAGGAGCAGGCGTTCCACCTGCCACCGCTCCCTTGTCCTTCCTTCAGTGGCCGTCCCCCACCCCTCCCAGGGGAACCTGTCTGGACGTCTCCCACCGCGGATTAGTGTTGCCTGTTTTCACATTTTATACACGTGGAGCCCTACAGTAGGTGCTGCTGTGTGTGTCTGCTTTTTCCCAGCATGATGTTTCTGTGATTTATCTTTGTCACTGCATATAGGTGTAGTTTATTTTTACTGCTGTATGGTGTTCTGTGGTATGATGATGTCACAACGTATTTATTCATGCAGCTGTTGGCACGTTTGGGAAGTTTCTGGTTTTTGACTATTACAGATAATGCTGCCGTGTCTTCGTAGATGTCTTTCTGTTGGGTGGATGCCTCGGGCTGGCATTGCTGGGGCATGGCACTTGTGCGGCTGTAGTACCTGCCACAGAGGGTTTCCCACGGGGTGTGTGCCACTCACTGTTTTGTGGCCTCGTGTGCCAGTGCCGGCCAACCACATCCTTACCAACACATGGTATCCTTTCGTTTATAGGTTTTAGCCATTTTGGTGGGTATGGAGTGTTCCATTGTGGCTGTATTGCGTTTCCTTGCGGTCACGGATATGCAAGATCTTGTATGTGTTGATTGACCACTTGGAATCCTGTCTTGTAAAGTACCTGTTGATGTGTTTCGCTTATTTTTCATTCAAGTTGTCTGCCTTTTTCTTAGTGATTTGTAAGAATTATTTATACATTCTGAATATCCGTCCCTTGCTGGATGTATGTGTGGCAGGGTCTCTTCTATTTTGTGGCTTGACTTTTCCCTCTTCTGCATCTTTTGATAAACGAATGTTCTTAATTTGAGTGCAGCACAATTTATCATTTTCTTTCCTTCATGGTCAGTACCTTTTTAACATCTGTCTGTCTTTGCCCACCTGAAGATATTTTTTATTATTGTCTTTTAGACCAGGCCTCATTGCTTCCCTTTAACATTTAGGTCTGTGATCCAGCTCATACTAATTTCCAACATGGTGGGCTATATGGGCTGCGGTTCATGTAGCACATAAGAGCAGTTGACACAAGCACTGCATATTGAAAAGACCCTGTTTTCCCTACGGATTTGGGGTGGAATCTTCAGTATAATCAGATGACTCTGTGTTGGTCTCATTCTAGCATATTCTCCTTGGTTTACTTTAATTACACAGGTTTAGAAGAAGTCTTGATATTTGGTAGTGTGAGGCCCCCAAGCTTATTTCTCTTCCAGATTGCTATTTCAGGTTCTTTGTGCTTCCATTTAAAATGTAAAATTGTCAGTTTTCAAAAAAATTCTGCTGGGATTTTGATTGCGATTGCGTTGACTGCCGATTACTTTGCAAAACATTGACATCTGAATCTCATTGGGGTTTCCAGTCCATGCACATGGTATATTCCTCCATGTACTGAGATCTCTAATTTCACTTACGTCTTACAGTTTTCTATGTAGAATTCTTACACGTCTCTTGATAGATTTAGTCCCAGATATTTGCCAATATTGTGTGCTATTATAAATGTTATCTTGTTTTCAAAGCTTATTTTGTATTTGTTTATTGCCACTATGTGGAAATACAATAGCTTTTGATTTTGACACATCATTGACCTTTTACTCAGCAATCCTGTAAAATTCAGTTAGTTATTTTAATAGTTATTGGTAGATTGTTTTGAGTTTTCTGTGTATACACTATGTCATCTGTGAATAGTGACATTTTCCTTTCTAATCTTTTTGCTTTCTTTTCTTTTCTTTTCTTTTCTTTTCTTTTCTTTTCTTTTCTTTTCTTTTCTTGCCTTACTGCCCTGGCTAGGATCTCTGCCAGGGTGTTGAGCGGAAGTGATGAGAGTGGGCATCCTGGCCTCACTCCCTGTTTGGGGAAGCCTCTCTGTTGCCCAGGAGATGATGTGTATTTGCCATTCTGGACTAGGTTCTGCAGGCTGCTCTCCCTGATGGGGAAGGCTCTCTGTTGCTTCAGGAGATGATGTGTATTTGGCGGTTCTGCAGGCTGCTCTCCTTTGTGTGACTCTGGGTTCTCCTTTTGGTTCACTAGCACTGGCCGTTCCTTCACCAGCATGGCAGGCTGAGGCCATTGTGGGCACTTTGAGCCATAGCCACTGCCCATGAAATGGGGTGGGGAGGGTCTGTGGTAAGGGACAAAACTGGCCCTCCCCATGCTGTCACGTTTCTTTGTGGTAGCTTGGTAAGATTTTTTAGAAGAATGTTCTCTGATGGATTTATAGCTTCTAAGAGTTTTGCTCTTTGGAAGGTTTATGGCTTATTCCATGAAATTAAGTCAACTAAAATTTCAAAATTTCCAAGCTGCGGGAGGAGGAACCATAAGTAACCTTAGATTCCAAGTGTTTGGTGAAGGAAATACACCCACACTTAAGTGTTAGTGATGCATTTGCTTTCATTTATTCTATGTGGAACAGAAATGAAAATAAAGGGATGTCTTTATATAAACAGATGCCCAGTGTCAGAAACTGCCCACTTGGCAGAGTGACCATGCCTGTCTTGCTAAAGGTGCTTGTAAATTAAAATCACAGGCTCTGTGGCTCAATGTGAACTTTTAGTGCATCTGGTAAGTTAGGGGAAAATACAATCATAAAAGCCATTGTGTTTGAAAGTTGTAATACGTCCACATTCGTCTATTGTTGATTAGAATGTGTTTTAGTTAGGGGTGTACAGATATACATTTCAAATGTCCTTCAGAAACAAATGGATTCTTGAGATCTTAGTAGCGTGTGCTTTCCATGTGTTTTCTTAGAAAAGTTATCGTAGTTCTCTAATCTGGTTAGCGAGGTATCATTAGACACATACATCCAGATAAAAAGAACTAGGGCTTGCGTAAGTCTTATTAAACCATTTAATTTCTAGTATGTTTTTATGTTGTGAGTGTTGCGTTGGGTTGTTGAAAGACACACCACCTAAGGGGAAAGTGACGGAATGGGCAGAAAGAGGAGAGGTATCGGGCAGACAGCTGACTGATGGGTTCTCATCCCAGATCCAATAGAAAAGACTGCTCTCCTCGTGGGCTCGAGATAGCACTGCTTCCTTTACGAGGGGTTTCATTTAGTTTTCAGCTGTAGAATTGTTTGTTCTTAACTCCTTAATTTTTCTCTTGTCTGCCCATGATCTTCATGAAGGAATGTGAAGTTTTTCTTTTAACCCAGATATTCTGAGGGCCAACAGCAGTTCCCTGCATTGTATGTGACTCTGGTTTTCTCATGGCAGCCCGCTGCAGGCTCTCTAAGGCATTGGGAGTCCTGAGGCTTAAAGTACCACAAACTTGTGAATTTCTGAAATCTTTGATATCAGATCCTTAAAACTTAACTCTAGTCCCCAAAAGGCAGAAAACAGTTTCTTTTGCAATTTGCTTTCAACTTCAGCCCCCTGTGAGGTAGTTTCTGAGGGGAATCCAGGAAGACCTTAAAAATGTTCATTCAGTTCACAGTTTTGTTGTGTGCCTACTGTGTGCCTTGTGCCAGGGGTTCAGCAGGAGGTCACATTCCAGCCAGGGGCAGGCAGAGGGGCCGACAGATAATGAGAAAATAAACAACTACTTAATGTCAACATGGAATGAAGTATCAGAAAAAGGAAAGAACTTGGAAGGGCAAGAAAATAGGGTGACAGGAATGAGCATCGCGGGGCGGGGGGGCGATCAGGAGCAGCTTCTGGGAGGTGGGATGTGGGTGTGGAGGTGGAGAGAGAGGAGCCTTTCCTGCACTTACCTGCAGCCTCTAAGCCGTCTGGAGAACTTCCGTTTCCCAGACAGCATTGGCCCCAGAGCCTTTTTCCTACAGCACACCAGGGATGCTGATGAACTCCAACCTAGTACTTCTATGGGGAGAAAAGAATTAGGCTCAGGGGTGAAAAGGAACTGTTCTAGGGTGAGAGAGCCCACTGGGGTAGTGCTGGGGCCAGGTGGAGCTCAGGCGTCCCTGCTCCCTGTCTAGTTCTCTTTCCCAAGGGGCCAGGTGGAGCTCGGGTGCCCCTGCTCCCTGTTTAGTGCTTTTTCCCAAGGGACCAGGTAGAGCTCGGGTGCCCCCGCTCCCTATCTAGTACTCTTTTCCAAGCCAGGGTCCGGGGGTGCGAAGAGATACATGTCCCCGTTTGCTCTCAGTGGAACTTGCAGCCAGGCACGAGGCCGGTGCTCATCAGATAAGCCAGCACATGGGTCACAACAGACCCAGCCAGAGCCAGAACAGCTTGGAGTCCTGCTGCAGGAAGGCGGGGTGCCTGGGCAGACCCTGAAGGTCCTGCTGTGGCTGTTGGAGCTACTTTTTTAGCCCAACTGAGCATCATGGCTGCTGACTCAGTCTCCCCAGCTGTGACACGGGGGCTGGGGTCTCCGAGTCCCCTTGCGGCTGTCTGTGGCATCTGTCTGCCTTGTCCTATTTCCCCTTCTGGTAACGATACTTTAGTTTTCCTTCAAGGAATGACCCTCATTCCCATTGGTCTCACCTTGGCGGCGCTGCCTGTCAGGGTGTCCTGGCCTCCCCGGTCAAGGGATGTGGCTCAGCGCAGGCCATCAGGCGTGGTTGGGCAGTGTTCTGAAGGGAATCTCCGTTAATTCCTGCCTCTGGGTCCCTCCACCTGCTTTGCCAGCTACCCCATTCACTCCCAGGAGCTTCCTCTGTTTGCCCAGATTATCCAAAGTCAATTTTCTATTGCTTGCAATCATGAACTCCTAACAGGTGTACCTTGGGTCTAGCATGCCTGCTCTGTAAAACCTGAATTCTCACTTCCTTTGGCTCAAGCACTCTGTGTTCTCACCAGTTTCCAGAAAGAAGGGTTCACAGACTGTGGGCATTGATGTTCTGCCCAGCAGGCTCTGGAGCTGGCTTCTTAGCCTCGTCATGTCAGATCCCCTCGTCTGCAGATTCCCCAGTCTTCTGCTTCCTCTCTAAATCGCAGCTCCCACTGGTTTCCTCCCAGGAGGCTGTGGCCAGTCTTCCGCTTCTCTAAATCACAGCTCCCACTGGCTTCCTCCCAGGAGGCTGTGGGTGGGCCCTGGTGACCTGGCTTTCAGTGAGCCTTCACCAGAGGCACCAGGGAACGAACATTTCTGGCTGAAAAGGAGACACGAAGGCTGAGTATGTGACCGAGTGGAGGGGAATGTTCTCCAAGCACTCCCCGGTGGCTGGAGCCCCCACCCACCAGCTCTGGGAAGGGGTCCCCACCCAAGCTGCTTCTGTCATCTCAGCCTGTCCTAGACCCGACCCCAGAGCCTCTGTCCTGCTCAGAAGCCTTCAGTGGCTTCTGCTTCCCTCAGCACAGAGGACACAAGATTCTGAGAAGCCCTCTTGTTTATGACACAGCCGGATTCTGGACACATCATGTGAAACACATTTCCCATCAGCTTGGCTATGCATTTAAAAGTAAGGGAAAACTCACATAGTAATAGGGTTACATGGGTATATGCATTTTCAAAATGGTGCACTTAACTTTTGGACGTTGAAACAGTGTAGGTGGAAGGAGGTACCGATGCAGCGTGAATGCCAGGGTGTTGGCCGGCGTCGAAGCTACATGCTGTGGCTGTGATACAGTTCTCTTTACTTTGTATATGTTTGAAGTTTTCATAATATAAAAGCTTTGTTTTTAAAGAGAAATTCATGTTAAAACCTGTGAAGTCTGAAATTGCAAATATCAATAGGAACACTTTTTTTTACTTAAAAAATTTGTACTTTTTACATATCCAAAAAATAAACAAATGACTAAAACCAACCAGTATGTGGGGAACCCAGAATGAAATACATATACTGACCAAGGAATTTAACTCTCTTACAAATGTACTCACCTGATAACTTTGGAAACCAGTGTCTTACCTAGATACGGTAAGGCTGAGAGCAAGGAGAATCGTGTGTAAATGGTGGTCTTGTGAATGTGTTTCTCCTGTGTAGAGGTTAGCGATTCTGAAATGACTTTATGTGTGTACCAGAATTGAACAAATGAGAAGAGATACTGTAGATAATAGGAACCAGGTTTCCTACTGTTAGAAAGATATTTAATAAAAACAAGGAAAGAGGAAGACTGAAATACACCTTGTGATGTTGGGATCTGAGGTCTCAGTATAGACTCATGATCGTTCGAGTGTGAACTCGTACGGAAATACTGAGGTGTGAGTGAGTACCTATGCACGCCGCCTGCTAAGAGGGCCATGCGCGCTCTGTCGCCCAGCAGCAGTGAGCACATCTAGCACTAGATTGGGTCTGCACACAGTTCTCCCAAACATGGAACCAGGGTTCCCTGGAGAAGCCATTGATTCCGGGGCTGTGACAGGGACATCTTGTAAAATCAGAAAGTAAGCAAATGCTCAAAAACAAACAAAAGACTGGAGTGGAGGCTTGCCAGAAAAACATAGGAGCTGGTTTGCAGGAGCTCCTGATGGCCGGCTCTTTAGCAGCAACACAAATGGTGGCGGTATGGGACTAATAACACAGAGGATAACGTAACTATCTGTGAGTCCATACGAACGGAAGCAGATTACTGAGTCACTGGAAAGATGGGGCAGTGAGAGCTCATCCTTGCCTTGGAATTCTAAGTAATAAGTGCAGAAAAAAGGAGGCGATTTGGATGTCACCACTAGGCAAACATCATGACAGTGAGTGTCACAGCCCGGCTGCCCTGATGGATCCAGGCCCACGAAGACGTGCGTTGATGTGTCTCTCTCTCGAGTGAGCTTCGGTAGCTTGGGCTTTTCAAGGCACTTGTTTATTTCATCTAAGTTGTCAAATTTATTGGCATAAAGTTTTTCATAATATTCCCCATTGTCGTTTTAATATTTGTGCAATCTGTAGTTAATTCCCACTCTCATTTTTTTTTTTGGGGGACAGAGTCTTGCTCTGTCACCCAGGCTGGGGTACATACAGTGCTGTGATTTTGGCTCACTTCAGCCTTGACCTCCCGGGTTCAAGCGATCCTCCCACCTCAGCCTCCCGAGTAGCTGGGACTACAGGCATGCACCACCACGCCCAGCTTATTATTATTATTATTATTTTTTTGTCGAGACAGGGTTTTGCAATGTTGCCCAGGCTGGTCTCGAACTCCTGAGCTCAAGCAATCCACCCACCTCGGCCTCCCAAAGTGCTGCGATTACAGGTGTGAGCCACCACACCTGGCCCCCTCTCTCATTCTCGATGTTGTTAATCTTTGTCTTTTCTCTTTATCAGCTCAGCTAGAAGTTTATCAATTTTATAGTCTCAAATAATTGGCTTTTGGTTTCATTGATTTTTCTCTCTTCTGTTGTCTTCTGTTATTTTTTTTTTCTTATTTTGAGTTTAATTTGTTCTTTTTCTAATTTTTTAAGGTGAAACCTAAGGTCATTGAATTGAGGCCTTCTTTTCTAATACAGGCATTTGGTGCTTACGTTTCCTCCTAAGCACTGCAGATTTTTATATGTTGTATTTTCATTTTCATTCATTTCAAAATGCTTTCTAATTTCTTTTAAGTTTTTTCTTTGATTCATGATGTGTTAGTTTGCAAATACTTAGGATTTTCAAATATCTTTGTTATCGATTTCTAATTTAATTTCAGTTTTGTCAGTGAACATACTTTGTATGACTTGACTTGTGTCCTTTTAAATTTGAGACTGGTTTTATGGCCCAGAAGATGTTCTATCTTGGTAAATGTTCTGTGCGTGTTTTTAAAAAAGAATGTGAATAACGTGTATTCAGCCGTTGTTTATGGAGCGTTCCATGAATGTCATTTTGGTCAAGTTGGGTGGTAGTGGTAAAGTCTTCTCTGTTCTTATTTTCTGTCTACTTGTTCTAACAGTTACTAAGAGCAGGGTGTGAAAATTCCCACTTATAATTGTAGATTTGTCCATTTCTTCTTATGCTTTTATTATTTTATATTATTATTTTATTTTATACCTTGTGATGCTGGGATCTGAGGTCTCAGTGTAGACTCATGATTGTTGAAATGTAAACTTGTATGGAAATATCGAGGTTTGAGTGAATACGTATGCACACTGCTTGTGTCAAGTATGAAGCTCTGCCAGCAGGTGCATAAATGTTTAGGACTGTGTGTCCACTTGATGAACCAACCCCTTTATCATTATGAAGTGGTCTTCTGTATTGCTGGTAGTATTCTTTCTTTAAATTTTACTTCGATATAAATATAACCATTACAGCTTTCTTTTGATTAGTTATATGATATATATTTGTCCATCTTTTGATCTGTTTCTCTATTTTAAATATAACTTAAGATATTTATTAACTATAAATATAACTTAAGATATCCTTGTAGGCAGCACATAGTTGGGTGTATAGTGCTTGGGGAAGATGGATTGTACATTATAAAACACATAGCCTCCTCTCTCCAAAAGCTTTTTAGTCCCTCCTCACAAGATTGCTCTTTATACTCTGGGAAAGTGGGGTCTTGCTTTTTTATCCAGTCTGACAACCCCTGCCCTTTATATGGGGTGTTGAGACAGTTTGATATGCTCACTGATAGAGTTGGGTTTAGCTGTCTCCGATTCTGTAACTTAGATGCTTTAATTCTTCCTTTTACTCTTCCATCAAACTGTTTTCACCTTTTTAAAAGGTAAATTTCTATGTTTACTGGACTTTTCATTTATCAGGACTATTATGTATATATATTTTTAAAACTATGTAATGTTTTTCTTAATGTAATGTAATGTTCTCTGTGTAATGTTTTTGTAATGCCTTGGTGATGAAATAGCATAGTTTTGAATAGTCTACTGCAACTTTTCTTTTTTGAAAGATAAGCCCTTGTGTTTTTAGTATACAGTTTTGCAAGAGCATGAGGTTCTTCCAGAACATTTCTATTATAGTGAAAATGCCTGTGCTCTATTGAATCTGCAGTTGGGAGAAGAATCCGTCTCTAGCTGTCAGCACAATGTTAGGTGAAACCTTGCTAGACACTGGACATTTGGCTAGGAACCATGCATGTCAGCTTGCCAGAATTACAGCTTTGAGAAGCATAATTGACCAGTATTAAAGTGAACACAGAACAAGGTAGGAGTGAGCACACATATAGCCTCTTGGCAATCCTCAGGTCTGGACTAGAGCTTATTCCTATTTGAAGACAAATAAACAGAAATAAACCTCACCTTTGGACCTGTCAAAAAAAGGGTATCCCAGAATGTGTGGAAGAGGGAAATATCCTGAAGTGTAGAAGAATATGCCTCTGAAAATGAAATTAAATCAGGAAAAAATATTTTCAAAAGGCTTTGGCTAGAAGAGCTGGCTCAACAAAGAGAGGCAGAAGGTGATGTGTGAGGAGGGACTAGGCTGAGTGAGAAGATGATGAGATGAGTTTAAAGGGAAGTGGTTGAGAACAAAGAGTTCATGGCTTAGTTAAAATCTGTATTTGAAGCCATAAGGAATAAAATGGATATTGTGGAAAATAGCAGCAGTGAAGTGAAGAACATACTTGAGAGGCTGCCTGGGAATGCAGAATAAACAACAGATGTGTCACCGGTGAAAGAGGCCAGATCTGATGGGGAGACTTCAGCCAAATAGCATAGGAACTCTGAAGAAGCCAGAACAAGTTTAACAAAAATAATAATCAATGACATAATTGAAGAGCATTTTCCTGAGCAGAAAGAAGACCTATATTTGTTGAAAGAGTCATGTTTTGAACAAAATAAAAGACTCTTACTTATATATCTTCTGACAATGTTTTTTAATTTTAAGATTCAAGAAAAAAATGCTGGTAGATTCCAGGCAGAAGAAAATGGCAACAACCACAACATCAAGACTGAGCCTCCAAAGTTTTACCTGGAAAGAAGCTGTAATTGAGCTGGACTTAAACTTCTCTACAATGTTGAGGGGGGAATGACATCCAAAGATTTCGAGGGAGGCATATTTGTGATCTAAGATTTTTATACCCAGCCGAGATGTATTTTTTTTGTGTGAAGGATACTGTCATCTGAGATTTGTGAGGGTTTGCAAAATATGCCATCTACATTCCCTTCAAGAAAATATCTCTTTCTGACCAAGAGATGAATAAACATTCTGACCCTGAAGACAAATAAGTCATTGTCGTTCCTAAGGAGATAACCAGATACAAAACAACAGTCATGAAGATATTAATCAGAGTTGTAGATACAATGAACATAAAATTGGAAAGCATCTAGATAGCCAGCCTTGGGGATGGGGGTGATTCTTTACATGATGAATTGGTTAGAGTTCTTTGGTTATAAGCAGTTGGCACAAAAAAAAAAAAAAATTCTAGACTAATTAAATCAAGAAAAGGAATCGATCACACTTTTAAAGAAAGATGAACACAGAAGCCTCTGAAAGCACTTGAGCTGGGATCAGCCAGGGACTCTCAGTGGTAGGAGTGCTGAGACTTGTCTCTTTTGGGTTCATGTAGTGACTCATCTATTAAAGAGGCAGGCCTCGAAAAGAGAACTTGACGAGCTCAGCTGGTGCCACATGCCACTCTTTGGCCCGACACTTCCCTGGGAGCAGCAGGCTCATCCGAAGCTCCTGAAGTGGGGTGGGGCAGCTGTCTATCCACACATGGAATAGGAAACAGCCCTTCAAAACGAAGCTTACCAGGTATTGTTCATGCCATTGGAAAATGCCTGGCTGTAATATCAGCACAGAGAACATGATAGACAGCTGTATCACTAGAGATTCGTATGGGCAAAAGGCAAAGAAAAACAACGGCAAGGAAGCATGTCAGAATATTACCAAGGGCTTGTCTCTGTGTGATGGCATCATGGATGACTTTTTAAATACTTGCCTGTGATGCGCATGTATTGCTTTTATAAGCTGAAAATGAAAACCTGAGAAAATGGTCATTACGAAGACAGAAACATGAGGGAACTATTTTAGGTTATCATGTTACGTGAGGAATGCGGACTTTAGAATTAAATTCTGTGATTACACAGACGTTGTGACTACGAGTGTCTATGGATCCAGGCTGATGCAAGCATGCAGTAATGACATTTTGTGGTGGGAATGCGCTGAAAGTGATTTTTCTTTTAAAACATTTTATTTCATATTTATTTCGTAAGCTAATATAACTTAGAATAAATTTATTAGTTGGAAGATACTCTGCTTCCTTTCAGAAGCCTAATGTTGGGGAAACTTGTGGAAGGGGTAAGGAAGGTGTCTCTAGGTCAGATATTTTGAACCAGGGAATGATATTGTCCCCCAGAGGACCTTTGGCACTCCCTGGAGACATTCTTGGTTGTCATGACTTGGAAGATGCTACTGGCGTCTGGTGTGTGGAGGCCCAGGATCCTGCTAAATATCTTACAATGTGTATGGCAGCCCTACACCCCAACACCTAAATACGCAAACCAAAATCCCAGTGGTGCTGTGGCTGAGAAACCCTGCTCTCCGGAGACATTTTTAAACATCTGTGATTTACTAACAAAAATCCCAGCTGCTCGTATTTGTAGAAATGATTCCATCTGAACTGTTCTATCAGTCCTTGGTCAGAACAAGGATAAAGAAGGAAGTTGGTGGGGCATGGTGGCTTAAGCTTGTAATCCCAGCACTTTGGGAGGCTGAGGTGGGTGGATCACTTGAGGTCAGGAGTTTGAGACCAGCCTGGCCAACATGGTGAAACCCCGTTTCTACTAAAAATACAAAAATTAGCTGTGCCTGGTGGCATGCACCTGTGATCCCAGCTACTCGGGAGGCTGAGGCAGGAGAATTGCTTGAACCCAGGGTTGTGGGGGTGGTGGAGGTTGCAGTGAGCCCAGATCGTGCCACCGCACTCTAGCCTGGGCGATAGAGCAAGATTCTGTCTCCAAAAAAAAAAAGAAAGTCATCATTTCCCTAGTTGGATGTTGTTTTCCGGATCGGAACTTCCATGTTGTAAC
The DNA here is from genome assembly GCF_006542625.1 of Nomascus leucogenys. Taxonomy (NCBI): domain Eukaryota; kingdom Metazoa; phylum Chordata; class Mammalia; order Primates; family Hylobatidae; genus Nomascus; species Nomascus leucogenys. Next base: position 139,750,225 of record NC_044402.1, on the reverse strand, counting down.
TCCAGTCTCTTTTCTCCTTCTAACCTTGCAGGTTCATCTGCAGAAGCCAGCGGATGCCTCTGTTCTCCTTGTGGGTTACCTGGCTCATGAGACCTTGCCAGCGAGGTTCGGCGCTTGAACGTCTGTGACCCAGCCCTCACTGTCCCGGTACTTGTATGTGTTGGTGGGAGTTTGGAGCTCGTTGGAGCTATCATTTCCGGGGAAATTTTGAGCCATTTCGAATCACTTAAAGGAGTGGACGTTGCTAGCAATGAGCTCCCAAAGCCATCCAGGTAAGGCCTGGTCCTCCTTCTCTGGGCACACAGTGGGGCTTTCTTTGCCCAAAGTAGAAGTTCTTGTGACTGCAGCTTGCTTTCTGGATTCGAGACTTTTGTTTTTCTTGATAGTGGTCACTGTTGGTTTTTGACAGCACAAAGTGCAAAATGAATGGTTTATTCTTCCTCTTGGTGAAAGAAGAATGATAAAACCTGGGAGGATTTGGAGTCAAGTCTGTGGCCTTGGTTTGCAGGCTGACTTGAGTGGCACACAGGTTTCCTTGATGCTTTTTGACAAGGGTGATGTTTGAAGATCAGGTTGTGATGTGGAGAGCTGGTTTCTTGTCCAGTGTCTTCGTTGTTTCATGAGGGGTTGTGTGAGGGGTGGGAGTGCTCCTCCAACTGGGCGTCTAGGCTGTCTGGGAAGAAGCTCATGTCCCCACTCAGGTCGTGGCCACGGTTGTTCCTGGTGTTTGAGTGCCTCTGTGAGGGGCTGTGATAAGCATTTTACAAGCATTTAGTACAGCCCCAGATCATCTCAGGCCTAGAGGGAAGAAGTAACTTGCCTGAGGTCACAGAGCTGGCAGGTGGGGGACCCATGTGATTGGGAAGCAAGGCTGTCCTGCTCTGGGCTTCAGAAGCATGTCATGGGCCCATCCATTTATGACTTCATACTTTCCGTCCTTGGAAAGTCACCGAGCGTGCGCCATAATGAAACCTCGAGGCCTGCCGCCGACCTGCCTGAGTTTGGGGCTCCTGCAGAGCCACTCCTGTGCTGCCCAGCCTCCTGCCGCTTCCAGCGCACCATGGCCTTCAAGGGCACTTAGCCATCGACTTCTGTCTTGCGTCCACATGAGAGAGAAGACGGTGGCCACTGGACAGATGCTTGGACAGGCACCTGAGGCTCTGTTAGCCTTGGCTCTGGGTCCAGCTGCTTAGAGCAGAGGCAGAGAGGCTCAGGGTCTGTCTGGGTCATTCTCTTTGAGATTGCCCGGAACGCTTACACACATCTTTCCCTGGGTGGAATCGGCTTTGTCTGAAAATTCCAGAGGGCAAGATTCCAGGTTTTTTTAGATATGAAAGTTTTATTGAGTTAAATTGTTTATGTATTGACTGATGTAAAGAAATGGTTTATGATCATTCCAAGACAAAATTACGTGCTATGGATCAAAGTGTCTAAATAGACATTGAATGGAGCTGGCTCTCTCCCTCCTGCACTGGGCTGCTGTTGGGTGAGAGTGTATCTTTTTTCTGTGTCTAACATAGTGTTATGTGTGTGAGCATTTTCATAGAGTATAATTCTATAGGCAGGGCCCTGTGTTTTACGTTCTGTCCATTTTAATGGGCTATAAGCATCTTTTGGTATCAGTATGTGTGCAAATATAACTTGCTCTTTTTGATACCTTGCGAATGGATATTTATGTGGTTGTAGCAGTGTTTATACCAATTCCAAATTGGCATCAAACAATTATTATACATATATTTTGTAAACTTCTAAGTATCACTACTAGACAAATTCCAGGAAGTGGAAGCTGGGTCAGTGGGCCCATGCACTTTAAACATCATTAGGTTCACTGTCAAATTGCTCCAGAAGCCTCGTTCCAACTGATCTTCCTAATTCCAGTATAAGAGGATGCATATTTTTCATTTGTGCTGTACCAGCACTGGGTAGGTTCAGTCTCTTTCATTTTTGTCAGTGTGCTAGGGGAAAATTATTGTTTGAGTTCACTTGATTATTTTAATGGGGGTGCATATTTTTGTATGACTTGGTGTACACATAATCATAATTTGTACGTGCTCTGCAGGCATTTGAAGAGAAAGTATGCTCTTAGGATTTTGTTTTAGTCTAAAGACGTCTATATGTATATATCAATATCGTATTTAAAGTTCTTGGCCGGGTGCGGAGGCCCACACCTGTAATCCCAGCACTTTGGAAGGTCAGGGTGTGCAGATCACAAGGTCAAGAGATCGAGACCATTCTGGCCAACATGGTGAAACCCCATCTCTACTAAAAATACAAAGATTAGCTGGGCGTGGTGGCGTGCGCCTGTAGTCCCAGCTACCCGGGAGGCTCAGGCAGGATAATCGTTTGAACCCGGGAGGCAGAGGTTGCAGTGAGCTGAGATCACACCACTGTACTTCAGCCTGGCAGCAGAGCGAGACTCCGTCTCAAAACAAAAGTTCTCTCATTTCTATGTATTTTATTTATATGTAGGAGGATATGTATGCCTTCTTTACATGTTATTTTATTTATATATTAACTCAGTTATTTAAATCAGTATAGCTTTACTTATTTTTTTCTGTCTGCTTGATTTCTTGGAAAAGTGTATTTTTCTACTGTGATTATAGTTTTATAATATTCTTTTTACATTAATAACCATTTTTTGCTTTATATAGTTCAGTGTTTTTTTTTAAAGCTTAAAAATTAATGACTATTCTTTTGGTAGATCAGGTCTCTTATCAAAATACAATATATTTCTCTTTGTTTAATGTTTCTTTGACCAACAGCTTATAGTGTTTCATGAGGTATTTCTGCCCTTGGTTTCTTTTGGCTAACAAATATTTCTCCATCCATTTGTCCCTAACCTTTTCAGGCCGGGTTCTTTGAGGCTCAGCTCTGGAAACCGCGGGGTGCTGGGTTTGTTTGGCCTTTTCTGTGGGAATTTCAGCCGCTGCGGTTCAGTTTGATCACCGGCCTGCCCGGGCCTGTCCTGCCCCCGGGAGTTGGGTTGTGTGCGCCTTATTGCCACCCACGACCTCTCCATTCTCTCTCTCAGTGGGTCGGAGGCTGAAGACAGGCCGCACTGGTGAGGGCAGGGCTGCCCCTTGGCCCAGCCAATTCTCTGCTCTCCATCTGTGGAGGGGGTGCAGCTGGGGTGGTTTGCCTGGGGCCTGAAGTCCGCTGGCTGCCTCCTCTGCCCTGTCCACTATCATCTTTCCCTGCTGTGTCTGCCCTTCCGCCCAGAGGTCCCTTGGGAGGCAGGACCCCTCGTGCCCAACACGCGCGTGCCACCACCTACACACACTAGCTGGTGGCCCAGCGGCCTCTGCCCACGTCTCAGGCGGGGGATGGGGCTTGCCCAGAACTGTGCCCTCCCTCCTGGGCGAGGCCCACTCGCTTGTGTGGCTTCCCCAGCAGCTCCATGCCCAGAGATGTCTAGTTTCGGGAGGCTTCTCTGTGTTTCTTGACAGCTGATGCACCTGCCCGCGCGCTCCCAGGCATTGCTGGAAGTGCTTTCCAATCCTACTTTTCATCATTTTAGTGGGTTTTGGGAGGAAGAGAAATCATTAATACTAAAGGATTCAGTCTGCTCTCTTGAGCGGGAAATTTCTAGGTGTGTCAGAGCACAGCCACTGTACCGCTGTCCCTTTTCCTTGAGCCAAGGAGCCGGGTCCTGGGCTGCCTTGCCATCACCAGGCAACATGGTGCTCGGGGCCTGCCTGGCTGCACCTCCCCTCCCTCCATGTGTCTCTCATGCCGTCCTCTGCTGGCTGGCCCCGTCCTTTGCCCTGCCCACCCGGCTCACTCTTGCCTGCCTGGCTTACCCTTGCCTGCCCATCTGGCATGGGGGCTCTGCTCCTGTGTGGCCTGGTGTGGGTGCCCGTGCCGCCCCTCAATCCCTGGGCAGGCCGGGCTGGGGGAGTCCAGCCGCCCGTGGGCCCCTTCTCACATTTGTCATGTGACTTGGCTTTGCCCTGCTGATGAAGTGCCCTTCTAGTGCAGTGTGTATGGCTTTCCTCTCCTGTGTTCTGTGAAAGTCCTCTGCTGCTGGGTGAGTTTTGTGTTATGGTTTTATTGCTGTTCCTGCTGAACTTTGCCAGAGCCAGGCCCTGGTTCTCTGACGTCAAAGCTGCTTAACTGTTGGGATTTTATTGCTCTAAATAACGATTTCTAATGATGTGAGCGGCCTGAGGAAAGAACCTGGATTGACTTAGCCTGGAAGAGCTCTCCTTTGAAAGGAGGCCCTGGAGCCTTACGCCCCTTGCCCGGCCAGCCCTCCACACCCTCCCTGAGGGGATGCGCTGTGGCAGGGCAGGATGCGTTTGTCAGGGCACAGAGCCTCTGCCTTGAAGCCAGAGTCCCCGGCATGAAACCCGGAGTGTGGACGGGAAGCCCACAGGGGCCTGCTGGCAGGACAAACCAAGCCTCCTTTTTTCTCCCATTCCCTTGTTTTCTTCCAAGGACAGTTCCCCAAGTAACTGTCCTTGTCTTTCCTTGTGGTTAAGGGCTTAGGATACTGGTGACTTGACTGGCCAGCAGGAAAGGCAGACGTTGTTACTTGGCCACCCACTTAACACTACCCCGTCCCTCCAGTGTCATTTACTTTCCCTTCCGGAGTGTTCGTGCCTAGAGAAAGTCTTGCCCAGAAATGTTCTCAGCGTCGAGGAGCCCGCAGTGGATTTGCTGGGACGTGTCTGTGGTCGCCGGGATGGTGCTCTCGATAGGAAGCTGGTTGAGCAGGCAGTGGCCGGTAACTTGAGCATCCTCTCGCTCCTGGAATCTTGGTGCGAGGTATGGATAATGTTTAGTTCAAAACAAAATAAGTGTCCGGGCGCGGTGGCTCAAACCTGTAATCCTGGTACTTTGAGAGGCTGAGGTGGGCAGATCATTTGAGGTCAGGAGTTCGCGACCAGCCTGGTCAGCATGGTGAAACCCCGTCTCTACTAAAAATACAAAAATTAGCCAGGCGCGGTGGCACGTGCCTGTAGTCCCAGCGGCTCGGGAGGCTGAGACAGGAGAATCACTTGAATCCGGGAGGCGAGGTTGCAGTGAGCCGAGATTGTGCCACTGCACTGTAGCCTGGCCGACAGAGCAAGACTGTTGTCTCAAAACAACAAAAAAAAGATTTTGCGGGAAACTTGTGTAATTTAAGATCAGTGTTTTAATTTGGGCCATTCTATGATTTCTTAGTATTCTGTTCAGTCTGAGCTACCCCCATCCACATAAAAGCAGCTAAAAAGTCTCTGTCAACAATAACTTGGTGATGAGTGAGTTCATGGTAATCCAATTGCTTCAAACCACTGTTGAGTGTTAATCCTGTGAGTCCAGGGAGAAGGCTGTCCTCTGGGGTTGCTTCCAGTCCTCATGTTCTGCTCTAACTTTATTTGATCTTGAATCTGTTTATTTTAACCATTGTGGCCGCCAAGATTATTATATTTTAATACATAAATGATCTCATAAAGATGCATTTTTATGGCATTTAAATAATGCCCTGCAATGGTTGAATGTTTCAGGAATACCGCATAGTGTCTGTGTGTGTGTGTGTTAGAGTGTGTGTTAGAGTGTGTATATGTTTTAGACAGGTCGTATGCATGTGAATCAGGGTGTGTGTGTGTTAGGGTGTGTGCATGTGATGGGGTGTGTGTTTTAGACAGGGTGTGTGTGTTAGGGTGCATGTGTGTTTTAGACACAATGTGTATGTGTTAGAGTGTGTGTGTTTTAGACAGGGTGTTTGTGTGTGAGACAGGGTGTGTGTGTTAGGGTGTGTGTGTTTTAGATAGGGTGTGTGTGTGAGACAGGGCGTGTGTGTTAGGGGGTGTGTTTGTGTTTTAGACAGGGTGTGTGTGTGTGTTAGGGTGTACATGTGTTTTAGACACGGTGTGTTTATGAGTTAGGGTGTGTGTGTGTTTTAGACAGGGTGTGTCTGTGTTAGGGTGTACATGTGTTTTAGACACGATGTGTTTATGAGTTAGGGTGTGTGTGTGTGTTTTAGAGTATGCGTGTGGGGGTGTTTGTGTGTGTGTTAGGGTGTGTGTTCAGGCATGGTGTGTGTGTCAGGGTGTGTGTTTTACAGTGTGTTAGGGTGTGTGTGTGTTAGGGTGTGTGTGTTTTAGACTGTATGTATTAAGGTGTGGGTGTGTTTTAGACACGGTGTGTGTGAAGGTGTGTGTATGTGTGTTTTAGACGGGTGTGTGTATTTTGGTCTGTGTGCGTGTGTGTGTTGGGGTGTGTTTGTGTTTTAGGGTGTGGTATGTGTGTTAGGGTGCGTGTGTCTTAGACTGTGTTAAAGTATGGGTGTATGTTTTAGACAGTATGTGTGTGTTAAGGTATGTATGTGTGTTTTAGACAGGGTGTGTGTGTCCTAGACTGTGTGTTAAAGTATGGGTGTGTGTTCTAGCCAGGATGTGTGTGTGTTAAGGTGTGTGTATGTGTGTTTTAGACGGGTGTGTGTGTTTTGGTCTGTGTATGTGCATGTGTGTGTTAGGGTGTGTCTGTGTGTTTTAGGGTGTGGTATGTATGTTAGGTTGTGTGTCTTAGACTGTGTGTTAAAGTGTGGGTGTGTGTTTTAGACAGGATATGTGTGTGTTAAGGTATGTATGTGTGTTTTAGACAGGGTGTGTGTGTTTTAGACGGTGTATGTGTGTTGGGTGAGTGCATGTGTGAGACGGGGGTGTGTGTGTTTCAGATGGTGTGTATGTGTGTTAGGGTGTGTGTGTGTTGGGTGAGTGCATGTGTGAGACGGGTGTGTGTGTTTCAGATGGTGTGTATGTGTGTTAGGGTGTGTGTGTGTGTTGGGTGAGTGCATGTGTGAGACGGGTGTGTGTGTTTCAGATGGTGTGTATGTGTGTTAGGATGTGTGTGTGTTTGAGTGAGTGCAAGTGTGTGAGACGGGTGTGTGTGTTTTTAGATGGTGTGTATGTGTGTTAGGGTGTGTGTGTGTGTTAGGGTGAGTGCGTGTGTGTGAGACGGGGGTGTATGTGTTTTAGACGGTGTGTATGTGTGTTAAGGTGTGTGTGTGTGTTAGGGTGAGTGCATGTGAGACGGGGGTATGTGTGTTTTAGACAGCGAGTGTGTGTGTTTTTTAGATAGGGTTGAGAGTGTTGTTTTACACAGGGTGTGTGTTAGGGTGTGTGTATGTATGTGTGTGTGTTAGGGTGTCCGAGTGTGTGTGTTGGGTGTGTGTGTGTGTTAGGGTCTTGCTGTCGCCCAGGCTGGAGTGTGGTGGTATGCACCGCAGCCTCAGCTTCCTGGGCTTCAGCCATCCTCCCACCTCAGGCTCCCTAGTAGCTGGGACCACCTCTGGCATGCACCTCTGCATGCCATCACGCCCAGCTAATTTTTAAAATTTTTTGTGGAGACTGAGTCTCACCATGTTGTCCAGGCTGGTCTCCAACTCCTGAACTCAAGCAATCCTGCCCCCCTCGGCCTCCCAAAGTGCTGGATTACAGGTATGAGCGATTGTATCCAGCCAGGAGTACTACAAAGTTTTAAGGGGCAGAAAAGGAATTTTGAAGATCTGCAATTAACCCAAGACCTTGATTCTGAGCTTCTGGTGACAGGTGGGTTACAGACTCTGAGCATGGCCCTTGCTCAGAAACAAGGTGGCGGGAGGTAATGAGAAAGCCTGGGAGCTGAGAGTGGCTTTGCGGGAGGCCCAAGAGGGCTCGCAGGAGGAGGGGGTGTGTAGGCAGCAGGTGCAGCCAGCTGGCAGGAGTCCAGGGGAGCTTGGACAAGGTGGCAGGGCCTGAGAGCACGCTTGGTGCCAGCTGGAGAAGAGCTTGTTCATGGTCCCTGCAGTGGGCAGCCCCGGGGGTTCTGGAGAGGAGGGAGTGAGACTGAACCCCGAGAACATGGGAGAGTAGACCAGCCCTATGTCAACTGGAGGTTTTAGAGAAGGACAGCAGAAATGCCTGGATAGTTCCGGCTGATGTTGGGGTGGGAGATGCTTTTGATCACCATGTACTGCTTGCTTCCGCTTTCTAAAGGCAAGGTTTCAAAAATACTTGTGTACGTTTTCTGACGCACAGCACCGCCTGTCTGAATGTGCATCCTCCCAGCTACCCGGCATGGGGCGTCTGCAGCTCTCAGATTGTCACTAGCCTGGATTCTCCATGCCATCATTATCTGGGATCTTAATCAGTCAAGGTTTGTTCTGGAAATCATGTAGACATAAGGACTTATTTTTCAACCTCCTTTTTTTTTTGATCCTCAAATTGTGTTTTGTCTTTTAAAAATCACGAGTACTCAGTCATTATGAAGAGCTCAGAAAATTCACTGTCAATGGAGCATTGATGGTTTGTTTTGGCAATTCTCTGAAAATTCTTACATAGTTTGTGGAACATTTGCATTTGTGTCCCTTTTTCAAAGCCACTATTGTAGAAATGCAAATTTCTGAGTTCTGAGATGCTGAATGTTGGATGATTAATGATATTGAAATTTAAGAATGAACTCCCGGTATGTATTTGACATAGAAAACTCGGTGTGAGAATCATTAGAAACCATTGAGCACAGCTTGGTGGGGAACAGAAAGGCTGTGATTGAGGCACCCGGCGGTGGGGGCAGGTCGCACGTGGACAGGTGTGCAGGTGCGTGGCTGCCTCCGGGTGCGGGGCTGTGTGAGGCAGGAGCTACTGCCGTCAAAGGTCTGGTTCTACTTGACCATAGGTGTTCAAAACTCATCATAATAATACATCAGCCTTGATGACTTGCTTTGCTCAGTCAACCCCACTGCGCGTTTAAGAGAACGAAATGAACAGCAGGTTTGTTCTGAGTTTTGCTTGCTGCTACTTCATTTGTGCTTGCATATAGCCTGTGACGTGAGCTGGACATGTTATTTCTGTTTTGTAGATGAGGAAACCAGTGTTACTGCTATCAAGTGCTTAGGTAGGCTGAGGCTGGGCAGCACATCAGAGGCCAATCTGGCACCACTAGAATCGGTCACCTTCCCTCAAGGAATGTGCGCCTCTCTGCGGCAGAACGCTGGGTGCCTGGGACCTGAGAGGCATTGAGCCTCTCTGCTTGTGTGAGCTCCCTGGCCAGGGCAGGCAGGGCAGCAGGCACCCTGGTCCAGTGTGGTTCATGCCACGAGAGGGTTGGGCTGGCCATGGAAGCCCCCTGAGGGATGTGGAGGCCAAGGGAGGCTGTGTCCCCTAGAAAGGAGCTGAGGCTGAAACAGCCCTGCGAGGAGGGTTGGTGGGCCTCCCGCAGGTCCTGCCCCGCCGGCTGGGGCCCTGTCCTGCAACACAGGCTTTTTTGTGTCACAGCTGGTTTCAACGAGCATGGGTTTTGCCATCAGGGAACTTTATTTGTCCTTCCTCTGTCTTTTTGTGAACTTTCTCTGAGCTCTCTTTGCCAGTCCTTAGAATGTTGGGACTGAAGGAGTGACTGGGTGATTGGCATAACCAAGCGAACTCTGAGATTTGGGCTGAAACTTTAATGTTGTGGCCACTTAGCATCCTTCTCTTAGTTTATTTCATGAGAACATGGCAAAAAATGGGCACTTTGGGGAAAATTAAAATGAAAATTACAGTTAATTTTAACAAATTAAAATTAAGACAAAAATCAACTGAGGCATATACCTAAACTTTTTTGAATTATATCTGGCCTGAGCTTTTAAACTGGTTTGCTTTCAGCCACCTAATCAGTCAGACGCTGGGAGTGCTGGCCCTTCAGGAGTAATACGCAGTGGTGGGGACGGAGGCCTTGGGGCGTTATTTTCATGTTTGCTTCTCTCTCCTTCCCCCTTTTAGGAAAACAAATACAAATAGAAAAGATAAATTCTGCCTCTCAGGGAGCTAGGCACAGCTGATTTGGAGACCAAAGCACATAGCCAGGCCTTCGGGAGCCCCCTTGACAGTGTAGGTGGCTGTTTCCCTCCAAGACGACGCTGGGCCTGCGGGCTTTTGGTTGTCTGTGAGGGTCCTGAGCCCGGCTGGCTCGTGGTGGCTTTGTTCTCACTGGACCCCAGGCTCCCTCGTCTCCCTCAGCCCTCACTGTACTCTCCTCCATCTCTGCCCAGTGTCCCCTTGCTGCCTTTCCTTCAGTGCTACAACCCGGACTCAGGACCCAGTGTGGTTCCGTGCTGACAGGCAGCTGTAGAGCTGTTGGGATATTACCTTGAAACACAGTGTTCAGGATGACTATCATTTCCTAGCTTTCGCTAAGACTCTGTACTTTCAAAAGGAGGAGTAAAACTTATTGTAACATATTTGTTTTTTACAAAATACAGAAATGACCTAAATGTACTTATTTTTGTTCCATTTGAAATAACATTTATAAAGAATTAGGAAAAGTTGGTCTACGTGTCTTAGTGTTCATTATTTAGTGATGGTCATTAACTGGGGGAGTTTTTTCTTTTCTGTATACAACTACATTCTCAAAGGTTCAAATTAGCTCTTTGAGTTTGTATTCACTTGAGATGTCAGGACTTGTTATTGTGAAGCCATTGTCTTCAGAGCCTTTCCCTAAAAGCCTCTGATTGTGAGTGGGGCCAGTTTTTTCTTTTTTTTTTTTTAATTTTAAATTTTAAAATGCTTACACCATTTTCTTAGAAGATTGCTTCCATAATCTGGTTGTTTAGGTGATGTCTTTGTTCGTTCAGCCTGCTATCATAAAATACCGTAGGGTGGATGATATGTAAATAACAGAAATTTTTTGCTCACAGTTCTGGGGGCTGGGAAGTCCAAGATCAAGGTGCCAGCGGACTTGGTGTCTGGTGAGGGCTGCTCTCTGCTTCACAGATGGTGCCTTCTTGCTGTGTCCTCACCTGTTGGAAGGGGTGAGGGGTCTCACTTGAACCTCTTTAAGAAGGGCACTAACCCTATTCCTGAGAGTCCATAACTTAATCACTCCCCAGAGGCCCCACCTCTTAATACTGTCACATTGGGTATTAGATTTTAACACATGAATTTTGGGGGGGACGCCAACATTCAGACCACAGCAGCTGCTAAAGCCAAGAGAATACCTTTCATTATAAGAGCTAATGGTTTTCTTTCAATTAGTTTGCATTCATAGCCAAGGGTATTCCTTTTTAAATACCTGTGAGTTTTCCTAGGAAATATGTAGAAATTGGATGTTCATTAACACTGTGTTTCTCAGTGACTTGTTGATTCAGTAGGGTTTGTGAAATGCTGTTGGAGTTTCAGGCAAGGATGTGGAGTCTGTTCTGAGCGCTCTTAGGGTTTCCATGTGTTGTCCTGAAAGCCTTTCTCACCTCTTCGCATCTAGGGTAAGGCTGTTTTGAGGGGAAGTTCCTCCCTCCCTGTTAGATAGTGTGATGCAGAATTCTTGACGCTCTTCATTTTCACATGGACTGAATCCAAATCAGGTGGGGCTGATTCTTCCAGCCCTGTCTCCTCATCCCGGTCTGACACTACACAACACAAACCTTCCTGCCGCAGGCTCACCGAGGTGATGCCTGGCCCTGTCTTTGCCTGAACACCTGCAGTCTCGATGTGGCTGTGCAGGAGTGAAGGCGGCCTTCGCCCCACATCTCTCTCTCATGTGCTTCCATAGCACTGCCTTGTTTTTGTGAAAGGATCGGGGAGGGAGGAAGGCAAGGTTAATTTTTTCTTTCTGATGTACTAGTGGATAAAAAGAGTTTTAGAACATTTGAGGAGGCCCTAGGGGAAACTGGAGACATGGAAAGCAGAGGTTTTCCTTGGTAAACCAGAGAGATGAGGAGTTTTAGTTTTTGTAGTGCCTGATGCATTGTGCGTGTTTAAAGCCGAGTCCTTGATGGTAATGGTGGCTCTGATGATGGTGGGGATGGGAGGTTAGGATCCTCTTAGAGATGTTTAGTGGGTGCTGCAGTGAGCCCAGTTTTCTGAGTGACAGGGACTAGGGTGTGACTGCTAAAGAGGGGGTCAGATCTTCAGTGCCCTTTATCTCTGGTGGGCTTCTCATCCTTGGTCTTGCAGCATCAGGATGGGGCCAGGGTGCCTGGCCTGGAGGGGTGGACTTGGGCCAAGGACTGCAGGGCACAGATGTCCTCTCAGTGTGGCCCTCAGCACGGGGAGCCCTGTGGCCTTGAAGCAGATGCTTCATTCGAGGCAGGTGGTTCTTTTCTGAATACAGACATACACATGAGCATCCCCAAAGGCTGTTTTTGAGAGATGGTGTCTGTCTCCATGTCCAGGCTGTTGCAACAGGATGATAAGGTGCAGAGGCCGTCTGACAGCTGGAAGGGTACAGAGGCATCTCTAAGCAACAGCACCGATGGAGGACCCCGCCTGGAAGTGCTGACACCCCACCATGGTCCTCCTCTGTCCCATGCATCCCAGCCTTTAGGAGATGCACCAACAGGCATTTGGGTGGCAGGCTGGAGCTCAGTGGGGCTGCCCCCACTTGGGCCCCTCTGTAGCTTCTGAGAACAGTTGAATTATCTATCTGTTTTCACATCTATCTGTGATTTGGTTCCCTTTTGTTCTTCTCCAGTCTTCGGTAGGATTTGGTAAAACGTAATTTCCTGATGGTTCAGGAAGGCAGGGGTGGGGCTGTGTCCATGCTTGCACAGTCTACTGTGAACAGCTGAGCTCACTGCTCTGTGACTTGCTTGGTGCAGCTGAGGCTCAGGGAAGAGCTGGGGTGTCCTGGGGTGAGGGAGCAGCAGCACCAGCAGGACCCCATGCCCCAGCTGCTGCAGGGACCATCCTGGCCCGAATGTGTTAGAAACTAGGAGGGTATCTGGGGTGGGGACACATCCCGCTCTTGCTTTGTGTTCAGGCCCCCAGCCTTTCTGTCATGACGTCTTGATGTCTCCCTACTCAGCTGCTAGCACTTGTGCTGAGGGAAGCAGTCACAAGGCCCGGTGACGCTGGCCTGAGCATGGATGTGGCTTTCTTGGTTCTTGGCTGCAGTTTCCTTGAACTCTCTGTGGTCTGCAGGACCTGATGCATGAGAATCACATGTGCGGAGGGTGTTTCTTGTGTTTATCAGTGTTTCCATTTCTTTAGAAGTTACATGGATGCTGTTATGAGTGGATTTAATGGACTGATTTGCATGGGTGTGGCCTCAAGGATTGCGTTTTCTAAGGAGATAGTGTTTTTAATGCCTTAGCCAGGAGATTGCAGGGGGCCGCGGGCCACATGTGTGGTTCTCTGGGATGATTCCGCTCTGGAGCTCTGCTAAGAGACGTTATTTCAGACTTTAGTACTATCTTCATGAAAAAAAGAACAACGTAGGTCTCCGTTGAGTTGCTCATGTCACCCGAGAGAGCATGGCTTTGGTGCTCCTCACCCATGTCCAGATCAGAGCATTTAGGCTTCACCTGGGAAATGGGCAGGGGCAGGAGCTGGGAGATCACTGCCCAGGGGTGGCTCTGTGCCCAGGGGTGACCCGGACTGGGCCCACTGTCTCCTGGGGCTGGGGTTGCTTCCTTTCATCAGGCCCTGTTTCTTTAGAAAGATACTGGGCTTTGACTTTTGCTTTCTGGTGGCACCTGGCCCTGCAGCTGATGGAAATTGGCAGAGCAGAGGACTTCACTGGGACGGTGAGCAGTGGGGCGGCCCTGTGTTTACAGGCAACCCCAGACCCTCTTACGATGGAAGGGTAGGGCAGGGCAGCTGGCCTTCACCTGGATAGGAACAGCAGGTGGCTGATGTATCTGAGTTGGTATATTCATTCAGAGACATTGGTTAAAATTACTTGTCAATATAACATCTTTACCATTGTTTTCTTCAAAGCCAGATTCTGTATTTTCTGATTTTATGTAAACTAAATACATAGCTTTCTTAAATACAGATGACCTCTGCCTTCACCGTTTCTTTGGATATCTTTCAAGTCAGTTTTACACACATGCTCTCCGGAAACAGAACTCAGCCAATGGGGAACCGAACCTACGCTTTTGGTAGAATCTCAGCCTTGGGTGGGAGCCTGGAGGCCCTGAGCCCCATGTGACACCTGCTCCGGAATCCTCCACCAGTGGCTTTTGAAATGTGGTTAGTGGCTGGATCTCACTCCTGCCTTGGATGCTTATGGAATCTTCTGGATGGACTGAGCTCAGAATCTCATTGAATACTGTGGTCCTGTCAGTCTAAACTTTGTACATAAAAATCCATGGGAATCTCATAGCAGCTGCTGAGGATTTGGAGAACTCCCTTAGAAAAATAAAAGGAATTTATTTTTTCCTATTTTACATAGTGGATATTTAAATTTTGAACATCAAATGGTAGTTTTGGATTTTAAAAGCTCAGCGTGAATAAACTTTGAGCTCAGATGCAGCTGTTTTTTAGTGTGTCAGTTCTAATAGGTGTCATTTGATGTTTGCACCGGGGGGTTGGACAAAGGTCGGTGTGAGAATCTCAGGGATAACTGGGCTGCTGCAGGGGTCAGACAAGGCCTCCTGTAATAGGGATTTTAGGACACTGATGGAATGAAGGGAAGCAGGAGGAGAGGGTAACAAGTAGAGGCTGCCGCTGCCCCAGTTGTATTAGAGGGTGGTGAGGGAGGTGGTGGAGAGGAAGCTGCATGGGCCTCCAGGAACGCACTGCACTGGCTTTGAGTCGCGAGAGAGGTGCCATGGGAGGTCTAGAAACTGTGCATTTGGGGACTGAGATAAAACATGTCCAGCTGGTGGCACGGACCAAGCCAGCCGGGAGCGGAGTTGTCTCTCTATGCTTGTCTGGAGTACCTGCCTGTGCTCTCTGAGCAGCCTCTGCACCTGGCTGGTGGGCGGGGCTGAGCCTCACTTCCAAGGCCGCAGATTCCCTGGCTTTCGGTGTGCTGGGGGATGCCTTCTGCATGGCCTGGCTTTCCTGGGATTTCCAGACCAGATCCACCTCTTTCTCCCCTTTTTCTTTGTCTTTCTGCCCCCGAAGAGATAGCAGTGTACAAAAACAAGCCAGCATTTCTTGTTCTCTTGCTATTTGCAACTTGTCCCGAGCCTGGACTGGGTCCAGTCCACTCATTTATTCTGCCATGGCCGAGTCTGCAGATCTCAGCCGAAGCCAGTTATCCTGCCTGGCTTGCTGTGTTCCTGGAAAGCTTTGTCACGCACAGCCAGGGGCCACTTTGGGTGCATCCTGTCTCCCCCGTCGCCGTATGTTTGGGAGCAGAAGTTGGCTCTGGTCAGATATGTGGATGTGCTGTTAATTTATCCTCATTCTTGGAAGCAAGTTGGGAGCTCAGAGGAAAGGAAGAGCCACAAAATGTCAAACCCAGCAGCAGCCATCTGACTCGGTTGCTCACCGCTATAATATGTGATTAAGATGGAAGTGTTTGATTTCCGCGCTTGCCAGATTTAGGCCTCATTTTGTTTACTCCCGTGAGTCCTGATTTCTTCCTGTTAGAGAGAGGAAGTTTGCAGTGATAACCGGCTTGCAGTGGGGTTTTCTGTGAATGGAGCTTTTATTGGTGCAATGGGTGGCGTGGGAGTCCCCACCGGTTAGTGGCTTATGCAGGGTGTGAGTTTCTCTCAAAGTGGACGTTTTCCGCCTTCCCAGAGCCAAAGCGTTGATTTTGCCGGTGAGTACAGCTGCGTCTCACGTGCACCTGACAGCAGTGTCTCCGAGCCTTGCCATTTCCTCCACTCCTTCCCTTGGAGCCGTTTGTGTGACAACCTGCTGTTCAGTAAAACCAGTTTAGTGGAGTGGGTGTGTGTTAATTCTAGTCCATGTGTTTAAAAATAAGTTTGTATGATGAGAATGGCACTTTACCCCGTGGTCTTCCTCTTAGTAACTCACAGCCCTAGTCCAACCATGAGAAAAACATCAGACAAATTCCAGTAGCCACGCATCCTACAATCTACTCTTGCCAGGCCCACTCGATATGCCAAGGTCATCAGAAACAAGCATCCTTTGAGAAACTGTCACCACCAGGAGGGATCTCAGGAAATGCGACACCTAAGTGTGATGTGGAATTCCTGGATGGGATCCTGGATGGATCCTGGAATACAGTAAAAGACATTAGTGGGAAACTTCAGGAAATCCTAAACTCTAGAATTTTAGTTAATGACAGTAATGTCAGTATTGGTTCCCAATTGTGACTAACATACCGTAGTAAGGCAGGATGCTAATAATAGCGGGGAATGTGCAGGTGGTATTGGTAGGGTATATGGCAGCTCTCTCTACGGTCTACTCAAGTTTTAATAAAATTTGTCAAGAATTTAAAGTTCACAAAATGAAGTACATTTACAGATAGTCTCTTTTGCTTAATGTTTGTTCATGAATGGGTGTATACTGTAGTTACTTGAGCACCTAGCTTTTACAGTTTTTCCTTTGGGGACTCTTTTTTTATGGTTGTGCATGGATGTGATAGAGTAACTTAACAAGTCATTATTGGTGGACAGGGAGTTTGTTTTCAGCCTTTCCATTGTTGTTATTATAAATATGTAGACTTGAGGAGCGCCCATGTCTAAGTGAACTTTTTAACTGAGGTATCATAGGCATCCAGGAAGGTGCAAGAATCATGACTGCTTAGCTTGATGAACTCTCCCAAAAGGAAGATGCCTGTAACTGCTACCCAGATTGCGAAATGGGACATCCCAGTACCCAGAAGCCCCGTATGTGTCCTCTCTCAGTTACTGTACCCTCACTCTCACACCCTCTAGATACCACTTTCTCTAGCTTCTAACATGAGTTTCTCCTGGTTTTGAACGTCATATAAATCACATAATACTTATTCTTATTGTCTGGATTATTTCACTTGACAATATGTTAGATTTATTGATATTGTGGCTTGTAGTAGTTTCTTCATTTAATGGGTATATAATATTTCATTGTATGAATATATCACAAATTATTTATTGGTTCAGTTGCTGATGACATTTTGGTGGTTTCCAGTTTGGAATTAAGTATAATGCTACTGTAACATTCTTGTATATTTCAATTGGTTCATATAAGTATGCATTTCTTTTGATAAGGTGTATGTGTGCCAAACAGTTCTTCAAATTGATTGTACCAATTTACACTCTGACCTATAGAATGTTGCTCTGTCCTTGCCAATACATGGTACTGTAATTCCTTCTCATTTTAACTATTGTAGTTTCATTTGTATTTCCCAGATTACTAAAAATATTGAATACCTTTTCATACGTGTATTGACCAACTAGATGTCTTCTTTGGTGGAGAAGTTTCTATTCATTTAAGAAATTGGTTTGTCTTTATTTTTCTTACTGAGTTGTAGGAGCTATTTCTATAGACTGGCTATGAGTGAGCTTTTGTTGTTTGTTGCTATTTTCTATCAGTCTGTGTGCTGCGTTTTCCCTTTCTTAATGGTGTTTTTTTTTTTTTTGCTGAACAGATGCTCTTAATTTTAATAGTCCAATTTAATAGTTTTATCTATGCCTATTTGAAGATATTCTATATTATTTTTGATAAACTTCATTGTTCTATCACTCATTTAGATCTATGATTCACTGGGAATTTTTTTTTTTTTAATATGGTGTGAGGTAGGGATTGAGAGTTACTTTTCCATTTGGAAATTCAGTTGGCCTAACAGTATTTATTTAAAAGAGTCATCCTTTCTTCTCTGCTATCCAATGCAACTTTGTCATAAGTGAAATAAATTATATAAATGGATCTGTTTTTGCACTTTATTCTAGTTCATTGGTCTATTTGCATATCTGTGTACCAGTGCAACACTGTCTTAACTAATAGATTTGCAATTAACCATAGTATTTAATAATGTGGGTCTTTCAACTTTTTAAAACTTTTCAAAGCTTGTTTTGGTTCTTTTTAGCCCTTTGCCCTTTGCATTTCCGTATGAATTTTTTTTTTTTTTGAGATGGAGTCTTTCTCTGTCTTCCAGGATGGAGTGCGGTGGCACGATCTCGGCTCACTGCAAGCTCCGCCTCCCGGGTTCACACCATTCTCCTGCCTCAGCCTCCCCAGCAGCTGGGACTACAGGTGCACGCTGCCACGCCCAACTAATTTTTTTGTATTTTTAGTAGAGGGGGGGTTTCACCGTGTTAGCCAGGATGGTCTTGATCTCCTGACCTTGTGATCCACATGCCTTGGCCTCCCAAAGTGCTGGGATTACAGGCATGAGCCACTACGCTTGGCCTCCATATGAATTTTAAAATCAGCTTTTCAATTTCAACAGAATACCTGCTGTGGTCTCAGTTGGGATCCATTGATTTGCAGATGAAATCAGTTTATTAGGAGTCTTCTAATCTACGAATATGCTACGTCTCTCTATTTTTTTCGAGCATCTGTAATTTCTTTTGATCATATTTTGTAATTTTCAGTATAGAGGTCTGTTTTTTTTGTTTGTTTGTTTGTTTTGAGATGGAGTCTTGCTCTACTGCCCAGGCTGGAGTCCAGTGGCACAATCTCAACTCCCTGCAACGTCCACCTCCCAGGCTCAAGCAGTTCTCGTGCCTTAGCCTCCTGAGTACCTGGGATTACAGGCACATGCCACCATGCCTGGCTAATTTTTTCTATTTTTTGTAGAGATGGGGCTTCACCATGTTGATCAGGCTGGTCTCGAACTCCTGACCTCAAGCAATCCGTCCACCTCAGCCTCCCAAAGTGCTGGGATTACAGGCATGGGCCACTGTGCCTGGCCTAGGGGTCTTTTATTTCTTTTGTTAGATTTACTTCTAGGTTTTTGGTGAGTTGGGGGGTTATGCTGTTTTGTTTTTGAAATTTTATTTTTGTAATGTTTAGAAGCACAATTAATTTTTGTATATTTATCATGTCTCCAGATACCTTGCACAGTGTTTATTATTATACTAGTTATCTATATATTCTTTTGGGTTTTTAATGCATATTGTCTATGGATGGTGAATGTTTCATTTCTTATTTGCTAATTTTTAAAACTTTATGTCTTTCTTGCTTTGCTGCACTGCCTAGGACCTTCAATCAAATAGTAATAGTAGGCATCTATATCAGTTGTTGGTAGTAGTAGGCATCTATGTCTTATTCTAATATCAAGAGAAAAATTTTTAGTATTTCATCATTATATATAAAATTTGCTATAAGTTCTGTGTAGTCTATGAGATTAATGCAGTTTACTTTTGTTCTTGGTTTGCTGAGTTTTTCTGATAAGCAAGTGTTAAAATATTAGATGGAGTCATGTGAAATTGCAGATATTTGATCTTTTTCCATCTACAAAAAATGGTATTTTCATTTGGTTCAACTTAATATATTAGACTTTTTCTGCATCTGTTAATAGTCTTACGCTTTTTTCTTTATTTTATTGTGTTGAATTTTCTGATTGACTTGAATGTTAAGTCAACCTTACACTTCTGTAATAATTATTATAATGTGTTATTCTTTTTATATACTCTTGAATTTACATTGCTTATAGTCAAATTAATTTTTACATCTAAAGATATGAATGAGATTGACATGTGTTATTTTTTCTTGAAATGCTTTGTCACATTTTAATATTAAAGTTATACTAACCTCTTAAAATGTGAAGTTGCTTTCTTTTTCTATTCCTAGGATTGCCAAAATTTTTCTGTAGAGAGTCAGTAAAGACTTCATGCTTTGGGGACCACATATGGTCTCTATTGCACGTGTTTTTCCCTTTTTTCTTTTCTTTTTTTTTTTTTTTAACAACCACTTAATGTAAAATCCCATCTTATTTTTCAGGTTGTATAAAATGAAGCCACAGATTGTACTTGGCCCATGGGCCATAGTTTGCTGGCTCCTGTTTGATTCTCTTGAAGAGTTTATGTAGGAAAGATGCTATTTCTTTCTTAAATTGGGATGGATTTGCTTGTGAAACCTATCTTGGAGTTTTCTTTATGGAAAGATTTGTAAATTACACCCTCAACTGATACAGGACTATTTAGATTTTTAAGATTTTCTTGTGTCAGTTTTTGTGTGTTTAGTTTTTCTTGGAATTTTTTACATTCCATCTGCATGTTCAAATGTATTGAAATAAAGTTGTTTAAATAGCTTCTCATTATCTTTGTAATGACTGTAGGATTTGTAGTGTCATCCCCTTTTAAATTCCTGATATTGTTTATTCTCTCATTTTTCCATCGTTGGACTTGCTAGGAGCTTATTTATTATATTCATATTTTTAAAGAACTGTGTTTGGTTTTCTTGATTTTTTTAAATTGAATTTAAAAAAATAAATTTCTGTTCTTATTGCTATTATTTTTGTTTTTGGGATTTAATTTGCTGGGGTTGTTGTTTTTACTGATTAAGGTAAATATTTAGATCATTGATTTTTTTTTTCAGACTTTCTTCTGTAATCCACGTGCTTAAAACTATGAATTTCCACCTATGTATGGCTTTCGCTAGATTATGTGAGCTTTTTAATGTCATTTTAATTATAATTTGGTTTAGAATATTATCTAGTTTCTTTTTTTGACTCGTGTTAATGCGAAATATATTTCTTAATTTCAATGATTTATGAATTTGCTAGTATTTTGCTTTCATTTTGTTATTGATTTCTAGTTTAATTTCACTGTGGTCACTCATTTTATGTAATTTCAGTTTTTAGAAATTCTTTGAATTTTGCTTTATTGATTATATGGTCAATTTTGTCAACATTTTATGTATACTTGAAGAGAAGAAGTCAGCCGTGGAGATTTGCCAGTTCTACATGTCCATTTAATCAAATTAATCATTGTGTTCAGATCTCCTTTACTAATTTTACTGTCTGCTTTTCTGTCACATAGTGGGAATGGAATGTTAAAATCCCCCTGATGTAATTGTGGGTTGGCATTGTTTCTCTTTTTAGCTCTGTCAGGTTTAGCCTTTGTTTATTTTGAAGCTATTTTAAGCCTAGGCAGATTTAGAATTTTATGCATAAAATTATTCCATAAAATTGGAATAACTGCCTTTTTGTTACTGTGAAATGTCCACCTTTCCCTCTTGTATCCCTTCTTACGCTCAAGTCTGACTGCGGATTCTGTGAGGACTGGTCAGGTCCGTGTTGCCCTCGCTGCTGGCACGGGGCTCTCCTCACCCCCACGCTCAGTCTGGCGTTCGTTTCCCAGGGTCCCAGCTGTCCAGTGCTGCTCCACTCCTCAGCCTCTAGAGGAAACGCGGGTCGAGTGTGCCCTCTTTCCACCTCCCTTCTCTCCCAGGCCTGGGCTCCTCGTGCATCCCCGTGTTTTAGATTGCATCCTGTCCTCTGTGTTCCTGGCTAGAGGGTTAGTATGGCCTGCTGTAGCCCAGAGTGGAAGCTGAGGTTTACCTGTCAGTCCCCGCGCGGTGGGTCCAGTGCAGCCCTGGTGACGTGTCATTGCGGTTCGCTCACCTGGCCTGTGTGTGCTTCCTGAAGGTTTCCCCTGTAGAACTCGCTATCTGGACGGCTTAGTTCACGAGTCCCAGCTTGCTTTCCAGGCTTGCATTCATCTTTATGTTGCAGTAAAATAACTGCTGGGCATATTTTAAAGTGGACTGAAATATATCTGCAGCCTTGAGCAGCTCTTATAGCACTTTTATTCAGATATTTTATGAGGTGATTTATGTCACACCTTATAAATGCTCTAAAATCTCCCTGACCAGAAATGCAGTGGGCAGGGCCACCCCACCCCTTCCTGCTTGTCTTCCCTCCCCCATCCTGCCTCCTTCTTGTGGCTTTTACCGTTTCCCCCTCGAATATGAAGGAAGAATTCATTCCACATTTAGCTCGAGGAATCATGTGCAGGATGTTGCATTTCATGCCATCAACATCACGACGGTGCTGGCCACGCTTTGCTCCGATGGCCCATCAGCCCCGCTTGCCTCCTGGGCAGGCTGAGAGCTTCACTTGGCCGCTCTGACTCTCAGTATGTCCTCTGGGCTGTATTCAGGGATATCTGCCTTCCTCTGCACTCCACATTTTGAGCAACCAAGGCCAGGCAGGTTGGGAATGCGCACGCACAGGGCAGCAGGTCTGTGTCAGGAGCGTGGCATGTGGGGCTGGGGTGGCAGCACAGCCTGTCCTCTTCAGTGGCCTTTTTGGGATGGAGAAGGCTGAGGGCGAGATCTCTTTTGCCACATTAAACCAAAGTGGTTGGGTTACAAATACCACGTTTAGTATACTACGTTTAAAAGTATATTTTATTCAGTATAATTGCTCACTTAAAACATTTAAAGATAAATATACTTGTATTGACACATTGAATTACAGATAGTCTAGTAAGGAAGCCAGCGACTTTTCTCCCTGTAGAAGGCCAGGCTTCGTGACCAGGGGAATCTTAGCATTATGGGGAAGCAGTTATTTTGTTTGTCAGAATCAGCATCCTCCTCTGAGATAAGAAAACAGAGTGTGAAGGTTGGCCGACCTGTGCCACTTCTGCCACGTGGCTGCCTTCAGCCACTGTGCGGGGTCACTGGCAGCCTGTTCAGTGTTGGTGGAGAAGAGCTTCTTGGAGCGGAAGTCCAGACCAATGTTCGGTGGGGCCAGAGTTCAGGTGTCCTTGGTGAGGCACACTCCTTCCTGTCGCCCTCTTGCAGTCCTGATTGCCAGGTTGCTGGCTGCAGTCCCCAGTGGCCCTCGCTCAGGCCTTTGGAACCAGGCAGGGTTAGCAGCTGCCACTCCCTCGCAGGGTCTCCTGCGACGCACCTCTTCCTTTGGCACAGGGTCCCCCTAGGGCCTGGGTGGACCTCCCCTTCCCGATGCTCCTGTGGAAAGCTGGCAGTTGGGCCACTTGGCACCACTCCCAGTGTCCCTCTGGCTCTCCTGTGGCTCTCCCATGGCTCTCCAGGCAGCTGTACCCGGCCTGCGTGCGGCCTCTGGCCATTGGCTCTGTGGCCGCTGATCCAGGCCCCTCCGTGTGACCGTGGCCGCCTTCCACTAGGCCTCTGCTCCCTTCTCTGAGAAATGGGGCTCCTAAGAGACTTCACCTTATAGGGTTGTCGTGAGGATCAAGTGAGGCAGGCATGGAGCCCAGGGTCTGCTCCTGCCCAGGGATGTCAGCTGCTGTCCTCCTCTTGAGATCCAGAACCCTCTGTAGCCCAGGCCAGGCCCTGAGTGTCTGGCAAGGTTTAGTTTAGTCAGCCTTGTCAGACTCATGCCCTTTTTGATAAATATAAATAACCTGTGTCCTTCAGTGTTTGAAATTTCAGAATAACTTGGACATCAGATCACAAAACAAATGGAGCACGGGTGTCTGTGTGATGCCAGCTTCCCTCCCCCAGCCGGAGCAGGAATGGGGGAGCGAGGAGGAGGGGTGCCTGGTGGGAGGAGGGGTGTGCGGAAAGCTGGAGAGGAGCTGCTGGCCCGCCCTGGCCCCTGCCCTCCCAACCCAAGTTGCTGCTGCAGAGGCTGTGCCTGTCTCACTGAGATCACAGGGCAGAATCAAACTTGTATGTTTTACCTTTTTTTCTCTTTTGGTGATGAGTGATGGTAAACCGTAAAACTCAACTCCTGAGAAAGGAATTTTACTAGCAGATAATGGAGGATTCCTGTCATTCCAATAGGAGGACCCGCCTTTGGGGTCTGCACAGCTGGTAGGGTCCCCATGGACCCCTTCTGAGTCCTTCTGGGAGTGGGCTGGCCCAGGATCGGCTGGCGGGGAGGTAGCTGCACTGGGGGGAATGTGGGGGGTTGGCATTGCAGGACCTTCCGTGCTGCCTGCCTCCATCTGGGGCCAGGAGTTGGCCCTGGGCTCTGCCTGTGGGTCCTGGGTGTGCTGCTGCTGCCTGGTGGCCTGGGCCTGGAGGACGGAGCTCAGCTTACACTCCCAGCCTTTCAGGCAGGTTCGCCGCAGCCAAGTGGTTTCTTAAAAAGAATTCCTCCTCCCTTGATTAATTTCTGGCATGCGGCTTCGGGGAGCTCTTGCGTCAGTAAATCGTCATAAACCCCCAGTTGTCTGGATCAGACATAAACACCAAGCCCAGCTCCACCGCTCCTGACTCTCGGCCAGGGCTGGCCTGCCCTCTGAGCTCCGGGCTGGGCTGCTGGAGATAAAGAGGGCCGGCGGGCGCCCGAGGGGTCAGGCGTGTGGCTGCGCCCGACAAAGTCCTTTTCTCAGAGGTGCCGAGCCTGGCAGGTCGGATGTGTGCTGTGCTGGCTGGGGGAGGATGCCGGGCACAGATGTGATTTATTTCCTGAAATGTTGGAGGATAGGATGTTTTCCTCGTTGGGAGTGTTTGCCTCCTTCCAGTGGGCATTCTGTAGGGGTTAAGAAAGATCCCTGTGTGTGAGGCTTGCACAGTGTTACATTCAGGTCTGGGAAACTCAGGGGCTGGACAGCAAGTACCTCACTGTCCAGATCTCAAGGACAGAATGCCTTACAGAATGCTTCCTGTTGCCCACAGCAAACCTCATCGTAAGGCCTTTTCAGCAGCGTGTGAGATCGTCAGGAGGTCCCCGGACTGCATTCATCCTCCCCTTGTTTTTGTAGAACATTTTTCATCTGGGGTACCCTTGAAGAGGCCAGAAGCCTGGGAGCTGGGCTCCCCACAGTTCTGGGTTACCGGGAAACACATTTGGGCCAGCGCCAGGGCTCCTCCAGGGTGGCTGGAAGAAAGAACTTGGGCTTCCAGTCGTTTCAGGGCTGATTCAGGCATTTGGCAAGTATTGATTGAGCCCCTGCTATAGGTGGATGGTGGGAACACGTGGCTTTCAGGGTGTCATCCAGCTTACATTGCTCAGGGCGGGGACCAGCCACTGGCAGATGTGGAGGGATGTGCAGGGAGGGGCCTTGTGGACAGGGCCAGGCATGGGCCTGTACAGACATTCAGAAGAAATGGCAGCCACCCCAGGCCCCTGGATGGTGTGTATGTGGGGAGAGCATGGGAAGGAAGACTGTCCAGGGGCCTCTGCTGGATGTTAGCTTGCAGGGAGCAGTGTGGGCCAGGAACCAGGCAGGGCTTGGCCATGCCCATGAACTTGGCCAGGGTGTCTCTAGGCTTGCTCTGGGTTTCCGAGGGCCTGCAGGGCACAGGCACGCCTTGGGAAGGGTGTCAGGCCCTGGTTCTGAGTCCCATCCTGTAAGCCAGGCAGTCTCTCTCGGAAAGCCCTGTAGGCAGAAGGGCAGTGCCAGGCCAAGTCTGGGCTGGCTGCTTGGGGGCTAGCTTCTGATTTCGAGATTGCAGTTTCGATTTGTTTTCTGCCTATGCACATAAACTGTGGTATGAACCAAATTTAAGGGAGTTTCATGAATGAAAAAAATTCCAGGCTGTCTACGATAATTAACTTTGTGTGTAAAATTGAGAAAAGACTTCCATATTGTAGCTGAGGGGCAGAACAACTGAGTTTCACTCGCTGGACACCTGGGCTCTGCAGGGCAGGTTCTGAGGGCAGGGGACCTGGGCCCCAGTTTCTGAGCTGCATGGGGGTACCCCCCAGCCCCTGGGGAAGGGGAGGAACGTTCATCGGGCCCCGGCTTACCTTTTTCATGCCATTGGCTCAGCTGAGCCCTGGGCCACTCCGTGGGAAAGGCACACCCTCCCTCACAGGTGGGTACGGCCAGGCTCCCAGGGTAAAGCCGGGTGCCCCAGGAAACCCAGCTGCCAGCAGAGCCGGGCGAGGCTGCCGCCTTCTGACCCCAGGCTCTTGTGGCTTCCTTGGGGCTCTGCTACTCAGATTCTGAAACATTTGTTCAGCGAAGGCAGTTAGTGAATCATCCTAGTCAGGGTTTTTTTCCAGAAACAGGTGCACCGCCAGTGAGTGATGTGGTCTCACTCAGGCTGTGCCTCTCGTGCCTGCACTCATGAGCTGGGAAGGTCGTACCCCTGGGCCTGTTTTGCACTTCTCTTTAGCAGTATGACAGGGGTGACCTCTGTGTGCTTGGGGGTAGCATGTGAACTGCCCCACAGGCTCCCGTCAGCATTCAGAGAGGCCTCAGTGTGGTGGATGTGGGGGTCTCGGACCAGAGAAGCAGCCAGCTGCTGGCTCGCTGGGATGCCCATGGCCCCAGAACTCTCTAGCAAATCATACAGAGTTTAAAACATACTGCCATCTGTTGTTTTCTTCCAGCTCCTTGCTTTGCCATTTATTATGCCTTGAAGATTATTTCATATCAGTTAATAAAGCAATCCCTGATTCTTTTAATAAATAACGTATTTCTTTTTAATTCTTGAAGTAACACTTGGATGTTGTTTCAGTCTGTCTACCAACATGTATATTAATTTCTTTGTTCATCATGCCTTTTTTATTATGGTAAAATATACATAGCATACATTTATAATTCTAAGCATTTTCAAGCACACAGTTCAGCGGCAGTAAATATTTTCCCATTGTTGGGCAACCATCACCACCATCCATTCCCAGAACATTTTCGTCTTCCCAAACAGAAACTCCATACCTAGTAAACAATCCTGTTTCCCTCCCGCTAGCTGCGGCACCCACCATTCACCATTCTGCTTTCTCAGCGAGTCTGACTCCTCTAGGGCCCTTCTGTGAATGGACTTGTATCGTATTTGTCCTTTTGTGTGTGGCTTCTTTCACTTGGCATAATGCGTCAGGGTTCACTTGTATTGTGGCATGGTCAGAATTTGGTTCGTGAAACTTTTAAGGATGCGTAATCCGTTGTGCGCATGCATCACATCTTATTTATTCCATCTGTTGATGGACTTTTGGGCTGTCTTAACTTTTTGGCCATCGTGACTAATGCTGCTGTGAACATATGTGTACGCACGTCTCTGAGTCCCTGCTTTCACATCTTTTGGGTATATACCTTGGAGCAGAATTGTTGAATCCTATGATAATTTTGTGCTTAATTTATTATTATTATTTTGTTCATTAAGATGGAGTCTCGCTCTGTCGCCCAGCCTGGAGTGCAGTGGTGCAATCTCGGCTCACTGCAACCTCCGTCCCCCGGGGTTCAAGTGACTCTCGTGCTTCAGCCTCCCGAGTAGCTGGGACTACAGGCACCCGCCACCACGCCTGGTTAATTTTTGTATTTTTAGTAGAGATGGGGTTTTGCCATGTTGACCAGGCTGGTCTCGAACTCCTGACCACACGTGATCCACCCGTCTCGGCCTCCCAAAGTGCTGCGATTACAGGCGTGAGCCACCGCGCCCAGCCCTGTGTTTAAGTTTTTAGAAACCACCAAAGTGTTTTCCACAACACGGCACCATTTTATGTTCCCGCCCACCATGTACGAGGGTTCCAATTTCTTCACATCCTCACCAATATTTTTTATTTTCCAATATTGAAATAATAGTCATCCTACTGAGTGTGAATGGTATCTTATTGTAGTTTTGATTTGTATTTGCCTAATAATTAGTGATGTTGAACATCTTTTCATGTAGTTATTGGCCGTTGTCATATTTTCTTTGGATAAATGTCTATTCATGTCTTTTGCCCATATTTGAATTGGGTTGTTTTTTGTTGTTGTGTTGTAGGGGTACTTCATGTGTTATAGATATATAATTTGCAAATATCTCCTTCTATTCTGTAGGTTGTCATTTCACTCTCTTGATGGTGTCCTGTGGTGCACAGAAGTTTTTCATTTTGATGAAGTGCAGTTAATCTGTTTTTTGTTGCTTGGCCTTTGATGCCATATCTAAGAAGCCACTGCCAAATCCAAGGTCATGAAGATTTCTCCCCTGTGTTTTCTTCTATGAGTTTTATGGTTTTAGTTCTTAATATTTAGATCATTGGTCTATTCTGCCTTAAGTTTTGCATATGGTATGAGGTAGGGGTTCAACTTCATTGCTTTGCCTGTGGCGATTCAATGGTTCAGCACCATTTGTTGAAGAGGATGTTGCTTGCCTTTAGCTGCTGTAAGAGAGCACGTGTCTTAGAGGAAAGATCTTGCTCATTTCTGAAGTTGTGCTTTGGAAGTGTCTGAGCTGCGGTTGTTCTTTCTTCCCAGGTCGGTGTAGATTCTGCTCTTCCTAAGCCAGGGCACTGCAGCCATATTCAGTCTCTTGTTCATTGGCTCCCATTCCTGCTGCTGCATCCCTACAGCAGCACCTCGCCCACGCCCCCTTCTGTTGTGGCCTCCTCTCCAAGGGATGGCGAGTTTAAGAACAACTGACCAGGGTTTCCACAGGAGACAGAGAACAGGCTGCAGCGTGGGCTCCCAGTTGTGCTGACTGTGAGCTGTGGTGCCTCGTGAGTGGGGCTTTCCCGACCACCCTGTCACCACTTGCATCAGAGTCCTGCGTGGTATCTGCCTGGGGGTCCTGAGTGCTCTGGCTGCTGCACTGAAGTGGGTGGGCTGCTTAGCAGGAAGCCACAGCGTGCCACGGAGGCACTTTGGCTTTGCTTGGCCCCTGGAGAGCAAACACATAATGGCAATAGGCTTTAAAGGGATTAGGATTTATTTACTTTATCTGAAGGAGTTTAAAAATTGCTATTGTTCTCTTGCTTTTAATTTTCACTCTCACCAGCCTTTCTGTCCCGGATACTGTGCAGTGAGGGCCTCTTTCTCCATGTTAAGTTCGCATTGCTGAGTTGTGGCAGGATTGGTTTTCTCATAGGATGGCTCAGGGCTGTGTTTCTTTCAGCTAATTGTGGCTACATTTTAGCCTCTGTATGTCCAATTTGGGTTTCAAATTCAGGATTGTCCAAGTACTCTATGTTGGAAAATATTTTCCAGAGACCCCAAATTTCTAATTTATGTGCGTTAGCTACTTTTTAATTTTTTCAGCTGCTTTCTAGTTTCACACCTTAAATTGTGCTAATCCTGCGCATTTTAAAAGTCACACCAGCCTTTGTCAGTGTTTCCTCAGCGCATACTATAGTGCATGTGGCCCCATTCAGATGCACTTTCTGTGGCCTGGATTCTAGGGGAAGCGATAGAGGATATATTTCATTCTGAGATTTGCACTCTTTCTTTTTTAAGTTAAATATTTCAACAGCAATGGATGTTCTTGTCTTTTTTTAGAAAAAATAAAAATGAATGTTTTTGTGGCACTTCTGCCTCGTCGAGTGGTGGCGTTTTTTCCCTGTGCAGGCCCCCGGGTGTGTGTGACTGGCTGCCCCGGGGCCCCGTCACAGGGAATGCTGTCGGAGCTCTCGCCGGCATCTTCCTCCTTAAATCCAGATCGGGCGGAGACATGAATTCAGCATTACCTCTCCCACGTCCACGTGTGAAGAAGCACTTTCCAGGCTCACACACCTAAGTCGCTGGCCTGAGCTCCCGGACGCCTCCTCTCTCGCCTAGTACTGCACAGCATCTGGCACACACAGGCTCTCTGAGGATCTGCCCCATTTATTGCTTTGATTTTGTTGGATGAAAGCAGTTTATTAAATAAATGGGAAAATACTCCCCTTCCCCAGTTTCAAAAGTTAAGATGTAGTCTTTTCTTTGCTTAACATCCAACAATGCTGAAAGATGAAAGAAAGGAAAATGCCCTCTTTACCCGGCCTGACCACAGTTAGCCGGGAGGCACACAGTTCAGGGAAAGTCACAGGTGACATTTTGTAGATTCTCAAGCAGGAGCTCTCTCTCTTTCTCTCTCTTTCTCTCTCTGTCTCCCCATGTCCATACCTGTACCTATTACATACACGATAGAACAGCAATGGGATTTTTTTGTAGTTCCATAATATTTCAGTACTTAAAAATCCTCTGTTAATGGGACTTAAATTTTTTGTATAGTAAATAACACCTCTTGCACACATGTCTTTATGTTTGGGGCTGATTGTTCTTATCATTGTTGTTTTGTTAGGATAAAGTCCCAGAAACAGAATTGTGGGGACAAGGGGCATGCATGAGTCACCCTCATCATCAAGAGTGAGCCGTTTGTGGCACATGCACCCCACCCACTGTGCCAAGATGCCTCCACACACCTTGCAGCAGTGCTGGGTTTTGTCTTCAGTGACTGCAGTTCTTTCTGGGCTTCCTGAGAAGGAAGGGCCACAAGAGTCTGCCCAGGTGCTGGGGCAGACATTGGTGACATCGCCAGTCGAAGCCAGGAGTGGGGCCCTGGGTGTGGGGCCGAGTGACAGACCCAGGCTACCCGCACCCGGGCAGGGTGAAGAGTCTGAAGAGTGCTGTCCTTAGGCTGGTTCCCGTCCACACACCAGCACTTAGCCAGTCAAGACACCTCTTGTGAGCATCTGCTATATGCCAGGCTGCTGTAAGCACTGGGGTCTACTGGTGAGCCACACAGGAAAAGTCCCCCACCCATTGCCACAGCCAGTGCCAGTGGGAAAGTCAAACAGTAGATGGGTAAATAAACAACTACATAATGGTAAATATGGCTGGCAGTGATGGAGTCTGCCCTGCACAGGCACTTTGCTAAGTGTTTGCTACATATTTACAGCTGTGATCCTTACAACAGCTTACGGATGGGTCCTACTAACCTTATATCATCCGTATTTTACAGATGAGAAAACAGAGGCATTGAGAAAGGAAGTCACTGGCCCAAGGGGCTGTGCCGAGCAACTGACTCTTAACCAGTGAGCTTGCGCTCTGAAGTGTAAGGCTTTACTCCCCTAGACTTGTCATTGCAAGGCAGGAGAATAGTATCTGGAGACAGGGAGCCTTCACTTCAGCATCCGATTGGTTACAGGCTGAGCCTCCACTTCAGCTCCTGATTGGTTGCAGGCCAAGTCTTCATTCGCATAGGGTGTAACTTCACTTTGGCCCCTGATTGGTCATGAGCCAAGTCTTCATTTACATCGGGTGTAACCAGTAGGAAATCTCTAAAGGGTACTTAAACCCCAGAAGATTTTGCGAGTGGGACTCTTGAGCAGCTTGCTCTGGAGCCTGCTCCTGCTCTGTGGAGTGTACTTTCGCTTAAACAAATCTGTGCTTTCGTTGCTTCATTCTTTCATTGGTTTGTGTGTTTTGTCCAATTATTTGTTCAACATGTCAAGAACCTGGACGATTCACAGTGAAGACCCTCCCCCGTAACAACCAGATGTGCCCTCAGGGATAGATGCTGCCCTGAGAATGATGAAGCCAGTGTCTAGGGGAAGTCCTGGTGTGGGCGGGAGCTGTGATGTTCTGTGCTCTATGGCAAGGCTTTGGAGGGCTTTGACCAGGCCAGAACAAGTAACTATAAAATGTCAGACCTTAGAAGAAAAGCATCGTGTACTCTGACAAGAAGAAGCATGAGTTGGTTGTCACTAAAAGGAAGAACTTCTGAGAACCCAGCAAAGGACCCAGTTAGGTAATTGTTGAAAGCTGCTACTCCTTCAGGGATAATGTAATATTTTTCCAACATTTACACATGTTCACCTTATATAAGATTGCCTCAAAACACAGAAAAATGCAAGCTAATCTTTGTTTTTTTTTTTTTTGAGACGGAGTCTCGCTCTTCTGCCCAGGCCAGAGTGCAGTGGTGCTATCTCAGCTCACTGCAAGCTCCGTCTTCCGGGTTCACACCATTCTCCTGCCTCAGCCTCCTGAGTAGCTGGCACTACAGGCGCCCACCACCATGCCCGGCTAATTTTTTGTGTTTTTAGTAGAGACGGGGTTTCACCATGTTAGCCAGGATGGTCTCGATCTCCTGACCTCGTGATCCACCCGCCTTCACCTCCCAAAGTGCTGAGATTACAGGCGTGAGCCACCGCGCCTAGCCGCAAGCAAATCTTACGAAGCTCAGAGTATCTTGATTTTAGACCCTGTAAGAGACAATAATAAAGCAAACATTATAAGCACATTTTGTTTGTAAGCATAAGTTTAAAAC
Organism: Nomascus leucogenys; assembly: GCF_006542625.1. NCBI lineage: Eukaryota > Metazoa > Chordata > Mammalia > Primates > Hylobatidae > Nomascus > Nomascus leucogenys. The sequence continues at coordinate 139,718,825 of NC_044402.1, read as the reverse complement.
CCTGAATAGAATATTGGGGAAAAGAAAATAACAGTACATTATATAGTTATTCGTTATCAAAGGTTTCATTATAGGACAGTTGTTATACAAGGAAAGCGGTATAAATCGTGTAAATATGAGAAAATTTTGAAAAATAAAAAAGATTAGCAAAATAATTATTTCAGTTTTCATAATTGATTTTAAAATACCCAAGTTGGAGAGAATATGTAGTTCTTACGAGTTGGGGATCATTTGAAAGCAAAAGTGAATCTTTTTCATGGTTGGAAAACTCTAGAGGCCTTGTCTTAACAAGAGCTGTATTCTGAGGTTCATCTTACAGTAGCACGTGTTCAGTATGGCTTGAGATGTCAGCAGTTTCATTAAGATGGGAAGAACCAAAATAAATTCACATAAAAAGACTCAAAAAGATTCCGAAAATTTTATAGATTATCAGAAACCCACTAGAATCAGTGTATTTTGTATTTGCCAATAATTAATAGCTAGAAAAGTTCAACAGCAAAATAGTTTTGATTAAAATACATATTTTTACATAACAAAAGAATCCTACCAATTTCCTTATTTCCATATTTGGCAAATTTAGATTTACCTATGTCGTTTGTCACAGGCTGGTGGAGTTCAGTGTTCCATTCTCTGTAATTCCTTCTAAATTTTTTGTTTGTTTGATTTATCACTTTCTTTTTTTTTTTTTTTGAGACGAAGTCTCGCTCTTGTTCCCCAGGCTGGAGTGCAATGGCGCGATTTTGACTCACTGCAACCTCTGCCTGCCAGGTTCAAGCAATTCTCCTGTCTCAGCCTCCTGAGTAGCTGGGATTACAGGTGCCTCCCACCACGCTGGCTAACTTTTGTATTTTAAGTAGAGATGGGGTTTCACCATGTTGGCCAGGCTGGTCTTGAACTTCTGACCTTGGGTGATCTGCCTACCTCGGCCTCCCAAAGTGCTGAGATTACAGGTGATTTATCACTTTCTCAGCCCCCTTAGTCATTCTCTTTTTATCCCCTCCACACGCATTTATTTTAAATTTTAATTATAAATCTCTAATTAAAGAATTAAACAATACATAGACCTTATCTGCACCATTTAAAGAAATACAATAGCAGTGACCATGTGCTCTGTGAGACAGAGACCATTACAAGGACATTTACGTGTTTGCTTTTCATTCTGTTGTTTCCAAAAAAAAGTTTTATCATACATGCACATGTTTCTAAACAATATGATTTTAGCTTTATGTTTTTGAACTTTATGTAAATAGAATTATACTATATGTTTTCCATTTCGTGGGTTCTTCTTCAGGCAGGACTGTTTTCGAGAACCATGTTTTTGCCTGTAGCTGTCGGTGACTGGGGTTCATTAGTGTCTTGCATTCAATTTTGTGAATTTTCACAACTTTGACTCGTGTTCAGATGTGGCTGCTCTCAAACGTGATGTCGTGGACATTCTTTTGTGTGTTTTCTGGCACACGCAAACTTGGGCCTTTGCCAGGCCCCTGCCTGGGAATGGGAGTGCCGGGTCACGGGTAAGCCACTTTTAACTCTGCGTGACCTCCAGCACGGCCACACCGTCTTACACACAGTCTTCAGGCTGACCAGGGCGCCTTGCTCGGTCCCGGGAGGTGGCCCTCGGCTGGCCTGTGCCTGACCGCCCGCCCGCCTGCTGTGGCTGTCAGTGTCTTCTGACATGGGGCACCCATTTTTCTGTTTGTTATTGGTTTTGTTTTCTTAATCATTTGCAGAATTGATATATCTGGGTGTGTGTGGCTTCCTTCCAGCAGCTAACGGGAGGCTGCGGCCGTGTGCTGCCTTCATCATCACAGCTTCCTACGGCCACTGCTCCTGAAAGTTTCCTATATGTGGATATTACTTGCTTGCTGTTTCTTGTTGAATATCAGATATTCTGGTTTTTTGCTCTTACTTTTCTTCTGGAAGTAATATCCTTTAGAAATTCCTGCAGAAGTGCCGTTTTTTGTTCGTCTGAAAGTTGCCTCCTTTGCCCTTCATTGTTGAATGATCCCTCACAGAAGACAGTGATGGGGAGGCAGCTGCTCTTCCCCAGGGCTCTGAGGATGTGATTGGTTCACTCAATTCCACTGGGGCTGTTCCGTTCCTTGGCAGGAATCTGTTGTGTCTCTCTAGGTGTTTTGCGGTCTTAGTGTTCTGCATTTTTGTAAGCGTTTTCACTTACCCCGTTGATATTTTTTTTGGACTTCCTGAATCTGAAGATTAGTGTCTTCCAATAATAATGGGGAATTTTATTCCTTAACTTTTTTCTTTTTAACTTTTAATTTTGCTGTAATTTCAAACTTACAGAAAATCAGCAAAAAATAGTCCAAAGAATTACTGTTTATTTATATGCATCCTTTTTTTTTTTTTTTTTTTTTTTTTTCAGAATCATTTGAAAGTTAGTGGTAGATGTGATGCCTTCCCCTAACTAATAATCCAGGCCATGTTGCCTCAGATAAGCATGGCCACTCTTCAACTATGTACAGTGAGTAGAGTTGGAAAATAACAGCGAGCCGGCATTGTTCTCTCATCTGTAGGCCTTATTTATGTTTTGATGATGGTCTAGTGATGTCTTGTTATCAATAGCAGATGATAGGCCCTGCAGGGCATTTGATTCTCATGTCCTCCCCAATCTCCTTTGCTCCGGGACAGTCTCCTCGTCATTTTTATGTTTCGTGACATTCACATTTTGGAAGCGTAGGGGCAGCTGTTTTGTAAAATGTTTCTCAGCTTGGGATTTCGGCATGTTTCCTGGTGATTGGATTCCAGTGATGCTGCTGGGCTCAGAGGCCGCTGTGGTATTTCGTTGCTGCTGATGCTGCCTGGAACCTCTCAGGGAAGGTGGTGCTGGCGGGTGTTTCCACTGTGAAGTTACATTGTTTGCTGCATAATTAGCAGGTATCTGGTAGGGAGATAATCTGGGACTGTGCAAACAGCCTGCCACTCCCCGAGCACTGACCCGCAAGTCTCAGCATCATTGATGGTTCTTTGTCTGAGTCTGTTGTTGTCGTGGTGGTGGCTACTGGTCATCTAGTGCCACCATTCTTATTACATTCAGGACGGGAAGCCCTCATTAACCTCAGGAGGTTCTTGGAAACTGACTTTTAAGTGAAATAATACAGAGCAAAACCAAGGTTTTTTTTCTCACCAGTGCACCAGTGTTATAATCAAACGACTGTTGAAGGACTGGCGTTGCTTGAGGACCCTCTGTCGTTGGCTTAAAGTTGCGGTTTCCAAGAACCTATGGACAACGTGAAATGTGGACTCCTGTAGTAAACTTTCTACTGTAAAGAGCTTTCCTTTCCTCCTTATTTATGTGTTTCCTTATTGTTTACTTATATTAGTTTGAACTCATAGATTCCTAAATTATTAACTGGGTTATAACCTTTTATTATCAATATCTATTCTGCTGCCCAAATTGTACCAGTTTGGCCAGTGAGAGCCCCTTCATGCTGGCGATTCTGGCAGGTCCCTCCCGTTTTGGGGCCCTTCTTTACTGTCGTGGATACACAAAATGTCCTAATCTCTCCTGTACTTACCCTGCCCTGGCCTGGAATCAGCTGTTTCTCAAGGCGGCCTGGTTCTTTTCTTGGGGACTGCTATTTAGAAACCAGCTCTCGGCAGCCAGAGCTGTGAATAGATGTGTGTAGATCCGCCCCTGCACCCACACACACTGGCCCCACCCACACACATGGCAGTTCAGTTCCAGCCCAGCCTCACAAAGGCCATCGGCTGGCCTACTCCTTTCACATTTGTTACTCCCTCCTCTGACAACGAGACGTGGAGCTCTCAGAATCCATAATGTACTTACTTATTTGTTCAGTCTCAATCCCAGAATATTCAGAGATTATTAACCTATGCCTCTGCGAAAAAGAAACCCCCAACTAGAGTCCAACAGTCGCTGAAGGCCTATGGTTCAGATACCAGGTCTAAAAGCCACTTTGGCAAGTTGTTATGCACACCCCACCCTGCCCCAGCGTGGTTATGTTACTCATCTGAAATGGGGTTTGGTTATTTGTTTCTGTTTGTGTTTCATTTTAGAATTTTCTCCCCTTTGTACTTTTTGATTTTATTAATTTTCACTTTTGGATTATGTGAAACCCAATTGCAGTTTCAAAAGCCAGAACTGTGTAGGAGCCAGACTTAGAGAAGCGGGTCCCCTACCCCTGCTGTTCCCCTGTCCTTTCCACCCTGTCCCCACGAGCTACCCTTTCTTTCCTGGGTGGCCTTGTGTGCTTTAATTTGCCCACTTTCTTGCACAGAAAGAATGTCCTATAGGGAACTCCTCTTCCCTAGCAGCATGTCCTGGAAACCACGCCACATCTGTCCACAGGCTCCTGCTCATTCTTGTGGACAGCCACGTACACTCTGGAATTCATCCAGCCACTCTCTTACATAGGGCCAATTGGTGTACTGTACAGGGCAGTGGTACAATCACAGCTCACTACAGCTTCCGCCTCGTGGGCTCAAGCAATCCTCCTGCCTCAGCCTCCCAAGTAGCTGGGACTACAGGCCTGTGCCACCATGCCTAGGTAATTTTTTATCTTTAATTTTTTTGTAGAGATGGGGTCTTGCTATGTTGCTCAGGCTGGTCTCAAACTCCTGGGCTCAAGTGATCTTCCCACCTTGTTCCCCCCAAAAAGTGCTGGGATTTACAGGTGAGAGTCACCAGGCCTGCCATCTGAATTGTATCTTCAGAGTTGGTTTATGGAGTGATTTCTATCAAAAGATAAGCAGATTATATCATTTTGTTAGATTTTTCTCAGGATTTCCTGTAGGAAACTTGTATCAGTTTGCATTTCCGCCAGCAGTGTCTGAGCGAGCCTATTCCCACAGGGCTTTGGAGTGGAGTGTATTACTTATTTGCTGATTTGATAGATGAAGGATATTTCATTTTGTAAGGACCTTTTTTCTGTCTTTGTTTCTGGCTTTTCTGTTAGGCTTTTGGTCTCTGTTCCCACAGTTTTTAAGAGTTCTACTGATGTAAGGGATTTTGGCCATTATCTTTCATGTGTATTGCAAGTAACTCCTCGCAGTTTGTCCACTGTATTTTGACATTCTTTTTCATGCTGCTTTCGCCCCGTAAAAGGTTTTTCCTCCATGTATCAAACTTACTGTTTTATTAAATTGCATCTGGATTTTCAGTCCCGGTTGGAAAGCCTTCCTTGACTTCCAGACAGTGTTTTCTTTGAGCGCTTGTACAGTTTTGTTTTTTACATTTGCATCCTCAATTCATTTGGAGTTTACCCTTGTGTATGGTGTTAGGTTTGGATTTAATGTTATCTTTTCCCAGACGGCGACCCAGTTGTCTCCAGCACTGTTTATTAAAACATCCCTGTTTGTCCCAGTGGTCGAGATGGGCACCTTTATCCTGCCCTGGAGTTCCGTCTGTACTTCTGTTTCTGGACTTTCTCACTGTCACCTGGTCTGCCGGGTTGACGGTGCCTGTTGTGCTCTCTGAAGCGTAGGGGCTTTGAGGCGTGTTTTAGCATGTGGTTGGGCATGGTAGGTTTCATTTTGAATGTTTCTCTAGCGCTTGTGCATCGGCATTGCCCGTCGCTCTCCCATGATCTCTCTTCTTTCCTTCTGGGACTCTGATTACAGGTGTGTAAACCAAAAGTATCTGAGACAGGTCTCACTCAATTTAAAAAGTTTGTTTAGCCAAGCTTAAGGACGTGCCCGTGACACAGCCTCAGGAGGTGCTGACAACATGTGCCCAAGGTGGTCGGGGAACAGCTTGGTTTTATACATTTTTAGGGAGACATGAGGCATCAGTCAGTATGTGGAAGATGAACATTGGTCCAGTCCAGAAAGGCGGGACAACTCGAAGTGTGAGGCTTTCAGATTATAGGTAGATTTAAAAATGTTCTGATTGGCAGTTGGTTGAAAGAGTTATTATCAACACAAAGGAATGTCTGGATTATGATAAGCGGTTCTGGAGACCAAGGATTTACCATGTAGATGAAGCCTCCGGGTAGCAGGCTTCAGAGAGAATAGACTGAAATGTTTCTCATCAGACTTAAAGAGTCTGTTCTATCAGCAATTCCAAAAGGGAGGAGGGTATCATGAGGCATATCTGGCTCCTCATCCCCATCACGACCTGAACTAGCTTTTCAGGTTAACGTTGGAATTGCCCTTGGCTGAGAGGAGGGGTCCATTCAGACAGTGGGGAGCTTAGAATTTTATTTGTGGTTTACAGATGTGTGTTAGCATATCTTCCTCTGTCCTTCCAGTCCCCTAACGTCTCCTGCTATCTCTTTACCTTTATGTGCTGCATCCTGGGTTATTTCTTCAGTGCTATTTTACTGTTCACTAATTCTCTTTTTAGCTCTATCTATTAATACTTGATTAGTTAACTCACTCATTTAGTTTTAAATTTTAATGATGACAGTTTTGTTTCTACAAGTTCCATTTGGATCATTCAGATCCATGTGACACTTGTGGTAGTTATTAATAATAACAGCTGAGACATCTGTCTCCTTTCTTCCTTAGCCTTGCTCCAGGGAGAGTGTGGGCTTTTCTAATCCCCCTTTGGCAGATGGGAAGCTAAGGCACAGGGAGGTTGAGGAAGCCACCAGGTTTGTATGGTCACTAAGTGACAGGACCTGGTGGCCTCTAGCTCCAGCCTGACCCTGGATGACCTCTCTTGTTTCGTCGAGTGTCCTTCATACGTGTTTTGGGTCAGTGCCTGATTTTCCTACAATTGAGGTCTTTCCAGTACTTACTCCCACTACCCATGGTTCTTGATTGTGACATCCTTCTTGGATGTTTTTTTGAGGTTCATAGCGTGTTCCTCTAGAGAAGGTTTCTGCCTGGTGCTGGGAGGTGCCACCTGGGACGTGCTTATGTTTGCAGGTGCCAGGGATGCTTGTCAGGCCTCATGGGTTGTCTGGATTCTCCCCAAACCATTGCAAGGGGTCTGGGATTATGAGTTCTGAGGGGAGTCCTCTCTTGATTTGACCCCTTCTAGCCAGCATCAAGCCCAGGCCCGGACGTGTCCCTTGCAGGCCTGTCTTGTGGCTTCCCCTGCCAAGGGAACTACAGCCGCTCCCCACACACACTCACAGGGACGGTGCAGTGGTAGGAGGCAGTGCAGGTGGCTGCCCCAGGATAGGCCCTGGGCTCCAGGCTGGCTTTCATGTTCTATTCGCCCTGCCTTGAATTCCTGTCTTTGGAGTATATTCCTCACTCTTCGCAGCCAACTCAGCCCTGAGTATAATTAGACGTCTCTAAAAGTGCGTGTGCCATATTGCCAAGCGTGAAGGCTTTTCTGAATCTTCCTTTCTGTCACCAGTGCTGTACATTGGCTTTCTTTTGAGGCACTTATTTTCATAAGAAACTTTCTCTGTGTCTGTAACTTCCAGCAGAGAGTCTGGGAGATCTGGGGGTCCGGAGGTGCTGAGGGCCTGACCAGCTGTGTTTGCGAAGTGCCATGGAAAACTGGGATGATTCCGGTCCTCACCTCTCGTGAGGTTGGGAAGAGTCCGGCCTGTGATGTCAGTGCTCGGTGGGATGGCCAGCCCCCGACTGGAGGAGCAGGCCCGTGGGCGGCCTGGGGATACTTGGTTCTAATCCAGATCCTGACACTTCGGGGAGGAGGCCGCTTCCAGCGAGTGAGCGTCCCTCGGGTTTCTCCTCAAAGCCCCTTCTAAAATTAGTCCCTGGCTGCTGCAGGGACATTTACATCAGCGCATTTTGTCAAGTACTTTTGTTGCTTTCCATTAAGAGCATATTTAAAAATATGAAATGAATTCAGGCAGAAGCCAGGCTCTGCCGCTGAGAACATCTGTGTGCTGGTGAGAGGGAGAGACCGGGCGGTGGATAACGGGCCGCAGCTTCCCCTCCGCCACCTTGGAACGCCCTCAGGGAGGCATGGGACAGAGCCCAAGCCTGAGTGAAGCTCCCTGGCTGGGGGCACACCCTGCATCAGGCTGGCCACCTTGACTCCTTGCTCTGCAGGCTGCCCCTCACACCTCGTCTGCCTCCCGTCGGCAGCCAGTGAGAGGAGCGTGGGGCCTGAGAGCATTGCCTGCCTGCTGGCCGGCCGCCCCCACAGTGCAGAGCTGGAGCGGTCTTGAGAGGCTCCAGGTCTCCCTCTGCAGATGAAGACACTGGGGGAACGTGGCCTGCCCACAGTCAGCAGGCTCCCCTCTCCGTACCAGGCTAGTCTGCCGGCGCATGGCAGCTGGGCCACCACCACATTCCGCCCTCAATGCTGCGGTGCAGTTGAGGGGTGTGCCTTGGAGGACCCATAGGAAGACCAACTTCATATCCATGGGACACACTGGCAGAAACGCCACAGACCTTGTTCCGGATGCAGTTTTCCGTTTTTATGAAGACAAGTATGGATGTTTTCGTTTCATTGGATGCATAGAGGAAAGGTGACTTTGCTTCTCCTGAAGCTCAGCAGCCCGTTCTTAGTGTTTGCTTTAGAATGGAGGACAGTCGGGGACATTTTCCTCATGAATTTTGCCGTCATCTGGCTTCGGCCTTCTTTCCAACAGTTGAGGAAGAAAGGGCCTAATGTGGAACTCCGTGCGTGCGTGCCCTGCGTGTGGGCTCCTGGGCCACCGTGGATGGTGGTGCTGGCAGCACCACCGCCGTGCAGTTGGGGGTGGGCAGCAGGCCTCTTGGCGGCGGGCCAGTGTCCTTCTCATCTTCCCTGTCAGGCACGAGGAGCCCTGGCACCAAGGCTGTGCTGATGGTACCGGGGGTCTCTCAGTTGGGAGGGGCTGCATTTCCTCTGCAGCGTGGGTGGCTGGCTGGCCTGGTGTCCTGCCCTGCCCGGGGGTGCCCCCGCCCGCCCCTCCTTCCAGGTTGCAGTGTGGTAGGTGGCACCTTGGTGTCCAGTGTTTTGTGATGGTGACAGTGATGTCAGCGCCGAGGTTCCTCAAGTCTAACCTGAGATGATCTGGTGTGATTTTTCTTGGCTTTCAATTTTTGGGTAAGGCTTTTAGTGGGCATTCTTCTCTGTTTCCCCTTCCTCATGTTAGTCTAAGGCCCCGGGGAACCACAGAGCCCCTGCTCTGGAAGGAACCTTTAGAGGAACCCGTTCTGAGCTCTTCCTTTCACAGGAGAGTGCTCAGAGCCGCCACGTGGGCTGCCCAAGGCCTCTTAGGTCAAGGACCCTGCTGGCTCTGGTCCAGACTTCTCCGTGCCATGTCACCGTGAGGAAGCACCGCCCCATCACTGTTCCATGGTCATTGTAACACCTGCCATTAAAAAGCATGGGAGCTTCGTGTCAGAATGTAGTTTAAAATGTGTTGTAATGTTTGCTTAGAACAGAAACTTGAAGTTCTGTGAGAAGCGGAGTCCCCTGTGTGTGATTTTGGAGGGGCTGAGCTGTCCTTTGCTGTCATGGGTCACAGTGTCCCTCTCCCCCTCACCCATGAAATAATGACAGCGGCCTCCATTCCTACAAAGTCCTCAGTCGCGGGTGCTGTTTTATATCGTAAATCTGTCATCTTCAACTGGATGGTGTAACACTTGGATTCTACATTTCCCGGATGCTCGGAAAGAAGTGCCAGGAGTTATGTGTTCTGCGGATCAGGACAGCTGACGCCGGCTGAGGACACTTCATCCACTGTTTGCTTGGCACTTAACAAATGCTACCCAGTCTAACGGTCCGCGTCGGGTGTCTCCGGGCTTGGTGCCTGCTTGTGCCACACATCTCAGTGCCATGCAAGACCAGTGTGCCGGTGACATGGCAGGGGACACACGGAGTTCGGGCTGCTGAGAGCTCGGAAGGGGCCAGGCCGTCCCCCCGGCCCTAAGGCTGCAAGGCTCTGCCCTGGAGCTGCAGAGCTGACACCTCACTCTGAGGGGTTGTAAAGTGGAGCTGATGCTGCTTGACCCCACAAGAGCTCACAGGCCTTTTAGGTGCCTGGTAATGCTGGAATGAAACCGCAGGTAGCCAAGAAGACCTGCCTGTCAGACCGTGACCGCGCAGATCTCAGCAGAATGTTTCAAAGGCGCTCTTTGCAGTTCTGGAATCATGGCGCTGCCCTGGCTTAGGATGAGGGCTCAAGCAGGTTAACGTCAGGGTTCGTTTTCTTAGATGGCCAGTGGCCGTGGTGGTGTCAGACGTGGCTAACCTGGCACAGGGCAGCAGAGAACCAGGTGTCAGGTCAGTGGAAGGGTTGAAGCCTCTCACCAGCGTGTCTGTTTTGGAGGGAAGTGTTGGACATTGAGTGAGGCCCCTCTGCACTCAGCGACCCTGCCCTGTGCTCCCAGGCCCAGTTTTGGGTCTGCTTGGTTGGCATCAGGGTCCTGGCCCTTTCTGTGTTTTGGGGCATCTGTTTGCTTCTCATATTTGCATCATTGCCTTTACTCCCTGGGGGGGCAGAGGAGGGAGCTCCTGAAGCCATTCGGCCCTGCCAGCCTGGGGCCGCCCTTGTGCCTGTGCTATGCTCTTTCTGCCTGGCAGTCCTGCCCTACGCAGACTCATGGAGGCAGGGCTCATGGGAGGGGCCTTCCCTTGGCCCCAGCCTTCCACCTGGGAACATCACACTCTCTCACAGACACACTGTGACCATTTTCTGTTGAACCTACTCTGTGAAACATTCTCTATACTTGGTTCGGCGGGGAGCAAAATCCAGAATCTGCTAAACACCAATGCTGTCACTCAGAGTTTGTGTATCTGCTGTCTGCGGAACTCTGGACCAGGCTTGAGGGACGCCTGGGGCTTCCACCCACATCTGGGGCAAACCAAACCCCCAAGTCACTGACATGTGGGTTTTTCTACTAATCACGTTGGCTTTGGCAATTCTGTGTATAATAAGAAGTATTGTGTTCTCACCTGCACTTGGGCAGAGCGGTTCACCCCAAGGCTGAATGACTGCCAGGGACCATTCCCCCAGCAGGGGGTCCTGGGGTTTAGCGGTTTGATTCTGAGCACCTCCACGCACAGAGCCCCTTAGTGGGTTCCCTAACTGGACGGCTAACCCTGCTGTGGAATCTGACTTTTCCTGGACCGAAGAGGACGGGCTTCTCTGGAGAAACTCCTTGGGCCTTGTGCCTGATGCTGGCTCGGGCCGCCCTGGCCACCCTCCCTCCATGCCCCATGGGACCAGGCAGCAGCATGGGAGGGGGCAGCTTCCAGAACACACTTCTGCTAGGGGCTCCTGGCCTCCATGCTGGCATGGCCACATCCATGTTCTGAGTGTGTGGTTGGAATGTTTTGTCAACACCAGTCCTAACAGCTTCCCCAGGTGAGTGAAGGAGAAGGGGACGGTGTGTGGGAGGATTGCCTCCCTTGAGACCCCCCAGCTCCCCGGATGCTTGCTGGCAGAGCTCTGCCCACGGTGGAGGCCATTTGACTTGACCTCCATCTTCTCCCTGGGCCCCTCACTGGCCCTCGCTGGCAGGGGCTCCTGCACGTCTGCAAGGCCAAAGCCTTCTGCCAGGTGCAGGAGAAGTAAATGCAGGCCAGAGATAAATTGTATTTCCCTCTAACTCGGATGTGGAGTGAGAGGAAGGAAGCAGGAGTGGAGCTGAGTGTTAGTGAGAGGTGGCTGAGAAGGCGGGGTCCCGCTTCTTGCTTCCTTGGGCGTTTGCTGTAAGTACTGGGTTCAGCCTGGAATGATGCAGCCTCTGAACTAAATTTGGTTTGGTGAACGTTCATGGCCCCGAATATAAACAGTGTTCTGGGCGTTCTTTGTGACTCTCGAGCCGAAACACTGTGGTGATCTCTCGTATCATCTGCTTGTTATGTAATGTGACAACATGGATATGAAATAGAAACCAGATGTCAGGGTGGAGCGGCTGAATTCTTCCCCGGCGAGGCCGCCGGGAGAGCAGGACTTGGGTTTCTCCTGAGTTACGGCGCCGAACGCCCTCAGAAAAACGCCTTTGGAGCGGTTTCTGGGATTAAGCGAAAGTCTGGGCTGAAGGTAAAGTACCAAGTCAGTACGATTAACTCTTTTTTAAGAAACTTGTAAGGGATTTTCTGTGCTGTTATGTAACTGCTCAGTGTCTTCCAGTGAGCTGGCGGCTTGTAATCAAGAATCCGTTTAGAATGTTTGAACTCAGCCTCTGGGGGAGCTGGGAGCATTGTGCCACCTCCAGGGGCCTGCAGCGCACTTTCAAGGGCTTGGGTGTAGAGGAAAGGGAACCCACCTTTCGCCTGTGACAGCCTTGCCCTTGGGTCCAGGAGCAATGAGGACTCGGAACGTGAGCCCCCTGCTACAGGTACAGGCCCCGAGGGAGTGAGGGCGCTGGCAGACAGCAGTCTCGGCACTTTGTGTTAGCAGATTCAGAGTTTCTGCAGCAGCTGAACCCCTGCACTGGGCTGGACATGGGGACACCCGGAGGCCTGTTACCACACTCTGCCTGGACTACATCATGAACGTAGATCTTTGTGCTTTTGAAATACAAAAAAACGAGCTCACCTAGGTGCGAAGTGTAGTTCCGGAAGCAGTTTCTGGCTGTGGATGGAGGTTATGTATTCCATCAATGGTATCTTCATTATTGTTATTTTCCTTTGGTAGCTGGTCTTTCAGAGAGAACTGCAGATTCCTCACTTTGCTAAGAAGACTCTCTGGAAACAGGAAGCTAAGGAACTCCTCACTCCCAGGTTGATTACAGCCTCATGGAAGTGTGGAATTCTTATTAGGAAAGACTTGCTGAGTGCCAAGCAGGTTATCCTCTTGTCTCGTGTCACCAGGGTGCCAGCTTGATGAGGGAGAAAGTGACCCTGGCTCCCTTGCGTCCCCAAGGCAGTGGACTCCCCCCGGGTCTCTAGCTCTCTTGTCCCTAAGCTGATAGCTCATCATCATGGAGGGCTTCCTGCACGCCGACCACCCCCATCTCACAGATGAGGAAGCTGGGGTCCAGGGAGGGTGAGTGATGGGGTGCAGGGAGGGCGAGTGAGAAGGCCCAGGGAGGGCGAGTGACAAGGCCCAGAGAGGGCGTGTGATGGGCCCGGCTCTCACTGTTGGGAGTGGGATGGGCCATCCTTGGTTCCTTGCAGCTCGTTGCTGTGTGGCTGTGTGGCCGTGTGGCCGCTCACTGTGGGGGGATGGGGACACTTTGCTGGCTGTTGCTGCCGGGCCTTGTGTTCCGTTTTCAGGTGGGGATCAGGAATTCTGAGATAGTGGCAAAACGTGATGTGGCTCGGGGTGTGTGGAGACGTGTGTGACAGTCCCCAAATCCACAGTGGCTGTGGGGTGGCATTTCAGGCTGGTAACCCTTCTGGAAAGAAAGCATGAAACACTCCGACATCCTCATTCCATTTTGCTTGTTCTAAAAGAGAACTTGAAGAAAATCATCCCAGCAGCGTTTGCTTAGACCAAGTTGAGGGTCCCTGGTGAGTCTGCGAGGTCCAGGAAGCAGAGACACTCACTTTATCTGGGTGAGGGGACGCAGCTGCAGAGACAGGCCGGTGACCGCTGGGCCCTCGTGTCTCTGGCAGGTCCCTGATTGGTGATGGGAGGGGGGTCCCTTTCGTAGCCACTTGGTCTTTTTGATGGCTTGGGGTACCCACCCTTCAAGCCCCTCTCTCCTGGGGCCCAGTGGCCTCCTCTGGGCGTCACGGGGAGCAGCTCTTGTGTCGGGGCCTCCGGCTCCTCAGTGCTGTGCTTCTAAACAGAACACCCTCTTGTTTCTAAAAGTAGCCCATGGTCCCCCGAGGGTCCTGAGCACAGCCCCCACTCATCTGAGGATGACCACTGGGGCACGGAGCCTGCCCCACGCCCTGGGCTTTGTGCCCAGGGCTCTCTTCTCCCTCCCTGTCAGGGTTTCCAGACCCCTCATGGGCACCCAGGGTGGAAGGCAGGCACACAGCTGGAGGGTGTGGCCTGAGATGGGCCATCCGGAAGACTCGGGCCTCCGGGCTCACCAGAGTGCTGAAGGCCGGAGGGCGAGAGTGGGAAGGATGGCATCACTCACGCTACTGGTGGCCCCTGTGGTCCTGCGGCTCCTGCTGCTTCTGGGTCACCCTGGGCCCAGGGTGCAGGGCGCCCTTGGGGAGGTGCACACAGGAGGCTCAGGCCCTCCTTGGACACTCCTGAATGCCCCCGTGCATCCCTGAAGCTCTTTCCAGAAGGTTCTCTCGATCCTGTCTGGCTCCCCGGGGGTGTGTGGGAAACCAGGCCAGGGTTTCCTGGTTGTTGGCTGGGGTGGGGTCCTGCCTTCACCCCTTAGCATTCACCCCCTACCCATTATCACCGTGTAAAACCCTGTGGGCCCTGGGCCCTGGATGCTCTGCGCCCAAGGACCTGGGTTCTGCCATCACCTGGGCAGCGTGGGGGCATATAGGGGGCACGTGGGGCGCCTGACGTAGTGCCTATATTTGACCTTGTTTAGGTGAAGAGCACCCTTTCCAGCTTACATTTTGCATCACGACCGGGAAAGGTACGAAACGAGTGTGTCGGGGCCTGGATGATTTGATGGCTCTACGGGCCGAGTGTGGGACACAGGATAGCTTGGCCCTGGGTCAGGTATTAGTCAGTCCTGGCTGGCACCTGGGCAGGGACACATCCGTGGATGGGGCCCGGCCAGGTGGCCTCTGAGGTCCTCGTGTCCACTGGAAGGCTGTGTCCTCTGTTGTAGTCACTGACTTGCTGGACCTGGGTGGGAGCTCATCCACCCATGGATGGGCCAGGGAGCTCCCGGAATCGCTAGAGAGATGAACTTTTTTTGCCTTCTACATGTATGAAAAGATGGGAAATGATAGGAAAATAAGTGGAAGTCAGATCTATTCAGGAAAATGACTTCCCAGGGAAGAGCTGGGGTCCCTCCAAACTCAGAATCTTCGGTTTCTAGAAGCAAGGCTGACCGAGGTGGGCAGCATTCTTTGGGACCTTGAGTGATGAAATAGTTACTTAAGTACAGTGTATCTCATTCGTAGCCAGGCAGTCTAGGACACTAGGAATCATTTCAGCGTGGGGAGACGCAGACACTGCGCTTGCCCAGGGCGCTGCATTCATCCGAAGGGCCGGTGGCTACACAGCTCTTTATCGTGGTTCCTGCGTGGCCTCCTTGAATGCTGTCAGATTCAGGGCCCATGTGGGCAGCAGCAGCCTCGTTCCCAGTCGTGTTTAGGGAATGGGGTCAGAGGAGTACTTGCTAAAGCTTCCTGTGTGCACGTGTAATTGTGTGTGCATGTGTGTTAAATAAGTGTATTTCAACTTGAAATACAAGTGTCGTGGCCATCAGTCTAGGGATGGCTAGAATTTAGTCAGTTATTAAATGAAACTAAGCCACACCATCACAAATAATGTGAACATGATTGAAAATCACACTCAGTTCTTATTCATTTACCTACAAGTCTAGAAACTTTTAGAACTTATTTCAGCATTAAAAGAAATAGTTTTTTTAAAAATATACAAAAATAAGGAAAAGTTTGAAAGCCTCTTGCCCCTCCGTCCCAGGCCTGACAGAGTGGCTTCCACAAAGAAAGAGGCAGAAGCCGGGGCCGTCCGTGCCTGCAGGACGCTGTTGACCTCACAGATAACCCAGAGTCCCCAGTAATGGAGCCGCAGACCCACAGTGAGCCACTCGCACCAGGCTCAGCCAAGCTGACAGGCCAGAGGAGTAGGGAATGTTCCCTACCATTGTCCAGAAAATGTAACGAGGGTGAAGGTGTGCCAAGCAGACTCCCTGTGTCAGCCCCGAGGCGCCTGCCATCGCTTTCAGAAACCTGACTACCAACCTGGATGAAAACTGCCTGCTTGGTCATGGCCGTGCAGTTAGAAAACACAGCAGCGATCCTCAGATGACTGTGGCCGTATTCGTGTTACTCAAGCTGCTTTGTCATCTGCATTTGAAGAAACGTGGTGAGCCTCCTGTGTGTACCCACGTGGCAGTGGGCACCTCAGTCCCCTGCAAAGGCTAAGAACACAGAGCCTGCAGTACAGGCCCTGCCTCTTGACATGCCCCAGGCCGGCTGGAGGAAAGTGCGTAACTGTCCTATTGACGTGGTGAGGGGACGGCTGGACTCTGTGATGCTCACTGTGTGTTCTCTGCTGGGCCATGTGGCTCCCCACAGACATCCTGGGTGCCCAGGCATTCGCATTCTCCTATATGTGTGTATATATTATATATACATGTATTTACTAACTTCAGAAAGCCCCCAAGGGGGCCTTGTTTCTGCTTGACAGAGTCCATAGCGTGTCATTCCTAAGCCCCTTTAAGGAGATTCAGAAGCAAGCAGTTACCCTCGGAGTCTGCACACCGGGCACAAGGGTCATAGCTTCGTTGAGAGCTCCTGACCCCAGGAGCCGAGGGCAGGACACGGTAGTGTTTACAGGACCTGGCAAAGGGGCACTGCCTTGTGTGTGTGGTTTTTTCGCCAGTCAGTCCCTTTTAAAAACAGCATATCTTTTGAAGAACAAGAAGTTTACGCAGGCATAAGCAACTTACTTTGCACGTGGGGCTTTCAGGACCTTTCATGTCTGTTACGTTATAGCCTCTATCCTCATGGGGGCTCTGAGTTCAGCAGGGCCTGAGCTGTTAATCTGCTTTTTCAAATTATTAATAATGAAAGTAACACCATGCCACCACCTGGTATCATTTCATGCTTTCTATGTGCCTGGTGTTTACACGGCTTATCTCATTTAATCCTCCCAGCATGTAATAAAAATACTGCAACAGGTACCGCTCCTGTGTGGACTCCTTCCCCGAGCTCACACTGCTTGAGGCCTTCTAGCTCTGGGCTTTGTGAATATCCTGCTTTTATCCTCATTTATAGGTAAGAAAGCTGACTCAGAGAGGTTAAGCAGCTGGTCTGAGGTCAACTGCTATGGGTGGGGGAGCTGGGCCTGCACCCAGGGGTCTGATGCAGAGCTGGTCCTATCTGCTTTATAAGCTGTGGCTCAGAGGGCACACCGGGGGCTCGAGAGGACCCGGCGGGCTGAGATGAAGACTGGTGAGGCCTGGGAGGCAGGCACTTGACTGAGGCAGGAAGTGGGACCTTGGTGCCAAGCGTTCCCAGGGCCACGGGGCAGGCCTGTGGGGTCTGGTGGGTATCTAGGGTCCCCGAGAAGCCCTTGGCACGGGGCTTCACGAGAGCACAGGCGAGCGCCACGCCCTGCATTTGAGCACAGGGGATGCAGCTGTTGCAGCCGCTGTTGAAGAGTGAGGGGTGAGGCCTGCAGTTGCCGCCCGATGTTGTTTTACAAGTGAGCAGTTTTTACAAAAAACATGGGCAGCGTCAGGGCTGACTTGAATTTTTTACTTGAGGCAACAGCTCAACCTGTTGGTTTCCTCAATTATGAGTTAAAAAAAAGAAAGAAAAAAAAAAAGAAAGCGGACAACGTAACATTGATGAGAGGATTTTAAAGGGAGAACAAGCTACAGGCTGTCCCGAGAAAGCAGCGGGGAGACCGCGGAAGCACGCTGCCAGGTCTTGTTCGTGGGGTGCTTGTGATGCTCTCACAGGACGCCCTGCGGGCCACGCCACGGGTGCTCGGTGGCGACTGCAGAAGGGTGAGGGGCGTTTCCCTTCACACCAGACGGCGGGTCTTGATGGCAGAGGAACCAGGCATCAGAGGAGGACAAGTCAATCGGGAGCGTAGATAAAAAGGAAGAGAAACTTACTTCACATTGTCAAGCTGTCGGGGCTTCCAGGGACCTTGTCCCCTAGCCCTCCTGTCCCCAGGCCTGAGAAGCCGGGTGTGGGGTGGGAACAGGCCAGGGCCAGGTGCCTCACGCCCTGAGGCTGGAGTGAGGCTCTGTTGCCACTTTGAATCCAGGGGCCCACCCTGAACTCTGAGCTGGTCTTCTGTTCAGTACGCAGAGGTGATGACCTCTCCCACCCGGGGGCATTTGAGGACTCCTGAGGTGGCAGGGGTGACGTCCAGCCCAGCATGCAGAGTGCCTAGGCAGTGCCCACACCTTTCCTCTCCCTGCCAAGGCGCTCCGGGCCTGAGCCCGTGGGGCCCCCTGCTTGGGGCTGTCACCACAATGCCATTCCCCGCACGCCCAGCAAGTCCCTCCTATGGGTGAGAGCCTAACTTGAGAGACTGTTTTGAGGAGGAGTGAGATGACCTGCCCTCCTCAAGAGTGAGCGGTTCTTAGATGACTGCCTTGAGCAGCGATGGATCTTCCTGCAGGGGTGCGCCCATGAAACGCTCTGCGTGAAGCACATTGCTGCTGTGCTCAGGCCCAGGGAGAGTGGAGGGTGCTGCGCTCTTGGGCTGGGTCCTGGCTCCAGGGTTGACCGGCTGGGCCACGTCCACAAAAAGTCACTGGATGGCTGGGCTGCTCCCGCCGTGTCACTGGAAGAGGGGCAGCGCCCGCCGCAGTGTTTGGAGTGCTTGGTCATGGCCCCACGTGGATTCTCCTTCCTGGGGGAAGCTGTTCCGTCCCCAGGTTTTCAGCTAACTTATCTGAGTTTTGATGAAGAGAGCAAGGGGTTTTGCTAATCTGGATTCCTGTGGAAGGGCCTCCCCTCTCTGCTCCTGTTTTCTAGCTTGGCAACTCTAGTGCTAGTTCTGCAATATTCGAATTTGAGTAGCCAGAAGAATTTGCTGCCAGGGTGGCCTTGCCCTTGACTTTGAAATGAACTCAACCGAGACTTCGGCTTGACGCCTCCGTTGGCTGATGCTGGGTTCTGGGCTTTGGCCGCCGCCTGCCTGTCCATCACAAGGGGCCATGTTCTCCAGTCAGGACAGAGTTCTAAGCGTTTCACAGTAAAGCCTGCAGGACTTAGGTTTTCTGTTCTTGACAGACTGAGAATGATACTAAGAATGTTTTCTGATTGATTTGGTGAGCTGTCTGTTTATAGCATCATTAGAGATTATTTTCCATGGCTAGGAATTATTCTTGACCTCACGGTAAAGGACTCTGAAGCCCCCACCCCCTGCCTGTTTTTTTTGTTGTTGTTTTGTTTGTTTTTTTGTTTTTTTAAAGAAAAGACTTGTAGCATCAGTCTTAGGTGTAATCTCCTTGGCAGTAGTGAGGAGCAAGACATCTGATGGAGAAACAAAGCATGGTGAGATTTTTACCATTCAGGAATCACACCGCAGTAGCATTGTAGTATTTGATCACAATTTACTCTTACTTTTTTTCATAAAGAAACAAATAGGCCTACGGTGGCTCTCACTTGTAATGCCAGCACTTTGGGAGGCTGAGGCAGGAGGATTGCTTGAGGCCAGAAGTTTGAGACCAATCTGGACAACATAGGAACACCTCCTCTCTACAAAAAAAAATTAAAAACATTAGCTGGGCATGGTGGTATGCGTCTGTAGTCCCAGCTGTTCAGGAAGCTGAGGTGGGAGGATCCTTCGAGCTAGGAGGTCGAGGCTGCAGTGAGCCATGTCATGCCGCTGCACTCCAGCCTGGGTGACAGAGGGAGACCCTGTTTCAAGAGAGGAAAAAAAAAAAAAGAAAGCACTGGCAGAATTTAGAAATGTAGGCCAGTGTGGGAGCCTTGCCTGGCATCACTGGCTGTGGGCTGCTGCTCTTGCCCTGAGCTGTTACTTTGAGAGCAGATCGAGGACTCAGCAGGCAGGAGGAATGTTCACGGCAGGGGCAGTTCCTGCGCTGCACACGCACAACACAGCCCCACCATCGCCCCTCGTCATGCCTGGGATGGGAGACAGACTTTAGAACCGGAGCCTGGGCAGAGGGAGATACCCCCTTCCAGAAGGGGCCTCCCGCCGCTGAGTAAGGGGGTGGCGCCCGGCTGGCTCCATGAGGGGATGAGGGGTACTGGCTATGCTTGACCTGAAGGGGTTCCTACAGGAAGGCCTTGCTCCCTGCCGGGGCTGAGGGACCCGGCTGAGCAGCAGCAGCAGGAGGAATGGGCAGTGCTCTTGGAGCCCAGAGGAGGGGGCAGGGCTTGTCCTTGTGGACGGGCAGCCCCAGGAAAAGAGAAGCCCAGAGCCAAGGGCCCTTGCCCCAGGGAGGGGTCCCACATGGACCCCGAAGACGCTCCTCTGTGCAGCCCTTCCTGGCACTGCATGGACATGATGTACGGAATGAGGAAAACGAGCTTCTTTCCCTTCTCTTTCACTTCTGCCTCCCATCACTCAGCGTGCAATTATGGAAGAGGATAAAGAATGAAAGAGCAGTCGGAAAAATTCCCTAAGAACCGGAGAGGGGAGATTGGGTGTTTTTATAGCTCCTGGGCTTCTCCGGGAAACAAAGGTGTGCTATTTCCACTTCTGTGTCTTCATTCCTGTTCTGCAGGAAGCTCAGCCTGGCTTCATCCACATGGGTGGAGCAGAGTCAAGTTCAGTTGGGAATTTTTTTTTTTTTTCCTGCTCATTTGGAAAAAGAGGAAAAGACACTGGGATACAAAGAGGGCTTTATAAAGAAGAGGCCTCCTTGGTCCTCCACTCCAGGACTTTCCGCGATGGTGGAAATGGTCCATAGCGGCAGTGCCCGTCGGGGCAGCCACTGGTCACGTCTGGCTGTTGAGCTCGTCAGTGGCCACATCAACACGTGGATGGTGTGACCGAGGAACTGGATTTCAAATTAAATTAAATTAAATTTCAATTTAAGTAACCACATGTGGCCAGTAGCTACCTACAGTGCAGTCTCAGGAAGGCTCTAGACTGAGAGTTTAAGGATCATCCTTTATCAGTGATTTGAATGGATGAGGCTTAATCTGTTTGAATTTCCCATTTGGGGTAAAAAGAGGGAATGCTTGTACTGGAATGGGAGTAGGTTCACAGCGCACGGCCTAGGCCAGCATCAGTGTGTTGCTGAGTTTACGCTCCTTCCCAAGGTTGTTCAGGAGACTGCAAGAGAAGTTCTGTGTTAGAGAGAGGGACGCGCTGACTGTGCTAGAGGAGTTCACTTAGTCACAAGGAGCAGAAATGCCCTCAGTGGCATGGATCGAAAGGCACTTATGGATGGAATTCAGGAGAAATTCATGGAGCACGGCAGGGAGTCCTCTGATGGGACCCCTCTTCCTTCTCTGTCTGCCCTGTCTCCCGAGCCCCAGGACTCCCCGTCTCCCATCTGCTTGGTGCCCAGCTGCGTCCCTGCAGGCTCTCCGCTCTGTTGCTGGTTTGGTTCGTCTGGTGTGTGCCTCCCCTTTGACATGCCAGGAGCAGAGCAGAACAGCTGTGCCAGTCCCTGGGCCCCAGCTGGGCTGTGCTGGGTCCAGGGTCTATGAGAGCTGCTGGGAGGCTACCAGTGCAGGTGGGTGGGACCTTGCTCCGCGATTCTACCCATGACGCTTCTCACTCAAGGAATTAGCTTTTGTTTCCGTGCATCCTATTGAAAATCACTTAGCCAGTAAGCAGATGTTGGCCCTTAGCCTGTTAAACATTAATACAAGTAAGCACGTGTCGCTGCCCTCCCGTTGTACAGCTGTGATAAACACCAC
Organism: Nomascus leucogenys; assembly: GCF_006542625.1. Classification (NCBI taxonomy): domain Eukaryota; kingdom Metazoa; phylum Chordata; class Mammalia; order Primates; family Hylobatidae; genus Nomascus; species Nomascus leucogenys. The sequence goes on along the minus strand of NC_044402.1, from coordinate 139,697,548 downwards.
TCGCCCTGCCTCGTGTGCCTGTCTCTTCTGGTTTCAGCACCCCGGTGCCATGGTTGTGCGAGGGGATCAGAACATCTACTTGAGATTAGACCATGTCAGCATTTTATTGGGATTGTTAGGCACCTCCATCCTGGTCATTGCACCATGCTCTGTCCCTGTACTGAAATACCTCTACTTGGCATTTAAAACAAAACAAATAAACCTATTGTACAGGATGGACCAATCATGAGGCATTTTCACTCTGATGTTGGCAGCGGATGTGTTGACGTTGAGAGGATATTCGTGGTGGCAGGCTGCCCCCAGTTCCAGGTTTTGGATATTTGGAATAAGGTAGGCTATGACAGTCCGGGCACGATAGCTTATGCCTGTAATCCCAGCACTTTGGGAGGCTGAGGCAGGCGGATCACGAGGTCAGGAGATTGAGACCATCCTGGCTAACATGAAACCCTGTCTCTACTAAAAATACAAAAAATTAGCCGGGCGTGGTGGCAGGCACCTGTAGTCCCAGCTACTCGGGAGGCTGAGGCAGGAGAATGGCGTGAACCTGGGAGGCGGAGCTTGCAGTAAGCCGAGATTGCGCCACTGCACTCCAGTCTGGGCAACAGAGTGAGACTCAATCTCAAAAAAAAAGGCTATGGCGATGAAGGGATGCTTCCGGATTCAGTACATTTTGGAGGAAATAGTGTTGTTCATCATATGACACAGTTAAGTCTCAGAGAGATAATTAAATGAAAATCATTCTAAAATGTTTGATTAAATGCCTTTCTAGCCTAGCCCCTGTAGGTGGAGTGTCATGATTTCCACGTCGTTGGGTCCTGGATAAATGATTTAGCCACAGTCTCACGGCTCTGTAAAGAGTGGCAGGCTGTTCCTATCGCTGCTGATCCTGTGTGTGCTGTGCACCGGATGTGGGTGGAATGAGGCTGCAGGGGCACCTGCGTTCCCAGTGGCTATGGTGACTAGATGAGGAGGCCCCTGTAGAGTGCACAGCATTCACCCGGTGACAGTGTGATTGTAATAGCTGGTGTTGCTGGGACCCTAGAGTATCCACGGTGTGCATGCACTTGAACTTCAGGATACCCTATTTCCCTCTGAGGTGCAAGAGCTCTGGTGATTCTGGATCCCTACTGTGTGTCAGGTTCTGGAAACATCTTCTCTCATCTCCCCGTGATGCTCAGGGGCTCCCCCAGCTTCTAGAAGCCACCGCCTGTCCAGGGCACCAGCCCAGTCTTTTGTCAAGCCTGGATTTGATCCTAGGTCTGGCTGCTTCCGGAATACCCAGACGGGCCTCTGCTGTTCCCTGAGCTTGCTGTCAGCAAACGTTTGGTGAGGAGAATTATTGGGTTTGGAATTTCTTGTTTATGTTTTAGTCCATTAATTTTTTTATCATGTGAAATATTTTAGCAACCCTAAAGACCCATGACACACAGGTATCTCTTCCATGTTGTGCTAATTCCTGCTTTTTTTGGTGTCTTCTCATCTCAGCGTCAGTAGTGGTGGCCATGTGGGGACAGAGGCACTTAGCAGCAGTGACGCCCGCAATAACGATTTGACTTGAGGGCCCTGTGGAAGAGGCACATGTTGCCGCTTGAATTCCAAGAACACTATTTACCTTTTTGTTTTGAAAGTTCACTTTCACTTTCAAGGTCTCAATTTTCTCGAAAGTTCTAAAGTGATAAACATAATCTTTCTAAGATTTTCTTTTTGTGTTTGTGGCCTTCGATGTGGCGCAGCCCTGTGTCAGGTGGGGCTGAGCCCAGAGGGTGCTGAGGGGATGGGGCTCATGGTGACAGCGTGGCACGATCCTGAGACAGGTCCTTGGCACTGTGATGGGCGCTGCCATTGGGGCCTGGCATCCCCAGGCCTCGTTAGCCAGCAGTGACCACAGGTGATGCACAGGCATTCTCATGCCCTGCTTCGGCTTCCCTCCATTAAGGAACACGTAGCACAGCACGGCTCCCCAGCAGCTCACGGCCGGGCAGCCAGGGAGCCGCAGAGTCTGGACTTGACCTCTGCACCCCCGTCTCAACCCTATGCTGTCACACCACGGTCTGAGTTAAATGGCAATGCAAAGCTCTGGGTCCCATATTCTAGTGGGGACCTTTGTGGCTTGCCCACATGTTGGTGGCATGGAGCGCTGCTCTCTGGGACAGCATGGGACCCTTTCTGGAGTGAAGTCCACTTTGGAGGCCCTGGGTTGCTGTCTGACGGAGCTGTGGGCCTGCCTCGCCCTCCGGCCGAGGTTTGGGTGAGCGCTGGCTGCTCATGGGAAGGTTGGGGGCTCAGGCACCTTTGTGATTGCCTTGTCCTCAGTCTCCACTTCTGTCAGAGCTTACACAGAGCAGCACGTGGGGTCCAGAGGCTTTTGGGGAGCCACCTGTGCCCCTGACCCGAGGATGCGTAGGCCAGCCCTTGTAAGAAGCGGCATAAGACTTAATTCCTTTTTTTTTTTTTTTACACGAAAACAAACAGAAATGGGAGTTTTATTTGTTCCCTGCAGCCCCGCGAACATCTTTTGGAGCCATCTAGAGAGCTGATCACTTCTTTGGCGGGGACAATCAAACATTGAATGTTGAGGGAAATTAGGGCAAATGGCTCCAGGATTGTCCACTTTTGACAGACCTGGTGAGTGAGTTTAATCATTAATCATTAATCCACGCTTTCTAAATTTATCTGCCCCGAGGAATCTCCCGGGTGGAGGTGAAAGTCCTGGTTCCCATGCTCCCTTGACCTGACTGAAGCACAGCTCCGGGGCCCGGCAGTGGACACGCACCCCGTTTCATCCCTGCCTGGGGACACGTTTAAGCAGTGCTCCCAGTGACTGATTTTCAAGGAAAAAGAGCCAGAAATGATTAGATAAATGTGAAGTCCTAAAAAAGAAAACAGTGCAGTTTCTCTTAAATGCCAGCCAGCATTGTGACCCTGATCTGCTGAGGCCTTGCAAGGTAGTTGAGGCCGCAGGAAATGTCACGGGGTGACCTTTAGAATTAGAGTGTCAGCACTCAGCTGGCTGCCTGCATCTGAAAAAGGAGCCATTGTAGCCAGTGAAATGGGGAAAACCCAGAAAACCAGCTGGGCCAGGGCGCTGCAGGACTGGCCATGACCACCCTGTGCCTCTGTCTGCAGAGACCCTGGTCCAGGCGGGTATTGGCTGCCTTCTGGGCAGAGCGCTGGTGTCCACGCCCAGGGCACACATATGGCCAAGCACATCCTCTGTGTGCGTGCATGTGTGCATACCTGCATGTGTGCATGTGTGTGTGCTTTGAGAGTGGTGGCTTTCTGATTGAACAAGCAGAGCGCTCAAGGACACGGCTCCAGGTCAGCCTGTGCAGGCTCCAGTTTGGTGCTCCCCTTTGCTTGCTGGATTAACTTTGGACCATCCCTGAGCCTCTCTGTGCCTCAGTGTCCTCGTGTGTAAAATGGGCGTGGGCGTGATAGCATCCTCAGCTCTCTCTTGCTACTGTGAAGATGAAGAGTCCCTCTGTAGGTGCGCGCATTGCCTGGTAGCTCTAATTACTGGCTCTTCCTTCAGCGCCCTGTTAGAAGCTGTTGCAAATGAAGTGTGAGTTGGTGACAGAGCAGTGAAGAGGCTGAGAAAGATAATGAAGGGCTCTGGGGGCGCTTAGGATGTGGTTTGGAGAGACGGCTGCCCTAGAACTCACACAGGTGACCCACTTCTCTCTCTGGTCTGTTTGTGCAAAAGTCATTGGTAGTGATTTTGTTGGTGCTGGTGGTTTTGGTGAGGATGTCCATTTAAGAAATAAAATGAAGCTGAACGGGAATGGTAAACGAGACACAAAACAGAATGAAAAGCCTTCCAGAGGCTGAGCTTGAAAGGAAACAGCAAATTACAAAGTGAGAATGCCAAGAGCTTTCTCCTTTAACAAACCAGGGTGCATTGTTCTCCTTTCTAATGATAAGGGAGGACCTGTTTGCTCTGGGAAGTTTTAGAAAGGACAAAGGCGTATGAAGGAGAGAATCTCTGACTCCTCCTAGTGCTGTCACCCTGGGTTCAACTGTGAACATTTTCATGCGTTTCCTTCTGGCTCCCATCTTGTCTCGTTCTCGTTGGTTTTTGTGTAACTAGCTTTTGGATGAATAAAAATCTGCTCTTTGCTTTTCACCCTTGCCAGTTTACTATAATCATCTTTTCACATTATTAAAAAACCCTTAGCAGCTGTTCCCTAGCACTAAAAGTCTTATCAGACGGGCGTTGTCCCGAAGCCGTTGGACAGAGTCTTTCCCGGGCCTCCCTGGCCTCTACACACCCACCCCCTGAGTCAGAGCAGAGGCCTAGCTTCTGTGGCCCTCTGTCCTGTCCTGAGAGCACACAGTCCTGACCTGGATGATGCTCATGTGACCCTGAGGGAGGAGTGGCATGGCCCCATTTTACAGATGAGGAAGCTGCGACGCTGAGGTTCCTGGCCTGGGTGGGCTGTGCTGCCTCCGAGGCCTCCACGGCTGGCCCACCTGCTCCCCTTCCTTCCAACTCCCTGTTCTGGCATCAGCTCTGCTTGCTATCCTGAGCCTCAGCCATGAGGAATTCTGGGGTGCCCACAAATACATCTGTGTGCGCCCCAGCTGTTCCCACTACTGTTGTCTCTTCCCAGAAAGAGAGAGCCCCACCCACTCAGAAGCCTAGGTCCGACAGAGCTCTTCCCTCCTTTCCACCTTCAACGTGGACTCAGTTTCTGAAACACAGTGGCGCGACCTCCTTGCAGTCTCTTTACTCTCTCTTTTTTTTCATCTCTGCCCTGGGAGCCAAGTAGGCTCCAGACTCCCTATCAGCCTATCCACAGCTTTCAGAACCTTTCCAAAGTGCAGATCTGATCAGTCAGGCCTCTGCCAAGGCCCATCAGGACCTCCCAGTGTTCACGTCCCTACAGTGAAGGGACAGCCTCACTGAGTGCTCTGTGCCCAGGTTCAGAAGGGGCTTCCCCTGCCTGGTGATTGCGGTCCTTGTGTGAGTCACTGTGAGGTGATAGAGGTAGATCATGGGGCACTTCTATTTTAGCATAAATGTGACACCTCAGTGACCCTGCACTGCACAGAGCATCCACGAGCTTTCTGCCCGACTTGTGAGAATGAGCTGCTCTTCCTCCCATAGGCAGCAGAGGGTGGGCTGGGAGACGATGGGCAGGTATTTGTGTGGCCAGTTCTCTCTAGAAATGTCTCTGTTAAATTAACAAATGGCAGATAGTAAATTGCAAGTGGATGATTTAAAGTCCTCCTGTTACTTTTAGAGTTCTAGGGCCCTAGCAGGTGCTTAGCAAATACTTGTTAAATGTTTTCCCACTAGAAAGGTTTTGTAAGGAGGAAGGAGGCCGGTGTTCTCGCCGTCAGGTTTTTATGCCATCTGCTGAGTGCAGGTGTTTTGGGAGCACCTAAACTGTATGTCCAGGTGATACAGGTTAGCTTCCCAGTATAAGGTGCGATGGACCCAAAACACAGGAAAACCGCGTGGCCAGGCCCAGCAGCTGGAGGCGCAGCGGCTGGAGGGAGCCCAGAGATGCCCTGTGCGTAGCTGCTGCAGGAAGCCTGGAGGTGCCCTGTGCGTTGGTCTGGGGATCCCTGTGTCCACAAGCAGATGGGCCTCAGGCTCCTGCCGTCAGCTTCTGCCTGGCTCTTGACCCCTTAATCACCTCATGGTAGCAAGAATGTGACCTTTCTCCCATACTCCTTCCCTGCTCTCCGCCCTTGTTAATGTTCCGCCCCTGCTGGGGTAGATTTTATCCCCCTTTAATTGTAGAGGGTAGGGCCCTTCTCAAATAGGGTTTTCTGGGACCCTGTGGTTTTGCAAGGTGTTTACAGTTATTCACCATAAAAACCGAGGGCAGGGGGCAGGCCCTGGTCAAACCCCTTTGGGGGAAGCTCAGAGAAATTCAGAAGGCAACTGCTATGTTCAAGCTCTGGGAAGCTCCCAAGTAGAGAAGCCAGCTGGGCTCTGTCGAGAAGAGCCTTGTCCAGTTTATTATTTCAGGGAATTCGTATCCCATGGACCTCCTGGCCCCTCACGGGATGCCCTTTGGGAAACGCCTTCTGAGGACTGACCCAGCTGGAGCAGGTACCTGGGAAGGAAAGTCATTTCCAAGGGATTCTGGGCTACCTGGGAGCTGGCCGCTGGCCTCACATCTGAACCTGAAGGCCAGGTGGGTGGTCTCATTTCATGTCTATAGGGACATTCAGCTGTTTTTTTTTTTTTTTAAGTAAAACTGTATCTAATGGAGCTTGCTATTTCTTGAGTGATAACTTCAAATTGGAAATGTTCTTTTTCCCACCGGAAGGCCTGAGCAAGGTTTTGCTCTTAGTTTTGTTGGATACCTGTTTCCACTCAGCTTTTAGTCCCTTGTAATTTGTATTTGGGTGGTAAAAGGACGGTCTAGGTCCATGTGAGAGACCTGGTGAAAGAGAACCTCCTTGGCTTCTGGTAATGAACTTTCATCACCCCCTTCCAAATAAAGAAACAAAAAAGAAAGTGTCCTCTCCACCCAGCCTTCCCGCCTTAGTCTGCTGGTTCATGACACTGGATCATGCCTTATTTGACCTAACCCATTACTTGGCTCGAGTTCCCAGATAGGATACTTTGAATTGCTTTTCTGGAATTAAAGAGATGCATTTTAGATGCGGGTTGGTGGGTCTGTATTTTCTGGGCCCTGCCAAGTATGCCCACAGGGGTACTGGTTTCTTGCTGGAGTGGTGGGGTCACTGCCAGCCCGTCAGATTTGCTTGGCTCTGCGCTCCAGATGGACAGCAGGGCTCAGCCTCCACTGCCCATCTCAGCGCAGAAGCTCTCCGAGGTCTTTTTGTCACACATCTAACAAACAGCCAGTGCTGGAAAGGGGTTGATGCTCTAACGCAGAGAGCAGTGAGCGAGGGTATCTTGTCTTCTGCCGAACCAGGTGAAGGTGACCTCAGGGTCCCCTGGGACTGCTTCTGCAGTTGCTCTGGGAGCCAGGGCGTTGCAGCACCCGTCCTGCTGGGAGTCCCCAGCCACACTGACAAAACACCGGAACACCCGGGGCCCCCACCCACCATCCTGGCCGTCCCCTTGCCTGCCCCGCCATGATGGGCAAGCACAGCCCCTGGCGTGGCCGTCCTGAGCCGGGCTATGTGCGCGCAGCCCGTGGCGTGGCCGTCCTGAGCTGGGCCGAGCTGGGCCGTGCGTGCAGCCCCTGGCGTGGCCGTCCTGAGCTGGGCTGAGCTGGGCCATGCGTGCAGCCCCTGGCGTGGCCGCCCTGAGCCGGGCTATGTGCGCACACCAGCATCCTGCCCCTTCAGTTGCTGTGCTGCAGACAAAGGAGGGATCCACTGGAGCGGGAACTCTTGCGAACAAAGGTTCTATTTTCATGCAAATGTAATCGGCGGCTCCCGGGGAGAAAGCCCAGCTAGCTGGGCCTCTTGAGCTTAGGCCCCTCTTCTAGAAGGCGATGGTGGACATTTGAAATCTTCTTTATGATATCTAATATGTGTGGACTTAGAAGAACCAAATAAAAAGCTCTTACATAGATCTTGCCCTTCCCCCGACCTGCCAGCTAGGGCTGTTAGTAGAAATTAACCTAAATTAGGAAGATAATTGTTCCTGTGTTAATTGTAGGTTGTCTTTTAAAGCTGTTTTCCTTCTCCAGGCCTGAGCAGCAGGCTGGCTTCGGGCCCTACCATGGGTTGCCGCGCATTGACACCCATGAAAAGCAAAGTTCCAGAGGGGCGATCTAGCAGCCTTCCTGCTTTCCAGAGCTCCAGGGTCTCTAGATGATGACGTTTCTTTGAAAATCCCCCTGCAGCTCTTCCTGTGCCTGCTCAGGTCCCCCGCCACCCAGGGGACCCCTCTTTGAGGGCGATCAGGGTCTAAGTCCAGGCCACATAAACAAACACCGGCTATTTTCAGCAAGCCCTTGGTGTCGCAGCTGGCCTGGCTTGTGCGCGGTGGCTGGCAAGGCCCATCCCCAGTGTGCACTTGGCCCGGGCCAGCCCTGGCAGGCGAGGTATGCCTTGGATCGTTCTTACCCGCCATGCTTTTCAGTTTTCTCAGAACGCCCCCTGGCATTCGACGGCAGCGTCACAGTTAAAAGGGGGCTGAACAAGTACCCCAGGGACTATTGTATTTGGGGTTTCTTTGTTGGGAACTTGGATTTCTGTTTGAAAGTGCTTGGTAAAACCTGCCGTCCTCCCTGTCCCAGGCGCGCACCAGCAGGTGGAGGCAGGCGCTGCCTTCTGAACGGCTCCTCGGTTTTCTTGAGGCCTGGCTCACTTATTCCATTAGTCATGATTGGATAAAGCTTTTAAAGAAAAATCCCCACCCCTTGCCTTACTGTGCCACAAAAAATTCCTGAGTGAATGAGCGAAGCTGCCCACTTCGTAGGAGCCCTGGAGCCTGCCTTTCACAGGGACTTCGGGGTGGGCCAGGCCCTTTATAGACCCCGCCCTCCCCATAGTGCCCTAGAAACACACTAAACACGGGGGCGTGTGTGTGAGTGCGTGTGCGTGTGTGCGTACGTGAGTGCGTATGTGTGTGTGCGTGTGTGCATATGTGAGTATGTGAGTGTGTGTGTGCATGTGCGTGCGTACCGAACACGTGTGCGCGCGTGTGTGCTTGTGTGTGCATACATGTGTGTACATGACTGCGTGTGCACGCGCGCGTGTGTGTGTGTGTGCCTACTCCCTTGTGTGTGTGTGCTTGCCCTGCCTGTTTGATTTTTCTAAAGATTGACACTAAATCCCCTTTTCCTCCAAAACTCTCTCGGGGTGATATGGAAGGCTCCTAGGGTCTCCAGTTTTACCACTTTCTCCCCAGTCCACACAGAAGGTGTCCTTCAGCCACATAAAATGGGCCACTCATTGGTGCTGGACGTCCTCACGCCATTGGTGCTGGTGTCCCCATGTCGCTGGTGCTTCGCGTCACGTGTCATTGGTTCTGGGTGTCCCCACAGCCTGGCCTTAGGGTGCTCTGTTTCTTTATAGTTAAGGAATTAGCTCAGCCAACAGGGAACTAGGTAAGAGTAAAGTCTGATAACATGGAAAATGTTAGTGCACATTTGAAAAAAAAATGAATTGAATTTCGTAAAATTGTTGATGTATTTTAAGTTTGAATGACAAGACTTGAGTGAATTTTTCCTGGTTAATGTTGTGTCTTTTGATTAAGCCATTTCAGTGGAGTGTACATTTATATTAACTCTTGATGACTTTTTTATTTGCCGTAATTGGATTAGAAAATAAGATATCTTTTCTATAGCTGATAGAACCTTGTTTATTTTATCCTCTCATTTGTTTTCCCTAACTAAAAAATGGTGAGTAAAGATCACGATGCTTTTTTAAAATTTAGGAAGTGGTGAAGCATCAAGAGGATAAGGTTAGGTGTAATTTGGAGGATGATTATGAAGTGAGGGTTTATACATATTTGTGCACCAGTGTGTACAGAAGGGAAACTGAGGGTTATAACCAGGGGCATTCTCGGAGTTTGGGCAGGATCAGGCCGTGGGCAGAACCCTGGTGCCCCATCAGGGGGGACTTTGGGTGCTGTCTGCTCCCCATGGGCTCCCACATCAGATGAGCCAGGTGGCTGGGAGGGGGCATGCGTGCCCAACACAGTGACTGAGGGGTTGCTGCCCCTGCCCCATGATGTGTGCTCTCTCCCTAGCCTGGATTTCCAGGGTCCAGAAGAAAAGACCTCTGCTCCTCCTGCCTTTTTATTCTTTATTGGCGTGGTACTGGGCACTTAGTTGGAATTCAGTAAAGGCTTAGTGAGTGAAGAAGGAAAAAATGTTATTTAGAAGTGTTTTACTCGACTTCCTTGATCTGGAAACACACACACACACACGTTATAACACAAGAAAAGTTATATGCAAAAACAGTTCTTAAATGACACCTCGACTAAGCTAAAAAACAGACCTTTTATTTTGTGGCTAGTGCTTTTTTGTATTTCATTTAAAAACAAAACAACCACCAAAAAACCTTTCCTACCTCAAGGCCATAAAGATAACCTTGTATATTTTCTCTTAAGGCCTTTGACATTTTGTCTTTCATACTTAAGCCTTTGGTTTTTGTGTGGGGTGCAGGGTTAGGGATCAGTTTCATTTTCTTTTCTCATTTTGAGAACCATAATGTTTGACACTTTACACCCTTTCTCTGGGATAGCTGTGCTGCCAGCTCATCCTCCAAGTTTAATCTGTTTCGGACTCTCTCTGTGCCCAGCTGCTCCAGAGCCTGTTCTGGGGCCAGCAGGGCACTGTCTCCTTGACAGGCACTGCAGCCGCACTCCATGTCTCAGCCCCCTCCCTGCGAGTGTCCCAGCTCCTCCTAAGCTGTGACTTGTCTAGAGACAAGTTCCTTTAAAAAGCCTAGCCTGAAACTTGATTGGAATTGCATTGACTCTATGGATGAATTTGAAGGGAGGGTTGGCATCTTGATAGTGTATTTGTGTGTGTGGCTTCTCTTTCCCTCGATTAGGTCTTCTTTACTGTCTTTTTTCAATAGATTTTTATAATTTTCTCCATAAAGGTCTTGCACGTGTCAAGTTAGATTTATTCTTTATTCTTTGGGAGATTGTAGTTGTTTTGTTTTTCTGTTGCAGACAATATGTTTTTTTTAAATCAAGTTTTCCCTTGTTAGTTTTTGGAAATGCAGTTGATTTTTGTATTTTATTTTTATATCCAATCATCTTATTAAAATCTTATAAATTCTAAAAATTTTTTTCTGTAGATTCTTCAGGGTTTCTAAGACAAAGACTGTTAATGTAATAATGCTAGTTTAGTATCTTTCTCTCTAATTCCTGTGTTTATTTTCCGTGTCTTACTGTGCTAGCTGGGAATTCCAGTTCAGTTTTGAATAAGAGGAGAAATACTGGACTTCCTTCTGTCGTCCTTGACATTAAAGAGAGATTTTTAACATTTTCCCAATTTAAGCATGATGTTTGACATAGGTTATTTTAGATTCCCTTTTTCAAGTTAAGCTCGTGGATAGCTGTGTTCCATTAGCCAAATGCTTTTACTCCGTCTGTTGTGATGATTGTATGGTTTTCTGTTCTAATTTTCTGTTAAACTTCCCTTATCTCTTCCAGTGGATTCAACTTGTTTGTGATAAATCTTGTCATTTTCATACTTCGCTAGCGCTTCAGGATTCTTCATCTCTGTTCTTGAATTGGAATGGCCGGTAATTTTCCTTTTTTAATGTCTTTTTTTTTTTTTTTTTTTAACTTACAGGGATAGTTTATTTAAGATTAGAATTATTCCTTGAAAGTTTGTAAAAATTAACCTCAGACTATTTGGGGTTCATTTTTCCTTGGTGGTTTGATGTTTTAACTAGTGATTTAACATCTTTAATGGTTACTAATAACCTGACCTTTTAATTCCTGTCGTATGGATTTAAAAGAAAGTTTTTAGGAGTTCTACTTCATCTACATTTTCAATTTTATTGTCATAGATTTGCTTCTGGTGTTTACATCTTTGCTGGATTTGTCTCTGCGTACCCGTTTTCATTTCCAACATGACTCAGCCTTCTTCTTGATTAATCTGTATTAATTGTTTTGAGTCACTCTGGCTTTGTGGATTCCCTTAGTTGTAAGTCAGCTTTCTGTGTTTTAAATGCTTGCTCTTATCTTCCTGGTACTTTCTGTGGCTGGCTGCACCCAGTGTTCTCTCTTTCCAATGGCTGGATGTGCAGCTCACATTAGTTCTTAGCCTTCCTTCTGTTGTAAGCTACACAGTTCCCTTGAAGTAGGCGTTGGGTGCATACAACAGGTTTTGACACTTAGCATTTTCATTTCCATCCCAAGTTTTTAAAAGGTCGTGTCAACAGTACACCTTTGAGATGGTGTAAGGAGGTGCCACTTGGTCTCTGTGACCTTCCTCCCAAAAACATACAACCCCATCTGGTCATGACATCAAACAAATTCTAATTAAGGGACATTCTAGCAAACACCCAATCAAGTACTTTAAACTGTCAAGGTCATTAAAAACAAGGCAAGTCTGAGAAACCATCGCAGCCGAAGGAGCCTTAGGAGTCATGAGGTTAAAGGAGGGACTGTGGGGTCCTGGGTGGGGTCCCGGAACAGGAGGACCACAGGGAAAACAGGAAATCCAGGCACGGCTGCAGTTCGTGCTGATGGATCACTATGGGCTCATGACGTGTGACACATGCCCCATCCTGGTATAGACGTGACCAAATGCCTCGTATTGTCCAAGAGGTCCCCAGGACATTCCCTGCCCTGGCCAGTGTCCAACTCCCTGTGCACTTGTCCTTCTTGCTTGCATCAGACACCCTCCTGCTGGGGTCACTTTCTCTTTTCTTGATGAACACATACCTCTTAGCAGTAGCTGTAGTAGACCTCTTGGTGATACAATCCGTGCATGTGTATGTGTGTCCGATCTGAAAATGTCTCTATTTCACCAACATGCCTGAGTGACAGTTAGGCAAAACTTGGAGGTGAGTTTTCTTTTTCTCCTTTCATCACGTTTAGTGTATTCTTCTCGTCCTTGGCCGGCCCACCTCAGCATAGCAGCCGCTCCTTGCTTGTCTGTCTGTGTCTCACTGGCTGCTCGTCACATCTTCTTTTGTCCTTGATGCTCCCAGTTTTGTCAGGGTGTGTTTGGGTGTGGAGCACCCTGTTCTCTTGGCATATGTTTGCCTCTGTGTCTGTGAGTTTGTGTGTTTTATCAGTTCTGGAAATCTGCAGCCAGTGCCCCTTTAAATATTGCTCCATTGTCTTCCTTCCTTCCTTCCCTTCCTTCCCTTCCTTCCCTTGCTTCCCAGTCCTGCAGAGTCAGCTGTCACATCTCCTCAGGTGGCTTTTCTGGGTTTTCAACTCTCCTTGGACTTTTACTTTCAGAATGCAAAATACAGGATTTGGGCTCTCCTTCATTTTTGTATTTTGATTCCCTCTGCTCAGCTGATTTCTTCATCAGGATCTTCTCATTCACCGAATCTCCTTTTTAGTTTTGTATGGCATTTATTGCTTAAATCATTCATTGAGGGTTTTCTTTTTTTTAAAATGCATCAATTACACTTTTTATTTTTGAAAGTCTACTTTGTTCTTTTCCTAAAATGATTAATTTTGGCAATTCTGTTGCTTCCTCTGATTCATTACTTAAAATTTTTCAAGTATTTTCATAAACTTTTTATTTAATCAAAACATACATGGGGAAAATGATAGTAGATAAAGCATTAAGAGATTCTTTAAAAGTTTCAGAAACAGTAATCGTACCATTTCTAATGATACGAGTAACTGAAGAACTTGACTGTCTTTTGATGTGTTTGTGGCCTTTTTTCACTTCTTTCTGTGTTGGCTTGTGTTTGCTTGGGAGTGTATGTCTCGCTGGTCTTACTGTTTGGAAATAGAGGGATGGGAGTGAGGAGGCCGTTCTGATGGACATGCCACGTGCATTTCCTGGGAGCTGTGCTGGACTCCAGCCCCGGCATCCTGAACGCTGCAGCTCTGGGCTCGCCTTGGTCCTGACCCCCATGCAGTCCTCCGCCCGCTGCCCTCACCTCTGCTGTCAGCTCAACTTGAGTTGCTTTTGTTTCTCTTAATTATATATTTCTGGCTTGTTGGAGGGTTTCCTTACTGCCAGTGAGCCCAGCAGTGTGACAGAAGGTATGTTTTACGCAGAACCTGGAGTTTCCACAGCACAAGAGCCTGTAAGATGACTTGTCTGCCACCTCCCCAGAAGAGGAAGTTTCTAGTACTTCAAAAGCCCAACCTTTGGCCAGCTTTCTCTCAGCCCCTTTTACCCAGCTTCGTTTTCTCCCCACCAGCTGGGATGACAGGTCCCGCAGTGGAGACGCTTGCTGGCAGCCGGCACTGCTCCTCTACCACCATGTGCACTAGTGAAGCCCAGCCTCGGTGGAACCCCTTGCTGTCAGTCTTCTCCTTCCTTACCCAGGAAGTGCAGGATGCCAGGGAAGAGCACCAGCTCAGCGTTCTGGCCGCGCTGCACAGCCGCGAACCTGGGGGCCCAGCCACGCATTCTCCACTGCCAGCGGGGATCTGCCCCTCCCACCCCCAGCATGGCTGTTTTCCTCCTTAGCGTGGCTCTGTCCCCCTCTAGCGTAGCTCTGTCTCCCTCTGTGGGGCTCCATCCCCTCACACCCCCAGCGTGGCTCTGTCCCCCTCTAGCGTAGCTCTGTCTCCCTCTGTGGGGCTCTGTCCCCTCACACCCCCAGCGTGGCTCTGTCCCCCTCTAGCGTAGCTCTGTCTCCCTCTGTGGGGCTCTGTCCCCTCACACCCCCAAGCGTGGCTCTGTCCCCCTCTAGCGTAGCTCTGTCTCCCTCTGTGGGGCTCCATCCCCTCACACCCCCAGCATGGCTCTGTCCCTCTCTAGCGTAGCTCTGTCTCCCTCTGTGGGGCTCTGTCCCCTCATACCCCCAGTGTGGCTCTGTCCCCCTCTAGCGTAGCTCTGTCTCCCTCTGTGGGGCTCTGTCCCCTCACACCCCCAGCGTGGCTCTGTCCCCCTCTAGCGTAGCTCTGTCTCCCTCTGTGGGGCTCTGTCCCCTCACACCCCCAAGCGTGGCTCTGTCCCCCTCTAGCGTAGCTCTGTCTCCCTCTGTGGGGCTCTGTCCCCTCACACCCCCAAGCGTGGCTCTGTCCCCCTCTAGCGTAGCTGTCTCCCTCTGTGGGGCTCCATCCCCTCACACCCCCAGCGTGGCTCTGTCCCCCTCTAGCATAGCTCTGTCTCCCTCTGTGGGGCTCTGTCCCCTCATACCCCCAGCGTGGCTCTGTCCCCCTCTGGCGTAGCTCTGTCTCCCTCTGTGGGGCTCCGTCCACTCACACCCCCAGCGTGGCTCTGTCCCCCTCCAGTGTGGCTCTGTGCTCATCCAGCTGCCTGTTTTCTCACTGTGTAATGCTTTCTCTATACCATCTGCAGTCTTTGAACTTTGAACTTTGAACCTGGCCTTCCAGGTTGCCATGAAGGTAGATTGTCTAGGTGTGGGGGTGGGATGTATTTTATTTGATGGCTTGGTAGACTGATGGATGCATTTAGACGAATCATCTCTGGGCTTCCTTCATGCTTTTGATCCCATTTCTCCTTTCATCGTGAATATCCTCTCATTTTCCTTGTAAGTTTTGTCACTTGTCTCTGGCTTCCTTTCTGAGCCTCTAAATATACCCTAATTACTTACATTAAAAAACACAATAAAACAAAAGTTTCCTGATCCTGGGTCTCCCCACTCTGCAGCCCAAACTCTTCTCAGCTTCCTGTGGGAGGGCTGCTTGTGTGTTTACTTTTGAACCAGGACACTGGTCTCTAGGACACTGGAGAGTGGAAGGGCCTCTGGCTCTGGGGCGTGGCCCGGTGCCTTTGCCCCCTGCAGATCCTCGAGGCCCCAACTCCCACCCAGTCCCTACTGTGGTGGCCTGCTCTGTGTGTGCTGGGACCATCTTCATGCAGGGGCATCTTGCCTTTCACCTGCCTCTGCCTCTCTTGGCACCGGATGCCCAGAGGCACCTGATGGGCTTTCATGCATGTCACCTGGCGTGTGTGGAAGCTGCTCCCAGGGTCACCCCTGACCACGAGGGCCACAATGCACCTGCCCCCATTCCTCAGGGAGGCAGCTCTGCGATGCTCCCAGAGGCCCCGCGGAGGGTCCCCGTGATGGAGCATGCTGTTGGCCATCACTGGGTCAGCATAGTGGCTCGGCGCTGCCCCTGTGCGTTGGCTCACTCTGCCCACTCCCTGGCCCGCTCCCTCTGTCCCTCACCCAGCATCCCCAGCCAGATTCATCAGAAGCACAGCCAGTCCTGCCGTTGGTGTCCTCGGCTCCCCTGTGGTCAGCTCCCTGTAGCCGGGCTCAGGACCCACACTCTCCTGGCGGAGAGTCCTGCTTCAGACACCACTTGGGTTCCTCTCAGTGTGTCTGCGGCCTGTGATGGGCAGCAGGTCAGCGTCATATGGAGAGATGTGGAAAGCCACTGGGCGTGGAGACCACGGCGTGGACTTCACAGTTTTCAGAGGCCCTGGGGTGCAGAAGTGGGAACTGTGACTGGCTGGGGGCCCCTGCTCCGGTGTCCTCGGTGCCTTTGGGGCCTCACCGCTGCAGATCCAGAGGCAGCACTACTGCCCAGCACTGTTGGAACTGCTCTCCACTTCTCCCTGACACTACATGGCCCCTCCATTCAGCCCAGGCATTCAAGCCAGAAGCTAGCAAGTGTGTTTTGCTTTTCTTTTCCTAACTCCCAACAGCCTGCCCATCATCCGTTTGTGACAGTGCTTCCACCAAAACGCCATCAAGGCCACCTGATCCTCTCCAACTCCACAACCGCCTGTGGTGGCCGGCACTGCTGCTACCGCTCGCGGCTCGCGGAAGCGGGTTACCAAACACAGCCATTATGAAAACGAAATTAGCTAAACTTACAACTAAATAAGTCACATTAAAACAAATGCAATCAGTGCTTACAACTCTGCCTTCTTGATTTCTTTACTGCAGTGCTCTCTTATCTGCTCGCAGGGCTTTTGTGTTCTTACGGTGGAAACGCCCAGGTGTGGTCAGGCCCCTTCTAGCCTCTGCCGGCAGTGGCGTCCCAGGCCCCTTGCAGTGGCCAGCCTGACACTCGCTGCAGCCTGGTCAGCACTGATCCTGCTCATGGGGGGCGGTAGCCATGAAACCAGGCTTTCTGCTATTTGAGGAGCCCCACAGCTCTGGGCCTCAGGCCCACACCCTGGCCACTTCTGCTGCCTGGAGCCCCTTCCTCCGATCTCAGAGACCCAGCATCATTCAGAGTTTTTTTTAGCTTAAGCCTCAGTTCCTCAGAGAGGCCTTTCCAGCCAGCTTGACTTGCCAGCCCCTGCCCTCATAGTCCTCTGCGGGCCAAGCCCACGGTGCCCTCTTGTAGAGCGCATTCTTCCACTGACTGTCAAGCTCCCTCTGCACCCTCGGCCTCAGCATTGCACCTGCACGCGTGGCAGACTGTGGGCAAGCGAATCCTGGAACGTCACATGTTTTGTTTGTAGAGTGGTGTGTACATTGTAGAGTGATGTGTACATTGTAGAGTGATGTGTACATTGTAGAGTGGTGCGTACATTGTGTGTAGAGTGGTGTGTACATTGAGAGTGGTGTGTACATTGTAGAGGGGTGCGTACATTGTGTGTAGAGTGGTGTGTACATTGAGAGTGGTGTGTACATTGTGGTAGAGTGGTGTGTACATTGTAGAGTGGTGTGTACATTGTAGAGTGGTGTGTACATTGTAGAGTGGTGTGTACATTGTGTGTAGAGTGGTGTGTACATTGAGAGTGGTGTGTACATTGTAGAGTGGTGTGTACATTGTGTGTAGAGTGGTGTGTACATTGTAGAGTGGTGTGTACATTGTGTGTAGAGTGGTGTGTACATTGTAGAGTGGTGTGTACATTGTAGAGTGGTGTGTACATTGTAGAGTGATGTGTACATTGAGAGTGGTGTGTACATTGTAGAGTGGTGTGTACATTGAGAGTGGTGTGTACATTGTAGAGTGGTGTGTACATTGTAGAGTGGTGTGTACATTGAGAGTGGTGTGTACATTGTAGAGTGGTGTGTACATTGTAGAGTGATGTGTACATTGAGAGTGGTGTGTACATTGTAGAGTGGTGTGTACATTGAGAGTGGTGTGTACATTGTGTGTAGAGTGGTGTGTACATTGTAGAGTGTGTACATTGAGAGTGGTGTGTATATTGTAGAGTGGTGTGTACATTGTGTGTAGAGTGGTGTGTACATTGTGTGTAGAGTGGTGTGTACGTTGTGTGTAGAGTGGTGTGTACATTGTAGAGTGGTGTGTACATTGTGTGTGTAGAGTGGTGTGTACATTGGAGAGTGGTGTGTACATTGTAGAGTGGTGTGTACATTGTGTGTAGAGTGGTGTGTACATTGAGAGTGGTGTGTACATTGTAGAGTGGTGTGTACATTGTGTGTAGAGTGGTGTGTACATTGAGAGTGGTGTGTACATTGAGAGTGGTGTGTACATTGTAGAGTGGTGTGTACATTGTGTGTAGAGTGGTGTGTACATTGAGAGTGGTGTGTACATTGTGTGTAGAGTGGTGTGTACATTGTAGAGTGGTGTGTACATTGGTAGAGTGGTGTGTACATTGAGAGTGTTGAGAGTGGTGTGTATATTGTAGAGTGGTGTGTACATTGTAGAGTGGTGTGTACATTGTGTGTAGAGTGGTGTGTGTACGTTGTGTGTAGAGTGGTGTGTACATTGTAGAGTGGTGTGTACATTGTGTGTGTAGAGTGGTGTGTACATTGAGAGTGGTGTGTACATTGTGTGTAGAGTGGTGTGTACATTGAGAGTGGTGTGTACATTGAGAGTGGTGTGTATATTGTAGAGTGGTGTGTACATTGTAGAGTGGTGTGTACATTGTGTGTAGAGTGGTGTGTACGTTGTGTGTAGAGTGGTGTGTACATTGAGAGTGGTGTGTACATTGTGTGTAGAGTGGTGTGTACATTGAGAGTGGTGGTGTGTACATTGTGTGTAGAGTGGTGTGTATATTGTAGAGTGGTGTGTACATTGTAGAGTGGTGTGTACATTGGTAGAGTGGTGTGTACATTGAGAGTGGTGTGTACATTGTAGAGTGGTGTGTACATTGTGTGTAGAGTGGTGTGTACATTGTAGAGTGGTGTGTACATTGTGTGTAGAGTGGTGTGTACATTGTAGAGTGGTGTGTACATTGTGTTAGAGTGGTGTGTACATTGTGTGTGTAGAGTGGTGTGTGTACATTGTGTGTAGAGTGGTGTGTGTACATTGTAGAGTGGTGTGTACATTGGTAGAGTGGTGTGTACATTGTGTGTGTAGAGTGGTGTGTACATTGTGTGTGTGTAGAGTGGTGTGTATATTGTAGAGTGGTGTGTACATTGTAGAGTGGTGTGTACATTGTGTGTAGAGTGGTGTGTACATTGTGTGTAGAGTGGTGTGTATATTGTAGAGTGGTGTGTACATTGTAGAGTGGTGTGTACATTGTGTGTAGAGTGGTGTGTACGTTGTGTGTAGAGTGGTGGTGTGTACATTGTAGAGTGGTGTGTACGTTGTGTGTAGAGTGGTGTGTACATTGTAGAGTGGTGTGTACATTGTGTGTAGAGTGGTGTGTACATTGTAGAGTGGTGTGTACATTGAGAGTGGTGTGTACATTGTAGAGTGGTGTGTACATTGAGAGTGATGTGTACATTGTGTGTAGAGTGGTGTGTACATTGTAGAGTGGTGTGTACATTGAGAGTGGTGTGTACATTGTAGAGTGGTGTGTACATTGAGAGTGGTGTGTACATTTTAGAGTGGTGTGTACATTGAGAGTGGTGTGTACATTTTAGAGTGGTGTGTACATTGTAGAGTGGTGTGTACATTGTGTGTAGAGTGGTGTGTACATTGAGAGTGGTGTGTACATTGTGTGTAGAGTGGTGCGTACATTGTGTGTAGAGTGGTGTGTACATTGAGAGTGGTGTGTACATTGTAGAGTGGTGTGTACATTGTGTGTAGAGTGGTGTGTACATTGTAGAGTGGTGTGTACATTGTGTGTAGAGTGGTGTGTACATTGTAGAGTGGTGTGTACATTGTGTGTAGAGTGGTGTGTACATTGTAGAGTGGTGTGTACATTGAGAGTGGTGTGTACATTGTAGAGTGGTGTGTACATTGAGAGTGATGTGTACATTGTGTGTAGAGTGGTGTGTACATTGTAGAGTGGTGTGTACATTGAGAGTGGTGTGTACATTGTAGAGTGGTGTGTACATTGAGAGTGGTGTGTACATTTTAGAGTGGTGTGTACATTGAGAGTGGTGTGTACATTTTAGAGTGGTGTGTACATTGTAGAGTGGTGTACATGGTGTACACACGTGTGTGCACAGGGACAAGACTTGGACGAATTTTGCCATCACCTGTCAACAGCAGACAGTTCCAGGATGTTGCATCACATCTTTGTTGTGCCCGATGTCTTCCTCACGCAGGAGAGAGGCCTTAAGCCTCCTGGCAGAGGCTACAATGCACCTGCTCCCTGGGGCCTTGTTTTCCTTACCCTTTTTAAGTTGCTTGGAGGCTTCAGCATTTGGGACCAGGTGGAGGTGTGCAGTGCCCGGGTCACCTGCCTGCCTTCTGTGCCCCTGGCTGGCCCGTCGGAGGGACCAGTGGGCACGGCTGAGTCATGCTGACTCAATGTTTCATACAGTGGAGCTGGCTTCCCAGAAACAGCTTCGTATTCCTCTAATGTTCTTCGTGCATGTAACGTGAAGGCAGTTTGGGGCAAAATGTGCTTTCAGGGCACGTGGCCTTCTTTCCTTCTTTAACACAGCATCTCGGGAGTACGAGGCACTTGCACCTCAGCTTTGCCCTCACTCTCGGGTTGCTGGCGTTGTTACAAACGAGAGAATATAAGGTAGAAATTTCCAGATGCCTTTTTTCTTTCTTTGATCAACATGTTTTTCAGAGTTGATGCCACAAGAACCAGCACGTGTCTCAAGTGGCATAAGGAGATTTCGCCAGCATGGCCAGTTCTTAGCTGACGAGCTGGAATCCCAGGGTACTAGGAAGCACAGGCACTTCGGGGTTGGGGGATGCTGTCCTGTTCCGCAGGAGTGGAAGGGATGGGATGCTCCCAAGAGGTGGGATCTGCACTTTCTGTGGACCACAGTTACTGATCCTAGAATTCAGGGAGGGAAACGTCGGACAGGCCACTCATGGTTTGTGGCCACATTGTAAACATTGGGGAAGGGTCCTGGGGAAGGCGTGGAGAAGCCCGGCGAGAGCTGGCCATTCATCCTGAGGGCGCGGTTTCCACTTAGACTCTCGTGGTGAGGGTAGGGGACACTCCTCACTCAGTCGCCCCCATCTCATGCCCCCTGCGGGCCTGGCCTGGCGTGGCTGGTTCTTGTCCCCAGGTCCCCTGCTCTCGGGAGGCGTTCATCTGTGGGAGGCACGGTGCGGGCTGCGGGAGATCTGCGGCTTCTGCTGCTGCTGGGGCTGTCCCAACTCACTCCACCCTGGGCACCTCCCACCCCTGCCCTTCTGCTCCTCACCCCCACAGTGTCCTCTCTAGGGAGAGGTTTTCTGCTGGGACGGTGGAGAGAGGACAGACTTCAGAGGCAGAGAGATGGGTCTGAACCCCAGCTTTTCTGCCTAGATATTGGGAGCATTAGTTTCTTCTAACCTTGATTTTCTCGTCTGTAAGATGGATGTAGTAGAACTGCCTCATGAGTTTATTATAAGGCCGAGGGAATCAAGTGTGAATTTAGTGCCTGGTGCCAGTTTGTTCATTGATCCCTCTAATGAGTCATTTATTCAGTCACTGTTTTCGGCTCAGAAACGCGAGCATCTCCTGGTCAGGCACAGACCTCAGGCTTCGCCTTCTAGCAGCCCAGAGTCTCCTGGGAGAAACAGCAAATCAGGGACTTTGCTTTTGCAAGCAAAAGCCATTATGAAATTTGAGTTTGCCGATGCCCTGGAATCAGGAGGGGAGCCCTCCGGCCTGTGGGCCCTGCTGCCCCGTTACCTCCAAGCCCTTTCCCCACCTGGGCAGGGTGTGGCCCCACACCAGCTCCACTTTTCTTCCAGGTTTTTCAGTCCTCCCGGCAGCATAGGCTTTTTGTTTGTTTGTTTGGAAGAGATGGGGTCTGACACTATTGCCCAGGCTGGCCTCGAGCTCTTGGGCTCCAGGCGTCCTCCTGAGTAGCTGGGACTGCATGTCCACACCACCGCACCGGCTTCGGGAGCGTGGTCTTCCCAGCCCCAGCGGTCCTCATGTTTAAAGAGGAAGAAGAGAGCCGCACTGATGGGCAGGAAAGCCATTTCTCGAGGGAAGGTCCAGAGCCGCCTTAGAAGGTGAATTAAAGCAAACCACAGCCTTCGGCCACTTATTTTGACTGATATGTGGTACAAAACATGTTTTTTGTTTTTACGGAGACAGTCTCCCTCTGTCACCCAGGCTGGAGTACAGTGGCATGATCTCGCCTCACTGCAGGCTCTGTCTCTTGGGCTCAAGCGATCCTGCTGCAGCCTCCTGAGTAGCTGGGCCTACAGCTGCGCATCACCATGCCTGGCTAATTTTTGTCTTTTAGTAGAGATGGGGTCTTGCCATGTTGGCCAAGCTGGTCTCGAACTCCTGGGCTCAAGCAATCTGCCTGCCTTGACCTCCCAGAATGCTGAGATTATAGGCGTGAGCCCTTGTCCTGGCCCAAAATATGTTTTTATATTTTAAAAATTATCTTTTCTTTACAAATTAGATTGTCATTTTTTTTTTTAAACAAATGCTTTCTGTGGCTTTGTAGAAAATACTGGTTGGTGGGCACCTCTTCTTGGAAGACTGCCACTGGAGGGGTCCTCAGGGTGAAGTCACCCCTTCTTGGCTTGACGCTCTATTACCAGTCTGTGTTTTTTTCTTTTTTTCTCTAATGTCTGTGGTGGGATAATTTGAAAACTCAACCCTCTCCAGCCAATGGTGAGCACCTGTTCACTTCTTAGACACCCTGGGCCTCCAGGTGGCCTCCACCAGCGGGGAGCCGAGTGTGCAGCTGGAGTGTGTGGCTGGGGTGTGTGGTTGGATTGTGTAGCTGGAGTGTGTGGCTGGGGTGTGTGGTTGGATTGTGTAGCTGGAGTGTGTGGCTGGGGTGTGTGGTTGGATTGTGTAGCTGGAGTGTGTGGCTGGGGTGTGTGGTTGGATTGTGTAGCTGGAGTGTGTGGCTGGGGTGTGTGGCTGGGGCCTGCTGAGCGGAGAGTATTCTCAGTTATTTGTTTCCGGCAGATCTGAGAACCTGAGTAGTAGGAACTGCTTCAGGCCTGGATGGGGTTGCTGTGGAACACAGGTGTTTTCTGTGTGTTTGCTAAGTGCTGTTAGGTGTTCTGGAAGTGTCTTTCCGAAGCAGACATTATCAAGCCAGGGCCCTTGTGGCTACACCAGGCTGGGCGGCTGTGTGGCCCTTTTAGGCAGCTAGAACTGGCCTCACTGGTTCCGGTGATGCGTGCAGTGAGAGTGGGCACGTGGCCGGTGAGCCTGTGGAAGTGCCCTGAGACCCTGGTTCCTGCTCCAGAGTACAGAACGTGTGATGATCAGCGATGGGCCACCGTGGCGTGACTCGCATCAACAGCGCAGAGACCATAAACATGTTCCTTCCTGCTGACCGGCCCGTCCTCCCAGGGTGGTGGCCCAGGGCCTGTCCACCTGGGTCTGCGCTTCTGGACTTCCCTGTCCTTTCTCCAGCTTCCCTTCCGGTAATGAGCTTGGTACTCCTCCTCTCCCCACCTCTCACCCTTGTGCCTTCGGAAAGGCCTTACTGGACAGACCGGGGACAAGAGGGAATCTGCTATTTCTGGGGAGCATCAGAAGCTGAGCTCACTGGGCTCGGCTTTGGGAGCATGGTTGTCCTCCAAATACATGTTTTCTTCTTTTACTGATCCTTCCGCTAACCTCGAGACCCCACTATACCAGGTGCTGGGTACAACAAGGTGAGCAGGACCCAGTACCTGCTTTCAAGAATGGTTAAGAAAGAGAATTGCAAAATATTAGTGTCGTGCAGAATCCCACCAGCAGGGCCAAATGCAGGCCCAGGAGGGTGTGGCAGTGGGAAGGGGCTGCACAGAGCAGGGGAGGCTCCACAGTGGACTCTCGAATGGTGTTCCCCAAGGGCTAGGGGTGTGTGTTAGGGGTCAGGGTTGGGGGATTTTGTGGCACAGCGACAGACAGTGTTGCAAGAAGAATGAACTCGTACACAGACCTGACACTTGTTGGTGGCTTCACCCTGGAGCCTGTTGTCAGGCCCCCTGGCCTCCCTCTGCCCTCCTGCCTCCCCTGGCTCTGCTGGCCTCTGCAGCCGGCCTTTGTCTGGGCAGCAGGCAGTGTCCAGGAAGCAGCCTGTGTCTGGAGAGCAGATGGTGTCTGGGGCGTATCAATGTCTCATCTCCAGCTAGAGGGACTTAGGTCCCCATGACTGGTGAAGCTGTTTCAGGAACAGCACTGATGACCAATGGAGCAATCTCCGGCCTAGGTGGGAGGTCTGTCAGGGCTGCTGTGAAGGCGGCACAGGCCATACATGCAGAACCCGGGTGCCTGTCCCACTCCTGCCCCCGTCCTGTGGCCTGGGATCCAGACACACGGAGCTGGAGGCAGAGGGGCTGCTGAGCCAGGTAGACAGGCCTCTCTGTTGGTGGGACCACGACTCGACGCCTTCTCCCCTCAACACTTCCAAGGCATACTTGCCAAGGGTCCGCACCCGCTCTCTGGTTCGGGGCCTCTCCCTGCCTCTGTGAGACTCTGGTGCAGCTGCTCTAACTTGGCTGCCATCTGCAGCTTCTCTGCATTGCCACCAGAGTGAACTTGCTGGCGTGGGGGTTGGTGTCTGCCGTGAGTCAGGTTCCTGCGCAGTCCTCCCTGGCAGTGGAGGAACACTGGTTCTTTGCCTGGCCCCATGGCGGTCCCAGCCTCTGTCCCTGGCCTGCGCTGGCTCAGAGCATTCTGGCCATCTGCTTAGGCGGAGCCTGTACACCAGCGCCTGGTGCCTTCCCGCCCATCCTTTTAAGGCCTCTCCTCTTCTGGGAAGCTTTCCCAAATGAGGCAAGCGACAGAGGAGCTTCATCTTCTCCGCCCCATACCTTCAGGGTGGCACTTGGCACCATGAGGAGCTATCTGGGGCTCCCCTGGGTGTCTTCCCCTCCCTGTGAGCTCCTGGAAGGCAGAGGTCCTGGCGTTCTATCTTGCCTTCTTGCATCATGGGTGTGCCTGGCAGCCTGAGGGGCGGGGAGTGGGACCAGGCACTGCAGAGGCCCCCAACCTCGGTCTGAGGCTGGAGCTGGAGTCGCGGGGTGGCAGTGCCGAACCCAGGCGTGCCACCCGTACACACCCAGGCCGTGCAGGCAGGGGCGGTGGCCACTGTTCTTTCACGCGTGTCCCCCTCGTGGCGGCCCTGCGCTGCTGCCTGTTGGTAGGGTTAGGGTCTGCTGTCGCTCCGTGGGCCATGACATCGCCACTGCCATCACGTTTGCAGAGCTCCGTACGCATACATGAGAGTGTCCGGACCAACAGCGCCTCCGGTACACAGGCTGTTTCTTGGTGAATCAGCAAGTCTGGGCTCCTGCCGTTTCTGGGTGAGCCCTGTGCTTGGACAGTTATGAATCATTTGCTTGCCTCTTGATTTGCGTCAATCAAACCACATGTGAAGAAAGCGGCAGTGAGCAGCGCTTTGCCGGCAGCCTGGCTCCAGCGTGGGGCGGCTTGCCAGGGACAGCCTCAGGAGGCCAGCCTGCGCGGCCTGGTGGTCTGGGCTGCGGGCCTGGGGTGGCTTCGGCCCGCGGGGCTTCCGGCCGGCCCCCACCCTTTCTTCCCCCGATCCCCGTCAGCCGCGGGAGATGGGTGAGATGGTAATGATAGCCTGGCGTGTGCTGGCTTCCTACGTGTAATCCTGTGGCCAGGGGCACATATTCGCAGCTCTGGGAATGTTTATGGTTGGAAGCTCCTCCGCTGATCTGTTCTTCCCTGTCACACAAAATCACTCCAGGACAGGGCTCTTTGCAAAGATTCCTTGTAAGAAAGCCTTAATTAAAAAGGGATGTTACCATTCCCCTCCCCTCCTTCAAACCAAGAGGAGCAGCAGAAGGGGGAGTGGCCCAGGGTCGGAAGGACAGCCGGGAGGAGTGTGGGTGCCAGGCCAGGCCTAGGGAAGGGCCGTCCACCTGGGACTTCTGAGCCGTTTCTTTTCTGGAGCAGCTTTGGGGATGAGGCTTGCCCTCCGTTGAGTCATGGTGACAGCCGTGCACTGTGCTGGGCTGAGAAAGCCCCACTGTGGAGGGCCAGCTGGGAAAGTAGGGCTCCCAGGGCCCCCCGCTTCACTGGCTTGCTTTGCTTTGGTTATTTTCGAAGTAGGCAAATGAGGTTCTCGTTTTTGCTGTGAAGGTTACTTTTATTGTTGTTGAATTAGCTGTTGAATGGTAGCTGTTGTCCTAGTTTCCTGGTTAGTCATGGCTGTGGCTTGTGGCTTAGAGACCAGCGGCGCCCTGGCTCATTCCCATCTCTTGGTGGGGTCCATACATGATTCGCCTTTAAAACTGGGAGGGGATGCCAGGGTGCACTGGGTTTGTCCTGCCTTTTGGTAATGATCAGAAGTGTGTTTAGATGTGACTGCTCCAGGGAATCGTGGAAACTTAGTGGCCATGAGGTCCTCTGTCTCTGAAATTTCTCTCTGAATGGGCTGGGAGGGTGTAACCTTCCATAACTGTGAGCCCAGGTTTATGTTTGCAACAAATAATAAACAGCAAAACAGAACGGAGTGATACCCCCGTCCAAATCTAGCACCTTCACTGGCTATCTTTCATTTTTTATGACGGAAAATTTCAAACATTTACGAAAGTGAAAAGACAATAAGGAATGGACTAGGCTGCTGCCCCCAACTTCACCGATGGCTGAGCAGGGCCAGGCCTGCCTCACTGTATTGTTCCAAAGCAGTTCTACTGTCATGCAAGTGTCTTCTGAACATACAACCATACTACCATTATCACAGCTTTAACACATTAATACGTTAATACCATCAAATAATCAGTCATTTGAAATCCCCATTGTCTCAAAATATTTTCAGTCTCTTTTCTTTTTGTATGTGGCTGTTCAAATAAGTGTTAAGTAAGGTTCGTGGGTTCTAATGGGCCACTGTCACTTGTGATGGACACAGCCTCCCTCTTGCTCTCCAGTCTATTTGTTGGGGAGCTTGGCTGCTTGTCCTGTTGTGTGGCCACAGCGGAGCTCTCACTGCCTGTGTCCATGTGGTGTGTTGAGCAGGTTCCTCCTCCCTCTCTTTCTGGTGACCTGGTGGTCACAGCTGGAGCCTGTGCCAGGCCAGGGCTGGTCGGCAAGACTGTGGCGTGGGGGTGTGGGCGTTCTGCTGGGTGATGAGCGGGTCCTGAAGGTTGCTGTCTAGCTTCATTCCTTCCTTTCTGGGGGCTGCAGAGTGATAATCCAAGACGCCCCTTCCTGAATCAGGTAAAAGACTTCTGCAGAGAGGAAGTGCCCTCATCAGCTCTTCGGCTCACACAGGAAAGGCTTTCATCATTTACCATCTTTCAGAGGAATGAGCTCGTTGCTTTACATCATCTGAAGGTAACTGGTGAGTTTTGTTGTTCATTTTTGCGTGTAATTGTGAGTTCTTGGGTTTAAGTGTACTCCATGTCTTTTAGGCGTTTGCTGTTGTTATTCTCATTGATGTTCACCTTGTCCTCCTTGATCCACGAGGCCCTGTGGAGTTGGCCCTTGAGTCTTTTGGACATAACCCTTGCAGTCTTTGATTGCTTCCTTGCTATGCTGTGACAAGACACCTTGTCACCTTGTATAATTCCTGTCCCTGGAATTTATCTGATAATCCCTCATCTCAGTATCCTTAATCACATGTGTAAAGTCCGTTTGAGCATCTAAGGTGATGTATTTCTAGGTTCCGGGAATGAGGATGTAGACCCTGTGCGGAGTATCATTTATCCTTCCTGTGCTCAGCCCTCAGACCTGCAGGTCTGGTCTCTGACTCTGCCGCTCATCGTAGACAACTCTCTGGCCAGGTCGCTAGGGAGGGAAGAAGCCGTTGCAGGAATATAGGTACAGCTTGGGACGAGAGGGCCAGGGTAGATGCCTGTCTAAGGGTCTAGGGAGGCACAGAGGTGAGCCCCTCTGCTGCTCTTGTCCCCTACAGCTGCCTGCCCTGCTCTGCCAGGGTCAGAGGGCATTGCCTGGGGCTCCCACAGCAACAGGGCAGGGGTGCATTGGGGGTGAGTGCGGATGGCTGGCTGCGAGAGGTTCCAGTGCTGGGCTTGACGGTCAGGGTGGTCTTGTTATCTTTTTGATCCTGGCCATCCTTGTGGATAGAAAGTGACATCTCATTGTGATTTTGATTTACATTTTCCTGAGGTTAACAACTAATGATGACAGTTATCTTTTCACATGCGCATGGGCCGTTGTACATCTTTGGAGAAATGTCTGTTTAAATCCTTTGTTCATTTTAAAATTAGGTTATTTGCCTTTTTATTGTTTAGTTGTCCAGGCCCTTTATATTCTAGATACAGCTTCTTGATCAGATGTATGGTTTGCAAATATTCTTTTCCATTCTGTAGGTTGCCTTTCTGGATGGTGTCTTTCGAAGCTGAGAAGATTTTTATTTTGCCGGTATCCTGTTTCGCTATTTTTTTCTTTTGCTGCCTGTGTTTTGGTGTCCTATCAGAGACATTTATTGAATTCGGATTGGATTGGAACGATGATGTGGGCCCCCTCTTGGGGCTCCTGGCTTTTGGCTTCTGTCGAATGTAAATGCTAAAAGGCTTCTCTGGGCTGTTAGGAGAGAGGCAGATTTTATTGCCTTGCCAGCTTCTGCAGTGTCTAATGGCTAGATTCGCTTTTCCCACAGTCATTTTTAATTGAATGTCCATGGGAAAGTGGCCAAGTAAATGGAAGGTTTCACAGAGAGAGCTGGGTTTCCTTGTTGATTTTTTTGAAACTGTGCTTTTTTGTCATTATTGTGCAGAGTTTGTTGGAATCTGGCGCCAGGTCGTGATGTCCGCTGAGATCTGTATTGGTCTTGTTGAGTATGGCAGCATTGTAGTGGCTTTTCCCCCACTCAAAACACAAGTTCCAGGAAATTTTGAAACTGTGTAACTTCCAGGTGGACGTCTTCCCTGTTGAGAGGTTAATTATGGGACATGGAGCCGTCAGGGACTCTGAATGTGGGACACACATCCTGAGGAGAGAGGCCACATCTTGGAAGGATGAAGGGCAACCTGTCTTCGGGGTCCAGAACTGGACTGTCACTCAGCAGCTGTGCCGGCCTCAGACACCCAGGCTTTGTGTCTGTAACATGGGGATGACAACAGTGCCTACCCGAGAATCCGGAGATCCACGTCGGGGGATGGAGAGCTCTAGGGAGGATGCCAGCAGAATCGGCTCTCGCAGTCCTATACACAATCACCAAGAGGAACTGTTGGTTTCATGTGAATTGAGTATTCCTCGCTTTTCCAAACACAACAGCACTGAAAACTTAGAATGTGTAAACAAAAAATGCACTAAGCCGACTGAGCACGGTGGCTCACACCTGCAGTCCCAACACTTGGGGAAGCCAAGGTGAATGGATTGCTTGAGCTCAGAAGTTCAAGACCAGTCTGGGCAACATGGCAAAACCCGTTCTCAAACCCCTACTCTACTAAAAGTATAAAAATTAGCCAGGCATGGTGGCATGCACCTATGATCCCAGCTACTCGGGAGTCTGAGATGGGAGGGTCACCTGAGCCCAGGAAGTCCAGGCTGCAGTGAGCCGTGATCGCGCCACTGCATTCCAGCCTGGGCAACCGGAGTGAGACCCTGTCTCAAAAAACACCAAAAAAACATACGAAGCCCCAAC
Organism: Nomascus leucogenys; assembly: GCF_006542625.1. Taxonomy (NCBI): domain Eukaryota; kingdom Metazoa; phylum Chordata; class Mammalia; order Primates; family Hylobatidae; genus Nomascus; species Nomascus leucogenys. The sequence continues at coordinate 139,668,262 of NC_044402.1, read as the reverse complement.
CTTTTTACTGGTTTTAAATTCTGAATCTTGCATTTCCTTCAGCTCCAAATTAATGAGAAAAGTGAAGGTTGTGTGTCTATCAGGTAAACCCAATCCTTTGAGTTGTAGGTATTTTCAGAGATTTGTAACTAATTAGGATATATTTAATATTAATGCACATATTTGCCATGTTTCTGAATGAGGAACGGACACTGTATTTTCCTTGCCAAAAGCTAGCCTACCAGTATATGATTTACTCTGTATTTGGGGTTTTTTGGAGGTCTGTGCATATTTTGGTTTGAACTAAGAGCCACTTAAGTCTGCACGTGCTGCTAACAGTAACACTCACATCTGTCGCATTCGTGAACAGGTCGTCTTACTCCTTTCCATTAAGTAGATGGTTTAATGATTTCAGAAATGTCAGATAGTTCCCTGTTAGTAAGAAATTATACAAATGTTGAATGCAAGTAGCACATCTTTGTTTGGCACAAGGGAGTGGTCCAGTTCCCAGTAGACTTGAAAGCATTGTAATATTCCTGATTAGGTTATAAATGTCTAGGTTTTTTAGCCCCCAGACTATTTCAGCTTCTTCTGGATTCTCATTTTTAAAGGCCTCTTTTTCTCTATCGCCTCATTCTATCTCATTTTAAAGTCCTCTTTTTCTCTGTCACCTGCTTCGCTGTGTCTCACCACGAAATTTCCTGTTTTTCTGCATGTTGCCAGCTCTGCTCTTTCTCCTTTTCCAGTTGAATACGTCGGGGTGCAGCTAATGAGCGTCCCATTGAGGCCACAGCAAGTCCCTTCGGCTTGCTCAGAATTTCCCTCTGCACGGTGTCACCAGCAGTGCTTTTCTATTTCCATCATCCATTCATTTTTACACATATGGATGTGGACAGGCTGCAGGGTCCACACAGCTGCTCCAGTGCAGCCCGAGACAGAGCTGATGGGGCAGCCGCCAGGACTCTGGGTCCTCACCTGCTGCCTTGGGAGTCGTCAGGCTCCTGAAAGGCTGGTGACATCTTGAGCTCATCTAGAGAGTAGGCTCTGGGACTTCAAGGGTCACCTGCGTGCAGTTGACTCTCTCTCAGAGTTGCCTGTTGTGTTTTGTGTAAGGACATCATTTGAGGGGGGGAGATAAGTCAGGTCCACTCGCTGCTCTTGTCTACAAAGCCCTGACACATGATAGTGTGCAATTAACAAAGTGCTGGGATGAGATCCGAGCCAGCCTTGGGTTGTAAGAACCAAACCCATCATTGCTGGCCTTGTAATTACACTGTTGTGTGTGGACAGTTTGTACTTTTTCCCCTTTCAAGCAACTTGGAAGATTTGCTGTGTCTTTAAGTTGAAATGACTTGAGTCATCTTCCCTTAGAAACCTTCTGTGTAGAAACTCAGCCTCTGAACACATGGTGAGCCGGCAGTCCCGGCCACGAGGTGACCAGTACTTGATATTTGTCTTTTTAGGAGAGTGTATGGGCTCGCAGTGGCCAGCCCAGTGGGGCATGTATAAGGACCCTCCTCCTCCAGGAGGCCAGCGGGGCCTCATGCTTCCCATTCAGTGGGGGAAAACTGGGGTTCTGAAGAATGGAGCTTGCAGAGAATTCCTGCAGACTGGAATGGAGTTTGGCACTGAGCTAAAAGGTGTTGAGGTGACGCCTGCAGGAGTTACCTGGCCAGTGCCAGGAAGTCAGACCCCACCCTTCCTTGTGCACACAGACAATGTACAATATTCGCTAGGTGCATGTGTGCATGCACATATATGTAGATGTATGAATGTATGTAGATGTATGAATGTATGTATGTATGTCTGAATGATGGGGGTGCTTGGATGGCTTCCATCTGCTGGTAAATTAGGTCTTAGTGTGCACATTAAGAGCGTCTTCTAATTGAATGTTTCCAATGGTAGCTGCCTAGAATCAAGCCACTGGAAGCTCAGCTGTGGAAGTGATGGGTCCTTGAGATTTCTTGCCAGTGCGATTAGTCTTTCTTTAAAAGCCAGCTCAATTCCATTCTTCTGTGTCACCGTTTCTTTGTTTCTTTCCATTTTGTGGGGGTAGGGAGCCTGGCACCATCCACCTGGTGCCCTAAGTTCCCCTGGTAGGCTTCTGCACGAAAGCTTGCCCGTCTGACCCTGTTCTTGGTTGACGACTGATGAAAAGGCTAAGAGAAGTTCGGTTCTCACACCTGGGTCTCTGCAGTTTCCTGGGGAGTCCTGTTCCCTTTTCTCTGTCAAGCCCTCGTGAGGGGCTGTGTCCCTGACAGGAAATGGGTGGTCACCTGGGATTACCCTATCTTCCTTGGCCTGCAGGCCATCTAGTCACAGGGCACGTTCTCCTGTCCCTCCAGGCGGTCATGAGCACCAAACCGATTGTATTGTGGAAATACTTGGTAAAAGCCAGCACCGAGGAAGTATGTTGATTCGTTTTTGTGGTAAGTCAGAACTCAGGGAGAAATTTGTTTACTTTTATGATGAATATCTTTATCTTTGACATGTGGCTTATTTACTCAGCATCTTTTCAAAATCACACTTTATCCTGAGAAAATCTAGACCCAAGTCTAATCTCTGATCTCTTGGGTCACTCTTTGCAGTGCAGCGTGGGCCCTGCTCCTTCCAGGACGGGCCTGCCTAGGGCTGTCAGCGGGGCCTGGCTCACCAGGGCCACCAGCCCGAGCCTGGGAGCGGTCAGCACTGTTGGCATTCCCAGTTTGCTGAGGACCAAGTTCACTTCCTCCAGCACCCATTCCTGCTTCCTAAGGAGAAAGCTCAGCAGCTCAGCAGCGAGAATGGGATGAATTGAGCAAACAAAAAAAATTACAACCCAGTGAGTTTAAACCCCTCTCAAAACATTTTCTGATTATTTTGATAACTCTTTGACCTAATTTGGACAACAGTTAGAGAAATTCTGATTTATGCCTGGAATTCAAGTATAGCCTGTAGCTTGGTGTGTGTGTTTTAAGTGCTTGATATTTGTCTTTTTAGGAAAGTGCACTCTTTCTTAGACGAGATGGTATTTGAAAGACTGTTTGGAATGTGCGGAATTACTGTGTAAGAACTCAGAAGCTGGGAACAATGGCAAGCGGCTGGCTTTGTGTGGAAACTGACCAGCTGGCTGGAGCAGGCTCTGTCCTTGACTGAGGGAGAAACCTGCGAGGGGATGCAGAGGACCTGCCCCAGGGCAGAGCTCTTCGTGAGGGGCCTTGTCCCTGTGATTTTAGTCCCCATTGCCGTGTAGAAGGGCGCAGGGCCCATGGTGCAGGCCTCTTCTGCGGAGCCCTCCAGCTCTGCCTTGGCTCAGGGCTCCGCCACCTCGTGAGGAAGTGTCACGGCGCTGTGGTTTGACGTTTCCGGTTTGTGGCTAGTTTCTTGTGTGTACAACTCTCTATAGCTGTGCCAAGCCCTTCCGGGAACAGTTGTAGACTTTTGCTGCCTTCAGCACGTCCTCAAGGGTTCGGGGAGTCCTTGCTGTCCACCGTTGTATCTGGGGACCCTGGGCAGCTGCTGAGTGGTGCCATGGGCCGTGGTCCTCCGCTGGGAACTGTTGGCCACTGGTGCTCTTCAGATGCCATCGGCTTCCTCGGGAGGGTCTGTATCAGAGGCCGTCTGTCTGGTGTGATGTGGGCAGGTGTGGTATGCTTGTCCAGGGTCATGGATTAGTGTTTACGAAGTGTAATTATAGGTGCAGTGGATGGGAACTTGCTGTGGGCCGGGCACTGCCCTAGATCCTGGACGGTGGTAGGTCCGACCTTCTCCCAGGTCATAGATGGCAATATCAGAGGTCAAGTAATGTGTCCAGTGCCACAGGAATGGTAGGTGGTCAAGCGGCACCCCCCATGCAGTGTACAGCTGCCTCAGAGACCATGTGGGCACTTACTCTCCCTCTGCACATCTGTGAGCACCAGCCGTGCACAGCCACTGTGCCCAGGATGCCCAGAGTGGTGTCCTGAGAGATTACCAGTAGCCCTGCCTTGTCCCCTGTGGCTTAGGGGACCTCCAGTGGTTAGCGCTGGGGGAGACGAACCTAATGACCTGTTGTCCCTTGGGGGAGGCCACAGCACCTGGGTGTGGGGTGGAGCAGGAGTCCCAGGAGCCGTAGAGGCCAAGGGGGTGCCTTGTAGGCACCGTCAGTGCTAAGTGAAGGAAGAGCCTCTTCCACTTTACAAGCTCACAGTCCCCTTTGGGCTACCTGGAAATGGTGATATTGGGAGGGTCCCAAGGGGCAGATGTGGAATGTGGAGACAGAGGGAAAGAGGGTGGGATGTGAGCTGTGAGCTGCAGTGCTTGCCTTTGGGTGTGTGGAAGCCATGATGATTTCTTGGCCAGTGGCTTATGATTTCCCAGAGGGAGCAAAGCGGTGTGTCATGAAATTGCGGACTCTTGCCTCAGGACAGCTGGTCTGTAATTGTTAGCCTTGTCTGTCCTCAGCAGCCCTGGAGGCACCTCTGGAATAGGTGGGGGTAGCATGGCCAACACAGGGCCAGGTGCCCCTGGGCAGGTGGGCTGTGAATCTGTGCTGCAGGCAGGATGGCTGTGTGGAGGTCATGGAGGGCTGGGTGGGCCAAGCCAGTGGCTTGCAGTGCAGGGCAGTCAGGACCGTCAGAATCTCAGTGTCGGCTCCTGGGACCAGGGTCAGGGCCTATGGAGAATCAAGGGCACGTTTCCCACCTAGTGGCTCTGCTACAGGAAGTAGGCCTGCCTGGAGTGTGGGCTCCCTGCCTCGGGCACTGTGCTGGGATGCCGGCAGGGGCTATGGCAGCGTGATGGGCTCCGGCTGGCCTGGCCCCTTGCTTGGCCTTATGGTTCACCTCTGGTCTCAGCAGCCTTCGTTGGCTGGCAGCCCCTCTGGATGCCACAGCAGCCTCTGCACAGGCTTAGGGGCTCTGTGTCCCCCTCCCTGTCCTTGGATGGGGAGCTGGGCAAGGCAGGCCACGCTCCTGCCATACGGTTGGTGTATGAGGATGGACAGGCAGCTCGCTCTGGCCTCATCTCGTCCCACCAGGCCCAGGAGGTCAGTACTCCAGCCGGATCGGGGCACTGCCCACTCAGCACCAGCCAGCCCATGGCATGGTTCCTGCACTCCCATTCACCCCCAGGACCTAGCAAAATGCTTGGGCTCACGCATAACTTTAAAATGGTTTTTGGAAGTTCCAAGAAGCCTGGTGTCTCTGACACACTGTTGTTTGGGATCCTGCAGAGCTGGCTGACCTTGAGCCTGTGCCCAGCCTGGTGACTGTATCTTTGTGGGGTGCCTGTGTTGGTGCCGGCGCGGTGGCCTAGTGGGCATTGGCATCACCTCGTGTTCCTGCTCTGTCCTTTGTGTCCCAAGGCTCTGCGGAGCAGGACAGTCCGGGGCAGAGGGAGGACCTGGGTCCCCACCCCACCACACCTCCCCCCAGGAGGGCTCTTCACCTGCCCCACATGCAGTGCCCAGAAAGCGCAGAGGGGTGGTGCTGGGAGGCCACCAACAGTGGGGTTTTTCTTTGATTTTGGAAGTGCCGTTTCTGAGCGGGAGGCCTTGGCTTCGCTGGAGGAGTGATTTATTTTGAAACCACACCCATTGCTGGGCTAAGATTGACTTCCTGATATGAAAGTCTGTGTTGGTGTTTGCTGAGAAGTCACACGTTTGAAGGGAAGGGTTTTATGACTTCATCTGTGACGCCTCTGGAGCACTGTCAGAGGCTGTGATTTTTCCTGAGTGTGCTGGACCCATCCTGGGGTTGGCACACATGTGGGAGCCCTGCTTGTCACCTGGGGGTTAGGGTGACCTGGAGCAGCAAGTCCTCCCCTGGGGCAGGTTCACAGTGGTTCAAGGGAGGTGGGAGAGCCCCAGGGCTGGCCCCTGGCTCTTTGCCCCCCATCCCCCACTCTCTAGCCCCCGTCAGGCTCTGCGCCCCTGTCCGCTTCAGCCCGCATCGGGCCTGCCCTGCTCTGCAGGGGGAGGGGCAGGAGAGTCCATCTTCAGGGTTCTCTGAAGCTGGACAGTTCTGAGAGGCAGCTCCCAGCTCGTGGAAAAAAGAAAGCCCATTGCCACACCTCCAGCAGCATATGGGGGCCTTCAGGTCCCTGGAACACCGAGTAGGAAGGAAGGGGCAGGACCCTCCGACGGGGCAGCAGTGGGCCAGGCGTCCCTGCACAGTGTTTACACCCTGGGACCTGCCGCAAGGCATGGCTTTCAGGAGCGCCTCCCCGCAAGAAACGCTGCGGACAGGACGGGGCTTCCAGAGACCTTGGCTTCCACCCAGGAATGATCTGTTCTTCGACTGTTGCATCAGCTTCCTCAACCTCTGCAGGTTTCAGGGTACGAGCCCTAGGGAGCATCATTCAAAGCACCCTGTTGGCCACTTAGGATCAGGAGGGCCTCGGCTCACCCAGGCCATCTCCCTCTGGTCGCATGTGGTTGGCCGTCCTGTCAGAGCTGTAGGCAGCCACACTTCTTTTTCCAAGATAAACCGCTGCATCTGCCCGGCGACCTTCATGCGTAGTCTTACATTAGCACATTCTTAACAGACATTTAAAAACCAACCAAACAAAATCCAGTTTCCTGCCCCCACGCTCTTTCGCTCTTTTGCCACACTCACAAATGTGAGCTGCATTTGGAAATGCCTGTGCTTCCATTTGCAAACCGAAGCTGAATGGAACCTGGCAGGTGCATCTGCTCCTCCGCGGTGGAGGCTGGGGCGGCCTCAGTGGAAAGAGGTGAAGCCTGTGTCTGCTGAGAGTCCCCGAGCGGCAGGAACCCCGGTGTCTGGGATGGCCTTTGGGGTGTGACCTTAGGCTGAGGCCAGAGCCCGTCTCCCTACGAGCTCCCTGTCTGGCCTGGGGAAGTCAGCCCCCTCCTTTCCAGGGCTGCATCTTCCCCCTTTTGTTTTCAGTCATTGAGCCCCCGCTCGGGGACGGCCCCCACCCCGAAGGTCCTGTGTGCCCTGAGTAAGCCACTGGCTCTTGGAGGTGCCCACGTACCCTTCCTTTCAGATCTGAGGGGAGCAGTGGCCAGACGGGGCTCTGCCTTCACAGAGCTTCCCCTCTGCAGAGAAGGGGCAGAGTGGCGTCGCTGGGCAGCCAGCTTAGATCGAGCAGCAGGAGGCGAGGCTCAGCTGAGTCGGACAGCTGGGCCAGGCAGGCGGCTTGCTCTGCCCAGGACAGCAGCACTGGGCTCTGTCCCCCCATCAGTGCCCCTGTGTCTGTCAGAAACCCCTTCAGATGTGGTTAACACCTCCAACTTGGAGGCCTTTCCGGACTGTCCTGACCCTGTTTTTTCTTCTCTCCCGTGTCCTTCTAGAACATACTCTCAGGCAAGGCATGAAGATGCTGCTGTGTGTAGAGCCTCACTTCCCTGCCCTTGCCCCTGTCCTTGACAGCAACTCCGTGTGGGCCTAGCAATACCCCTTGGGCGTCAGTGCCAAGAGCTGCCCTGCCTGGGGGCTCCTGGTGGTGCAGTGGTGGAAGCCTCCACACCTGTGCACTGAGGCCCATGGGGCAGCTCCGAGGGGGAAGCTGTTCACCTGCTGCTTGTTATGAAGAGAAGGGGCACTCGCCAGGCAGGGGACTGGGCTGGGGTCCTCAGGGTGGGCTTCGGGACAGCTGATGTGCAGGGGGCTGGGCTGGGCGGGGGTCCTCAGGGGGCTTCGGGGGTGCAGGGGGGCTGGGGGGGCCTCAGGGCGGGCTTTGGAGTGGCTGATGTGCAAGGGGCTGGGCTGGGCGGGGCCTCAGGGTGGGCTTCAGGGTGGTTGACATGCAGGGGGCTGGGCTGGGCGGGGGCCCTCAGGGTGGGCTTCGGGATGGCTGATATGCAGTTGCACAGTGGCCCTGTGCCCTTGGAGCCATTCTGACCTCTGGGGCAGAGGCTAGGGTGTCGACACAGCAGACGTGAAGGAGGGTAGTGTTTTCATATTTTCTAGCAGTAATTGCAGTGGTGTGTGTGTGTGCCTGTGTCACTGCCGCAGCAGGTGCTGGGATCTTCTCTAGGTCCCGAGTGTTTGGGGCAGTGTCCACATCCTTCATTCTCTCGTGTCTTCATCGGCATAATGGGCCCTTCCTGGGACTTGGCTTCCCCGGGGCTTCATGCGTAGATCTTTCGTGAAGCACAGAAGCTTCTGGCTGTCTCAGTGGTGCCGTGACCTTCCAGTGAGTGATCCACTCCTTAGAGCCTCACGCTCTCCTGCTCATCAGAGCACCAGCTTTTCCAAGGGCTTGCTGGGTGGATTCCAGAACAGTCCCTCCGTGTCCTTAGTGCCTGAGCACAGGCCTCCTCGTCTGTGTTCTTGGGCTGTGAGTGTGGCCCACAGAGTGCCCTCTGCCCGTTGAGCCTTCAGCCGTGTGCACCCTTGGGGGTGTCCCGCTTGTGATGCCTGCCCACCCCTGCACTGGCCCAGGTCTCATTGGTCCCACACTCTTGCCCAGAAAATGGGGCCAGGCTGAGGACGGGGACATTTGGCCAAGAGTGTCAGAGCCAGGCTCTGGCCCCCTCAGAGTAGAGATCAGTCTTGCCGGCTAATGGCATTACCTCATCTCAGACCTGGGCAAACAAGGCAAGGGTGATTTGAGAAGATCCTCATCTGTTTCTAATTAAATTTCTATCTCTCCTTTCACAAAAGCTTCTCTTTTATCTCTTCCTCCTAATTATTTTTAAAATCTCAAGGAAAATACATCCCTTCCACTTACGATTCCGCAGAGAACCAAATTGCTACTCTGTTTCTAAAGTGTGTTATTGTGGTCTCTGATACTAAGCCAAGGTTCCTGTAATCCCACTAAAATTTTATCTCACATCACAGAAATTTAGGATTCCCCCAAGGAGACACCACAGGAAGAAATACTAGCTTCTAAAAAGCCACGTGGATACCCTGTTGTGGGTCTCAGTGGACCGTGGCTCCTTCTTGGGCCTTGGGGTGAGCGTGGCCCGGCGTCACTGCAGGCAGTGCTGGCGTGGTTGGGAAGGTCCCTCAGGACTTTCACTTGGAGCGACAAGGGGGCAGATGCCACCCTGCTGGATTCCCACCTAGGGCCTCTGTGTCTGGGGCCTTCAGGGGAAGAGGCCAACCTGTAGGGGCCGGGGGCTCACGAAGGCAGTGCTTTCATGGCGCCAGGCAACCCGAGGACCCTCCGACATAGGCTTTTCGAGACTCAGTTGCCCTGGACAGGCTGGCAGCAGAACCTGCTGGCCGGGCTGGGTGGAGGGTGTCCCTGCCGGGCTCCTGCCACTGTTAAGGAGCGAGGGAAGGTTCTGGTGTGGTTTGAGTTGGAAACCTCGCCTTCTAAGAGTGGACCAGCCCACTGCTGCCCCTTCCTCCCCGTGGGCCTGGGCCACCGTCTCACCAGGCCCTCTTAGGACGCTGACTTCTGCTTTTCTTCAGCAGAGAGACCCCTTGCCCAGCCTTGTCTCTAGCCCGTGGGTTGTAGGGGAACCAGAGGCTCCCGCTCTGTGGACCTGAGGCTCCCAGCCTGGGAAGTCTGCGTGCTGGCTAGCAGGCTAGTAAGGTGCCTGTTTTTGGCAACTGTTAAAGCGTGTTTCATCATGTCCCAGGATGCCCCATGGACGCACCTAACAGGGTCCCCAGGGCCTGCCCGCCTCCCAGAGCCCAGGCCTGCCACAGTTTGCTTCCGTCTGTGCAGAGCCTGGCTGGCTGTGACCACGCTCCATCTCAGCACACGGCAGCTGCTGGGGTGGAGTTCTGGACTTGGCGCCTTCTGTACACCCTCCTTAGTCTCGTCTCTAGCGTGTTACCTGGGCTCGTGTACATTCTGTTGAATTTAGTTCCTAAAGTGCATTTAGGCCTCGGCAGTACCTGTCTCACCTGCACGTTTCTTGATTTTCTGTTTGCCTTTACAGGGTGGGCCAGCTGGGCTCAGTCTTATCGTTAACACCACCCCGACCACCCCGCCTCAGGAGGCTGAGGCTTAAGCCCAGCCTGGGCAATGTGGCAAGATCCTGTCTGTACAAAAACAAACAAAACATCCAGAATGTCCACCTGAACCCTTAGTGCCACATTGAGTTTAGGTGTGTGTACCTGTGGGGAGTGGAGACTGCTGCTCCAGCCGCTCCCAGGCTGGCTTCTGTCTCAACCCCAGTGCCCTGGCCTCGTCATCTTCCGCGTAGGAAGCTGGGCTTTCTTGGTGGCCGCTGACAGGATAGGCTTCTATGCCTCCTTCTCAGGCTCAAGGTGTGAGTCTCCATCCCAGCAAAGACAGAGCCATTTGCACAATGCAATGTGAGCTGCCTTCCTGCCCTCCACAGGAAAGGAAGGCAGCGCTCGGGCCCCAGGTGGAAGGCATGTGCAGGGGGAGGCTGGGTGTGAGAACACTGCGGCAGGGGGACCTCACGTCCAACTTTGCAGGCTGCAGGAGCAGAGCTGGAGGCCACAGGCCACACAGCAGAGCCACGGAGAAGCGGTACTCCCAGGAGTGAGCGGCCTGATAGGCATTTGATAGAGACACTTGGGGCCACAGTGTTGGGATTGCTGGAGGGAAGAGAGATGAGGCCAGCAGGCCGGTTTGGGGCATTCTGTACCACGATGAAGGATGATAGAAACTTAGCATGTTTATTGGACAATAAGGAGACCCTGCTCCAGACCCGTCATTTGTACCACTTGGTTAATACTCGTATCAGCACTCTGAGATCCAAGCGTTGTCCTCCCCATTTTATGATGAAGAAACTGGGACATATAAAACTTGCCTAAGATCTGACAACTAGTGAGCTAGAGAGTCTGGTTTGAATTGCACGTCTGGCTTCAGAGTCCACGGTCTTACCCACTATGCGATGCTGCTGCATGAGCTTGTGCGTGTGCACATGTGCAAGAGAGCCGTCACAGGGCACCTGCAGACAGTCTGGACACGCAGTCCACAGAGGGGCTTCCGTTGGATGGGACACCCCAACCTCTTTCAGCTGAACTTCACCAAAAGGAATTGCTCAGCTTACAGAGGTGGCGGCCTGGCATGGAGTTAGGAAATCAATCACAGCATTGGGGGTGGAAGGCGAGGGAGCGGTGTCATCTGGCTCCTTGAGTCTTCAGCCTTCCTTCCTGGGCGCTGGCAGGAGCTTCACCCTTAGATCCTCTTCTCCTTAGCTGGCTGTCAGATGCCCTCTGTGTGACAAAGGACGGCTCACTGTGTCACTTCTCTCTTCCTCTCCTGCCCCACAAGGCCATATTTCCCACTTGCAGGCTGTGATCTAGGGACTGGGGCTCACGCCATCCCACAGGCTCCAGGCTGAGGAGAAATTCCTTTTTCCTTTAACATTGTCAGCAGAGATCCTTCCTCTTCATTAGTTTTTTTAAACAACCAGGTTTTGGTTTTGTCACTTCGGTCTATATCTCTTTTCTGTTTCAGTAAGTTCTGTTCTTTATTACTTCCTTTCTCTTTTATGAGTTTAATTTCTGTTTGTTTCTAAGCCTTTGAAGTGGAACCCGAATATGAGGACTTTAAAGCCATTTTCCCCTATGCATGGCTTTCACTGCTTCCCAGAAAATTTAATGTGTGCTATTTTTATTACCCACTTTCCCTTTGGCATATAGGTAATTTATAAGTGTTTCTTTGGTTGTTGTTGTTTTGTTGTTGTTTTGTTTTTGAGATGGGGTCTTGCTGTGTCACTCAGGCTGGAGTGCAGTGGTGTGATCTCAGCTCACTGCAACCTCCTCCTAGGCTCAAGCAGTCCTCCCACCTCAGCCACCTGAGTAGCTGTGACCACAGTTCCACCACGCCCAGCTAATTTTTTGTATTCTTGGTAGAGACAGGGTTTCACTTTGTTGCCCAGGCTGGTCTTGAACTCCTGAGCTCAAGTGATCCACCCACCTCGGCCTCCCAAAGTGTTGGGGATTACAGGCGTGAGCCACTGCGTCTGGCCAAGTGTATTTTAAGGTTTTCCTAGTTCTTTTTTGTTGTTGATTTTTACTTCAGTTGCATTATATTTAAAAAATGGGGTGATAATGCTGTCAAAGTCAAGAATCGGTACCTTTATTAAAGTCTACTTTGTCTGACATTAATATTGCTATGCCAACCTTCCCTTGGTTATTTGCAAGGTACACATTTTTCCAAATGTTTTATTTTCGTACTCTGCATAGCTGTATGTTTTAGATATTTCCTTGTGAAAAGCATGTGTTTGGGAATTGTTTTAGTTTATATTCTTCTATGCAGTCTGGCAGTCTTTGCTTCAGAGTAGAGCCTTTAGTTTGTTTACATAGAACACGATTGCCTAGAATGTTTGTGTGCCCATCTGCCATTTCACTGTGCCCTTACTCCTTTGTCCTGTCTCTTCTATGGCATACTTTATTATTTGTCAATATTCATTTCCATATATCCACATGTGTAAACCCTTTTCATTATTCTTTATATGGGTGTTCATTTCCAGTCTTCCCTCTGAGATCAGTTGTGAGGATGTCTTCTGGTGTCAGATGATCAGTCTTTATTGGAAAATGACTCTTTGAAGAATGCCTGTGCTGGTTAGAGGATTCTAGTTTGACAGTTACCATCTTCTAGTACTTCTAAGTAGTCCTTCTGCACTGTGAAAGCTGTTGTTTTCTGGTTTCCGTTGAGAAATCACCAATCGTCCGAACCACTGTTCTTTGTAGGTAATCCCCCCTCTCCTCTCCACGGCTGTTTTCGTTTTCAGCAATTTTACCTGGTATCTTTTAGCCTTTTGGGGTAGTTCTTGGCCAGGGTCCTTTCAGATGTGCTTTTGACCCGTTCAGTGTCTGCTTTCCTGTGTCTGCCTGCACATTGTGTCTCGGTGCCTTCTGTTTCTCCAACTTCCTGCCCTTGACTTTTGAGATCATTCTGGAAATTTCCTTCTGGCCCACCTTCCTCCTCACGAATTCACTCTAGCTGTGTCTGATCTGTTAAATGATGGAGTCCTTAATTTCACTTTTTGCATTTTTCAGTTCTAGAATTTTCAAGTTTCCAACTCATCTTAAACATAGAAATCATCATTTCTTTAAAATCTATTTCTAAAACTGCCACAGGATCTTAAATTGCATTCACCTCATTTATCATTACTAGAACACTGTTGATATTCCTACTTTGAAGCTATTGTTTATGGGTCATGGTATTGCAGCAAAAAAGTAACAAAGTCTCTTTCTCAGAATTCTATTATCTGGAGCACCTGAGAGTCTTTTTCTATTGTTTGTTGTTTCTGTTGTTTTTTTTGTTGTTGTTGGGTTGTCTTTTCCTCTGCCTGATACGTGAATGTGTAAGTGTGTGTGTTGGAGATAGATTATTTACAAAATCTGTTGAGACAGTTGGAGGCCTAGGATGATGACATCTTCCTCCTTAGTAGGCTGAAGTTTGTTTCTGCCTGGTCTTCGGGGCCCAAGCAAGGAGTCATCACTTCAGTTCTATTTCAAGGATTGCAGAGTCGTTAGAAGCAGAGCTGTAATTGTTGAAGGTCCGTTTATTGTGGAGTCTCTTTTTTCTCTAGGGGTAGCTTCCAGATCCCAACCCACATTTCCCTCCTTCTCTCCTGCCCTTCAGTCCCTGGAGTTCTGCTCCTAACCCTAATATCTGCAAGAGGCGGTCAAAAGTACTAAAGATTCTTAGATGGCTGGGGGCTGGGGCTCTGTAAATACCAACAGGGAAAAATCAGCCCCAAATGCCATCCTTACCCCCTGGCCTTTGTCTGGTCCTATAATTCTTCACTGTTTTTTTAACTTAGTAGTGTCGTCAAGAAGATGTGTTTATATTTGTCCAGCTTTTGTGATTTTTCTGTCTGCTAAGGCTGGACCACATGGCCTATTTCACCTTTTTTCTTCTTTTTACACTTGTGTTTTTGAAGCAGTCATGTTTATTAAATAATGATATTCAGAGATGTTTTTGGTCAAAAACAAAATTCTTCTATAAGATGATTAGCAGTATATATGGAAAATTAGGCAATTTGAAATGAAATTAATAACTAAGATAATTATTAAAGGGGTTAGATGAATGCTTATTCTGTTATTTACCCAGAGTTATTTGTCTACATGGATATTTTAGAGTTGTAACAGCAAGTTTGTGTGAGAGTAGGTGTTTTTGTTGAGGGACATCTGAAAATACCCAGGTTCTTCTGTCTTCATAGGCTGTCCCACGTGGATTCTTGGTCTAGTGGATCCGATTAGCAGTATATCTGCATTCTGCACAAATGGAATGCTAAAATTAGTATTATTAGCATGTTAAAGTCAAACTGTTTCCAGGTACTCTTGCTTGGGTAGAGATTTGGAAGTTGACTATATTTGAAATCTGAAGGGTGGCAAGTCAATGTTTCTCCACATTATCTGTTTCCCCACAGGTAGCTTGATTTATTCATCCAGTCATCCACCCATCCAGTCTCTTCTGCTGCTGAGGTAGTCATTGCTTCAGGGTCATGGACACAAAAACTGACAAGGCCCCTCTTAGGACCTGTCCATCTGGTGGCAGACGCAGAACACTATCAGTGGAGCGATCTAAGGAAGCCAGTGTTGGCAGGGAGCCTTCTAGATGGCCAACACCTTCTACGAAAGGAGGAGGATGCGGCCGAGGTGAGGTCCTGGCCTCCTGGGAGGGGCTGGAACCCGCCTCGGCTCTGGGTCAGTGCTCTGGGTGGCAGCCTGGCCCCAACCAGCCTGTCCTTTCCCACATGTGTTGTCCTGAGACTCTTTCCCCTGCAACAGAATTCATAGAAAAAGCAATCCTAATTTTCTCCTTAGTCAAAACTATTAAAAAAGAAAAATCCCACACATAAAGCCAGACCTCTGCAGAAGTAAATCTGGGAATTCGTTCTTGGATTTGTTTCTCTCCTGCCTTAAAAGAGAAAGAAGCCTCCTAGAAGGAGCCCCACTGAACTCGTTTGCTTTCTGTTTTCTTCAGTGAACCGCTTTCTGTGGCTCTGCCTCTCTGAGAATCTGTTTCAAACTCTGAAACACAGCTGGAACACACTTGAGATGCTCCACACAGACTACAAAGTGATGGCATGGACTGTGCAGAACAGATGCTGTTTGCATTAAAATAAAAGACAAACATAATATTTGCATTAATCGAGAACCTTTGCAGGAGTGTTTGCATAGAGTGGTTTATCCTTTTCCAAGAACTGGTTACTCTTAACTAATTTCTGAGTGTAGAAAGGATATTTTGCTGATTATTTCTCACAAATAATTGCTTTTGCCCAAGTGTGTACCTGTTTCCAAAGACGGGCTCTCCGACATGCAAATATGATGTTGACTGCTGCACAGGAAGAATGGCCCATGTGCCTGGCAGTGATTGCTGTCAGTCATGCTCTTGGGAGCTTTTTGTGTTTCAGAGTAGGATTGCTGAGCTTGTACCCTGCTTTTAGTGGTACTGAACTTTGTTTCAGCAGAGTTGTGCAGAGTTACTCACACTAGGCCATATTTCAGTGGCCTCTTCTTCCTCCTTATAGTGAGAAGAAGCCAAGGCTGTGGCATGTTGGCGTGTCAAGTGTTTTGGTGCCTGTGCGTACAATTTCAGGGACGGCTGTGCTTAATTCTTATTTCATTGATGAAGGCTATGTAAGAATAAAGACAAAGGAGTCAGAGCAAAGAAAAAATGACGGTCTCTCAAAGAGAAGTAGAGCCCGGAGATGCACGTCATAAACCCTGCATAATTGGCTCTGAGTTTCTTAGCTGTCAAAGGAAAAAGGGAAGCCCTTTAATTTTAAGGTCTATGTTGTTCTTAAGAGGAAACCAACCAGGTGTTTTAAACAGTGACTTTGAAACACACACACACACACACACACACACACATACATACACATACACACACATACAGTGAGAAAACAAGATTACACATAGTCTCAGTATCTGTATGAAACTTTGTATTGATTGAATATGCAGTAGTTACTGATGTGTACTTACATGATTTCCTAGTGTTTTTGCCTTACCATTGCTTCTGTGATCTTAACTCCTTCACCTGGGATATGATTTTCTTCCTTCTGAAATAATCCCTTGTTAGTTCAGCAATGGTTTCTGAATGGTAAGTACTCAAGTTTTGTTTATCTGAAAATGTTTTTGTTTTCCCTTTTACTCGAATGATAGTTTAGATGGGTGTAGAATTGCAGGTTGCCGTGTCTTTCAGCAGTTTGAAGACATTTCATTATCTTTTGGCTATTTTTTTGCTGTTGAAACACTGACTCTCAATACAATGTTCTTAGATCATCTAACTTTCCTACCTTGGTGCTTTTAAGATCTTTTTCCATGTTTAGTGTTTAATTGTTTTATTGCATTGTGTCTAGATGCCGATTCATAATTATTTATCTTAATTGAGACTTACCATGCTTTTTAAATCTAAGGACTGTTATGTCCGAATTCTGAAATATTCTCATTCATTATCTGTTTTAATACTGCATTTGTATGTTCTTTCCATTCTTTAGGAACTCATACTAGGTCTATGTTGGACCATCTTATTCTTTTATCCTTGCCTCTCTTCTTTATCTTTTCCTCTCTTTGTGCTGCATTCTGGTTAGTTATCTAGATCTAGTTTTATCTTTATATCTAATTTGCTGTTTTTATCTTTAGATCTAATCTGTTCTTCTCAATTATAGATAATTCACTTTATTCTTTTTAAAAACTTCTCATCTCCCATTTCCAGATTTTTTTCCTTCATGATAGTTTCTTTTCTTCATTTAACTTTTTTTTTTTTTTTTTTAGAGCAGCTTGTTGTCTTTTCCACATTGTTTTAATATTTGTGGACATTTTGGAGTCATTTCTCCGTTTTGTTGTTCCTGCTGATTCCCACATGGTGGGTTGTTTCCATCTATCATTTGTGATGTTAAATTTGCATGGTAAACTCTTCAGCAGGGGACTTCCCTCCCTCCCTCCCTCCCTCCCTCTCATCCTCCTTTGTGTGTTTTGTGTGCTGTGGATTGTGGACATAACCTTAAGGAGCTATTTTTCTTTGTCTTCCTGGGGCTGCAAGGTTTCCAAGGTTCTAGACTAGTTTTACCCTTATTTCTAGACTTGAGATCCCAGAACTACTCAAAGAATATGAATCTGGAGGCCACATCCATAGGGACGCGGGTTTAGGGTCTTAGATTCTTACTGAAGCCTCTTCCCAGCAATCCTCTATTGCTTCCCAGGCCTGCTGGGTGGGGTTTTCTAGTTCTCTTTTCATAGACTAGACAGCCTTCCAAGAGTTCTGCCCGGACACAGGGTCTCAGTTCCAGTTCCCTGTCCAAGCCAGGCTCGTGGCCACCTCTCCTGCCCACCCGGATATGCAGCCGCCCACCGGGTCCCTGGTGCCTGTCTCCAGTTCTGATGACTCTTGGGCCCCAGGAACAGGCAGCTGGGTCTTAGTGCACCTGCTTGGAGTGCCGTTTGCTTTCTTTCCTTTCCGGTAATTGGGGTCTTCTCTTGAACTCAACTCTGCCTATAATATTAGGGCGAGATTTTATTCTATCTTCATAACCGTTTCTCTGTTCTTCAGTGGGAGGCGAGGGACCCTCATCGAGTCAGTGCAGTAAGGTTTGGGAACGTAAAGCTCTGGTTGACTTGCTGTGTTCTGTAGCTCTGTGTTGTGGACATGAGGAGGCTCTGTGTTTTTCAAAGTGTAAAATTGGCTTTTACTACAGGCGTGTGTTAATTCAGAGCATCAAAGCAAGGAGTACACATTGAGCCACTGCTGTTTCCCAGTTCTTCTTTTCTTGTAGTTGAGTGAAAGGGCTAGCCCTTCTTTCTGGTTGTCTGATTATTAAACATGACATCAGTCATAACAGCATACAGGGGTGTTTGTTTTAATTCAAGATTGCCTTCATACCCAGGTGTGGGACTTTATGGGTATAAAACCAAAGAAATTTGCTTTAGATTACGAAAGCTGCATCTTTGTTTTGTTTTGATATAATTTCTATGTTTTATTTGCCATATAATTCTGATCTTTGCCACACTAACATAGTGGTACGAGATTTATCATCTGAGTTGCATGTTGAGTGATAGGAAGTGAATTTGTTCCCGGGACTCTAATATCTTAAGAGAAGATGAAAATATGTCATGAACTTACTGCCACATATGAAGTGTGATGGGAATGTGTGTTGTGCCTCTGCTCTGCCAGGCACGCTGCCAGCTACACAGGAAGCCTGCTGGGAAGTGTGCGGTGCGGGCTGCCACGGCCAGCGGGCTCTCCATTGCAAAACCGGTGGCCGGCGAAGCACAGGCGGTGCGTTCCTGGCAGAGAACAGTCTGGGTCTTAAGGGTGTGCATGTCAGGGAGGGAGGAGATAAATGATCGGATTTCTACTTCTTCAAAATTCAAAAATAACTTTATTAAACAGAAGATAAGGGATTGTATTTTAAAATTTTGGATAGCTCTGTTCTTAGAACTATGAAGCATTTAAAAACTTGGAAAATTGTTTAAGAAAACATTTTCACCTACTGACTGTCTGGTAAGTTGACTGCCCTCTGGTTTGGTGCAGTGTTTGTCCTTTGGCGGAGAAGCAAGGGGAGGAGGCGGTGGGCACAGACCATCTTCCCATCCTCAAGAAAGAACTTCCGTGGGACATGAGAGCTCTTGGAGGCAACGGCTTCCTTTTTGTTCTGCTCTTTCCCTCGAGCCTTTTGATTTTTCTCTTTAACTCTCTGCTAAAACCTGAGAAATGCTCTCGGCCAATCTGCCGATGGAGGGGAAAGTCAGAGGACTTGCTCCCACAACGTGGGCTGTGTCCGTGGTGGCGTGGGCGTGTCCGTGGTGACGTGGGCTGTGTCCGTGGTGGCGTGGGGCATGTCCGTGGTGGCGTGGGCTGTGTCCGTGGTGGCGTGGGCTGTGTCCGTGGTGGCGTGGGGGGGGCGTGTCCGTGGTGGCGTGGGCTGTGTCCGTGGTGGCGTGGGCTGTGTCCGTGGTGGCGTGGGGCGTGTCCGTGGTGGCGTGGGGCGTGTCCGTGGTGGCGTGGGGCGTGTCCGTGGTGGCGTGGGGCGTGTCCGTGGTGGCGTGGGGCGTGTCCGTGGTGGCGTGGGGCGTGTCCGTGGTGGCGTGGGGGGCGTGTCCGTGGTGGCGTGGGCTGTGTCCGTGGTGGCGTGGGCTGTGTCCATGGTGGCGTGGGGCATGTCTGTGGCATAGGCTATATCTGTGGCACTGAGGCTTGTGAGTACGTTTGTGGGTGCTTAGTCCAGTCCTCTCAGTCCTGCAAGGTTGGAGAGCATCCTGGCACCCATTCGATGGCTGTAGACAGTGAGGCCCACACTGGTCAGCTGGCTCATGTGGCATCACAGGCTCCTGGGAGTGGATCCCGGCTTTGATGCTGGGCAATCCTGCTCCCACACTCCTGGCCAGAATCCTGGAGCCACCATGACAGTCGTCATGTGGAAACCACAAGCTGGAAAGTCTGGAAGGGGCAGAAATCCACATCCTGTCAGTGACATTAGCGTAGTGAACATCCAACAGCAAGTCGCTTCTCCTGGTGGTGGCTCTATTTTTAGAAGGTTGAAATAGAACGCAATACAAAGAAATCACTGTATATTTAGAAACTGAAGCTTCTGTTGTATAAAAAGGAATAGTGATAAGATTAAGTTAGTCTTGGTGTAGGGGAAGTTGTGATGTGTAGGGTATGTTCATTCTGTGCATAACAGAAATGTAATAGTGATTTCTGCAGATGGTACACCTGCTTCTTAGAGGATCCAGAAAAGCTGGTTTTGTTGGAGGGAGGGGTGTGCTGGAGTACTATTGAATTAAATAATAATGATGTGATTATCTTGAATGTACATTTATACCATTGAATAATGAGCCTTGTGCAGTGGGAGAGCGTGTTCTAGAATACAAGGAGGTAGATTGGAGCATCTCGAGCAGGAGCTAGGACTGCAGGTACTGTGTGGTTACAGCTGAGGCCAGTGCCTGGAGAATGGAAATCTTTTATTTCTTATTTTTGTTTTTATTTTTTATTTTTATTTTTGGAGGCAGGTCTTGCTCTGTCACCTAGGCTGTAGTGCAGTAGTGTGATCTTGCTCAAGAGATCCTCGTGCCTCAGCCTCCTGAGTAGCTGGGACTACAGTCGCACGCCACCACACACCCAGCTGATTTTTTGTATTGTTGGTAGGGACAGGGTCTCATTATGTTACCGAGGCTGGTCTTGAATAATGACCTCAAGCAATATTCCCACCTCATTCCTCCCAAAGTGTTGGGATTACAGGCGTGAGCCACTGCGCCTGGCTGGGAGTGGAACTCTTTACCCAGATCACCCACGATGCTAGCTGCGGTGGCATCTGTGTGTTTCCCCCACCTTCACTTTTTAGAAATAAAATTTTGTTTGAAAACATTTAGGAAATAGATATGAAAATAAAACTACGTGGTGTATATTATTAGGTAGTACCAAAATTAAGGAGAGTAAAACTTCTTGAAATGTTTTAAAGTTGAGGACATGGAAACCACTCATGTGGAAAGGCCCTTTCCACCCCACGTCATCCTCTAAGGGAGCTGACGGCGCCCACAGGGCCACGTGCCAGCTGACGAGTCTCTTTCCGGAAGTGCTGGCTGCACCTGTAAGTTGATGCAGGTCTCGAGGTGAACCAGGTGTGTGGCGGGGGCACATGAACACATGTGGGCAGGTTCCCCAGATCTGCAGAGGGGAGGATCCCGCTGAGGGTGAGGGAAAACCGCCCCCGAGTCCCATCTCTGGCAGCTCTTCTGCTGGGGAGGCCCATGAGCCAGTCCACTGTCGTGCCCCTTTGCTGTGGCCTCTGGCAGCGGGCTTCTGCTGGAACATGGCAGTCCACAGTCAGGCCACTGAAAACCATCCTTTCTGTCCAGGTCCCAGGGAGGAAGTGCCTCTTCTGGCCCCTTCTCCTTGGAGAGGCCAAGATGTTCCTCTAAAGGAGGCCCGATGCCTGTGTCACCACTGCCAGTGCACGCTGAACCCATAGCAGCTTCTGGATACTTCCAGGAGAATGGCCTGCAGTGAACCAGTGCTTGACTGTGTACCGCTGTGTCTGCCCCAAGACAAGCTGCTGGAGGCTCAAGCCAGTGGCAGCCCCAGTGGCAGGAAGGCATGTGGAGCTGACTGCCTGGAGCTGGACCGTGCAGGGCCCTGGACTATCCGAGTCTCATGTCACATTTCACAGCCTGCAATTCCTTGTTCTTCCCCGCTGGTTCTGGCCAGGTGGCCCCGGGGTCTCTGGGGAGCCACCTGCAGGGTTAGAGACCGGGTACTGAACACACAGTGATGTTATCACCTTTTCCTCTCCCCTCAGACCCCTGGGGGCCAACTCTGTGTCTTCATCAGCTGGGTTCTCAGCACCTAAGGTGGTGTCTGGACCACACCTGTCTCCTGATAGTGCTTGTCAGAGACACGGAATAAAAGCAGGGGGCTTTGTTTAACCAGAGGACATCCATGCATCATCATAGGAGACGTGGAGCGGGGTATTCCCTGCACTTCCGATGGGAGAGGCCGCGGTGGCCATCACGGAAGATGCTCCGCTGGGCAGCAGTGCACGGCCTCCTTCCAGAGGCGGGAGGCCCGGAAGCAGAGCTTCCCCTTGGATGACGCGTCGCAGCAGGAAGGAGCACAGCTGTCGCGGGGTGAGAGGCGGCAGAACCGGTGTGGAGCAGCCAGCTGACAGGTTAAACGAGTCTTCACTGCTTATATATGTTTTGTGCACATTCTTTCCTGACACAGGAGTTCTGAGTGCAGTGTGTGTCACTTAATATTCAGCTCCTTGTTTTTTTCTTTAAAAGCTCAGCTAAAGGAATGAATAAATATTTTAGAAGACTAGAGCCCCTCCCAGGATAGGGTGGTATTTGGATAGTGAGATTTCGGGTAGAGTAAAGGATGCTGCTGAAATACATGTTGTTGTACAATATGGAGAACTTGAATTTTGAACCATTGACACAAATTCTGAACATTTTGGATTTTTTTTTTTTCCCTGAGAAAGTCAAAAAGTAATGATTCAAAGGAGGTTTAGACGTACTGTTTGCTCTTCACAGTGGTGATTGGCTCTCTTAAAATCAGCAGGTTCCATCAAATCTGCATTTTGGATTTCCAGCTTACTTCTCCCCACTCAAGCCTCTCTGTCTTTCCCACCTGGGTGAGTGTGGCACACCCACGCCGAGTCCATCGCAGAGTCCTGATGGATCCCTTTCCCCATCTCTCCCAGCTGTCTCTCCGCCTCCCCCGCCTTCTGCAGCCCCTCCCCGCCCTGGGCGACACTCCGCATGGTGGCTGAAGTCGGAATGGAAAGGTCCTTACCCTGGCCTTCGACCTGCAGCCGTGTCTCCTCTGCCTGCCCCATGGGAACCCCCCAGGCTTGTTCCCCTCCCAGGCCTTGCCCTTACTGTTCGCTCCACCTCTTGTGCACCTCATTGGGATCGTTGACCCCACATGTCCTTCAGGTGTCTGCTCAAATGCCACCACCTAGCGGGGTCCTCTCAGGTCACTTTGTCTAAAAGAACAGTCCCCGCCCTGTTCCGCCTGCGTGATTGTTATTCCAGCACGTGATCCCACACGGTCTGCCAATTTACGTGTCATCACCTCTTCAGCAGTGGAAGCAGGGACTTACAACGCTGTGTCCCCAAAATGGTGACCATCACTTAGCAGCTAGTTCAGGAAAACTCGAATGAATGAGCCAGTGATGGGATGTTGACCTTGAGGCTTGAATGAGTCCGTGTGGAGAGGCAGAACAGCAGAGTGGGGGTCAGTTTGCTTTTGAAGTTGGTCCCAACCTTGATCAGGATGGCCTTTATCATCTCCCTGGCTTCTTTAAAATGGGGACAATAATAGTGTCTGTGCCAGTTATTTCCTTGGTGAGAACGATGGGTGCCACTTCTGTGAATGAAACCCAGAGATAAGTGCCTGACCATCATCAGCTCCCGCTAGGAGTTATGTAGCTGTTACTGTTTCTCATTTAGAATGTAAACAGGATGTTATGTTTAGTTCTAGCAAGATACGGCAACAATAGTTTAGAAAATTAGATACATTTTCAGTGAATTGAGGCAAATATTGTCCTAAAAAGTGCTAGAGGTGGCTGGGCGCGGCAGCTCATGCCTGTAACCCCAGCACTTTGGGAGGTCGAGGTGGCGGATCACGAGGTCAGGAGATCGAGACCATCCTGGCCAACATGGTGAAACCCCATCTCTACTAAAAATACAAAAAAATTAGCTGGGCATGGTGGCGGGCACCTGTAGTCCCAGCTACTCAGGAGGCTGAGGCAGGAGAATGGCGTGAACCTGGGAGGCGGAGGTTGCAGTGAGCCGAGATCGCGCCACTGCACTCCAGCCTGGGCGACAGAGTGAGACTCCGTCTCAAAAAAAAAGTGCTAGAGGAGTAAGTCTTTAAACCCAAGGGGCGTGTTGGCTGAAGCACCTTGGAGCAGACTTTTGCTGGGTGAGGCCACCGGCCTGTCCCTTGGGCAGCTGCTAGCGGGGTCAGCCTGACTCACGCAGAACATCACCGAGTGTTATGGGCTCTGGGGGAGCCCCAGCCCTACACTCTCACCCCATCTCACTGGCCATTGACCACAGATTGGTCACTTCCGAAATGCTGCCTTAAAGTTGGCGTCAAAGGATCCTTTTTCTGCACAGAGAATGAGTGGTGCTTGCAAGTCTGGTTTGGTGAGAGGAGGAGAGGGTGTGGTCCACTGTGGTCCTTGCCCTCCATTCTCCACCTCGCTCCAGGGACGGATCTCTGCTTTGATGCTCCCAGCCACGCAGTTAATGTGCCTGCCTAGACTTTCCGCAAATGGCTACTTTGGGTTTATTGTTCTGAATTAGTGACTCATTTTTCGTGAGCTACTTATTAACATGCACCTATTTTCCAGCTTCCTGCCACCTAACCACAAGCACCTTTAGCGAGTTTGTGATGTTCAGCAGTGTGGAAAATATTCTGGGAGAATGGTTCATCTGTATAGTGGTTTTCGTTGCTGAGTCACATTTGGTGAGCAGCTTGTCCGGCTCAGCTGCCCTGGCGTGGAGGGCACGTGCCCCGGCTGCAGCACTGAAGGGAAGGTGAAGCGGGAGGAGCAAAGGGAGTCTCTCGCCCCACACGTACTGTGTGCCTCGTTCTTTATCTGTGTTCGTTTATTCACTCCTCGTGTCAGCCTCGTCTCCACTCGACGGGAGATATTCCACGCCAAACCCTGCAGGAATGCCTCCCACACGGGGTCTACGTCCAGGTGGAGGGTAGATTCGGGTAGGAATTGTATAATATTTGTTAGACTTCTTGGGAGTGAAGAGGTGTTCGTTTAGAAAGTAGGATGCCTGCGGGGAAACAGAAGCGGTGGATACAGCATGAAAAAGTGGGCCTTTTGGTTTGCCCGGCCGCGCGGGTGGCCCTGCAGCGAGGGAGCACGGTTATCCACGAGCAGACCGCAGAGCTAGTCTCCAGCCACTACCGATAGCTGCATCACCTTTCATCATTAACTGAAGGGAAAACTATTTTACATGAGCTGTGGAGATGCTATTTGTGTGTTTTGCAGCGTTCCTATTTGACATCTGTTGTGTGTGGCTCCTCCCACTGGCTCTGGATCACCCAGCAGAGGTCAGATGGCTCTGGGGAACCTGCACACCGTGCATGCCAGGTGATCCTCCTCGCACGCTCCCAGCGCTGTACAGAACAGCTGTGCAGTGACTCACCCACGTGTGCCCTCACCACTGGGCAGTGGACATCCTCTAGGAGCAGAGACGGTGCTGTTTTCAAAGGCAGGCGAGGACATTTTCTCCTGATTTGCTAAATCACTTATGAACGCTTGAGCTGGCCTGTGCCACTTGGTAGGTAGGGGTAGCTGAGAGCTGTCTCTCCATGTTGTCTTACTTAGGGAGGAAGCAGCATGGCCAAGGTAGGCCCTGCAGAACTGTCTAGGAGAGGCCCGGAGACACTCCCTCCAGGAAACGCTGTTCTCCAGACGTAGAGCACAGAGCAGGGCCTTGCTGAGCAGGAGGAGCGGCTTGCTTTCACTCTTCCTGGCGCCGTGGCCATCACCTGCTCAGCCAGCGCCTGGCCGGCCCCCGCCCACACACTTGGCTCTGTGCTCGGTGCCAGGACCTGTGACGACAGGACAGCCCCATTCAGTCCCCGGGCAGCCCCTTTTCCACACTGATTCCTGACACTGCTCCTCGCATCCTGTGGCCCGTGGCGCCCCCGTGCTTCTCCGGCTGCCACGCCTCCTGGGTGCGTGGATGGTTTCTCAAACGGGGGAGGGGGAGGGGCGAGGCGGCCTTTTTCCACTGCCACATTTTCCCTGGGAAAATCCCCGAGTAACCCGCTGTTCCCTTTCCTCCGTGGCTCACTCCTGCCGGCGTTCGCCTCCCCACCGGGCTCCGTCTGCCTGCTGAGTCTGCGTGTCCAGCGGGCTCAGTTTGCATCTTTTGTCCCTGTCACCCGGCTAAGCCGCAGGTGTTAGCAAGCCTGGCCTGGCACGTGAGAGCAGCTGGACACCCCCCTGCAGTCTCCTCTGGCCCATGTTTGGGCAGGTGCTGGCACCAGGCAGACCCCATGGCGGGACTGGACTCAGGCAGCCAGTGTGGGTCGCGGGTTCTGCTGGGCCGGGGCCAGGCTTCTGCGTTGCTCACTCTCACGTTCCCAGACGCTCAGGGCCTGCTCACTGAGCTGTGAACCAGACGTGTGTGCCTGCTTGAACACATAGGGGCTGGGGATGAACTGAAGACTGTGGGGATATTCGTGAAGGAACAAGTTAGGTAGATCACTTAGCAGATGCTCAGGGAAGACAAACTGTATTGAATAGAAGGTGGGGGCAGGCAGTCTTTATTCCCGGCATCTCTTGAAAAATTGTTATGAAAAGTTTCAAAGACATATGAAAGGAAAGAGACAAGTGTGTAGAGCGAGTGCCCACAGCCACCTCCCCCCAGGAAATCCCTGAGGCTCCCCATCTTGACCCCTTCATCTCCCCACACCTTTATTTTCTGGAGAATTTAAAACTGATCTCAGAGGCCATAGCACCATCCCTTAAATACTTGAATGTGTGTTTCTAACAGATCCAACCCCGTTATCACACTCAACAGAATGAATCACGATTCCTAAATATCATCTATACCCAAACGATGTTTCATTTTTACTGGTTGTCTTAAAAACTGTCTTGTTACAGCCAGTTGTTCAAATCCAGACCAAAACATCGGGACTGGCGGACATACCTGAAATCTCCCCTGCCTACTCTCCGCCTCACTGAGTCCTTTGTTCTGGGATTTTCTGTTTCAAGACTTGACTGATCATAGCCAATCCAGTGTCCTTTAGCAGGTTCCGCCAAACTTCCTGTAAGCCGGCAGCTACAGCTAGTTTTGATTCTTGGTGGAGAGACAACAAGAATACTTCTTAGGTTATCCTTGACATTTTAAAAGACTGCCTGATTACCCTGAAGGAAAAATATTGCTTAGGGAATCTTTTTCCATTTTCATTTTCTCTAATAAATGCACATAAACTATGTTGGACATGCCTGAGGAATTCACAGCACTTACTCATTAAAGTTTAATTTCTATTAATGGGCAGATGCAAGCACTGTTATGAAACTTTGGTAATTTTCAGTAACCTACGCAGTGGGGAAAAGCAGAATCTAGTGGCCTGGGGTGCTCGAGGCTATGAGCAGAGCTCCCAGGGAGGGCCGGTTGGGTGGGCACGAGTTTGTGGAGCATCAATGCTATGCCTAGTATCCGCCAGGCCTGGGGTAGTGCCAGGGTGTGGGCCACACAGTGGAGGGAGGATGGGCTGATGGTGGGGCCGGGGGCTGCTGGGGTCACTCAGCAAAGCAGGAGGTTGAGCCGGGAGGAGGCCTGCGCAGGTGCAGGTCCTGCTTAGGGCGGCAGATGGAGACCCCTCTGGGGGTTCAGGTCAGGGGAAGGACATAGGGGGAATTTGAGTATTTGACTGACCTTGTAGATCATTTTGTCTCCAAGCCGTGACATTTCAGCCCACTGAACTCCCTTTTATAATTTAATTGAACAAGGGCATCAAAGTGCCAGTAAAATGCTACTGCTGGTCAACGCAGGTTAGAGGCCCAAGGGGATGGCATGATGGCCCCAAACCCAAATAGATACCCACTTCATTCCACACTCACACGCCATGTGGAGGGGAGGTTTGCATGTGGGTGTGCACCGCACCGTGCCCTCCAGGAGGTGCGGGTCTTGGTGGGCCACGTGAGCCCATGCGCAGCGCTTTCTCGCAGACACCTGCCAGTTTGGTGCAGGCCGAGAGGCTGTCTTCCTCGTGGCCAATCCTCCCAGCAGAAGGAGTTTTCTGTTCCTCTTTATTCAGGCAAAAGACAAGTCCTTTTGCCCCAGACACGAGAACCAAGTGGTTTCTTTTGTCTTTGCTTTAAGGCTAAGCTTTTCTTTAAACCATGGGAACTCTGCCGTTGCCCACGAAGTTTGGTTTGAATGTATCGGGGCTTCTCTGGTCTGATGTCAGCCCTTGCTAGGTGTTCATGCAGCTCAGTCCCTGGAGTCCCAGTGAGGCCCTGGGACAAACCCCAGTTGAGGCACATTCTATGAAATACCCAAGCAGGATTGCTCAAAGCTGTCAAAGTCGTCAAAAACAAGGAAGGTCTGGGATACTGTTGCAGCCAAGAGAGGCAGGACCCAGGCGCTGGGACAGAAAATGGACACCAGGGGAAAACGGAGGAAATTTGAATCAAGTCTGGGCTTTTTCTGTCATGACACCTAAGCACAGCATCCTAATGGAAGATGTTAGTCGTAGGGCATGAAGGGTGCAGAGTACAGGATAAGTCTCTACTGGCTTTAATTTTTCTATAAGCTCACAGCTGTTCTAAAACAACACCTTTGTTTGAAAAATATGAAAGGATGGGGAGATTGGCTACAATGAAGACGGAGTCGTTACTGTATGCCGGTAGCCCTAATCTTCCATTCCCCGTGTCTGAAAAGCAGCTCTGTTAGCACAGTGAGGTGTGACCTATACTACTCTTGGGTCACAGCGGTTTCCCTGTTTTTGTCTATGTCAGCAACTCCCCACCAAACACTTTAGAATGTTAATTTATCCGGCTGGGAGCAGTGTCTCACACCTGTAATCCCAGCACTTTGGGGGCCAAGGCGGGTGGATCACAAGGTCAGGAGATCGAGACCATGCTGGCTAACACGGTGAAACCCCGTCTCTACTAAAAATACAAAATACTAGCTGGGCGTGGTGGCAGATGCCCGTAGTCCCAGCTACTCGGGAGGCTGAGGCAGGAGAATGGTGTGAACCTGGGAGGCGGAGCTTGCAGTGAGCTGAAATCCAGCCACTGCACTCTAGCCTGGGCAACAGAGGGAGACTCCATCTCAAAAAAAAAAAAATTAATTTATCCAATTCTCGTTTTATGCTCATAACAAAATATTGAAGTGAGGTGCTAAGGCTGAAATGTGGGACTGAGGTGTCCGAGTCTTCAGAATCAAGCGTGGAAAAGAGTTTAGGCATACCTCGTGTGGAGCTCTTGCTGCCTTCCTGTTCCTGAAAACTCCCCAGGCCTGACCACGCTGGTTTGTCACGGGAATGCAGTTAGTTTGACATGAGAAAAAAAATTTTACCATGTTATCAGATGGAAGGGGAAATTACTTAATAAGCTGAATTGATGCAGAAAAGTTTAATACAGTTAAGCAAACATGTGATTTAGAAATATGTCTTGGCAAACTGGGAGTAGATGGGAACTTCCTTAATCTGATAGTTACCTGTTGGACACCTGCAGCAAGCAGTACACTTTCCAGTAAAACATTGGAAACATCTTTCGTAAGATCAGAAACAAGACCAAGGTGTCTTTTATCACCATTTCTCTTTAGTTACTATACTGTAGGACTGAGCCGGCAGAATAAAGAAGAAGAAAAGGCGTGAGGTCTGGAAGGTGGAAACAACTGTCATTATTTGTATGTGACATGATTCTGTATGTAGAAAATACACGATAACTACAGAAAAATGATTGAAATTAATATTCTACGATACAGAACCAATAAGCAAAAATTAATTGTATTTCCATATGCAAGCAAACAGAAATTGAAATGGAAATCAAATATCAAATACCTAGTAATAAATCTAAAGATGTTCAAGACCTCAACACTAAAAATTCTGAAACATTTCTGAGAGAAATGAAATGAGGTAATAGCCCATGTTCATGGATTGAAAGATGCAATACTGTAAAGATTATCTTCTCCCCGAATAATAGATGCAGTGCAATTCCAGGCACAGTTCATTCCCTACCTCCCTTCCCCTCCCTCCTCTCTCTTCCTCTCCCTTTCCCTCCCTCCCTCCCTCCCTCCCCCTCCCTCCTCTCTCTTCCTCTCCCTTTCCCTCCCTCCCTCCCTCCCTCCCTTCCTTTCTTTTTCCTTCCTTCCTTCCTTCCGTCCGTCCGTCCGTCCGTCCTTCCCTTCCTTTCTTCCTTCCTTCTCTTTCTTTCTTTTTCTCTTTTCTTTTCTTTTGGTGGAACTTGACAAGTTAATTTTAAAATTTATGTGGCAGAGTAAAGGGCCAATTTTGCCCAAGATGATCTGAAAGAAAAAACTAGGGTTTTTTGCATCGCCAATATTAAGAATTACTGTACAGTTATGGTGGCTAAGACAGTGATTATTGGCAAAACCAAAAACAAGTTGGCTAACAGGATTGAGATTTGGCTTATAAAGGAACTAGTATTGCCAATCCATGGTGAAAGATAAGACCTGTTAGTAACACTGAGGGGACATTTGGCTGTTCTCATAGGAAAACATACCCCAAACCCCTGTCTCATAGCGTATACAAACATCAGTGTCAGTAGATGAGAGACTTACATATAAAAGGGAACACTGCAAAGTTTCAGGGTAAAAATACGTTAAAATATCTCTGCAGCCTCAGGAAGAGAAGAGTTTCATGAACCTGACATAAAAGCAAAAGCTTTGAAAGATTGAGAAATAGGACCTTTGAGAGAATTTCTGCAGCATTTAATTGACAGGATTAATGTTCAGAATTTGTAAAGAATTCCTCTGAATCATTACGAAAAAGACAACCCAGCTAGGGGAAAAAAACGGATCAAAAAGACGTGAATCCAAAATAGCCAGTGAAAAAGCCAATAAACACGTAAGAAGATGGTCAGTGACATTGGTCATCCGGAAAAGGCAAATGCAACCTTCAAGAGACACCCTTTCACCCCAACCTGGCCAAGACTGGGTGGTCCCAGGCAGGTCCCAAGGGTGGAAACCACACTTCCTCCCCATTCCCTTCCCCTCCTAGTTCAGGAGCCTGTGCGTGGGGCTTTCACA
The DNA here is from genome assembly GCF_006542625.1 of Nomascus leucogenys. NCBI lineage: Eukaryota > Metazoa > Chordata > Mammalia > Primates > Hylobatidae > Nomascus > Nomascus leucogenys. Next base: position 139,638,203 of record NC_044402.1, on the reverse strand, counting down.
TGCTGTGAAAAGATACCTCCTTTCTTGTGTGGCAGTACTGTGATGTGAAACCCTCACTGGAGGGCACTGGTCTTGGTGGGTACCTCTTTGCTCAAGGTCCAGCTTCAGACAAGCCACGGTTTAGTTGAGACGGAACTGGGTTCCGGCTGGTGCTCACTCCATGATCCTGGGAAACTGCACAGCCCTTGAGGCCATTTCCCCAAGTGTGAAGTGGGGGGCCTGGGCCCTCCGGGTGAAAGTGAGGTTCCTTTGGCTCTGGAAGGCCAGGTTTCTGGTTAGACACACCTACCTGTCTGACGCGAGGTGGATTCTGAAAAGCAAAAGCACTGTCTGTCTTAGTCCTGCTCCTCCCATGGGCAGACTCCGAGTCTCAAACAATGCTCAGTTCACGCTGGGTCCTGTCTGCGCGAAAGGGACTCCTGGCAAGGGTGACAGTTGACTGTGGGTGCGTTGAGCGCACTGGGGCACATTACTTGCTGGTGAGGGCATGAGGTACCCGTGCTCCTCAGCCTCCCTCTCAGTGTGCATCTGGTCTGCAGCCCCAGCGCTGATTAAATGCCGTTTGAGGACACTCAGTACTATCATCCCTGTCCAGCAGGGTTTCCAAAAATAGATTCTCAAGCGGAGACAGATAGGGGGAACCTGCCTGCAGCAGGTGTGTGATGAGGAAGCAGTACTTTGATTCCCATCTTCATTATTTTCCTGCTTGTAAACGTTAGGTTCTTAGCACTGCCTTCTCCTCAGCCTGAGAAATTTCAGCCCAGAGGCAGATCAATACGGAAATTCCACCTCTCTTCACTAATTTCATTTTAACTCACTCTGGAATATGATATCTGAAAAAACACAGCGTTAAGAATCTATTCTGTGCACATTCACGGATGCCGTCACGCATTCCAGCTGGCTGTGTCCCGCAGCTTGTCTGTTTCACCCTGGTGACGGATGTTCTTTGCCCCACTGGCCACGCTGTGTTTAGGTCCGTTCCAAAACTGTCTTTCCCAGGCCTGGTGGCCCCTGCGCCTTCAAAGTGCATTCACCGCCACTGCTTTGCCCCCAGGATTGTGTTCCACCAGCCGCCTCTGGCAAAATGCCTTTAGTGTTTGGCTTCTTAATCATGGCTGCTGCCCTGAGCCCCGGCCTTTCATAATGAGGGATGCGGCATCTGTCATGCTGTCCAGGTGGATGACCAAGGATGGCTCAGGCCGGGATCTTGTCTTAAAGAGACTGCGGCCGTGCTTCCAGCTGGCTGGGGCTCATGGGGCCTCCACATGTGGGGTTAGCGTCCAGCACTGAGACCCATGTCTGTGCCGCCGCCTCCAAGGCCCCCGTGTGCTTGAGACACTCCTGCTGTTTTCTGATAGTTCCACATGGCTGCCCCATTCCACGAGACGCAGGCCCTTCCTATTAACCCAGTGCCGCATCCGAACAGCTTTCCTGTCAAGCATTTCCACGTCATTCTACAAAGATGTGAACATGGCAGTGTTGGGCATTTGAATTTACAGGTTGTTATGAGGCCAGCCAGGCCCAGTGGCGCACAGCGAGAACAAGCAGCATCTCTGTGTGGTGGAAGAACGAGCCTATCTGGTCTTTGTCCTCGTTCCTGGCAGGGAGCTCCTAGGATCCCGGGAGCTTCCTGAGTGTCAGGCGAGCCTTTCGTTACTCCTAAGGAGGAGCTTCTTATGGGCTTCTGAGTTTATGCTAATGAAGTGACTTAGGGCAGGACCCTTGGATAGCCTCAGGATGGGGCCGGTCACCAGGACCCAGAGACGAGAGGGGCAGAATGTTCAGCCGCACCTGCTGACCCCAGTGGTACTGAGACAGAGGCTCCTGCACTCAGGACCCCTCCAGACCCTGCCTTCATGTTGCTGTTTGTTTGCATCTTTTACAATAAACCCGTCAACATGGTAAAGTGTTTTTCTGAGTTTTGTGAGCCCTTCTAGCAAATTACAGAACCTGAGAGGGGCTCGTGGGAACTCCTGATTTATAGCCGATCTTTAGAAGTCCAGGAGTCCCAGGACTTGTGTCTGAAATGGGGGCAGCCTTGTGGACCTGAGCCCCTAAGCTGTGGCGTGTGTGCTAGCTCTGGGCAGTTATTGTCAGAGTGGAACTGGATCATTGGACGCCCAGTTGATGCCAGTTGGCTGGTGTCAGAAACCACCCCGCCCGTCAGTGTGCAGAACTGGACATGTTAAGTTCAAGGTCTGGTTTACGCAGGGAATCCACGTGCTCTTATCGAACGGCATTCTCCTTGGTGGGCCAGCTAGTGCAAGTGCGCGATAAATGTCTTCTTGAAGGGTAGGTGGGACCTGGACCAGCCCAGTGCCCAGAAATGTAGGTGAGCGAAGACCCACTAAGCTGCACCTTGATCTGAAACACACGAGTGATGCTTGTGGTTACAGAAACACCACATATCGTGACTTACAAGTCGAATCGGTTGCACTGAGATCTGATGTGTCTTCCTGCTTCAGTGTAGTAAAAGTAACTTGTAATTAGGCCTCATTTATGAACTTGGTGCTGGAGGGATTCGTCTTTTGGGCTCAGGCATAAGCAGTTCACTTCCAAACTCAAGAAGGGGCTTCATGTGAGCTGGGACTCTGGCCCCACCGCTGCTGCTCACCACGGGGCGCTTCTTGGTTTCCAAACTTTCTGGTCCCAGGGCTTTTGCTGAGATGGAAGCTAAGGATGGGCATTGAGCTGACTACGGAGGAGGCAGTTCTGGGGGACAGGCATTGGCTTGGAACTGTTGCAGAGCCCTGACCAGGGTGGGCCACCCAAGTACCCTCCTCTTGACCCCTTCCCATTGGAAAACTACAGCTACATTGAGATCTGCAAAAGGGCCTTCTGCTGTTTCTGGAAGTATTTATAGTGGGATTTGGGTTAAATACACACACACACACACACACACACACACACACACACACACACACACAGGCACCTTTTTGAATTTTTAATTTTTTTTCTACAATGAGCATCTATTTATTTTTAGGGGGGAAAAAGGCTTGAAAAGTACTTTCCACCACTATCTGGGGTCTCTTTCTGAGTTGCAGTGAAGGTTCTCGTGAGACGTGGCATCATGTTCACAATTCAGCATCCAGGCCATCTCCTAGGCAGCCGTGTTCTTTGAGAAAGCCCTGGAATGTGTGAAGACTTGGGGCGATTGCTTAGGTCTGGTGGTTGCTTCTAAGGTGTAGCCATGACCTGCCAGTCTTTCTCTTGACCCAGGGAAGCAGAACTGTTTTGCCCCCGAATATGCCCAGTGTCTTATTGTCTTTACTTCTGTTTTGAAACCTTAAGAGTTGCCGAGACTTGGGAGGAGCTGCTGGTTGGTTGGAGAGGTCCCCATGGTTTTTTGTTGTTGTCTTAATTTTTATTTTTATTTCTGGCACCCACGTTTGATCTCTGCATTGCCCAAGAGCAGCCTCACCTGTGAGCTCTGCAGGTCCATGTTGGCCTCACACTTCCCCAGTTCTAACTTAGGACGGGCTTCAGATGTCAAGAGCATGCCCTCCAATCTCCTGGGGCCCTTCTTTCCGTTCTTGGATATTGAACATCTCCAAGGACATGCACGGGTTGGCAATGCTAGGAATTATCTGTTTTGGATAAAAAATGAGTTTTTTTTTTTTGCAGTCATTTGACCTGATGTTAGTTGTTTTTGTCCTGTTTTAAAACTTGTATCTACAGAGTTCCATGGCTGCCCTGCGAAACTGGTGCTCTCCTCCTTCGCTTAGTAAGGAAAATGACCTCCGCGTGCAATCTGTAATGATATGCACATTATTGCAGGGCATTTTACACCACTTGTCAGAAGCTAATTTTAAAAGAAAAGTGTGATTCCTGGAAATCTTGCCAGAGTTTTCTTTCCTTTCTGCTTGGGAAAATATAGAAAAATCCCAGGCAGTCTAAATCCAGCCTGCGCCAGGTTTAGGTGGTGGGTGGGTTCCAGTCTCATCTTTGCAGTGAGTCTGAATAGACAGAAACAGCTCCCGAATACAGTCTAAAAGTGGATTTAAAAGAAAGGACTCTGTACCTTGAGAACACCTGGTGAAGCGTTCTCCTCCTTACCTATTTGCAGCTAGAGCGGCCTCAGCTCGCCTCCTTCCCTGTCCACACACCTGGAGGGTTCCGAGTGCTCCCTGTCCTGCGTTTCTGTGAGCGTCCAGACCGTTTGTCACTATCTGAGAAGAGGAAGGGCTGCTCTTCTCTTTTTATTATCTTAATGCTTGTGGTCTGCAGAAAAGCCGACTTCTGATCAGCACGAGTGGGTATAATGTGGTTGCCGAACAGGGGTAAACCCAAATTGCTAAGCCAGGGGCTCTTAGGCCAGAAACAGGTGTTTGCCCTATCTCAGTAGGAGGCTATTTTGATTATTCTACAAAGGATCTTTGATTTTCTTTGGCAAATACAAATAATCTATGACGAAGCTGAAAGTGTCCCCCTTTAAAAGTAGGAAGGACACATGCATTTCATTGTTTGGGGAGTTATTCCCTGCACACTCCCAGCATAAAGTATGTTGGCTGAAATGCTCGCAGTTTCTGAAGCCAGTGCCTTCTCTGTTCTCCAGATGGACTTTCTGGCCGAGACCAGCCAGTGGAGCTGCTGAATCCTGCCCGCGTGAACCACATGCCCAGCACGGGTAAGTCCGCCCACCCCTGCCTTGTCCGGCCGGCCCTGCGCTGAGCCAAAGAGGTGTTCAGAGGCTCTGCCTTACTGGAGGAGTGCAGAGAAGGCGAGGGGGGAGGTGTGGGTTATCAGGTTCACTGAATTTGGGTGCTCTTGCTGGTGGTAAAAGAGGCCATCCTTTCTGGAAATGAAATGGCTCCATGCCATGTAAATGGTAAACACTGATTTTTTGTTGTTGTTTTTCTCTCTGGTGCTAAAGGATGTGTTCTTCCCAAAGGCACCAACTGCTTGGTCTAGGTGTAACCCCTGGCCCTGATCCCCATGAGGGCCTGTAGGAAAGACCTCTGAGCTTGCAGTGGGTGGGGCTGGGTCCCACTGGCCACACGACCATGGACAGACCACGCCTTGTCCGTTGCCACCAGCTTTTGTTGGTTAAATGAGTCAGTGGCATCATCTATCTTCCAAGTACCTTTCAGCTCTTTAACAACAAAAGTATCAGTGGTGATCAGAAATGTTTCATTCCATAGGTAGTTTTTATTTGTGCATTTGTTTATTTGGAGACGGAGTCTCACTATGTCGCCCAGGCTGGAGTGCAGTGGCGTAATCTTGGCTCACTGCAACCTCCACCTGCCGGGTTCAAGCGATTCTCCTGCCTCAGCCTCCCCAAGTAGCTGGGATTACAGGTGTGCACCACCACACCTGGCTAATTTTGTATTTTTAGTAGAGACGGGGTTTCACCATTTGGCCAGGCTGGTCTTGAACTCCTGAGCTCAAGTGATCTGCCTGCCTCGGCCTCCCAAAGTGCTGGGATTACAGGCGTGAGCCACCGCGCCCAGCCTCGTAGGTAACATTTTAAGATACTCCAAGTCTATAGGCCATGGAAACAGACTTTTCCCCCCTTTTCTTTGTCTGTAAAACCCGTTTCCACATAGAATCCTCCAGGGTTTAAACTCCTTGTGAGGGTATCATTCTTCTCAGCCATGCAGCCTCTCCGAGAATAAAACCCAAACCTCCTGAAGGCGTGGGGCTGAGGGAACCAGTGTTCTGTCCCACATGCATCCTGCAGGGCAGTGTGACCGGGCCTGGCAGGGACTACGTCCTGAGGCCTGGGTCTCTGGTCTTGGTTCTGCTGCGCCTTCCTTGACAGTCAACCTTTGCTGCCGCCTGTGCCCTCCAGTGCCCCAGTTAGACCCACTCATCACCCAGAAAGGAAGTTGAAGCCAGCTTGAAGCCAGGCCGAATGTTTCCAAGAAGAGATTTCCTTCTTTGCCTTGTGATTCTCCTAAGTCGGCCAGGTTTTCTGTCATTTTCCAAACCCGGAGTTCTGGAGGTGTCTTTGCCCTGCTCCGGGAAGGCTCTCTGTGTCTGTGGGGTACGGTCCCCTGGCCTCTTGGGAGGTGCTTGTGGGGCTCATTTCTGTCTGTTTTTTTACACCTTGATTTTACTCTGCATTGTTACGGATCAAGCAGTTTATTTTTTACCCCAGCACACTGGAGCCTGGGGGAGCAGTGGGGACCTTTAAGTACCAGATGAAGATGCACAGTTTTAAAATTTTGGCTTATGTCGACAGTTTTGGTTTTCACTTTCTCTCAAGTTCACTTTGCCGGTGTTGTTTTCGTGTAAACACTGAATCCTGTGACTGGGGCATTTCTGAGACAACTTGCTTGTGCTTAACCGGGCGTGGCATGAGGGTAAGAGGATTTTCTGATCGCTTGATGGGCTGGGAAAAGATGGTAAATATGCATAGTTTCCAAGTGAACCAAAAAAGGTGGGCTTTAAATTACTAATCTGGCTTGGGAAGTGCACCCTGCCTGTTGAGACCTGCCACGGGATCCCTGCCTGGTGTGAGGACAGGCCGGGGCTTCAGCCTCCCACAGAGGGCACTGGGGCCCGCCTCTGCTGCCCATTTGCGTGGGAGCTTGGGCGAGTTGCCGAAGAGCTCAGTTTTGTTTTCTCATTTCTTAGCCAGGGATGATAACGCCTCTCTACAGAGTTCTCATAGAGATGAAAGGTATGTGTCAGCTTTTTAGTAGTTCCTCAATAAATGTCATCTCAGTGTCCCGTTGACTAGTACTGAGGAATGTGTGTGATGTAGCCTTTATATCCCCGTTCAAGGCCTGGACCTGTCCTGCAGCCTGTCACCCTCATTCTCTTCCTTTGGGGTGAACCGCCAGACTTGAGAAGTGGCATGTTGGGAAGGCTGCCCCATGATGCTGGCCATTTACCTCCCTCGTAATCAGGTTCCCATTGGTCTGAGTCAAAGAGAGTGCCGTGTCTCCTGGTATTTATTGCATATTCGTGCATGGGTTGGTGGACGTGGTGGGAGTGTTTGCAGAGTAATTTTAAATAACGTAGCAGCGATGCCCAGGAACAGTGGGCAGAGAAAGAACGCATGTGTGTGCAGCAGTCCTGTACGACATCCATCACTGAGCCTGCACAGTGCCTGTGCCTTAGAAGCCTCTAGTGTGAAGCGTGTTCTTTCAAACTACATTTTGGTCATTTCAACCCATTGAAAAATACTGCAAAGAAATATTAATCTCAGGTTAGGTGATAACTTGAAAATTGATAGGAAAATGTCTTTAAAGCCACATTTTTATGATATGGGAGTATAAACATTTTTAGGTATATTTTTATGTCAGTCCTCAATTGTTGTTATACATTTCCTAATGATTGAATTTAATCTTAACTATTGTTTAGACATTTTGACGTTTGAAGGTGTGGAAACAGACTGATACACACACACACACACACACACACACACACACACACACAATTGTCAGGAATGACTCCAGCAGTCACTGTGAGAGCTCGCTCCCTTTGAACAGATGAGCGTGTACTTGGAGCAGGAAGGGCGCCCGGGCAGCCCTCCCCACTGTTGATCTGTCCCGTTTCCTGACCATTCCCTCGTGTGAATGCTGTTATGTTCAACACAGTCTTTTTCTGATTATGGTTCTTTTTCAATACACTTAGTCCTAATAAATTCCCACTTCCAACAGAAAAGCATTATTCATACCATGTATTTGTGTGCCACCTTGAGATTTTAGAAACGTCAGGTAAGCATATCATGTGCTCTGGGAAAGTCTATACAGGTTGAGTATCTCCTATCTGAAATGCTTGGAAGCAGAAATGTTTTGGATTTTGGGTTTTTTTTTTTGGATTTTGGAATATTTGCATTATTCTTACTGTTTGAGCATCCTAAGTCTAAAAATTCAAAATCAGAAATGCTCCAATGAGCGTTGCCTTTGAGTGTCACTGTGAAAAAGTTTTGGATCTGGAGGCATTTTGGATTTTGGTTTTTGGGTTTGGGATATTGTCAGCTGTATTGGAGGAGGAAAAAGCCAAAATGCCATTTGTCTTAGAACAACTTTGATTTCTTCAACTTCCCTCATAACTTTTTATCTGTAGACTTTCTTCTGTCTTTCTTTTTAAAAATGTTTTAAAAATTTTAATTGTAAAGTAGCTCTATCATAAAAGAAAACACATAACCATTTGCCTACCACTAAGATATAACAGACATGTTGTTGGTATTATTCCATCTTTGCCTCCTATTTCTTTGCGTTTTGAATAAGTGGAATGTCACAGTTGTGGACGTGGCTTTGCTCTTCCCCCTTCCTGGGAGTTGTTGTCTGCTTGGTGAGGGGAAGGGCTACCCTTGGAGGAGACGACATAGAGGCGGATCCCAGGCAGAGACATGGTGGCAGGGTGGGTTGGGGGCGGGAGCCCGTGACCCCCCGTTCTCTGCCAGAGCCTTGTGTTTTCCCATGGAGTGAGCAAACAGAGCTATTGGCTGAGTTAGGCTGGGGAGATGTTGCAGTTTGAGGACAGAGGAGAAGGCATGGAATTAGTCAACCAGGAGAGACCAGCAGAATGTCATACAGGATGACAAACCCAACTATGCCCAAGGGCTGAATTACGGGGAACTTAAAAACTAGTACTACTCAGTCATTCATTTCAGAATCATTGTAATTAAAACTCCTCCCCTTCCTTATTGTAAAAGCAATGCGTGTTTATTGTAGAAAAAAATCACTGAAGTGGTGGGTGTTGGGTTCCAAGGCTGGAGGTTGAGCTGACTTCCAGCCAGGCCTTGCAGGTGCTCAGCAACCTTGATTGAGGAGAGGGGTGCTTCGGGGAGGATACCTACCTCAGGCATCCAGATACCTACCTCAGGCATCCGGGAGCAAACTGGAGGCAAACAAAAAACCATCAGTAACAACAGGAAGTGTGGATGAAGGACTTACTGTTAACCAGACGGCATGCTGAGGGCTTACGGCCCTCACGGCGCTGCTGTCCACTGTGACCGAGTGCCCTGGCTCCTGTACCCCCTCCTGCTCCTACAGAAGGAAAGCCAGAGCCTCGGATCCCATGGCGGCTATCCCAGGGTCGCTCAGCATATACATTACAGGGCAGGACACATCTCTGCCCTGAGGGCTGTGCTACTGGAGGGAAAGACATCCTCAGAAAATGCCATGCCCTTCCATCAGCCAAAAGGGGAAGTAGAGGCCAATGTTAAGACCAGAACGCTGGACTAAAGAGAAGCATGTTCCACAGTTTCCTGTGGCATAGGGTGGCGGTTACATCACCCTCCTGTACCTGTGTCCTGGGAAACGTGTGTCTGTCAGAGTTAGGGAGGCTCTTTTTAAGGTTACATTTCAAAAGCACCATTTTTAAAAGAAAACTCTGGAACCTTAAAGGGGATTAACTAGAAACTGTAGAGAAACTCTCCAAAATAACGCAAAATTCACGTTTGGCTTCAGTGTTGGATTCCCAAATCTAAGGGGTGTTTGACCACCACACTGTCAAAGGAGCTGTATTTCCGGACACTGCTCTTACATTTTGGAACAGGAAGTAGTTGAGGTTGGCTGGCGCCTGGAGCTCATGCTGCCTCCTAGATGTGTTTTGTGGCGGTGATTGCATTGTTTTGTTTGGTGAGAAGAAAGTGGAATCTGGTAGAAATCTGCAAGCATGTGTGACCTCAGGGGAAGCTTCTAAAGTCTCCCTTTATTGGCACCGGAAGCTGTTAATTACCTTCATACACAGAGCCCGTGGTAACAAAGTCCTTGGTTGTAATATTCCTGCGTGGTGCCCCTTTGTGAGTTTTTATCATAAAGTTGGCATTTCTGGGGTTTGGATAGGGTCCAGTGAAGGACCCACGGCCACCTCTGGTGGTTCCTTGAGTGGCCCCCACAGAAGGACTGGGCAGGAGTGGCAGGAAGAAGAGAGCCTGTGGCGGCCTCGTCCTAGCGGCGCCTGCCGTGACTGCGTGGGTTGTTTTCCTCAGATCAGGGGAGTGTCTTTGAGGAATCAATGCCCTCCGGCCCACGGACTCAGCTGCTCGCCAGCCATGGTTGAGGATTGGCCAGGACGGTCAGGTCCACTGCAGAACCTGTTGCCTGCTTTGCTTTTGTTTCTTGTCTGTTTGTTTTGCTTGCTTGCTTTGTTTTAATTTTTGGAGGTAAAATGAAGTGTAGAATGTAAAGACATCAAAGTAAAACTGTTTGTGTAAACCAAAAATAAAATTCTAAGTCCCCCAACCCAATGAATGGACCCCCTCCTTGACCAAGGGGTCCCAAAGAAACTTGAAAAATGAGTTCAGGCCCTGACGGGAATGGGGGGTTGGACAGGCCTCCTTAGAACCCCCGCTCCTTTTGGCGTTCAGGCCCAGCTGACCAGCATTAACATTAAAACAGCGATCTCCGACTGATGAAACAGACACAGCAGTAAGATTCCTGGTTCCAGCCTGACTCTGGGATAGGAGCAGGCGACAGAGAGCAGGCCCTGCAGGAAATAAAAGTGTTTTACCCCAGAATATATTCCTTCCACCTATTTTGAGTGGCTGTAGAAAACTGCCTCTTGCGGGGGATATTTGCATTCTGGAGAGAATCCCATGCCCTTTCCAGGTCTCTTTTTCCTGATCCAGGAGAGATTTAACTACAAGTCACTTTTTAAAGTCCCATAGGAGACATTTACCATCTATTCTCTCTGAAGCCTGCTTCCTGGAGGCCTCATCCACATAACAAGAACCCCTCCTTATCTTAACTCAAACTTTTTTTTATGCTGACATCAACTCTTCAGTCAGAAAACCTTTCAGTCTGCCTGGTATCTGTGAGATCCTCACCCTACTTCTTCAAGATGTTCTGGGCGAAACCAGTATATACCTTACATGTGTTGCCCGTAACTTCTCTCTCCCTAAAATGCATAAATCCAACCTGTAACGTGACAGCCTCAGGCACAGACTTCCTGAGGCTGTGTCCTGGGCCATGGTCCCTCATATTTGGCTTAAAATAAACCTCTTCAACTATTTTACAGAGTTTGGCCTTTTTCGTCAACATTTGAAAAATCTGAAAAGAATTCCCATGGTTTGATTCTCTTAGTTCAAACTAATGTTGAGAGTTTGTCGACTGCCCTCCATCAAGTTAACCTGAGGGCCCGTATGAATAGCCATGACTCAAAGGCCAGACACAGGAGTCTGCCCCCCAAGTAGCTTTAAAAGCTGACTGCAATACAGCGTTACTCCTGGAGGCCATGCGTGTGTCGTGCACAATTATGAGCAATTTAGAAATGCTTTAAGAGTCACTTTTGGCGATTAGGCGAATTGGCCCCATTACTTTATTCATTTTATTTTTATTTTTATTTATTTTTTGAGACATAGAGTCTCACTGTATTGACTGAAATGCAGGGCTGGAGTGCAGTGGCAGGATCTCGGCCCACTGCAACCTCTGCCTCCCAGGTTCAAGTGATTCTCCTGCATCCTCAGCCTCCCGAATAGCTGGGATTACAGGCACGTGCCACCACGCCCGGCTAGTTTTTGTATTTTTAGTAGAGACGGGGTTTCACCACATTGGCCAGGCTGGTCTCGAACTCCTGACCTCAGGGGATCCGCCTGCCTCAGCCTCCCAAAGTGCTGGGAATAGAGGCGTGAGCCACTGTGCCCAGCCCTTGTTACTTTACAGTTGAGAATAGTTTTGGACCAGAAGCTGCGCCCTCCTGCTTGGTCACTACCTTGTTCACGAGATGTGGTGTCGAGTAATCCTCAAGTTCCAATTCCCCTTCGATGGCTGAAGGCATATTACCTCTGAAGAATTTCAAAAGGTGTTATATTTCAAGGCCTGTTCATCCTGATGCCTCTTTCTCCAGTCCTTCCCAATATCTCATCCCTATCCTCCCATAAATCTTCAGATAGTCCTGGTTTTCTCTAATGCTGTTTGCTTTTTGCCACCTGGAGACAGTCCTTTCTGATTTCTGCTCTCTTTCCCCTCAGATCTGTGAACTCCCATGAGCAGTAACGTCAGGCCTCTCTGGAAACACTGCAGGGCCAAGAACAGCACCTTTCACGTGGCGTACACAGCCTGTATTTCCATCCCATTCACTTTCCTCCTAACTCTCACAGTGACAGCTCCCTCCTGCCATCCCGTTCGGGCTCAGTATTGACAGAGGCCAGTGAAGGATCAGGTCCTGGGCTCAGCTGAGTCGCTCCAAGGCCTGGGAGCCTGGCAGACATGGGGGCAGCACAGTCTTCCTGTCTCCTGTCGGCCACATGGCCTCCAGCAGGCTGCTCCTCACCTGGCGTCCTGGGGCTGCTTGGTCCTGGGCCAGGGCGCAGGCAGCAAGGGCAAGTGTCTGGCATAGCGTCCGGCACACAGGAGGGGTCTGTGTTCTCTTGCACTCTTGCTTCCTGGTGCCCTCTGGTCTGCCTGGCCCCAGGTTCGTGGCTCTGCCCTTCCTGCAGCTCAACCACCATCCCTTCCACCTTCCCATCCCTTTGTGGCAATGTCCCTAGGAGCAACTATCTCAAGTGAAACCCAGCCCAGCTGATGCTGGGAAGCATAATAACAGGAGGGCTTGAATTGCAGTGAAAATGTGTCTTGAGAAGATGCCTTGTGGATGGAAGCAGCTGGGAGACCTAGCAGAGGGCCCGGGTCACCCTGCAGTGGCAGCTGCAGGACCTGCAGCCCGCTGGACCTGATCTGCAGGGCGGTGACTCCTGAAGCTGCTGAGTCAGTCACATTTGCCTTCAGAGGGCCCTTCTGGCTTTTAATGGTGTTAGCCCTCTGAGACTTGCTTGCTCATTTCACCGGGCAGAGACTGTGTTCCTCAGCACCCGAGGCATACCCTCCCGTCCTGGAGCTCCAGGGTTGCCTCCCGCTCCTTCCGCTTGCCTTTGGAGGGCCTGTCTTCCCTTCCCTCTGTCTGTCTGTATTTCCCCAAGGTGCTTGTCTGCCTGTCCAGGCTCTGCCTTCTGTGACGACAGTCTTCCTGGCCTTTCTGGTGAGCATGGCTATCTGTCATCTGTAGCAGAGGGCACTGAGGCTGGTGGGACCTGCAGGGGCATGCAGGGTGTTGGCTGCTGGGGGCTGCCCGGTCCCACTTGGCATGGTGTCCAGCAGGCTGCTTGGCCCCTGTGACCTCACTGTGAGGGCCCAATGCTGCCTGCCCCCATCCTGGGGCAGGAAGACCAGGGCACCTCACGTGTAGCTGGCCAGCTTCCACTGAGCTGCAGTTTTCAGTGCTGTCCTGTCTCCCTCTCCAGAGGGGAGTAGTCCCTGGGCTCTGCCAGCCACGTGGGGTAAGCGGCGATTGGGGCCCTGCACTCCCTGAGCAGATATTTCATTCTCCTTCACCTCCAGTCCTGGTGCCACCAGCCCCTGTGCCCCGGAGGGCTGTGTGACCGAGACTGGTCTGCCCCTCCCTTGACCCACCCTGGCTGATGGGTCAGCTTTGCTGTCTCTGATACCTTATTCACCCAGATCCTTTCTGACTTCCAGCATTTTGTGGCTGCTCTCTCATCTCCTGTGTGTGTGTTGTGTTGGTGTGTCTTTCTAAACAATCCACACACTGTTTTAGCAGGATCTTGGAGGGAGCAGGACAGCTTGATTGTGTTCACTCTGTTGTTTTTCACCACAAATGCCCCTGTGGCTGGCGGGTGGGACCGTGCCTCCCCACGCCGCCAAGGACACTGCTTCCTGCCAGCCCCGCCCGCGAGCCTGCCGGCCTCACTTTCCAACTGGTTCTTTCCTTGTCCCCAGGGCCTGAGGCAGAAAGATAGAAAGCTTCTCCATCCTGGGTGGACATTAGATTGTTTGGGTTATCTACGTTTATCACAGCCCCCCTCCCCCCATTACTTTTTATGTTGTTGTTGTTGCTATCGACCCAAAGAGTTCTGAAGAGCTTACTGTCTGCCCGTAGCAAGGAACACGGGTGGTAATAAAGCAGACGGTTATTGGTTGGGGCATCGTGGAGAATTGGGGGTGCTGTCTGAGAAATATCCTCTGGGTGCTTCTAAAACCGTCCGCACATCCACAGCAAACCCGGATGGGGTGGAGCTGGTGACTGGTTGTCTCTCTACTTTAGACGGAGAGAGAAAGCTATGTGGCAGTCCCAGCAGTGCCGCTCAATCGCGTTGATACAGAATACAGAGAAACCTCACGGAGCATCTCTCGGGGAGGATTCCACAGTTCTAAGTGATGATTGGCTGGAAGAAAGGATTTTTTTTTCCACTGAGAATTTGGTTTGGTTTGTGTATTCAGAGTGTCACTGGTGGCCAGAAGTATTATCCAGGAATGAATTTTTGCATCATGACATCATTTCTGGTTAAAGGGCCTTTTATCTTTTTTCTTTTATTACCAGCTTTGTGTGCTTTAAGGCTGTGGACTGTAAAATGTATCCAGAGGGCCTGCGGAGCCCCTCTGTGGCATCTCAAAGCCTGTGCCGCCAGGACGAGGGAGATGGCTCTTTGCCGACCCTTGTCTGTGTTAGGTTGTTGCAGTGCAGCTGAAAGGGAGTTCCTTCTCAGCGGCCACATTTGACCCTAATGTCATGTTTTCATCGCACCAACACCACGTCCCCTACCAGAGGAACCTGCCCATCTTTTAAGGAAGGTTTCCATTTCTGGACCTCACAGCAAGACGCACACACTGTCACGCGTGACGCAGAACCAAACTCAGGCCCTCTGTGTTCCCAACGAGGGGCTCCGAGGGGCCACCAGAGCCAGGTGTCTGACCAGGTGAGGGAGGACTGGAGGTGTCCCTTGGGTAGCAGATATGTGGCCATGGGCGAGGGGAAGAAATTGAAGGTGGTTTAGTCGGGCGCCCGAGGAAGGGGCTGGCACTTCTTTCAGTTCTATAGCCGTCTGCCGAGCACCCAGCCCTGCGTGGGCCTTCCTGGGCGGGCCTGCCCTCCCCTGCCGACCTGCCTTCCCCCGCCTTCCTGGCTTCCCTCCATGCTCCTGAGCCCAGCCAGGCTCCACCCCTCCATCCAGGTGTTTCTCATGCCCCCCTGGGGTGGGGGCAGCCCCGCAGGCGGTGGGAGGCCAGCTATGTTTTACTCTCCCGCCCACTTCTGCCTTCGTGGATCTGCTCTTGTGGGTGTGTTTTCTATTTTATTAATTCCTGTTTTTATAGCTGTTCTTTCTCTGCATTTATTCGGATATGCTTGTTCTTTTAGGCTGAACATTTCACTCATTAATTTTTAGCCCTTCTTCTTTCCCATGGAGGCATTCAGGGTTCTGTGCAGTGCTTCCCTCGGGTTCAAATAGGGCTGCTTTGGATAAGTTCTAATTTGTAGTATTTAATTTGTAAAGCATATTACATTAACACTTCATAAAGTCTTGGTGTTTCTTGAGAGTTATCTTGAAATTTATGGTTCCTTTTTTATTTGAAAAAATGAAATATTTAGAAGTGTTTTTTGATTTCTGAAAGTCTGAATTTTCCAAGTCATCTTTTTTTTATTGATTTCTAATTTACTCCATTATGGTTAGAAATGACCCAGCCTTTGAATTTTACTGAGACTTGCTTTGTGGTCAATTTTTATGAATCTTTAATATATGTGTGAGAAGAGTTTGAATTCTCTGGTTGTTGGGTGCTGGATTCTAAATGTGCTCATTAATTCAAGCTTATTGATTGTAAATTATCTACAATATTAGAACGTGTGAGAGGCGAGAATCGCTGTGGAGGAGAGTGAGCAGTCGAGGACAGAGGGGATTCAGGAGGGTGGATTTCTGCATTAAACTCATTCATTCATTCACTCATTCATATTGATTGGGCCTTCTAATGCCATCCCCTGCCCTTGGCATGTGGGATACATATATTTATGATTGACACAGAGACTCCTATTTCATGGTGCTCATGTTACCCTGGTAGAAAGAGAGGAAACTAGTAAAGGCAGTGAGTAAACAGTAGAGCAGGGAAGGCAGAGCGGGGCTCGGGAGTGGAGGGGCTACGATTTTTACACCCACTGGTGAGGGCAGGCCTCCTTAGAAGGTGAGCAGACATTTGCAGGCCAAAGACGTGGTCAGGAGAAGAGGGAGTGGGCGGTGCAAGAGACTTAAAAGGCTGGGTTAATCAATTAGGCATGGCTTTGAGTGACATGGAGGCTCCTGGAGGTTCTGAGCAGAGAAGCGACATCACGTGACCTATGTGACTCTGTGACACAGTGACTCTGTGACTGCCACAGAGAACGCAGTGGCCACGTGGGGCAGGCATCGGAGGAGCAGGGAGACCCACCAGGGTCTGGGAGCAACCCAGGCAGTGGATGGGGCTCAGTCCGGGTAGGTGGAGTGGGAATGTAGAAAATGGTACAAATTCTAGAGCTATCTGACATAGATGGGGTTTCCTTAGGTTGCAGATGGCTGTGCAGGAAACAGAAGAGCCAAGGGTGACCTCAGAATTTTTGGCTTTAAGCACTGCTGATGGAGTTGCATGAATTCATGGGGAATGTGGGTGGAGTGGACCCTGCGCTGGGATGAGGATTAGTAGGGATCTGTGCAGTACTTTCAAAGGCACCCAGTTTGAAACACTGAGTGGTAGGCGTTCGTGAGCCTGAGCTGAACTTGGGAGGGGCCTGCGCTGGGCGTTCATAGCGGAAAGATACATAGACATGAACTCTCCCAGGCAGTGGATCTCCTCCGTGCAAGGTCCACAAAGTAGACTTTGTTTCTTTTCCTTTTTTTTTTTTTAAACAATGTTTGCTTAGTGCTAGCATGCATCTTCCACCAAATCCTACTTTGTAAAGTGTTACTGCTGGCAAGAGAGTTACTGGCTCCAGGATCTTTGTTGGGCAGAGAGTGTGAGCGCACAGCCTCCACAGCCAGCAGCAAGGTCCTGCTCAAAGTGGGCCTTGTGGTTGCTGCTAATTACAGCAATGATGAGGACACCGATGGCCACAGGTCCCCTTACCAAGGCCACCCATCTGTCACTCAGCTAAGTACTGTGGGTTCATTGGCATTTAATGCCCCTGGGGACATCACACAGTAGTTACTGGTTCAGCTTTTTAACAAGCTTCCCAGGTGATTTTTCTGGACAGAAGTCTGAACCAGCCCCCTACCTTCTGCATTTCCACCTGCCTGCTGGATTATTCCACCCCCAGTGACCCACAGTGCCCTTGAAAGATGCTGCAGCCCACGCTGGTCTCCTGAAAGCCCAGGTGGAATGTACGTTGCTGCCTGGAAGAGGCTGGCTTGCTCCAGAGAGAGGGGCTACCTCCTTCAGGCCTCTTCCTTGGTGCCCTCTCTTCTTCTCCAATGTTTTCTATTTTTAAATATTTCAACTGTTACTGTTAAGTAATAGTGGTTCCTACTTTGGCCCAGCTGTTAGGTAAAACACATAACCAAACGTTTGGAGGTTGCTAAGAAGGAAATTCTGAAACGTGTTCTTATGTAAATTTGACCTTACGTAACTGAGAAGGCAAGAGCAACTGCAGTGGGGTTTGTAGGCTTCCTAGACCACTGAAACTATTTTTAATTTTCAGACAATATATTTTTATCCATTGGGTTTAGGGTATTTGGATAGCTTTCAGGAGTAACGTGTAACTTGTGCTGGTGTGAGCAGGCTAGAGAGATGGGCTGCAGTGGTTTCAGGGGGGTGGTGCTGTTCCAGGAGGTGTGGCCAGTTCCAGGTGACAACGCTTACTGGCTGCATCTCCCATCTGTGATACCCGGGTCCCTGCTGGGACCTGCTTCAGGGGGCTTTGAGGATGAAAGGAGATCACAAAGCAAAAGTACTTTAAATTGGTGCTCAGTCCTGTTTTCTGTTACTGTTTTTATTCAATTGCTTTTGCGTTGGAATTGTAGAGTCTTAGGAAGATTTTCCAGGAATGCTTTGTCCGTAACGTGACTGTAGCAGCATCTCAGGTGGATGGTTCTGTCTGTTATTTCTGGAGGTCATGCTTGTCTTTAGTGGCTGCGCTTCTGTATGAGAACTTAAAGCACATTTCACCATTTTTTTTTTTTTTTTTTGGTATGGGGTAAGGCCTGGTTCTATTTATAGTTTCCAGGAAGTACATTTGTGCACTTCTTGAAAGCCAACTTACCAACTGCATGCCAGGTTTTTATTTTCAGCTCTTGCTCAATTTGAGCTTGCAAATATTTCCAAAAGATGTTTTTTTTCTTCCTGGGGATATAGAACAAATTAGAAACATTAAAAGGATTTTCTAAAGAGCTTTAAGGATAGTTCTGAAATAGGGAGCAGGGAAAAAATCTAACACTTGCATTTTCATTAAATCGTGGAGCAAAAGCACACAGATGGTCTTGCTCCCTCCAGATAGAGCCCTGGCTGGTACGGCCAGCACCCAGGGACTCTGCACACAGAATTCCACGAGAATAACATCATGGGCTGCTGTAAAAGCCGGGGAAGCGAAGTGAGGCATTTCTGATATGTTTCTGGCTTTGCGGTGGCACAGGGTGTCAACCCTTGGGTGGGAAGGGTCTTTGGAGCCCCTTATGGCATCAAGTTTACAGCTACGTTTTGATTTAATGCTGGCAAGGAAGGACCTTATTTTCTGTTAGAATCAAATTTGGAATACGTTTTTGAGTAAAGCTTGCTGCGTTGTTGATACAGCTTATTACTCAGAAGAAAAAAGCCTTTTAAGTGACCTGTTAAGGAAAGTTTTATTTCCTCAAAGTTCGTAATAGCTTCAATAGTTTCGGCTTGTCATTTAATAGGACCCTTTGAAAGAAATATTCACCAGAAAAGGATCACGTCAAGTTGTGTGTGCATTATAAAAATGGCTTTTGTCCACGATGACTGGCTGAAAAATGAGATTTTTGAGTTTATCGTACATTCAGGGGACCCTTAAGAATGTGGACAGATGTGGAAGTAGCTGTTCTTCAGTTGAAGGCTGTGTGTGTGTGTGTGTGTGTGTGTGTGTGTGTGTGTGTGTATCCCACTCTCAGTGCACTTTGAGGCTCAACTCGAGGTGACTCATGTGACACAGTTGAGTCCAGGCCTTGCGGTGAGTGCTGAGGACACAGAGATGGGCATGGGCCGTCCTTCCCAGGCAGCCACTCTTAACCCCTAGGGAGGGGGACAGGGTCTCCGAAGCTCCTGCCACACTCCTGCCACACTCCTGCCTTTTTTGTTTTGCTTTGCGTTTCAGCAGCCCCTGTGGGGTAACCAGATGCTCTTAGCTTTGTTGGTTGGAGCTGTGATTTTTTTTCCAGAGGGTTTCCCAGAATGCTCCCATCTCCTCCCCTGATGTGGTGTCAGGTGGCACCATGGTGGCCCCTTCTCCTATGCACAGACCTTGGCTTTCCTCAGCAGTTTATGTCAGAGAACAGACCCATGTCCGCTCCATCCCCTTCACTTCTCGTTTATTTTTCTAAATGGTGTTCACAAGAACACTGATACCATCTGACGGGGTTCTCCTTCATGTGGAGGAATCATTTAAGGTGACTGTAAACGGGGAAGGTAGAGAGACAGGGTGGTGAGGCCTCTGTGCTTCACTCAGCGGGTCACATGTCACCGCCTGCAGAATGAGCTAAGTCCGAGGGCTGGTGGGAGGGAGGTCTTCGTGGTGAGGGAATACTTCACCTTGGTCATGATGACAGCATGGTACCAAGGTCGGTCCCTGGCTTTTTTTGGCTACAGAAGGTGGAGCCAGTGGGGGAAACCTGGTAGAAGGGTACCCGAAACCTCTCTGAACTTCCTTGGCAACTTCCTGTGAATCTATAATTATTTTTAAAATTCACAATATTAGTGTGAAAAACCTTTAATAAAATATATGATTCATTTCCCATCTGTTATCCATTTAAAGTTGAGATGTGTCATTCCATGGAATTGGAAATAAAGAAAAAAAGATGGATGTTCATAGATGAAGCTGAATGGCTAAGGTTGATCATTGTGGTAGCTGGATACGTGGGTGTTTATTATGTTCCTCTCGCTAACTTTGTGTGTCGTTGAAGATTTTCATAATGAAAGGCTGCTGACCGGTTCCTGAGAGTCTTCTGGCACCATCTTCTCCGAGGTCACTGTCTTCCCCTAAGAAGCACAAACTGTCCCCACCGTAGGCTTTATCGCTTCTGCCTAGATCCGCAATCTGTCGGATTTCTTTCATCTTTATTATCTTCTTCCTCTTTTTCATTGCACAAAGTATGCTTTAATTTTCTAGTTCTTTTTCTAGCTTTTTGAGTCTAATGTTTTTATTTGTTTGGGTTCCTTTTGTAGTTACTTACATGTAGGTAGCTATTCATTGTTCTCTGAGCTCAATTTTAGGCAATTCCTACAATTTTCGATAGGCGATGTGTTCATTACTTTATAAATTTTTACCACTTTCACTAGAATTTGAAGTGTTTAAGAGAAAGAGACTCATTTTTCCCATGGTTGGATTTTTGTTTCTCCTGGTTTTATTTCTGGTTCTGTTGCAGTGTGTTCAAGTGTTTAGTCTACACTATGTGTATTTGGAAACTGTGTTCTTTACGTGGCATTGGTTTTTGTAAATGTTTCATGGGGGCTTGCAACGAAAGGCATACATGGCTTAATGATAAGAGGTTCGGGGCCTATCTGTTGGCTGAAGTAGCAACTGTACTATTCCCATCCTGTGTACACGCACCTCCTGTGTGTTTGCTCTGCCGTGAGTGTACAAGAGCAAGTTCATATCTAGTGCTGAGCATGTGTGTCCGCATTCTGTGTGTTCTGTGTTTTTACTCGAAGGTACACACAATGTGTGCCTCAGACAGTTCCATCCTCTTTGTAGATTGTATGCTTTAAATACTTAGGAAATGGGCAAATCTGTTCGATATTTAGTGTTGGATTTAATCTTTGTGATACTGATATCTCGATTGCACATTTCAATTTGTTTCTATTTGCCTTTTGGGGCTTTTTACCCATCTAATCTGAGCCTTATGCTGGATTTGTTTTTAATACAATGATTGTTCAGTCCTGTTTTTTATCCAATCTGATAATTTTCATGTGACTATGTGTTATTTATGAATGTTGATAAAATGGACATATTTCTCCTAAAATTTTCATCCAATTTTATATTCTGTTTCCTGTTTTTGTTTTTTGAGACGGGCCTCACTCTGTCACCCAGGCTGGAGTACAGTGGCACGATCATGGCTCACTGCAGCCTCTCCCTCCCAGGCTCAAGCAATGCTCCTGCCTCAGCCTTCCAAGTAGCTGGAACTACAGGCACGTGTCGCCACTGCTGGCTGACTTTTTAATTGTTTGGTAGTGATGGGGTCTTATGATGTTGTCCAGGCTGGTCTCAAACTCCTGGCCTCAAACGATCCTCCTCCCACTTTAGCCTCCCAAAGCACCGTGATTACAGGCGTGAGCTACTGTGCCCCACCCTGTTTTCTGTTGTAAATGCTTCTTGTTTTGTTTCCTATTTGGCTTCTTGGATATGGGCTTTCTTACCTTTTATTTGGTCTGATCTGTGTGGTTTCTTTTCCTTCTGGTGATTTGGAAGGGGAAGGCCATACTCTCTTTTTAGTTCTTACTGTGCAAACTCTTATGAGCTCATACGCTTTCCCTAAACTGTGCTTTCCTGTTCCAGCACCTTCAGATGATGTGTGCTGATGTCCCTGTAAGAGAGTAGCCCGTCAGCACAGACACTTTCTGCCGTCTCTTTTCTCCAACTTTCTGATTTTGTTACTTGCAGTGTTATTTTTAGTTTTGGTGATTCTCTTTATGACATATAAATAATATATTTAGACTGACATTTATCAAGTTATTAGCCTTAAAATGGTTACTGATTCTGTCACTGAGAAAAATGAGAAAACAGATACATTAAGTTTCTTCCCCCAAATTTCAGTTTCGTTACCATTTCCATTTAAAATGCAAGGAATTTTAGGTTAACCACTAGGTTTTGGAAAGTTGGGTTTGAAGGTCTAGTCGCTTGATTTTCCACCATGAAGGGGAGTAGAAGGGCTTCTTGCTTTCCGAGAGCTTCCGGGAGCAATGCTGCCGGCTCCTGGAGACCCTGCTCCCACCTGTGCTGTGTTCAGGCTCTGCCACCAGCGGGTCCCCTTTGGAGCCCTGCAGAGCTGTGTCCTCCTGAGCCCACCATGAGGCCCAGTGCCCGCAGCCTGCCATGGCCCAGGGTGTGAGAATGTCTGCAAGGGGGTCCTCTGCCTGCCAAGGAGCCTCCCTTTCTACAGGAGAGCTGTAAGGGGGCTCGGGGTTTGGGGTTACACTGGGGGAAGGAAAAGTGGCATGAATGCAGTCACCTGTCTTTTGCTACTTACTTCTCTTCTGACAAACCAGGGACTGTGTCATTTAGAAATTGTTGAGAATAGTTCGAGGTAGCTTAGTCAGAGCTTCCTTCCTGTGCACATTCTGACTTGCCTAGAAAGACAGCCGAGTATGGCGGGTAGAACCTCAGCGCACCCCCTTCTCACCAGACTCCCATCCCAGCACCGGGAAGGGGCAGGACACACACCCTTCCCAGTCAGTCCTGTTCCCAGGGGCCCAAGTAGCCCACAGGAGGAAGGAGTGCAGCAGGGCAGAGTGAAGGCAGAGGGTCTGGCAGGTGGAGCTTCATCCAGGGAAGGAGGCTGTGTTCCTGGAAGGGCATTCAGTTCAAGAGCAAAGGCTCAGATGTTCATACCATAAATATTCAGCATCACATAAAATTAAAAGCTCGGTTAAACAAAGCCTTCTCTTCTTCAGAAGGTTTTGGTCGTTAGTGGTCTGCAGCACAGCAGGTGTGGACAGTGAGCGCCTGTGTCCCCAGGTGTCCTGAGAGGGCAAGATCAGGGCTGGTAGGGCGCCCTCCTCATCATCTTCCTCCTCATCCCCAGTTGTCTTTAAGGTCAGAACATGAGAAGATCAGCTCTTAGTGCCAGACTCAGCTTTTCACTCCCATCCGTGTGACCTAGGCAGCTTTCTCTACCTCCATGCCTCAGTTTTCCACATCTGTGAAATGGGGACTAGCAGGCAGTTAGGCACGTGCTTTGCATAGCTTTCTGCTTTCTTGTGGATCCCCCTTATCCAGCTGTGCACTCATGGAGGGCAGGCCCTGCCCCGTGCACGGCAAGCGCTCCAGGGAGCTGGAGACTTTTTCTTTTATTTTTTTTTTCTCTGGGAAGATGTGTGAGAACATTTCATTTTTGTTCTTGAATGGAATCTTCTGCACAAATACTACATATATATGTACATATGTGAGTATGTGTGAATATGTGTGTGTGTGTATATATATATATAAACATGTGCGTTTTTATATTCATTGATGTGGAAAGTGTTCACAGTGATTACTAGGGGAAAAGCATGCATAATATGGTCCTAATTAAAATGAAAAAGCTATATACAATGTAAGCACATGTACATATGTGTGCTGAAGAGTATATATGTTTGATTTTTTAAACAAATTAGGGTTTAATGTGTTAAAAGTACATATTATTTTAAAATAAATTTGGGTGCATTCTATGAATGTATCATAACTTTTATGAGTCAAGCCAAAGGCATAAATACTTACCTGGGGACTTTAATGCACATTATCAAATTACCTTACAGAAAGGTTGCACCACTCATTATTTATTTAGGGTGATTTTTTATGAACCAAGATTCGCAGACCCCCAGTGCCTGTGCGGAGCTGCTGACCGCCTCCTCCAGGGAGCCCGGTGCAGAGGCGCTGGCACAGACAGCTTTGCCAGTCCACACTTTCTTGTTGTGAAGTTTTTGTGTCTTGTTTCTGTTTTGGTTAGTGGGGAAGGGGTGTCTGCTGCCTGGAGATTAGAGAGAGGTCTGGCATTTCCTGCGGGGGTGTCTCCTAGTGTTGCCTCCATTCATGTTGTTGACCAGAGAAGAGAGATGGACTCCAGATGGGTAGAACTCGATCTCCCTCCGCCATGAGCCGGCCCCGTCCTGAGCCCTTGCCCACTCCAGATGCTAGGAGGTTGGCGACGGTCTTTGGTGCCCTCCCTGCAATTTCAGGTGAGATGAGGGAGGGCACTTTGGCCTGCAGGGAGCCCAGGTTTCTGGGGCGTCGACCCTGCTTCTCTGGGCTCCCAGCAGCCAGCCCCTGGTTTCGTGTCACCAGTGACTCCCTGTTGCCAGCTTCCATGCCCGGCCTCACCCCATGGCCTCTCACCAGTGTTGACTTGGTGGAAGCACCTCCTCACCACATCACGTGCTCCTGGTACCTTCCCCCGCCCTGGCCACCAGTCCTCAGGCGCCTTGGTGGGTTTTTCTTATCTCTCCGGCATCATCACATCCGAGCGCCGCAGGGCTCGTCTCTGGCCCACTCCTTGTTTCCACTGAGTCACTCCCTTGGTGATCTCCTGGCCTCATCCAGTCAAATCATAGATCACAACACCATCTTGATTCTGCTGCTCGAATGTCTGGCTCCCACCTGGATCTCACCTGCCTTCCAGATCCTGGAGCCTGCTTGCCGTCGATCCCCAGCTGGGCATTCTCAGACTCAGCAAGTTTGAAAGCAGGCTCCTGATCTTCCCCTCAAACCTGCTTCTCCCGCAGTCTCTCCTACTCAGGGTGACCTCCAGGCTCAGGATCCCAAGAGTCCCCTCGACTCCTGTTTCTCTCCAGTCCCACGCATGGCCTGTCAGCCAGCACTGGCAGCTGCCCATTAAAGTGTGTGCAGAGGGAAGGGTCCCAGTCAAGTGTGAGAATGTTCTAAAATATTGGTAAATCTAGTAAAAGATTGTTGGATTGTACGTTTGAGAAGGGCGGAGTGTAAAACATACCTCCTCAAAGCTATCAGCGTGTGTGCTGAGCCTGGCCGCCCACAGCTCCAGCGTTGCCACACGTGGCAAGCCACAGGTGTCACCCACGTGGCTGTTGCAGGTGCCTCCTCACCTGGCCCCAATTCTGTCCTTGCCCCTCTAGTCTGATCTCAGCCAAGGAGCCGGAGTATGGTTGACAGAATAATGGAACCCCCAAAATGTCCCTCGGCTAATCCTCAGCCCCTGTGACTGTGTAACCTTATGCAGCCAAAGGAGCTCTGAAGGTGGGGCTGTTATGAACCTGGAGATGAGGAGGTTGTTCTGGATGCTCAGGGTGGGCCCTTCGTCTTCACGAGGGTTCTTTAAATAAGAAATCAAGAGGATCGGAGTCAGAGGAGGTATGCAGACAGAGCATTGACAGGGCCACGCAGGTGCCGGTGTTGAGGAGAGAAGGGACCAGGAGCCAGGGGACATGGCAGCCTCCAGAAGCTGGAGAAGGCCAGGAGCAGATTCTCCCCTGGAGCCTGCAGAAGCAGCACAGCCCTGCTGGCTTTCTGACTTTCGCTCCGTAAACCCCATGTCAGACTCTGGCCTCCGGAACTGTAAGATAATAAACATACATTGTTTCAAGCCACTGAGTTTATAGTAATGTGTCACATGCATCAAGCACAAGAAGCTAACACCCAGAGTGAGACTGTCATCTTTACGTCAGCCAGACTCAGCTTTTCACTCCCATCCGCGTGACCTAGGCAGCTTTCTCTACCTCCATGCCTCAGTTTTCCACATCTGTGAAATGGGGACTAGCAGGCAGTTAGGCACGTGCTTTGCATAGCTTTCTGCTTTCTTGTGGATCCCCCTTATCCAGCTGTGCACTCATGGAGGGCAGGCCCTGCCCCGTGCATGGCAAGCGCTCCAGGGAGCTGGAGATGAAGGCTCGCTCTGTCCCTGTCAGGCAGTGTGTGTTCCATGGTTTTATTTCAGTGTGTGCTGAATGGGGGCTGTCCTGTGCCTTTCCCCTTGGTTTTTCTCCTGGGAACCCTGGTGCTGGGTTTTCCAGCGTAAGCACATCAGGAGTTTTGTTGCTGGCGTTGGGTAATGGCTCAGGCCACTCTCCGAGCTGGAAAAACACATAGCTGGTGTGACTATGCAGACACAGGCTTTGGGGGATAGACAATAGATGGGCCTCCAGAACCCGAGTGAATTCCAGATGCAGTAGCAACAGTGGCAGGCCTGTTTGTGAATGTGTAGGGTCCAGAAGTTTCTACTGGAGAGCTGGATCCTCCAGAGAGTGGTTGAACTTGAGTAGCCGTCTTCAGCAAGCAGGGAATGAGGGGTGCCGGCACCGCTAAATTGTGCTGTTGGATTTAAGGAAAACTGATGGCCGTGGCTGAGTGCGTTCTTTTTCAGCATCCGCCATGGCTGACCCTTCAGCATTCCTGCTGGCTGCCCAGCATCTGTCCTTTTGGCTGTGGCCCCGCCTGCCCTTCCCTGGCCCCTATTTTGCTGTTATGGGACTGATGAGCTGTGCTAAGCCCTCCTCCTCCTCACTCTTGTCCTTCCCTCCAGCGTCGTGGCCGTTTCATATTCTGGGGACAGCTGTGGGTACTGGAGGGACCAGAGAGAGCAACCCAGACACCACACCTCCCCCAGCTTTGTGTTTTCCTTGGCGATTGCAGAGAGGGGCAGACAGTAAAGAAGTGAACGAGTCAACAAACTGGAACGCACATGGGTACAGAGGCTAGAGGGAGGCCTTTGTTTTGGTCTGCCTTTCTGTTTTTCAAATTAGTCTTTCCCAAATGTTTGGTGATCCTGGCTGGCCAGCATCTAAGAGTGAGTCTCTAACAAGCTGGGCGGGGCATATTGACTGCTTATCTTACTGACCAGGTGGCAGATAGGGATCTGATCACTTCCTGGTGGTCCTGGATGCCACTGCCTGTTCTCTTAGCCCAGAGAGGACCCTCTCAGCTCCTCCCTGGAGTCCAGGCCTGGCTCCCACAGCCTCGCCCCTTAGCATGTCAGCTCTCCCTGCCCCTGTTTACTGCCCATGCTGGTGCTCTTGCCCTCAGCCTGATAGCACCAAGCCTGGGAATTCAGGGGGAATGGGGTTGGTCCATGTATGGGGGGCAGAAGGGATGAGGGGTCACATGCTCTTTATAGCTCAGCCTTCCCCGGGCCGTTCTGGCTTTCAGACCAGCCTGGCTTCAGCTCCCTGGTCAGCCAGCCCCCGACTGGCTTCCAGAATTCTATGGCTGCTGTCTGCTTGTGGGATCTGTGTTTTTGGAGAGATTTATATCTTTTTTCCTTTTTTTTTTTTAACTGCTTTTAGAATGGGGTTGAGGGAGTCGGGTCAGCGCCCTAGCCTGTGGTCTTTACAGGAAGCAATTCTTTAAATGCCAAAAGGGAAGTGCCCCCTGCCCGCCCGGCTCAGCCAGGAGGCTGTGGTAGAAAGACCCTTTCAACCAAGTCTCACAATTAAGGTTAGAGATGATTTTGGCTCCTAAGAATACTCTAGACATCTAAAGCATCCCAGTTCACATCACTTTTATCTGTTTCTTTGTAAAAATGCTTATCATTGGGCTTGCAGATTAAAATTTTAGTGAGACAAAACATCGTTTTCCCAACCTTCCCATCGGTCACGTTAGAGCAAAGTCTTTAAGAGCATTTTTCACTTGAGGGATATTTTCTAAAAAGTGACCCTGTGCTTTTGATGAAATAGTCAGCTAAGGAGAATGGAACCCTTTGTACCTTCACGCTGAAGTCTAAATTCAGCGTCTGCAGAGCACGGGACTGCTCTCGAGGAAGCCCCTCGGTGGCGCGTGGTGCCACTGCCTCTGATTTGTTTTTGTGGTATTTTGTTTTTTGGAGCTTATTTTTGAAAGCAAAGGCATGATCAGTTATAGCAGTCCTTGAAGACATTTTAAGATGCTGGATTCTGGGGAATATGTTATATGGCTTAAGAACGTCTGACAGCTCAGTGAAAGCAAAGTGGAAAAGTCACTGCCTGGGATTTAAAGGTGTGTCCGCAGCTTCAGCTTTTGAATCATTGGGTTTAGAAACCACAGCCCTTGCTTCAGACAAAGTCCCAAGAATTGGAGTCTGGTGTTGGCTGGCAACCATATCATTCAAGTTAAGCCAAGAGAGGTGAGAAACTAATGGAATGGCAATTTCAAATGCAGATTCCTTTGATGTTTCTTTTATCTCAAGATAAAACTCAGTGCTGTGGATTTCTTCATCCTCATTTGACTAAACCCAGTCAAGATGCATGCAGGGGCCCCCACCCTGGGGACCATCACCGTTAGCAACCAGGACTTTCAGCCCCCAGGAGAAGCACGGCGCAGGGCTCTCAGGAAGGGCAGAGCCTAATTCTTTCCAGCATTCTGGAAGCTGGCTTTTATAATGCTTAGTGATTTTGTATTGTGAAGGCAACAATTCTGTTTATACTATTAAAAAAATAGGATGAAAGAAATAATATATTTTCTTCTGTCAGACATTTTTGTTTAAATTTTGAATAGATCCATTTAAAATGGAATATAAGTGAATCTTTTTGTGAGAAAGTGATTTTAGATGCATAAAAGCTAGGTGATTTTACCCTGCAGTCAGGCTCCTGATTTGCAGGTATTGTAACGTTTAAGATTGCTTCATTCAGCCTTTCAAATACTGTCCAATAAAGCAGGACAGGCCAGCGTCCATCTTCTTTTAGGATGGCCTGTGTAAAGGACCCTCGGTGTTTGTGGAGTGTGTTTTCTGTGATCAGGTTCATACCATAAATCCTCTTTAAGAGTTGACCGGCGAAGAAATAGTGCTTTTTTGTGCTCGTCCGTGGAAGGTGCCGCAGGAGCTGGTTGGTTTTCACTGGAGAGGGTTCTGGTCTCAGCCGCGTTCCAGGCGCAGATCCCAAGCAGGTCATTGTATAAATGTTCTTATCCCACCTGTTGAGTGTCCTCTGTCACCAGGAATTCAGGATGGTAGGATTTTGTGCCATCACTCTGTCCCCTAAACTGGCGTTTCCTCCTTTATTATGATAATATAAAGAGGACCTTGTGTCACAAACGAATCACTTTTGGTGGAAGTGGGGCCAGACATTTCCCTGTGCTGGTTTAAGCAGGGCCAGTCTCCTCCAAGGGAGCCCCAAGCCCTTGTGCTCACAGGCCGGGTGATAAATGCATACGTTTGTAGTAAAGCCATTCACCACCCCCAAATACAACGTTGAGAATAGGGTTTATCACTGAGTTACTTTCTTTAAAAAAGTAGTTTTGCCGTGTAAGTATGCTTCCTTAGTCAGCATACGGTTTGGATTTGCTTTTCCGAGCTTTTAAAAATCGAAATCGTACTGACATGGTTTTCTGCAGCTTGCTGCATTTTTTATTTATTTATTTATTTTTTTAACTCAGCGTTGTTTCTAAGATTCATTTATGTCATTCCACATGGCTGGGATTCGTTCACTTTAACTGCCAAATACAATTCCACACTCTCAATATTCCACCGTTTATGTGTTGCTCTGTTGATATTTGGGCCGTTTGTAGTTAACGCTGCTATAATGAATATCCTTGTACCATTCTCCTTGTGTAGACGTGCAGGAATTTTTCAAGGGTGGCTGTACTAAGGAGAGGGCTTCTTTCTGGGTCACGAAAGCAAGATTCGGCTGTCTATAAGAAAGCCCACTGTTCTAGAAGGCCCCGTCTCATTCATGCTGCTGCTGCTCCCACGCGCCCCCTGCTCCCTGCCTCTCCACCCGTAGCTGGGTTGGTGGGTGTAAAATGGGGTCTCCAGGGGTCTGATTTGCCTTTCCGTGCCCACTAACATGGTCCAGCATTTGATCCTTCGTTTCCCATGCCGTCAGGGTCTTCTGTGAAAAGCCCATTCATACCTTCTGCTGTTCTTTGGAATTCTTTCCTTCGGGGCGGCTTCATAGGAATTACTTACATGGTACGGATACAGGTCCTTTGTCAGTTGCTGTGTTAAAGTAGCTCCTCTGAGATTCAGTCTTTCACTTTTTAAGGCTGTTTAGTGAGCAGAAAATTTTAATTTAAATGTAGTCAGATGTAACGTCATATTTTGTCGTAAGAAGCACTTTTCACATCTTGAGTTTTCTATTCCAAGGATATTTTCCAATAGTGTCTGCTAAAAATTTCAGAATTTTGCCTTTCACATTTGAGTCTTAATCCACATGAAATCCATTTTGGCCTGTGGTGTGAATAGGGACGAATCCCATCTTTTTTTTTCCCTGTAGAATAGTAGGATAAGTGTTTGTCTCAGCTGCATTTGCAGAACACCCTGTTTTTCCACAGTAATCTGCAAAGGACCTGCATCTACCCTCTTTGGGACCACCTCAGCTGCTTCTCAGTTCTTCTTCCATGTAGTTTTATAATCAGCTTTTAAGATCATGAACTGCCTTGCACCGGACCTGTAGTCCAGTTTGGAGAGAATCACTATCTTTAGAATAGTAAGTCTTCCTGTCCTTGAATACGAGCTATCTTGCCATTTATTTAGACCATTTAAAAATGTCTTTCAGGGCCAGGCACAGCGGCCTGATCACACCTGTAATCCCAGCACTTTGGGAGGCTGGGGCAAGTGAATTGCTTGAGCTCAGGAGTTCAGGACCAGCCTCAGCAACATGGCGAAACTCCGTCTTTAAAAAATGATAATACACGAACTAGCCATGGGTGATGGCGCGCCTCTGTAGTCCCAGCTACTTGAGGGGCTAAGGTGGGAAGATCGCCCAGGAGGTGGAGACTGTGATGAGCCATGATCGTGCCACTGCACTCCAGCCTGGGTGACAGAGTGAGAACCTGTCTCAAAGAAAAAAAGTCTTTCAATATATTTTATAATTTTTATCCATAAAGGTCTTTCTCATTTTTTGTTAGATTTACTTCTAGGTGCCTTGTATTTTTTTTTTCTTATATTAGGTTTTCTGCTTGTTGGAGTATATTGAAGTGGAATTGGATTTCTATGTTGATCTTATCTAACACCATATTACATTTCCTCATTAGCTCTATTAACTTCCCTGTCATTCTTCTCTTTGCAGGTGGCGGGGGTGGGAGGAGCCTAGTATCAGCAGTCTTGGAGTCTGGGTCAGGAGTTGCATTCCTTCCCTTTGTGCCTGTATCATTACATCAGCTTTTTCAAGATTCACCATTACAAGCAATATTTGCTGGGACCTTTTAATGGATAACTCTTTTTTGGTTAAAGAAGTGCTCTTTTATTTCTAGTTTGCTAACAGCTTTTATAATGAATAGCTGGATTTTATCATACACTTATTTTCATTCTGAAGATGATCATAATTAACAGTGAGTTGGATTTATAGGTGGTTTATACATAGGTTGCTTTTCTTGTGTTTCTTTTTTTTTTTTTTTTTTTTTTTTGAGGTGGAGTCTCGCTTTGTCCCCCAGGCTGGAGTGCAGTGGCGCAATCTCTGCTCACTGCAGGCTCCACTTCCTGGGTTCACGCCATTCTCCTGCCTTGGCCTCCCGAGTAGCTGGGACTACAGGCGCCCACCAACATGCCCAGTTGTTTTTTTTTTTTTTTTTTTTTGTATTTTTAGTAGAGACGGGGTTTCACTGTGTTAGCCAGGATGGTCTCAATCTCCTGACCTCGTGATCCGCTCGTCTCGGCCTCCCAAAGTCCTGGGATTACAGTCGTGAGCCACCGCACCCAGCCTTTTCTTGTGTTAAAATACCACGTGTATTGGTCTGCTGTCTTTTCTATAGACTATTAGATTCAGCTTGCTCATAGGTGATTTGGGATTTTTGTGACTGTGTTTATGACCAAGACTGTAATTTTTCTGTCTTTGTTATACTTTGCCCACTTCTTTTAAAAGGATGTTTATTCTCGGCCGGGCGCGGTGGCTCACGCTTGTAATCCCAGCACTTTGGGAGGCCGAGGCGGGTGGATCACGAGGTCAGGAGATCGAGACCACGGTGAAACCCTGTCTCTACTAAAAATACAAAAAAAAAATTAGCCGGGCGTGGTGGCGGGCGCCTGTAGTCCCAGCTACTCGGAGAGGCTGAGGCAGGAGAATGGCGTGAACCCGGGAGACGGAGCTTGCAGTGAGCCGAGATCACGCCACTGCACTCCAGCCTGGGTGAGAGAGCGAGACTCCGTCTCAAAAAAAAAAAAAGGATGTTTATTCTCCCCTCATAGGATTGGCTCAGGATCCTGCCTGCCCTTTGTATTCTCTTGAAGAGTTTGTTTAAAGTTGCATGATCTATTAGTTGAAACTTGGCTGTCATTGCGTTTAAAATGATTTTTGTGAAAAGATTTTAAAGTATCGATTCAATTTAGTTCATGATTATAGGGTTAATTCTGTTTTCTATTTTTTTTTGTCAACTTCGGAATGTTTTTCTAGAAATGTATCTATTTCATGTAAGTTTTAAAACTTACTGGCCTCAAGTTGTTCCTTGTTTTTTTTTATTTTTTAAATCTCTGCCATATCTGAGGCTAGGTGATTAAACTCCTAATGTTTTTTAATTTGTGCGTATTTGTTTTATTTTCTAAATCACTCATAACAGAAGTTTGTCTTGTATTGGTCTTTTGAGAGAATCACTTTTTAAAATTATTTTGGTGTATATGAGTGTATGTAATGATTATATTTCATTTCATTTATGTATTATCTGCTTTCCTCTGTTTTCTTTGGATTTGTTCTACTGTTGCTTTTCTAATTTCTTAAAGATATATCTAGTCTTTCGGTTTGTATCCTTGTTATTGTCATATATATTTAAGGCTACCAAGTTTCTTCTAATGATGGTAAACAGAATCTTACAAGAATTTTGTATGTATTTTTTTTCATTCTTATTCTTTTTAACTGTTATGGCTTATTCTTTGGCCCACAGATATTTAGAAGTTGGTTTTTTGTTTGTTTGTTTGTTCGTTTGTTTTTTTTTGAAATTGAACTTTCTATTACAGAGAATGGAGAGCAGTGGAGTGAGCCCTGCAGCATGGTCAGGTGGCTTAGGCCAGGGCAGTCCCTCCAGGACTTGCATTTAGGCCTCCCTCCCATTCCCAGCCTCTCAGTCTTTCAGAGTCAGACCCCAGTCACCATGCCATTTCATCCATAACATTCTAGTGCCTGGCTCTCTAAAAGATAGGGACTCTTTACTTTAAACACTACTGCACTGATGATGTTCATATTTAGACAAGATTAACCATTCTTTATTATTAGCAGATTTTTACCCAACGTTGATATATCCCTGATGGTGTTTAAAATCACTTTTTTAGTTTGTGGTTTGACTTTTGGTACCAGGAGTCTCTGGGTCCAAGTAGTGTTCATACACTGTGATTGGCACCCGTCATAAAGTCCTCAGTTAATCTCTAGGTTTCTTCTTCCTTTTTTTTTTTTAAGTCCTTGAGATTTTTCTGTTGAAGACACTGTATTGTGTGTCCCACAGAGTTTTCCTTCCTAGGTTCTAAATTTTGCTTGATTTTAGCCCTGTCATGTCATTTAAAATAGTCCTTTGTTGCCTGTATTTCCTATAAATTGGCAGTTAGATCTAGAGGTTTGATCAGATTCAAGCTTGGTTATTTTTGGCGAGACTTTATAGATGCAGTGGTGCACCTCTGTTGGGAGGCAACCAACCATACCCATGTTTGTGTGTGTGTGTGTGTGTGTGTGTGTGTGTATGCATATATATAACAGCCGTATTTTAAAAAATTTATTTAATTACTTTTTTTTTTTTTTTTGAGACAGGGTTTTGCTCTCTTGCCCAGGCTGGAGTGCAGTGGTGCAATCTCAGCTCACTGCAGCCTCTGCCTCCCATACTCAGGCCATCTTCCCGCCTCAGCTTCCTGAGTAGCTGGAACCACAGGCATGCACCATCACACTTGGCTATTTTTTGTAGCTTTTGTAGAGATGGGGTTTCACTATGCCTCACAGGCTGGTCTTGAACTCCTGGGCTCAAGTGATCCACCTGCTTCAGCCTCCCAAAGTGTGGGATTGCAGGCACAGCCACTGGGTGTGACTAACAGCCATATTAGTTATCCAACAAATTCTTTCCTTCTTCTTCTTAAAATTCTTTCTGATGGATCCTGTCCCAACCTGACTGCTGCTTTGGAGGTGATGTGCTTTATTCCTGGCAGTTAAGGTGAAACGTTACTGTATGAGCTTAACATGTCTGAAGTTCCTATTTTATGTCCCTGACCTCTACAACACATGGGTTACAGACACTTTAACACTGAGCACCCCTTCCCCACTCAACTCTTGTTGTTCTCTACTATTTAAATTGTCCTTTACTTCAACCCCACAAGTTAGGTAATCTTCTTCCTTCTTCCTTCTTTCTTCTTCCTTCTTCTCCCTCCCTCCTCATCCTCCCCTCCTCCTCCTCCTCTTCTTTCTTCTTTATTCTTCTTCCTGTGTTGTTCAGATGAAGTCTGTTTAGATTTCTCTCTGTAGTCCCCAGTTCTTTGCTCACCTTTTCTTCCTCCCCCTTTCTCTGCCCACCTCCATGTTGTTGATCCTCCCCTGAAGGCTTCCTGGTGAGGTTTTTAAACTCTCTTAGTTTTCAGCCTGGTATATGTTTATATCCTGTGCTTTCTTGCAGAATAGCTTCCCTGTGAAAGCGATTCTAGCTTGACAGCGGCTTTCTCTTAGTTCTCAGAGGCTCACTGGTCCTGGCTTCTGTGACTGCATTTCCTTTGTTGGATAAGTTGCCCATATTGCGGGGTCTTCTGGACTCTGTCTCGGTGGTCTGCTGTTTCACTTTGAAGTTGTCTTGATTCCATTTTGCTTTTTCATGCATGGTTGTGCTTTCTGTGTCTGTAGATGCATGTCTCCCACCAGTTCTGGAAAATCGTCGGCCATCTATCTTCAAATATTTCCTCTCCAGAGTTCTGACAGTATGTAGAGGTTTGCAGCTCAGAGCACAGACTCTGGAGCTTGAGTCCCTGGCCTAAATGCAGGCCTTGCCACCTGCCAGCCATATGGGGTAGGGAGACCAGGCAGGAAGGATGAGTGCCTGGAGGAATTCAGTGCTGAGGGGCAGAGGCGGTTGGGGGACGGGGGAAGATGGGGAGGCCCTAGCAGTCAGCGTTGATGACAGGTGAGGTAGGGAGGAGCACGGGCACCTTTCCTGTGACATTGAGTTAGCTCTTTGACCCAGGTAGCAGGGGTTAGCTCCGTTGGGGGCAATGGGGACCCTAAGAGGCTTTGGTGTCTGAGAAGAGAGGAAGGGGCCATCAGAGGCCCCTCTTGTGGTCTCAGCACCTGCCCTCATAGGAGCTCCAGAGGATAGACTTGGGGTGCCCTCTGTCCTGGAGGGTTGGATGCAGGGTTGAAAGCTAACCCATTTCCAGTGTCTGGCTGTAGAAGGGAGAGAAGCAGCAGACTCTCCGTGCCAGGCCCGGGATGCCTGGTCCATCCCTAAGCCCTTCCTGAACACACCTCAGTGGTGCAGCCCTCCACGGACCCTCTCTTCCCTGAAAGAAGGGGTTCTTGGGCCAGCGTAGGGGCTGGCAGTGCAGATGGCAGACTGTAAGGGCCGGTTTCATTGGATGTGATCTGAGTCAGAGCCCTCTGCCCATTTCCCTGGGGCCCATCGCAGCCTGCCTGCCAGGTACCTGCCGTTCCTGACATTCTGCCTGGGAAATCCTGTCTGTGTTCCAGAACCCTCTGCAGTACAGACACCTTCCCCACGGAGCCCAGCGTATTCAGGCTGCCTTTCCTAATAAAGCCCAGGCCGAGTCACCGGGCCTGAACTGGAGGGCCCGTG
Source organism: Nomascus leucogenys (assembly GCF_006542625.1). NCBI lineage: Eukaryota > Metazoa > Chordata > Mammalia > Primates > Hylobatidae > Nomascus > Nomascus leucogenys. The sequence continues at coordinate 139,602,998 of NC_044402.1, read as the reverse complement.
GCCCGGGCACAGGGGCCGCTGCATCGTGGTCAGCATTGTGGTCAGCTGTCTATCTGCAGTCACTACACCTGCACAGCACGGGGACACCAGGACAGAGGCTGGCCAGCAGGGTGCCCCATGCAGAGAGGAGCTCACGGGTTCACAGAAGCCACCAGGCTGGATGCTTAGAAATGAGGACTCCTGCTTTACACAGGAATATGAGGTTTACCTAAATCTGCTTCGTTTTTCGAGTGCTCTTCCCTTCATTCTCCTACACTATGAAGAGCTTTTTATTTCCTTTGGAAGAGAGAGCTCGATGGATGCATTGGACCCAAACTCCTAACCAGGAGCTGTGGGAAGGGCACTGAGGAAACGAAAGCCAGTGTTTCTTTCTCCCTCTGTACTGGAGAACAAATCAGCTCCTGTTTTCTTGATGCCTTATGAAGCAGGAGTGTTTCTGAGTCCTATTTGAATCCCTTGAAGCTGATAATTCCATTTTAGTGTCGTGTCTGCATTAGTACCTCGCAGTCCCTCGTCTCCGCTGCTTTGCATACAGAAGGTTTTGCAGACTGAGGAAGCCCCGGCCGCAGCTGGGGGTGAGGGATGGGGGCTGCAGTGAAGTCTTTCCGTGCTGGACTATGGGGCCGGGATGGGCAACTGTCTGTGGTCGCCTTGGCAGTCACCACACCCTCCTTTTACAGAAGACAGTCAGTCCGTGGACGTTCAGCTCATGCATGTTTTAGAACCCAAGTCTGTTTCAGTTAAAGCAGTTCAGCTTAGAGACCACAGGACTCATGCTGGTTAGTGATCGTGGAGGGAGGGATAGGCAGGTCCTTTGGTTTCTTTCTTATATCCTGAAAGTGTAATTTTTGTATTTTCCAATGAGCCTTCTTGGCTTCTAGTTAGAGTAAAAAATGGAATTTTCTAAATCTGAGCATGTTCAAACGTATTTTTATCCTTGACTCATGTGTGAAGCTGACACTGATTTTGCTAGAATAATTCTGTTATTAAAAAGGGACAGGGAGGATTCTTCCCAGGTGCACCTGTGTCCACCTTGTCTGTGCTAGCTGGGCACCCACTTGCTGGGGGTTTGGAGTCTCCAGGGCTGGGCATCCACACTGGGCTTGCTGAGCTCTTCCCGTTGGTGTTCCCCGCTCTCTCGCTGGAACAGTGGACAGGTCAGGCCCTTGGCCTTCTCGTGGTAGCTTCTGCCTGCCACTCTATAGCACAGGAGACCTGCAGGGCTGTGTGCCTGTAGGGCTGAGGCTCCACTCAGCGCTGCCAGCACCCAGGAGTCTGGGCTTGCTGCCTGGGCTGTGCCGCGCCCCGTAGCCTATATCCAGGTGCGGCGATCAGTCTGCTCCTGCTCAGGCGGCGTGCACAGGTGCTTCCTTTCTTGTCAATGCTCTTTGCCTTCCTGGTGCTCAACTAACAGGACATGCCAAAACCTGCAGCCCTGCGCCCACCTGGGCACACTCATGGCATCCTGATCACTGGGTTTATCACCCTGGGTGATGAAAAGCTTTTTCTGGGCCTGCTGTTTCGTCCCAGAAGTGTGTGGAGCTCATGAGGCCAGGGGGTACAGCTCCACCGAGGAAGACTTGCCCTGTCTCTCCTGGACAGTGATTCTCCATGTTGCATGGCCCTGCCACCGCCACTCCTGTGTGGATGGTGCATCCTGTTCCTGTGATGAAGACCAACCCACACCCATGCCAGCCCTTCTCCCAGAGCTCCTGTTGCCCTGCCACAAGTAGACATCCTGCTGTCGCCCCTGTAGATGGAGGCCAGGGTGCCTTCTCCAGAGTCACCCTGCTGGGTCTGAACTCACACCCCACCCAAGTCTACGCCCCATCCACTGCCCCACTCTGCCTGTCTCCAGATGTTACCTGTGTCTTCTCTTCGTGTCTTAAGTCCACACTGGAAATTTGGAGAGACCAGGTCTTTCTATCTGAGTGTCCTGTGAGACAACCTAAAGGAGATTCTGGGTGGAGATTACTCTCATTAGGCTTTCCTGACAAATCCCATCCTACTGTCTGGTACTGGAGACTGCAGAGCTTCCTGCTGTAGGTAGTCCCCATCTTACGCCAGTGTCCCCTCAAGCTGGTTCCAGGGTTCGTGGATGAGGTGAGGGCATGGAGACAGCCAGCCCTCCAGCAGCACCCCGCTCGCCTTCTCCGTCAGAATGTTCTCGGTCCAGTAGACTCGGAGAAGCCCTGGGATGCTGGAGATGGCTGCGGGGGGGGTGGAGGCTGGGGGAAGATCCTGCCAACTGCAGGGACCACCCTTCTCAGTGGCACAGATTTGGGCTGAGTTCATACCTTATTATGCGTGCATCTACTTAGGCTTTTTTTCTGCTAGTAAGAAAGCAGTTTGAAAACGTAGATTTGGAAGGTGCTTTGAGTTTGGTGGAAGTGAAAGCCGATTTACGTAAAAACAAAAAAAAAAAGACAGTGGAGTAAAATGCACACCTGGTATTAATTGTAGCTTTTTATTTTTAGCAGTGAAAATACTGTTTCAGGAATGTGTCGTTTCCGTCTCTGTGCTCAGCAGCCTGGGCTTGGCCGGGCTTCCCCTCTTGTCACCTGTTTTCCTGGTGCTGTTGGGAAGGGAGGTGGGGCCTGGCTGTGCCTCTGGGGCTGTTGTCTCAGCTTTGAGCAGCTTTGCCGGAGCAGATCTTAGGTTGCCGCCACGGCCCCAGGAGCTTTTTAGGAAAAAGTGCCTTTATGCACGGAGAACTGTGGGCTGTAGGCTCTCAGCGAATAGTAATTACAGGGAGGCCTGGCCTTTGGTCAGGAATGAAACCAAAGCCCAAGCCACACAAAGCGGGCTGAGGGGTTGGGCGGGCCCCCGGTGCTGGCTTTGGAAGACCATCAGCTCCGGAGCAGAAGTTCTCAGGCCTCAGGGATGCTTGGGTAAGACCCAGGCCCTCTCACTGCTCCCAAATCCCTGTGTTGCTGACCACACCCAGCCTGAGGAACCCCCCTGGGTGACCTGTGAGCTCCCCACAACACTCCTTCAGCCCCTGATGTTTCCGGCAAGACCAGCCTCCTCTCACTGTTCAGCCAGGTTAGGATGCCAGGGTTCTGGTTTGCTGTGCATTAGTGTGTGGCCCTGGGCAAGTCACTTAAATTGTCTGTACATCAGTTTCCCACACCTGTCGAGCAGGGTGTCCCTTAAGTGAATTAATACATCAGCACTGAAGGCCATGGGCCAGAGTTCACCCCGGGCCCTGTGATGCCCTGGTAGTGAAGAGGGCAGGCAGGCAGGGGAAGTTTCCTGTGTGGGCCCTCTCCCGCCTCCTGCTCGAGCGGGAGTCTCCTCTGCTGCAGTTCTCAGGGAGCCTGAAGAGCTTCACCTCCCTTCTTTTCTAGAAGGCTAAAGCACGGTGCCATCCAGGCCTGGCCATGTGCTGCAGCTGCCTTCACGCTAGAACTCTGCACCGAGAACGCAGCTCCGAGCACGGCGTCGAATGCAATCTGCCTGTGACACGTCTCTCTCCCGCCCAGCCCCACACAGAGAAAGCCTCCCCTGTGCATATCCATAAATACCACTGTATCTTCTCTTTGCATTTATTTCTTTACATTTTGATTTCAATGGAAAGCAATACCTTCTTCTTGCACCATAATATTTTTTATTTTTTTTTCAGGCATAGTTTAACTAACAGTGATTGTTAACATAAGCTTTTGTCTTTGGCGTTGCATAGATACATGTAAATGAGAGAAACAGAAGTGGCATATAAAAACTCACCTACATATGAAGCTCCAAGGTAGGGCCACTTAAGTTACGTATGTTATCTACAGAATAGTTTTAAATCTTTACCTTAAAGAATACTTCTACTCTCTCTACCTTGTCTCTACTTTGCGTGCGTGCCCCTCCCAGCCATGGTACATACAGCAGTTGTAATTCAGTTAAGAACACTGGGGGAAAATGACATCGCAGGTAAGTCAGTGTTTGGAATGGGCCTCAGTTATGACTGTTCAGGCCTTTGAATATCAGTTTCAGCTCGAGGTGCTCTCCATAGCTCTGAGGAGGGATGGCAGGTCAAACACGCGTGTCTATCCCTTAGGAAATTCACAAAAACGCCAGTAAAGATCGATAGTTCGTAAATCCCAACCCAATAACAGCGCTTACCTCCGTCTCCAGACTGTGGTCTCTAAGACTGTTTCCCAAGAAAGGGACCCACACAGGGGTCAAGAAATGTACAGGAAGACGGCTGGGCGCGGTGGCTCACGCCTGTAATCCCAGCACTTTGGGAGTCCGAGGCAGACGGATCATGAGGTCAGGAGATCGAGACCATCCTGGCCAACATGGTGAAACCCCGTCTCTACTGAAAAAAACAAAACAAAACAAAAACAAAAAAATTAGCCAGGCGTGGTGGCTGGCGTCCAGTCCCAGCTACTCGGGAGGCTGAGGCAGGAGAACGGCATGAGCCCAGGAGGCGGAGCTTGCAGTGAGCCAAGATCACGCCACTGCACTCCAGCCTGGGCGACAGAGTGAGACTCCGTCTCAAAAAAAAAAAAAAAAAAATGTACAGGAAGAGCCCAAAGCATCTGGTAGCAGAACTGGGCGCTGCTCTGAGAGAGCACTCACGGGGTCTGGAGGGCCGCCCGATCCAACCACAAGGCTCCTGCGCATCAAGGACGGGACGGTGAGCATTCGTAAACAGTGACGGGAAAAACACACCCGCCTCACTGCTCGCGTTTGGAGGACGCCGCGAGACCCACTCAGGATTTTCAGACATGGGCAAACCCAGGAAGAGAATCAAGCATGACACTGCCTTTCTCATAAGCGCTGTTTGTGAGAGTAACAAGAGAGTTGATCTTGGATTCCTTCCCGTTATAGAAATGGTCCTGCTAACACATGGAGAGGGGCTGATGGGACTCGAAGAGCTCTGTTTTTAACCCTGATGCGAGAATCCAGTCAGTGATCATTTCAAGCCTTCACAACACAAAAAAGCCACCCAGAGAGCAGGGGTTCGCCTTAGGTCTTGCTAGGAAATCTAAGCTGCCTCTGACTAGGCCTCTCGGTGAGCGTCCAGCTTTCAGAAGAACAGGGGACAGAGCCTTGCTCGTCCGCACCAGGGTGTAATCAGCAAAGTGCAGATGACCCGATGTCTTCAGCTAATAAATTATCGGGGGCGGGGGAGGTGGAAGCAGAAGGTCGGGGGAAAGGGTCTTAAAAGATACATCAGCTAATTACAATGTATTTAGATTATGATTTGAACAAAATATTTAAAAGTATTTATGAAACTATGGGGACACTTTCTGGCTACTTCGTAATATTATAGAATTGTCCATTTATTTGCGTGTGTTGATGGCATTTGATTCAGAAGTCTTCCTGGATAAGATGCAGTGACGACTGGGGCCTGCTTCCCTGTAATCTAGAAGGTGGGGAAGTGGTCGGGGTGAGCAGAGGACCTGAGATCGGCTTGATTACACTATTCTTCATGCTTTTGTGTATTTTCGGAATTTCTCATGAAAGATAAAAATATATATTCCAGAGAAAGGTCATAAGCTCACAAAGATGGGGGGAACAGAAGAGGGGCGACATGAATGAGAGCCTGGCAACTGACAGCAGGTGACAGAGTCACAGCGATTCAGCAGACCCAAAAAACAGATCTCAGCCAACCACGAGGAGCACTGAGAACTCACCAGATGGAAGTTGCACTGCCACAAAGGGGTGCTCTCCAGCGACTGTGATCCTGAGGGCCTCTGCGTGGGGACAGGAGCAAGCTGAGGATGTGGGTACTGTAGCAAGAACAGGGGGGCTAGTCACTGTTTCCACAGCAAACACTGAGTAGGGGGTCCCTCCCTTGGTACACTGAAGGCCCAGCTCTCACCCTCCAGTCCTAGGATGGAGAGGTGTCTCCCGTGGACAGTAGGCCAGCGCTAGGGGAAGGTTCTCTGGGCACTGAGCTGGGGGTTCCTGATGATGCCACCTCCAGTCACCCTCCATGAAGCCTGGCATTGAGAAGCAGACTGTGCCCATAGTTGGCAGGTGGTTTTTGTGCCTCCACTCACACTCAGCAACACATAACCAGGGGCAACCAGGCACCTGAGGGGAGGCTTTTGCAGGGACGGTGGAGAGCAAACAGAGACTCCACAGGGAAAAGAAAACTTGTCACCAGGCTTGGTGGCTCAGGCCTGTAATCCCAGCACTTTGGGAGGCCACAGCAAGTGGATCACCTGAGGTCAGGAGTTTGAGACCAGCCTGGCCAACATGGAAGGAAGGGAGGGAGGGAGAGAAATGAGCTGGGCATGGTGGTGCACACCTGTAATCCCAGCTACTCAGGAGGCGAGGCATGAGAATCATTTGAACCCGGGAGGTGGAGGTTGTATTGAGCCAAGATCGCACCACTGCACTCCAGCCTGGGTGACACTCAACACACACACACACACACACACACACACACACACACGAAAACTTTTAGTGAGCTATCATTACTATCTTCAGAGACTAGACAAGATATTTTATCCAGGAAATATGAACAGGATGAACAGGATGACATTAAAAAAAAAAGAATATCCAGGGTCCATTGTCCTCTGAAAATGGCTATTTCATTTGTCAGAAACAAAATAGCAAAAATCATGAAACCTCAATTAAAAGGTTAGAATATACATTTAAGGAAATCACACATGAAGAAGTGTGTAAGACAAAGACAAGGAAAACAGGGAGGATGGAAAAGACTGAGTGTTGTTCTGGGAGGTCTCCTACTCAAGGGCTAGGAGTTCCAGGAGGAGAGCATGGGAAAGGGGAGCCCTTGATGAAGTGCTTCAGGGAGCCCCTCGCGATGGGAGCACGGGAGCTGCCGTCTCCAAAGGACCAGCCAGGCGCCCAGCAGTGGGTGTGAAAGGCCTTCACCACACCACACAGCTTCGAAATTTTGGAATGCTGGGGACCTCGAGAAGACCTTATAGGTACCCGGAGAGAGACATCGAGTCACACATAAGATCCAGCATCGAGTGGCGCCCATTTTCCTGACAATACTGGGAGAGGAAGACAACAGAGCTGTGCCTTCAGAATCCCGAAGGCGAAGGATGGTCTTCAAGCTGGAATTCTATACCCAGCCAAAGTCAGGACGCGTGAAGGGGAGAATCGACACATTGTCAGACGTGCAGAACTTACTCTTATGCCTCCCTTTTTAAGACACAGCTGGAGCCTGAGTTCTGCAGAGTGAGAGGATAAACCAAGGAAGACGATGACTGGGACAAAGGAAACGGGAGACTTCAGGTAGGGCAGAGACAGAGGGAGTCCCCCGGAGGAGTCGGGCCCGTCCAGGCCAGCAGCAGTGCAGACAGACAGAGCACCTGCCCAGGGCGAGTGGCACAGCTTCGGAGGCAGTGTCTGGGCTGGCCTCACCAGACTGACTGCCTCGCTGCCTAGACCTGAGGATGCAACACTCCACCCCTTGTCTGTGCCCAACCTCTGTTGACCACGTGGGCCCACTCTGTCCTCCTTGCCCCACTGCCTCGATTCCCCGAGGTCACTCATTTCTCCAGGGGAGTCTTCTGCCCAGCTCCCACCTGCGAGCTGGAGGTGGCCACCATGGAGGGCAGCTCACCCCCAAGACCACACCTTCTGGCACCTGGTTCTGCTCCACATGACTGCCCTGCCAGATGTTGGACGGGGTGCACTTGGTTTCCTGGGGGTCACCCATGGCTTCACCCCGGAAGGAGCTCTTGTCCCCTGTCCCAGAAGCTGACGGCAGACTCGGACTCGAGACTGTCCTGTCCCGGGAACCATCGTCACCTCCTTCCACGGCACTGGTGCTGCTGCCTTCAGTCTTCAGAAAGCAAAGGGCGTGTTTTCAGGGCCACATATATGCAGACGTTATTATGCTAGCAAAGCAAGAGGCCACTTAACAAAGTCAAGATGTTGCTCACGGGGTAGGGGGTGCATGTGGTTTGAAGGGACGCAGTGGGTGACGTTTGGGCCTCATTGAAGCGGAGGATGCACCATTGCTGGTTTCATTACTGTTCTTTTACTAAACATACTTGTTCTTCAGCATGGATGGCACACTGCACAATAAATAAAGGGTGAAGGACATGGTAGCTAATCATGCATTTCCAATGTGCTGTCTCCCTCCTCCTCTGTCCCATCCTCTCTCTTCCCCCACCCCCACACACAGGCAAAATGTCAGTGTAAGAGGAAATCATGGTTACATAGTTGAAATATCTATTATTTTTCCCTTGATTTGAATGAGTCATTCTTTACTTGAAGAGACCCTAAACGTTGACTGTGTTTCCTAAAGAATAGTGCCTCTTTTTCTTCCATATCTGTGTGATGGCATGAAATCGTGTCCTGAGAAGAGGGCCTAAGCATGTCATGGAAAATTAGTGTGCTTCTTCACGAACATTTATTTTAAAAGAGCGAGAGAGAAGGAGACTAACAGATTTTTCTGTTGGTGATTGAGAATTCATTCACAGCACACTGGCCATCTCCCATTGGACTCTGAATGCGGCCTTTGTGCTTCCACTGACGTCAGGAGTCTGATTGTCTTAATATGTTTCTCAAGGCACAACCTATAAAAGCCATTTTCTGCTGTACCATAGAATATTCATGAGAATACAGACTTTTTTGTTTTGATGCTGCATTCTTTAAGTAGAGAAGGTTTTATTGTTTTCTTCAGGGTGCTTTGGGTCAAAAGCACTAGCAGCTTCTGTTGGGAACTTGTGGCATTTTGAATGGTTTTTGATACAGAAATAGCACAAGTCACGTCTGACACAGCCGTAGGCGCACGAATGCATGAATGGGATTGTGGTTCTCATCTCCGCAGCTGGTGTGTGGGGCCGGGCCTGGGACGGCGTGGGCCTCATCCCACCCACCCGGCTCCCGGGGTCCTCATGAGGAAGCCCTCGGGAGCCCTGAGGTGGGTCTCCTTGCCCCGTGAACGTTGAATTTGTGTTATTGGATCCAACATAAACACAGCATTGTCTTCAGAGGTGAGCGATGACCATGGCCGGAGGTGCACATGGGATGCAGGCGGCGTGTGCTGCTGTTGATTTTCTCTGCTGTGCTCTTAGCTTACTTTAGCAGAGAGTGGAGTTTCATGTGGCAGTCTGGTAAACCAAGGCAATGTGAACATCTCTTCCTCACACTGAGTGAAAATGCAGGAAGTGCCGTGGTGAGAACAGCGACGGCATTCTGCTCATTGGTGCGCCCGACTCCCCAGCCTCGGCGCCCACCGAAGTCCCCTCTGGCTGCACCGTGGCAGTGAGTCCAGGCTCCTCCTCAGCAGAAGGTGGCTGCTCTGCAGGGCCCCTCGCCTCCCTGCTCCTTAGGGACCCGCAGTCTCCCGTGTCCATAGGGAGACGAGCACCGAGCTGGAGACACAGCTCTGCAAGGAGTAACTCGCCTCTCACCGGCACTGCCAGGGGCGGATCAGCGCCAGCAGCTTTCAGCATGCGCTCAACTGCTGGAGAAGCTGGAGTGGCTGGAAGGAGCCCTGCCTGCCTGCTGTCCTCCTCAGTTGCTGGCCTTGGCAGCTAGCTCTAGGGTGACCCAGCAGGGGCCTGGACGAGTAGGAAGCAGCTTCCCAGCTGCAGTCTGCATCATCCTCTCTGCGCTCTCACAGCATGGAAGGTTTTAGCAGAAAAAGGAGTTTGGAAGCGACATTCAGAAGATTTGGGCAGCAGTTTCTTCCCCCATGGGGTCCTGTCTTTTGGGAGTGGGGAGTGCTGGGCTAGGCTGCTCACTGGCTTTTTCACAGGTGGTGGAATTTAAGAGCAGACCTGGGCCGAGCTGTGACCTTTCAGGTGATGCACACACGGGAGGTTCAGCTGTGTGCCTGTGAGGAGGGCAGGAGCGTCACCCAAGCTTCAGAAGAGAATTCCCCGGCAGCGGCGTGGCGTTCAGCATGTTCCGTGTCTGACTGTTTTGATTGTCTCTCAGTCCAGTTGACAAATTCCTTTTAAGATGAAATTTGAATCAATTTGCAGAACCTATACAAATCTCCAAGAGAACAGCTTAAAGAACAGATCAAAGAATGAATGCCTTTGGAATTAAAGCATTCATAGCTCTTGAGTAGACTGAATGGAAAGATGAGTTGTACATTAAAAAAAAAAAAAAGAAAAAAAACACGGGCAGCCCCCTCCATCCCACCACTGACGTGTAGGTTATCCAGATGAGGCTACATCCAGGGAGCAATTCTCAGCTTCAGAGGGCGCTGCGTGTCCTCCTTGGCATCCAAGTGAGTGCATCTCCTCCATGCTCAATGGTGAATGCTGGCCAGTGAGGAACCTCGTGATCTTCTCCATTTCTGAAAACTCCCAGGTGGTGGGGGCCATTGCCCCACATCAGCACTGACCCCTCGGGTCTCGGATCTGGCCAGGTGCCTGCGTTGTGATGGGAATTTCAGTATATTGAATTTTGCCTCTGACCCTGATGAAATAGCTTCAGTGGCATTTGCATCAAGATCATGTTAGTGTCATCTTTATTAGAAGCTTTGGAGCAAACATGAACTTGGGTTTCCTTTTAAGATGTTCTGTGATTCCAGATTCAGGGAAATCTGAGAAAAGTTTGAAGAAAGAAAATTCCACTCGGCCAGCAAACCGTGAGTGTGCAGAGCCTGCCCTGCCTTCCCCACTTCGTCCTGAGAAGCTGGGTCCTCCCCGGCACCAGAGTTGCTGCTGCTTCCCCTTGCGCCCTTGGCTGCTCTTCCGGCCCCAAGCCTGAGTGATACTCTAGGATTGCAGATAGCAGGCTGGTCTCTGGGCTCCCCCGTCCCCATGACCCTCCACTTGCACCAAGACCATTGGGTCCTTGCCCAGGCAGCCCCTGCCCTCAGTGAGACGCAGCCCACTGTGGGCCCTTCCCCTGGGCCTGCCATCAGCTCCTGTGCTCCTCGGCGCCCCAGCGGCTGCCCTGGGCCCGTCCCCACAGCACCTGGCACACAGCAGGAGCCATTAATGTTCTTTGGGAACTGAATGAGGAGTAGAAATGCGGGCATGTCATGTTTTTGAAGTTAATAAAAAAGATCCCTTAAAAGTTGCTTTATGTTCGGTTTTTAAAGAGATTAACACCAGACATTTGCGATGCTGCCCCCTCCCTCCATCTGTGAGAAATTAGAAATGGAAGGGGATGTGCTAAAGCCAGCAGCGGGTCAGGCTTATGCCCAGCGCCTGTGGTGGGACCCTGTTTCTACATGGGACCTTGGGTGACAGCGGCACATCTTATAAGCAGGGGTCCCACCCAGGCCTCCCACACAGGGACAAATGAGGCGAGGCGTAGGCAATAACCCAGCTTCCAAGATGCAACGCTGTGCAGTTACTTATTCCCTGTGCTTATTTGTTCAAGCTAAAATGTCTCTGTTTGACCAAACAAAAAGAATATGAGAAAGACCAGTTTCACCTACAAATGTAGACACCAGCATTCTGAATAACCTGGTCTTTGTTCATGCTATTTTGTTTTTCTAACTTTATCCCTTCCTAGAGATAAATGCAACTTTGTTCTTCTAAATTATATAAGTATATGCATTCTTCGATGGATTCACCCATGGATGTTGACTGTGTAACTTAGAAGAACAAAGTTGTGTTTATCCCTGGAAAGCACAGGCCAGTTCACCTGAGGCGCTCTAGGAAGTCACTCTGCAGGGCACTGGTCCCAGGAGAACCACGGGCCAATCACAGCCATGAACGCGGAAGAGGGAACTGGAACCTGACAGTCATTCAGGAGGCTGTGTTTTCAGGAAAGTGTTTAGCACCCCCGTGCTTGTGAGAGCTGGACCCGCAGCCCCCAGTGCCCACAGCAGGGAGCCTGCCAGCTGAGTCTTCTTCAAGAAGCCAGGCCCCATTCTCTTTTCTCCAAGTTTGCTGACTTAGCTCTCCTCCCTGCCTTTCATATATTTTATTCCTTAAAAGAAAGTCTGAAGCAAATGTAGGTGAACACTGATGTTTCATAAAACTGGCATTGCTTACGCAGTTTTTCCATTTTGCTATATTTTGTCATAAAAATGATCAGAAAAGGGAAGAAGGGAAATGAATAGGGTCCAGTCCTCACCCACATGTGGGGTGGGGGGGTGGGCGGACCCCTGCTTTCTGCTCCTGCACATAGAACAGTCCTCACCCATGTGTGGGGTGGGGGGTGGGCGGGCCCCTGCTCCCTGTTCCCTGCTCCCGCACATTGAACACGCAGTTTATGTGTATAGATTCTTCTCACATAATAGCAGATGAAAACCTTTTACTGTGTCAAAGTCGACACCCAATTAAAAACTAAATACATGCATTTTAAAAGTTGGGGGTTGCACTTCACTGATTTGGGAAAAGAAACGGAAGAGAAACAGAGAGGAGGATTTCATTTAAAAAACAATAATAACAACGAGGCAGCCCATGCTGCTCTGTGGAATGTGATCAGATATATTAAGAAGCTTCTGTCACCTTCTGGGTTGCTTTGTGTCTTTTCACTGTCCAGGAAAGTGGCCTGAGCTGTTCTTCATGGCCTGAGGCCTGGACACTCCTTGGGTTCAAGCCAGTCCAGCCAGGGCAGCCAGCAGGGCCAGGTTAGGAGCAAGATTGACTGTGGTGGGGCAGGGGAGGGGTGAGGAGACAGTGAAGTCAGCCAGGGAACCTGAGAGCACCCCTCACCTGGGGCGCCAGGAGCTCAGGTGACTGCAGCTCCCACGGCTAAGCGGCAACCCAGGGATCAGAACCGCAAGCTCCAGACAGTGCCCAGGCCTCCCCCAAAGCATTTTCCACCCTTTTCTGAGGAGAAGGCTGAGTCCTGGGACCAGGACCTCCAGTGGTTTGGAGACAAAGCCAGTGTGGGACCTGCTGCCTGGGCAGTGACTGTGGAAATGCTTTGCACCAAGGGGCAGCTGCCACCTATGGGCTGTTTCACCCGAATCGGTGGCTTTGAGACTGTGGAGTGCAGGGTTTCCTAGGAACTGAGTTGCTGACAAGGCCTGGCCTTAGGCCAGTCCAGAGACGGGCTGAGTGTCAGGGTGGACGTGGGTGGGCCGTTCTCAGGGAGGCACCTGGACGAGGTCACGCCCAAAGGTGCTGACCCTGAGGGGCGAGGAGCTGTTTTCTCAGCAGCCCTCTTGTTGGCCCAGACACCCCTCTGAGCTTGAGACCCTCCTAGAGAGCAAGGCCCCACCTCCCGCCTTGGCCCAGGTCACGTGAGTGTTGGTTACGGGGAGCTTTCTGAGGGGTGGGCCTGTGGGAGGGGAGCAGGCAGGCTGGGCTCTCACTTGGATTCTCAGTGATGTTTTCGGCAGAGCCACGTGTCTGAGAAGTGACACTGGGATGTCCCTGGGCTATGCCAGGAGCAGTGCTGGCTCAGAGTGAGTGCCCGCATGCACTGCATGCATTCAGAATAGGGACCTGCTGTAAAAGGGGTACGCACGTCAGGCTGTTTGTGATATCTGTAATTTAAACCTACCCTTCTTCCTGCGTTACTTTTCTCACTTTCATTTGGTATTGATTTGTAAGGAATGAAATTGATTCGGCTTCTGTTCCTCATCAAAATTACTTGTAGCCTTTTCTCAATAGCACATTAGTACAGGGCAGAAAATCCATTTCTTCGCGAGGTGCAGAAACGCATGCCCAGAGGAATGCACTTGTGCCAAGAGCCAGGAGCACGTCTTGTTGGCTGTGTCTGGTAAACATGTTTTCCAAGGCGGGCACTTGTCTCGCCATGGAAACGGGCTCCAGGTATCGAGCATCTGTCTGGACCACTTCTGGGGCACACACTGTTCTTGTGGCTCTTACAGCGGCGCAGTGACTTCGATGGAAGAGGAGGAAGAGGAGCAGAACAGGCAGTCTTCCTAGCTGAGGGCTGGCGCCTGCTCTTTTCCTTGAACAGCCGGAACCTTTTTCTTTATTTTTCTCATTATTGACTTCTAGAAATGACGTCAGCAAGGCCTCTGGGCCTGTAGTGGGGTCCTCTGAGAGCCGGCCTCCCTGGGAGGGTGGAGGAAGGAACAGGGATTGTGGAGTGTGTCCTGGCCTGGCCTTCCATGGGCTTTTGTGGTTTTTGTCCTTGAGGAATGGGCCCCAGAGGCCTCTGAGTCTTGCATTTTGAGTTTGTTGGGCCAGAGGGGGATGGGGGAGAGGGGTATCCAATCCTCAAATGTTCACAGGCCCCGCCCCGTGAAGGTGGCCAGTGTGTTGGGCGGGGGCTCTGGGGCCCGGGGACGGCCGAGGGCGGCAGTGACCGGCTCTCCTGCTTGTTCTTCCCACAGTGGATGTGGCCACGGCACTGCCTCTGCAAGTGGCCCCCTCGGCAGTGCCCATGGACCTGCGCCTGGACCACCAGTTCTCACTGCCTGTGGCAGAGCCGGCCCTGCGGGAGCAGCAGCTGCAGCAGGAGCTCCTGGCGCTCAAGCAGAAGCAGCAGATCCAGAGGCAGATCCTCATCGCCGAGTTCCAGAGGCAGCACGAGCAGCTCTCCCGGCAGCACGAGGCGCAGCTCCACGAGCACATCAAGGTGAGGCGCGGTGCGCGGGGGCGGGTGGGCCAGGCCTCCGGCGCCCTCAACTCCCGGTGACTCCAGCCCTGCGTCCGCGGAGTGTGCCGGGGCCCCAGGCATGACGCGAGGTTCCTACAGGAGGCCTTCCGCGTTGGGATGGTAACACCAGGCCACAAACCGCGGGCAGCACTTCCGTGTATTGTAGAGGACGTGGTGCTGAGTGGGAACAGCGGTCTCAAGTCGTCGTGTGGAAGCACATTCCAAATAGGAAAAATGCTTATCACCTAATTTCATCTGAAGCATGCTCAGAAATAGAATAGCTGCCAAAGGAAGAAGCACCAGAACCTTAATGATCGTTGCTGGGAGGTGTTTTGACAAATCTGTGTGTTTTCTTTTTCTAAGACTTTTCTGTATTGTCTATTTTCTCTACTAACCTTTTATAATTAGAAAAAGATAATATTTTCTTTTAATTTAAATGTGGTAAGAAAAAAACAAAGACTTTTTTTGGTACTTACTCTCTACAAATATTTAGTCTGATACCAGATTTTAAAATTAAATCAATTGGAAATATATACTAGTGATATGTAGCAAAGTTATATTATATAGTTGGCAGGCTAGTTATGATATCTGTGATTATAATATGCTGTCACTGCATTTAGAACCATTTAGAGCAACACCATCTAATAGAAATATACATGAGTATATTAAAATTCCACCAGTAATCTTAAATATTCTAGTGGTCACATTAAACAAAGCGAAAAATCCCACAAAACCAGATTATCTGTATCTGTGTAACAAAATTACCGCCAACACTTAGCAGTTTAAAATAGCAAGTTTGTATTGTCCTGCTCTGTGGGTCAGGAATCCCCGAGCAGCTTCACTGATGGGGTCTCCCATTACGTTGTTACTGAGATGTCAGGCAGGGCTGTGGTCTCATCTGCAGGGTTGACTGGGCTGAGGTGGGAGGAGCTCCATTCAGGCTCACTCACATGGCTGCAGGCAGGAGGCCCGAGATCCTCATCCACAGGGCTGCTCACAGCATAGCAGCTGGCTTCCCAGAGGGAGCAACCCGAGAGGAAGCACGGCCAACATGGAAGCCACAGGGTCTCTCATGCCCTGATCTGGGAAGTGGCAGGCCGCCACCAACACTGTTGCTGTTGTTGTTCATGCTAAGTCTTGGCAAGCCACTGGGGCCTAGACACGTAGAGCATCTCCATTCAGGCTAGCCGCGTTTTGAGCCGTACATGGTTCGAGGCAACTGCTGGACAGCACAGATGTAGGGCATCAAAAGCTAGGACCGTATGCTGCCTGGTGCTTCTGAGATGCTCACATGGTCCATGGGTGGAAGTTGTTCAGCTGAGGTCTTGGCTACCTGGCGTTAGCCCACACACAGATATTAGTGTGCCCACCTAGTGTGCAGAGTAGCTTAGGGGTGCATCCCTCTGTTTCTGCCCTAGCTGGTAATTCTCTTGACCACAGGATCCCAGTCTCCCTTCCTTTATATGTAAGACACTTTGTTCAGTGTCTTTATTTCATAATCACTGTTGAGAAATGGAAGTAAAGTAGTGTCAGTTGTCTGTAGACTTAGTGGCAGATTGTGGGGGAGGCTGCATCCCAAAGCTGGGCTGGCCCTGGAGGACAGGCTCAGGGACAGCTCCGTGTCCCCTCTCATGGGTGCCAAACCATTCTGTGAGTGCCTGTGCTTCAAAGGTGAGCCCTGAGAGCTCTGTACTCGGCCCCCTCTGGCCTTGAGGGAACAGGGACTGGGAGGTTTCTGGCTGGACCCTGTGGGGCTGCTTGTGGGCTCTGGGTCTTTGGACTTGGCACCGTTGCCTTGGCATTTGTTGGCTTGGAAGTTGTTGCTGCTGCTTTTTCCCAGATGCACGGGCCTGCTAATGTCAGTGTTTGACAAACCAAGGAGAGGACACTTTCCTGAGCTCTTGAAGTCCATGCTTGATCGTTTTTACCTTCAGATTTCAGAGCAACCTAGCAGCCATGTGTAACAAACACATCACTTGTCCCTGTGGAGATTGGCCCACCAGCCTCACTGGGACCCTGTCCACTTTAACAAGCACACTTGAGTTGAGGGTGGGGCAGTTGAGAGCTCCACAAGCACCATACCCTTTGGGATCCGTGTGATTCTGACACTCCTGGCAGGTGGGACACGAGAGAGGACACAGTCTTCACTTTACTGATGGCGCCGCTCTGTGCTGTGGACAGGCCAGTCTTGCCTCCCTCATGGCCTGACCATGGGCAACTGCAGCTGGCTTCTGTTTTTCAGGCCTGGGAGAAGAGTTTTCAAGCTGACTGCAGGAAACAGGTGCATGCCAGGCAGACGGCGCAGGTCGGGGGAGTCACTGCAAGCAATCTCTGCAGCCCGCCCAGGGCTTCGGCTCACCAGCCTTTCCGTGATCTGCCAAGAGCAGCCCTCAAGAGGCCACTCGTTTTATGTAGTTTTTGCGCCATAGGCTCACATTCTGTGACTCCTAGAAGTAATTTTTTAAAATGAGTATCGTAGCTCCTTCGTATTCTGCATGTTGGCAACCCCACATCAAGCCTGAGGACTCCCCGACAGCAATCTTGACCCAGGCACTGCCCTGTACCTCTCCAAAGTCCCTGTCGGCCACTCGTCCCGCCTGCCTGGGGGACATGAGGACCGCTCGCTCACTCCAGCTTCCCTGCCTTCCTGCAGCCCAACACAGATCCCGGCTGAGGATGGCCTCAGGGGCTCCTGCTGAATTCCATTTTTCCTGTTGTCACTGCACCCTGGTGAGCCCTGCAGTCCTCGCGTTGATCCACCTGGAGCATTCACAGCGCGTGATTAGGAGACCCCACCCCAAAGCCGCCATGGGTGTCAGTGCAGAGCGAGGTTAAGGAGATGGGATTGTTGATGTCTCATTCCGTGCTGGCTGAATTTGTAGCTTTTACAAGAAGAAGACATAGATGAGAAGCTGAGAAGTAAGCCTAAGCCCTGTGTGTTTGACCGGGGCTCCTCAAGGTAGTCCTAGGAGGCCAG
The DNA here is from genome assembly GCF_006542625.1 of Nomascus leucogenys. Taxonomy (NCBI): domain Eukaryota; kingdom Metazoa; phylum Chordata; class Mammalia; order Primates; family Hylobatidae; genus Nomascus; species Nomascus leucogenys. The sequence continues at coordinate 139,585,597 of NC_044402.1, read as the reverse complement.
AAGACATAAAGAAGACACTAGAGTTGGGGTCAGTGCTGCCACCTCAGGGCGAGGCCAGGTCCCACCTCCAGAACCCTCTGCCTCTCCTCTCCTGGTGCCCCAGGAGCTGGCTTCACTGCTTGGAAGAGAGCACCCCGACCCCAGTCCTCATGTCGCTCCTACAGGCCAGGCCTTCAGGCCATGCTCCTCATTCCTGGAGGGGTCCCTGGGAGAGTCCCCCCCCCACCCTCTGAGAGATGGCCTGAGACCCTAGAACAATGGCGCTGAAGCCAGTCTCTGGGCCAGGGTCTCAAAAGCACAGGAAGAAGTTCAAGATTGCCTTTCTCTTTGCATTTTAATCATTTATTTCTTCATTAAAATAGACATTATAAAAGCCATTTGAACTACATACATAGTGGTTTCATTACATTAGGGGGCTTTTGTTTGGATAATTTAAACTCTCTTTATAAAGCCATCATATTGTTAGTGACATTTGGCAGTGGTGTTTGTCAGACAGATTTCTTGAACAGAAAATCTAATTAGTGTCATTAAATCATCAGTGAATTTGAATAGAGTTTTATAATTGAAAAGGGAATCATTTTTAAAATATAACTTAAATTATTAATGTTGGGTAAATAGGATCTTTTAGGAGAATTTTAATGCTCGTGGTCCCCTTGGACTTTCTGGTTTCCTGGCTGTTTGTGGTGGTTTAGACACAGCCTCGCCTCTCCTTCTCGGACAGTGCTTTTCCACCTAGAAGGGGATCCCAGGTGAGCGTGGAAGTTCTCTCTTGCACTTCTGTGTTTTTGTTTGTTTTTTGAGGCAGTCTTGCTCAACTGTTGCCCAGGCTGGAGTGCATTGGTGCCATCTCAGTTCACTTCAATCTTCGCCTCCCAGGTTCAAGCGATTCTCATGCCTCAGCCACCTGAGTGGCTGGGATTACCAGCATGTGCCACCACACCCTGCTGCTAATTTTTGTATTTTTGGTAGAGACGAGTTTTTCCCATGTTGGCCAGGCTAGGCTTGAACTGCTGGCCTTAAGTGATCTGCCTGTCTCAGCCTCCCAAGGTGTTGGGTTTACAGGCGTGAGCCACCGCGCCCGGCCTCTCTCTTGCATTTGTGATCAGTGCCTCCCAGAAGAGTATGGAGGGGGAGGATACAAACATAGATACCCAGAGAGGGTCCAAGGACAGGCCACGATGCTATGGCTAGAGCATGCCCCAGGCTGGCGAGTAATGGAGCAAGGGGCATGTGGGAGACCCCAAGCACAAGACTGGGCCCCGGCACCCCCCTCAGGCCGCATCTCTCCCCAGGAGGCACAGGGCACCCCCCTGCAGGGCGCATCTCTCCCTAGGAAACATGGGGCACCCCCTGCAGGGCGCATCTCTCCCCAGGAGGCACAGGGCACCCCCCTGCAGGGCGCATCTCTCCCCAGGAGGCATGGGGCACCCCCATAGGGCACACCTCTCCCCAGGAGTTAGGGTACACCTCTCCCCAGGAGGCATGGGGCACCCCCTGCAGGGCACATGTCTCCCCATGAGACATGGGGCACCCTTCATAGGGCAGACCTCTCCCCAGGAGATACAGGGCACCCCCTGTAGGGCATTCCTCTCCCCAGAAGACACTGAGGCACCCCTGTAGGGCACACCTCTTCCCAGGAGATACAGGACAACCCCCATGGGGTGCACTTCTCCCCAGAAGACACTGGGGAACCTCCCCATAGGGCACAGCCTCCAGGGCAGACACTGAGGGACCCTCCCATAGGGCATAGCCTCTAGGGTAGACACTGAGGGACCCCCCCATAGGGCACAGCCTCCAGGGCAGACACTGAGGGACCCCCCCCATAGGGCACAGCCTCCAGGACAGACACTGAGGAACCCCCCCCCCCACCCATAGGGCACAGCCTCCAGGACAGGTACAGGGCACCTTTTGTATATAGGTTGCACATCGCCCTCCTGCAAGGCTTACCGTCTCTCCCTGCAGTGGTGTAAGGTGTGCCTTTTCTTCCCTAACTTCAGAGTATTCCCAGTCGAATGCATGAAAAGTAAAAATCATTTACATATTGTTTTAGTGTGCATGTCTTTTTTTTTTTTTTTTTTTTTTTTTTTTTACTAGCAAGGCTGGCCTCTTTTTCGTGTGTGCATGTGTGTGTGTGTGGTGTTTGTGTGTGTGTCCCTGTGACTTGTGCTGTGGAGAGCACAGTGGGTAGGTGAGAGTTTTCAGAGCTGTTGAGTTGATAGTGTGACTCTTCCTTTCAGGGAGGGACTAACGTGGAAAGGAACCTAGTTTTCTGGCACTGGGAGCATGGGTCATGATCCTTATTCTCTTTAATACCTGGCCGAGGAAGCTGAAGAGATGTTGCCCAGGCCCAGCTTTCCGGTCACCTGAGGCAGCTGTCAGCATTAGAGCTCACCCGAGCTGCGCCGAATGCCTGATCCAGGGGTACGGTGGGGAGGCGGGGGCAGGAGCACACTCTTGGTTTGGAGCAGAGTCCCTCTGTGGTGCCTCTGGGTAAAGGTTAAGAATAGACGGGAAGACCTCATGCACATGCTTAGCATGAGCTGCCTCCCAAGCTAGGCAGAGGCACATGCGCGTGGCAGTGGGCAGAGGGGCCAGGTGACCCATGGGGCACGTGGGCACACACCTGGAGAGCCATGGGTGCCATGGCCCGACCCCAGCTGGTCTGCACCTGGTGTTCCCATCCATGGGCGGCAGCTTACCGTCCGTGGCGTCCCCTCTTCGCCCTTTCCTCCTGGCTCCTGCCGCTGTATGTGGGTGCGGCATCTCCCCACTCTGGCGTTGTTCCCCTGGCAAGTTGAAAAAGAGACACAAGAAAGTCAAGAGTTTACTTTTTAAAGTGAAAATCTTTTTGGGTTACCACTTGAATATTTGTATATTAAATTCTGAAGTCAGAGTCAAAGCAGCTAAATTCTGGGGCTCCTATATTTGGTTCAGAGTTCAGTGTACGCGTAACGTAAACTTAAAGTCTGGTTAGAGTAATAGGATCAGCTATGACTGGTTTTGTTTTTGCTTTTCTTAGAAGAATGAGGTCGTAGTCATCTTATTTTAAATCGCTCATTATACTTTCAGTCTGCAAAAAATTGCTTCCCAACAGCCCTTCCCCCATGGAGTAGTCTAGCGTGTAAAGTTAGTGAGGGACTAGTTGCAGACAATTTTAGCTAATTTAAAAATAAGCGCATCTCAAAGTCCTGTTTTTCGAAGCCTGAATTCGGTACTCCAGTGACACACCTGCCCTCCAGAAGCCAACTGAGGGTGCCCCACGGAGAGGAAGTACCTATTCACGATGCTGGGGAGTGGGGCGGGAGTGAAGAAGAGTGACTTTACCATCTTCCCTTGTGGTTCCAGCATTTTCCGAGCACTCCGAGGGCAGAGGGTCCCTGTGTCTTCTTTGAAGGTCAAGAAATAGGCCTGACGTCTAAGGTTGTGCTGTGAACAAGGAGTGTTGAAATTCAGTCTGTCCTGACCGCTTTCACTTTGCAGGCTTTGCTCTACAGATAATCTGTTATAAATCTAATAAGGTGGAATGCCTCCCTACAAGTAGCGAAGCTGAGATCACACAGCATTGCCGGGGGCAGATAGGGAATCTGTCACTGTTTGTGACTGCTGGTTTCATTAAAACTCCACCACAGCCGTGTTTCTGGGAGTTTTGCCTTCCTGTGAATTTTAATCCCCAGCAGCCATGGTTGTTGCTTTCATTCTTTTTGAAATGATGGTGGAAAGAGCTCACTTTCCTTCTGGGTTCTGGCTGACAAGTAGATACTGTGAGACTGCATTAGGCTGCATCTGTCCGCTCTGCGTTTCCGCCCTGAGTGAGCTCTGAGCAGCGGGAGGGAGGGAGCCAAGGGGCCCTGTGCAGGTGACAGCCAGAGAGGAGGGGCTCGCCATAACGAGGAGATCAGTTCAACAAAGGATTGTTTGTTTTCTGAGCTGAGAAGCACCCCGAAGCCCTGTGGGTTGTACGTTTTACAGGTTAACCTGCCAGTGGCATTCCCCATCTGCAGACAGTGGCCCAGGGATGCTCTCGGGGCACCTTTCCCTGTGTACACAGCTCCGGCTCCCCAAGGCAGAGTCTTGAATCTGTACATGCCCAGATGTTTGTCCTGGTAGAGGGACTTTGCTTGCGTGTGGCGGCGAGGAACACCGCGTCAGGAAGGTGTGCTCCAGGCAGTATCTCCCTAGCCTTGAGGGGGCCTGATTTTGCCTTAGGATAACATTTAGTGTCTGCAGGAAGTCGGCCTCTCTAGGTGACATCTTTCAAAAGTGACGGTTTGATGATGATCAGGCCGCACGGAGGCGAGCCCAGGCCAGCTCTTCTGAGTGTTCTCCCCATGCCACCTCTTCCAGGCCTCACATGAATCCTTGGGGCAGGTGCCACATTTAACCCAGCATGAAGAGGTTAAATATTTAGGTGCAAGTGCGCCAGCAGCGAGCAGGCGGGCGGAGCAGGGTTTATCAGCCAGGCAGCCTGGCCTGGGCACTGCCCTCCAGCCAGCGTGCTGCCGGCCGCCTGTGAGTCTTCGGAGGCCAGTGCTGCCCAGATGAAGGGCATGCAAGAGCTTGCTTATGTTGATCCTACCATCCCCAAGAAGTTCATTTAAGTTGGTTGTTCGGAGTTAAGTTTTTGCCATGGGAAAGATACAGGTGAGATGCTTGGTGTGTGCAGCCAGCCCTGACAGCCCTCCCTGCCCCTCCTGTGCACACGCTGCTGCCGGGTGTGGTGGGATCCCCCTCTCTCTCGGCCCACCCAGGCCTCCTGCCTTGCCTGTCCCCACACATCTGCCAGGAGCAGCACCCCTGCTGGAAGGCAGCCTGCAGGTGCACCTGCCTGGGTAGGGTATTGCCTGAGCCCCTCCTCTCCTCCCCCCTTCCCTGGGTGTGGGCCTACCTCCCGCCACCTCTGCAGCTCTTCTGTCCCCGTGCTCCTGGCTGGAATTGAGTCCCACCCCCTTTGGGAGGGCTGTAGGTGGGTGGGTGTGTTTGTGGACAGGGCATTTTGTCTCGGGGAGAGCAGCAGTTTCTGTCCCCAGTGTCCAGATGGGTGGGGAGGCTGGCTGTGGGCCGCAGGCTGCAATGGCCCAGCCCAGGTGGGCCGGGAAGGACCAGCGCTGTGGTCTCCGTCCTGGAGGCTGGGGCGGCCTCAGTCCAGAGCTGTCTGCTGGGGTCACTGCAATGGGGCAGGCGGTTTCTGCCCGGGGACCCTTCCTCGGGGTGGGCCATGGGGGGCAGCAGCCCAGCACACCCTTCCATCCACGTGGGGCACTCATGAGGGGCAGTCATGTTCGTTTTGCTTGTTCACTGCCACCGCCTGTTTGAGGTTGCCGAATGCCATTTGGTTGGCCAGTGCCTTTCTCTGTCCCTTGTCTGGGCTGGGGGCTTTGCTTCCAGAATGGAAGAATGAGGAGTTTTACCTTACAAAATTATACAGTTGATGTTACATTTAACATTGTGAAAATGATGTGATTCAAATTTCACACAAGTCACAGACACGCGGGGTGACTGGCACGTCTCATCTTGAGGAGGAAGAGGCTGTGAGCAAGCTTTCTTCCCTTTCTTCCCTATTTACAAGTGGCAACTGGCTGAGTCCTCAGCAGTGGGAAGCGAGGCCCAGGAAGGGGATTGATGCCCCTGGTGAGGCCATTCCTCATCCCCTGCACTGCCTGTGACCATGAAAGGGCTTGGGCCAGGCCGCTTTTGCAGGCTGAATCTTCCCAGAAGCCTAGGGGTTTGAAAGGTGTGTGTGCCGGGTGCCGGGGGGCTGAGCTGCACCTCCAGGCTCTCGCAGGAGAGGGTGTGGTGACCACCTGGAAGCCGGCTGTGCAGGGGCAGCAAGGGTGGGGAGCTCGCCAGTCGCCTCAGGCCTCTCGTGAAGAAGGACCCAGCAAGATGCTGGAGATGTTCCCGGACACACACTTTCTGCCCCCGTCACCTTGCCAACGCCACTGAGGGTCAGCGCCCACAGAGAAGGGCAGCGCCCCTGCACGCTCACAGGCACCTGGAGCACACGTGCTCACTCCCATGCACGCACACTCACATTCAGAACACACACTTGTGTGCACAGGCACGTTGATGTGCATGTTCCTCCGTGCAGGCAGCCCTGTTGTCTTGGAGCAGCAGGACCTGTAGCTGAAGGCTCACGTCGCCTCCCTCCCTGAGCACGCCGCGTGGGCTCTCAGGCTGTGGCGCCTCAGGGACCCAGCGCCCCATCCCTGCTGGCCCTACTCTGTCGGGGTTGCCTCTGCCTGTCTTTTGTATCCTTTTCATCTGCTTTCCTACCCCTCAGCCACTTTCATTTTCCTTTGTTATCACCTCTTGCTCCGAAGTGACGCATATTTGTTGTAGAGCGGCAATCAGTCCTGACCTTTTTGGCACCAGGGACCGGTTTCGTGGAAGGTGGTTTTTTCTGTGGACAGGGGTGGGGGGTGGGGCAGAATGGTTTTGGGATGAAACTTCCACCACCTCAGATCATCAGGCATTAGATTCTCATAAGGAGCGTGCATCCTAGATCCCCCACACGCACAGTTCACAACAGGATTGCACTCCTGTGAGAATCTAACGGCGCTGCTGATCCGGCAGGAGCTTGAGCTCTGGTGGGAATGCTCCCTAGCCTGCCACTTGACTCCTGCTTTGTGGTCCATTTCCTAACAGGCCAGGGACTGCTACCCGTCCATGGCCAGAGGTGGGGACCCCTGTCGTAGAGGGATTGAAGAATACACAGGGATGACAGTGTGACGTGGGTGGCATCCCATGGACGCCAGTCCTGCTATGCCAGCGCAGTCACTCATGGAGCACAGGCATCCAGTGGCTGCCTCGCATGCACACCCCACTCTGTGCCTTGCTCATCCTTTCCCTGGCCTGAGCCTCATCCTCCAGGAAGAACCACCAGCTGGTGGAAGCCCCACTCTGGAGCCAGCCCGGACCCCCTGATTCACTAAATTTCCTCCACAGAAAGTTCCTTGGGCCACTGTGGTTGCCAGGATGCCTGCCCACCCTGTACCCTCTCACCATCCCCTCTTCCTCCATAAGCAGAGCAAGACCAACAAAAAGCAACCCACCAGTGGCTGGGTGAGGCAGCTCACGCCTGTAATCCCAGAGCTTCAGGAAGCTAAGGCGGGAGGATCATGTGAGCCCAGGGGTTTGAGACCAGCCTCGGCAACAGAGCAAGACCTTGTTTCGTCAAAAAAGAAAAAAAACATATCTGGGTGTGGTGGTGTGCACCTGTAGTCCCAGCTACTCAGGAGGCTGAGGTGGGAGAATGGCTTGAGCCCAGGAGTTCGAGACCAGCCTGGGCAACATAGCAAGACCCCTTCTCTACAATTTTTTTTAAATTAACTGCCATCTATTTGGGAGTCTGAGGTGGGAGGATCACTTGAGCCCAGGAGATCAAGGTTACAGTGAGCTATGATTGCGCCATTGCACTCCAGCCTGGGCAACAGAGCGAGACCCTATGTCTAAAATAAAAAAGACAATGGGACAAGAGACAACTTGTAACTGAGCAAGCACTGGGGACAGCAGACAGACCATGACAGGGACACATGCGGGCCACAGAGGGTGGCGGAGAGGCTCTCCTGGGCAGGCAGGTGGCAGAGCTCCTCACACCTGTGGAGGCATGGCACTTCCTCTGGGCTGGCCCAGGGGCTTGTGTGGAAGCTGAGGAAACTGTGCAGACAGAAACCTGGAGTGTGCGAACAAGAGCGGAGCCATCTCAGAGGGGCGGAAGGATGTGTGGGAGCCCTGGAGCCCAGGCTGGGTCCCAGGACAGAGGTGCTCTGGGTTTGCGGGAGTCCCTCTCAGGGTGTCCGGTCAGTTGTACCTTCCCACACTGGTCAGCACCAGGCCAAGTTGCTCTTTTTCACCTTTTCTGATACCATGAGTGAAATGGGAAATGTTCACTAGTGAGCTTGAACATTTATCCCCATTTCTTTTTAAACAGTTCTTCTGTGCATCTCTTGTTCTTTTTTTGCCCAACTTTTTAGTGGGCTGCCTGTCATATTCTCATTAATGTATAACCACTTACATAAAATTTGTATGTCATAAATACTGCAGTTTTTCTTTTACCTTCTGCCTTTCAATTGTTATTAAGACAAACATTTTATGTCTATGTGAGTTTTTGAAATATGAGATATAATTTATTCTCAGTAGAATGCCAGCCCTTAAGGGTGCTGTTGGGTGGCTGTGCCCTCCCCTTAGACACTCCACAGGTGGGACACTCCATCCCCTGGGGCGTTTCCTCCGGCCTCAGCACCCCCAACCTTACCTCACCCCCGCAGAGGCAGCCTTCTTCTGATTTTCATCCTTGTGTGTTAGTTTTTTCTGTTTTAGAACTTCATGTGAATATAGTCAGCCCTCCATATTTTTGGGTTTCCCCTCCACTGATGGAGCCAGTGGAGGATCAGAGCCTGGAGACACTGAGGGCCAACCACCCGTATTTCCATGCCAGGCGTGGTGGAATGTGCGGATCTGGAGCTGCAAGTGCAGAGGCTCAGCGGAGGGTCTTTCTGTCTTGCCTCTTCTCTCTGCTCTTTCACCCTCCGCCAACACCTGCTGTTTAGCAGTTCACCTGTGTTTTCCTGTGTACACGTAGGTTGTTCTTTTTTATGGTTAGGTGGTGTTCTCTTTGATGAACACACATCATTTGTCTAAGTGTCCACCTTCGAGGGAACGTGTGGGTTGTGTCAAGGCTGGTCTGTGACCAGAGCTCCCGTGCACATTCTTGTGCAGGCTTTCTGTGGGTGTGCTTCCGTGTTTCGGTTAAATAGCTAGGAATGGGATTGCTGGGTCTCAGGGCAGATGTGTGTTTAACTTTATAGGAAAGTGCCCAGCAGTTTTCTGAAGTGGTTGTACCATTTCACGCTCTCTTCACTGTCTTTATTTTGTTCTCAAAATAGCAGTTCCAACTTGCAAGATAACATAACTCTTCTTGTGTATTTTCCTCTAGCAAGCCAATGGCTTTTGTTTTTGAAGTTTTCCACTTAAAATGTAAGACAATGCCCAGAGCCTGGAATGGCCCTGACTTCTTTTTTTGGACGAAATAGCAGCAGTGCAGGGCAGGGCAGTGCCCAGGGCCACACCAGGGCAGACATGTGGGGCCTGGGCTGATTTCTTGGGTCTTTGTTGGGTCTCTGTGTGTGGAGTCTGGGCTCTGACCGTCTGTCTCCTCCTTCCGCTTGCAGCAACAGCAGGAGATGCTGGCCATGAAGCACCAGCAGGAGCTGCTGGAACACCAGCGGAAGCTGGAGAGGCACCGCCAAGAGCAGGAGCTGGAGAAGCAGCACCGGGAGCAGAAGCTGCAGCAGCTCAAGAACAAGGAGAAGGGCAAAGAGAGTGAGTGCGGGCAAGGAAGACCAGGCGGAGGGAGGGGTGGGGGCGTGGAAGGCCCGGCAGAGGGAGGGGTGGGGGCGTGGAAGGCTGGGCAGAGGGAGGGGAGTGGGCGTGGAAGGCTGGGCAAAGAGAGTGAGTGTGGGCAAGGAAGGCCGGGCAGAGGGAGGGGAGTGGGCGTGGAAGGCCGGGCAGAGGAAGGGGTGTGGGCGTGGAAGGCCAGGCAGAGGGAGGGGTGGGGGCGTGGAAGGCTGGGCAGAGAGAGGGAGTGCGGGCAGAGGGAGGGAGTGGGGGCGTGGACTCCGGAAGGTGGGGAGCAGAGGGAGTGAGTGCAGGAGGGCACTGGGGCAGCACATGGAGAGTAGGGAAAGATCTAGGGGCAGCCGAGCCTCACTGTGGTGACTCTTGCCACTTCGCCTGTGCTGGGTTTCTAAGAAGCAGGCCAGGAATGGGACCCCCACCCCCTGACAGGGACAGTGAGTGTGACAGTGTGTCAGCCCACCCATGGTTAGCTCCCCCAGTGAACCAGAGTCCATGGATTTATCTTCATCCAGGGCTGCAGGATTCAATATTAACATCAAAGCAAGGGGCATTCAGCCCAACTTTTGGTTTGATTTAAACATTTTAAAGACTATTTGGCAGGATTCCTAATAGACTTAAAAATATTAAAAGCCATAAAGCATGCCAGATGCACAGTGAATTTCATCTGTGAGTTCTGCCCTGCATTTTTCAAAGTACTTTTCTTTCGGGAGCATTTTACAAGTGCCCTGAAAGCAGGTGTGAGGTTGTAGAGCGACCCACGGCCCAGTGAGGGCCAGCAGCGTGCTTTTCCTATCTGCTCCTTCCACTCTGAATTTTGCCTTCTGTGGGGGCTGTGTTTGTACATCTGGAGACCAGCATGGTCTGTTTTCTTCTAAGGAGAGCCCACACTTGATACCATCCAGGAGAACATTATATTTGCTGTTTCCCCCTTTGGAAAGTAGAGGGGCACATCTACTGAGGAAAAGGTCACAGTGTCGCCCCTGCTGACTGCAGGCTGCTGGGACGATGACCCGTGGGCTCCTCTGCACGAGGACAGTGCCCAGCGTCGCCAGTGTGTCTGAGCCCTGGCGTGTCCCCGGGGTGCAGGGTCCACTGTGGGGCTGAGTCTGCTCTGAGCATCCTCTCAGATCTTCACTTAAAAGAGCCCTTTGCGCACTGTGTGTTTGTATCCTTTCCATGGACAACCTGTTGTTTTAAGTGACACAGACAGTCAGGATCTAATCACCAGTGAAGGGACTTTCATAGACACTCCAAGTTTCTGCCTGGGACTTCCATGCTCAGTTAAAGTTGTCTGTTCCCTGGTAATACTGAAAGTGAGCTGAGGTGTACATTTTCCTCAGGTAACAGGATTCCAGGTAAGGAGAGTAGGGCGATTTACTTTTTTTTTTTTTTTTTTCTGAGACAGAGTCTCGCTCTGTGGCCCAGGCTGGAGCGCAGTGGCACGATCTCGGCTCACTGCAAGCTCTGCCTCCCAGGTTCACGCCATTCTGCTGCCTCAGCCTCCCGAGTAGCTGGGACTACAGGCACCTGCCACCACGCCCAGCTAATTTTTTGTGTTTTTAGTAGAGACAGGGTTTCACCGTGTTAGCCAGGATGGTCTCGATCTCCTGACCATGTGATCCGCCCACCTTGGCCTCCCAAAGTGCTGGGATTACGGGCATGAGCCACCGCGCCTGGCCCACAATTTACTCTTGTAGGGCTGGCCCATGAGTAAGAAGAGAAGTCTTTATGCACTTCCCCCTTCCCCAAAGACAAATCCTCTCCTGATGTTTAACATGGAAGATTAATTTTGCCAGCTTTTGAAATGTATGTAAATGGAACCCTTAATATGTAGGATTTTTGTGTTTTGCTTCTTTCTGTGGACATTATGCTTGTGAAATTCATCCCCATTTTGCGTTTAGCAAGAGGTCGTTCATTATCTATTATGTATTGCTGCGTGGTGTCCCATTTATAAATGCACCAATGTAGTAATTTCTTCTAAAGTTGTTAGGTATTTGGCTTGTTTCGTAACCAGAGCTATTAAAAGCAATGCTGCTGTGTGCATTCTTGTACATGTTTCTCGGTACATGTGGGCAAATGTGAAGTGGAGTTGTTGAACTTTGGGGCATGCATGTTGTCAGTGTTCATACGTGATGCCCAAAAGTTTTCAAAGTAGTGTACAGTTTACACTCCTAGCAGCCACGTACGGGGGTTCCTGTGGCTCCATGTCCTTGTCAACACTTGCTGCCGTCAGTCACTTTAATTTCCTCATGCCCTCAGCTGCATTTCTTTGATTACCAATAAGATAGTTTATTTTCATAAGTTTTTTTTGCCAAATGAATATTCCCCTTTTTGTGAAGTGCTTGTTCAAGTCTCTTGCCCATTTTTCTGATGAGGGGTCTCCCTTTTTCTTGATTTGGAGTTGTTCTTTTTATATTATGGAATTAAGCCCTTGGCCAGTTGTACATGCCGTAAATCTCTTCTTCCACTCTGTGCTTTGCCTGTCACTCTCTTAATGTTATCTTTCAGGCACAGAAATTCTCCCTTCTAATACAGTTTCAGTCTTTTCCTTTAGATGTTTTTGTGCCTTAAGAAATCTTTCCTTTCTTTAAAATCTTGGGTACATCCTCTTTAATTATCTCCTAGGAGCTGATTCTACCTGGAATTGATACTAGTGGGGTTTTGTTTGTGATTGCATTGACTCTGTGGTTCAAATTAGGAAGACTTGATATTTTTACAACATTGATTATTTACCTTCTTTAATTTTTCTTAATAATTTCTTAATAGTTTTATGTTTAGGAGGCTTGCATATATTTGATTAAATATATTTCAAGCCATTTGATGGCTTTGGTTGCTATTGTGAATGGCTTGGTTTTTATGATTTTGAAAAGCAGTCAATTTTTGACTGTTGACTTTGTGTCCGGCAGCCCTGTTAAACTCAGATATCCTAAATTGTTTTGAATTTTCAGCATTTAGAATCCTGTCATCTATAAATAATGACAAGATTGCCTCTTTTCTGATTGGAATACCTTTTATGTCTTTTACTTGCTTATTATATAGAATGGGCTGAGATTGCCAATATAGTATCGAATTGTGGTCATGATGGCAGGAACATTTGTCTGGTTCCCAGTTTCCTGTTAAGTGCCATGTTTTGTGTAGGGGCTTTGTTTGTATTTTTTACTCATTTGTCTACCTGTTTTTGACAGGTGCTATTTATCAGATTATGGAAGTGTCCCTTCTGTTCCTTTTTTGCTCAGGGTTTCAATATGAATGGATATTGATTTTTGTCAGGTGCTGTTTCAGCATCTTTTGAGATGACTGTATCATTTTTTTGCTTTATTTGGTTAACGAAGTAAAGCATATGGATTTATTTGAATATAAATTCTAACTGGCATTTTTAAAATAACCCCAGTCAACTTGATTGTAATACATCATCTTTTATGTAGTGAAAACTTGGATTTGCTAGTATTTTATTTTGTATGATTGCAACTGTGTTCATGAGGGAGATTGCCAAACAGTTTCCTTTCTCAAATATTGTCATCAAGTTTTGGTGTCATGACTATGCTGGCCTCAGAATGAGTTAAGCATCATTCCTCTCTCCTTTTGTATTCTCTGGCAAAGTTTATTAAACATGGATATTATTTTTTCCTTAAATATCTTGTGAAACTTACTGTTAAAGCCATCTAACCCTAAGGTTTTCTTTGTGCAAAGATTTTCGATTACTTATTCAATTTTTAAAATAGTTCATGGGACATTTTCCCCCCCCGGATCACTTTAGCTGAGTTGTATTTTTTTTTTAAAGAAATACATGCCTTTGTTATACATTTTTGTATTTTTGGCTTAGTGGTTTTTGGTGTCGTATCCTTTTCTGGTGTTTTTGATGTCTGTCAGACCTTTAGTGATGTCCTCTTTTACACTCCAGATATTGGTTGTTTGTGCTTTTTCTCTTTATTGCTGCTGTTTTGTTTTGCTTTTGTTTTTCTTGGTCACTCTCTCCAGAGGTTTATCAGTTATTCTTTTCAAAGCCTAGCTTTTGACTTTATGGATGTTGTTTGTTGAATATTGATTTCATTAATTTCTAGTATTTTTATTTTTCTATGTTCCATTTTCTTAGGGCATATTGTGGTTTTTGTAGCTTTTTGATATAGATACATAGAGCATTGATTTCAGCTCTCTCTTCTAACATATGCTTATATAGCTATACATTTTCCTCTAAATGCAACTTTATCTACATCCCACAAGTTTTGATACATAGTTTGACAGTCTTTGTCTTTCAATTAGTTTGGCCCATTTACATTTAATATAATTTTTGATATATTTATGCTTAAATCTATCATTGTACAATATGAATTACAATTATCTGAACTATTTTAATGCACTTGTCTCACTTTTAATGTATGTTTTTAGTGATATATATATATATATATATATTTTTTTTTTCACCAGCTTGGTAATCACTATTTTGCTGTTTCTTTACTGATTATCAGTAGGATTTCAACAACTGTCTTTAATCTTTCACAGCCTTATCTAAATTAATACTTCCGCTAATTCTGGTAAAGTAAGGGTCTGGGATACTTTAACTCTTAACTTATGTACTATTTTGACCTGTATTTAACTCTAAACTTATCCTTAACATCACAAGACATTGTTGTTATTATTTTATACAGTCAAGATTTACTCATAAATTTATCCTTTCCACTTTTATTAATTTCTGCATGTTTGAACTTTCATCTGTGATGTTCTTTATTTACCTTAATATGGGTCTAATGGCGATGAATTTTCTTTCTGTTCAAAATGTGATTTCAGGTTAATCTTTGAAGGTTATTTTTGCTGAGTATAGAATTCTAGGTTTGTATTTATTTTCTTTCAGCACTTTGAGAATGCTATTCCATTCTCTTCTGGCTTCCATTGTTAATCTCCAGAAATTAGCTATCCATCCTATTGTTCCTTCTTTGGAAATAATCTTTTTTCCCTGGCTGTTTTTAAGATTTTGTCTTTGGTTTTTTGAACTTCTTTAATGTGTTTAACTGTAGTTTCTTTCATTTTAATTTCTTCTATTTGGGATTCGTAGTTCCTAAATCTGTTGTTTTATACTGTTATGAATTCTTAGACCTGATTAGTCTCAAACTTCACCTCAACAAATATTGACTTCGCCCCAGTCTCTCCATTTAATCTATTTGGGATTTAGTTATACACCTGTGTTGAATTAGCTTTCAGTATCCTCTAAGTTTCTTAAGTTGTTTTTGTGTCTTTGTTTCCCTTTTCTTTGCCTCAGTGTGGGTATTTTCTTCCAATTTATCATCCAGTTCCCTAATTTGTGCTTCACCTGCACAATAATCTGCTGTTAAACTCATCCATTGGATTTTACATTTATTTGGTTTTCAGTTCTAGGATTTTCATTTGGCCCTTTTTCATAGTTTTCCATAGACTTTCTTGATCTTATTTTTTTCTGCACATAGTGCAGTTATTCTGGAGTCTGACTGGTAACACTCTGGCCCTGTGGCAAGGCTTTCCTGCCTGTTGTTTCTCTCAATTTTTTTTTTTTTTTTTTTTTGGTCAGATTGTGTTTATTTCTACGCTTGGATATTTTAGGTTGCGTGTCTGACTTTGCACTGTTGTGATGACGGGGGACCTAGGATGGTGACACATTCTTTTCGAGTGGACTTTGTTTTCCTTCTTGTAGTTGACCAGAAGTGGCCAAGCTTCTTAAGCATCTGAATGCAGTCAGGTCTGGAGCCGATTCTGAGCTGGGTTTCAGGCCTTCGAAGGGCTGGTGGATTTCTGGCCATCGTTACTCGTAAGGCATATCCCTTCGAGGTCCTACCCACAAGCTTGTGAGGTTTATTGGGGTCCTTTCATTTTCCTCAGTTTTTGTGGCCCTATCAAGGACCTCTTCCGAAACCCACTGTTGACTCTAGAGAACAGGCTACTCGAGGGTGGGGTCCTGCTCCCCGCGGTCCCTGTCTCTGACCTCGGCCCTGGTGTTCCACGCTGCCCTAGTTGCTCTCTGTGCCTTCACACAGAAGGCTAGGGTGCTTTGTCCAGATCTTCTGACCATTTCCAGTAGGTTTAATTGAATTACCTGAATAAAAATTCTTGAAGTTACATTATTGAAAACAGTGTGCTTGGAGTACAACAGGTTTCCTAACCTGTTCTTTATACTGTTTATATTCTTCATTTTGTCTGGAGTGAAAGGATATGTTAATAATTGGTTTGTTTGGTGATTCGCCTTCATATAATTTTTAGATTGTGAAATTGGCATTTTGCTTTTAATTAATCTGCACTAGATTTGAAGTTTTTCCAAGTAGGACATTTTTGTTCATTTGTTTGTATTTGAAATCCTTGTGTTTTAAAAAGAATTAAATAACTATTAAGTAAATTCAGTTTGTAAGTTTATTTTTAATGTAATGAATGTTATAACTAATGCTAAATTAGAATTGGGATATAATCTAAACTGTATTATTATGCCTATATTATTTTGTACATTTTTATAAATATTTGCTATTTCAAACTAGATATATTTTTCCTAAGAGTACATAACTAATGCACACTCTGAGTTTTTAGTTTATTACTCTATTTAGCTATTTCCAATTCTTAGTAATTGTTTTTGTCCATAAAACTAACACTTTCATCAATTATCACAGCATTTTACTCTTGAAATAATAAATGCACTTTAAATGTTTTTTCACTGTAACTGGTAGAATTTCAATGTAGAAGGCCTCTGAGGAGGGTTTATATTCCATTTTAGGTCTAATTTTTGCATCAGGATTTGAAAGTGAGTACTAAGTCTGCATGATGGCCCTGGCTCCTGTCACACTGATTAGATAAGATGGTGACTTAATCCCCAGGGATTGCCCACAGGGGAGAGCTTCCAGACGTGGCTGCAGAGGCCTTGAGGAGAGAAGGACCCTGCAGACAGGGCTGTACGCACGCTTGGTCTTTGTGTGCAGATCCGGGCCCTCTCGGTAGTGGACGGCTGTGCTGTGGGTCTCTGTTCGCTCCAGGGGGTTCTGCCGAACTGATCCCGAGTGGAACCCGGCTGGCAGTGTTCTCGCTTCTGAAACTGCCCTAGTGTGTTGCCTGGGTTGAGGACCAGGAGTGCAGCTGAATCCTCTGGCTTCACGTGTGAGGAATCCGAGTATCTTACAGGCTCCATGGCCTGCCAGGCGGGGCCCACCCTGTGGGGTTGCTTTCCACTTTAGAAAGCCGCCTTCCACGGACAACAGCACATGGTCCCCGTGGGAGCCCTTTGCACGGGGCTTTGACGTGTCTGGCCTGTGCTGGTGACGCCGCAGTGCAGAAGGCATGCGTTGGACCCACATCGCAGCGGTGTGCGCCACAGCCGGAAGCACTGAGGCCTCTGCCTGGGGTCCGGCCTCTTCTCCACGCTTCTGTGGTTCGCCGGTAGCCCAGTGTGTATCCTACGTATTTTTCGTTGGAGTAGGGAAAATAGTTGCTTATCACAGAATTGAAGTTTAAAATTTAAATATCAGCTGGGTGATTTGTGCCACAACTAACCAACAAATAAGAATTTTTCAGATTGCTAAAAAGCAGCTTGGTCTAAATTACTTCCTCAGAGTTTACCCGACTCTTCCAATAAAAATACCATCTTGAGGCTCACAGAATATGAAAAGACTTCACTTCAGAAAACATTTTGGATCCGTTTACCAGCCCAAAACAATCCCTGCACTGCATCCGAAGCACCGTCCACCCTTAACTGGAGCTCTGGAATGTCCCTGCTCCCCTCTAGCCCCTTCACAGGCGGCAGTCCCGGTGGTTTTCACTGTGGATTTGGGTGGTCAGGTTTTATTATTAATAATAAACTGTGTACAGTAGGGTACTTGGCAAGCTTGTGTCAGCTCTGCAGCCCTCAGAGTGTGGTCTTGTGGTGAGGACGCAGGGCCGCAGGCCCCTGTGGTGGACGCCACTTGGGGGCTCTTATGTAAGCGGGGCCCAGGGGCCGGCGTCTTCCCCCATGAAGGAGGTTCTTGTTTGTGCAAGCTGGAGGGGCAGTGGCGGGCCGGCACAGAGGACACGAAGCATCTCCAGCGTCTAAGCGTTTGAAAACACGGTGCACAGCATCTGTTTATTCTCTTGGGTTTTTTTTTTTTTTTTTTAAGTGAATTTCTTATTGAGTATCTAATAAATATCATTACACTTATAAACATTTACATTACTTTTAATTTTAAATAATTCTGCACTTTTATTTATTGATACCAAGTAATGCAATTCATTTGACAGAACGGTGGCAGTTTTCATCATGTTTAGTAAGAATACACTGTCTTTAACCAGCTAGGTTTTGATTTAGATTAACGGCACTTGGGAATCTGAGACACACACCTCTTCACATAGACTCGGGGAAGGAGCAGGAGCAGGCTGGACTCGGCCCGAGCAGTGTGGAGCGAATACAGCCACGCTTTCTCTCACTGCGGTTCACGCGCAGCCCCGCAGGGAATGGAGGGAGGTCACTGAGCAAGTCCTTTGCTTTGTGTAAACATGATGTGAAAGGCTGATCCTGAAAGTCATTAGGTGTCCCTTCTGTGAAGTTGTGCCTTCCTCAGAGGCAAGGGGGTGGGGAGAAAAAGGAGCACTTTTAGGCAGAAGCCAAGCAGAACCTGCCACAGCTCCGTCGTCTGGACTCGCCAGGTCCGGGCCACCGCCCTCCAGGAACACAGCCGTCCCTCCCTGAACACAGCCGTCCCTCCCCACCTGCCCCGCCCCACCCAGAGCTGCTGTCCTCCTCTCTCTGCCCCACTCAGCTGTTATTCGCTCGCTCATTCCTTAGGTCTCGGACGCACTCTCTGCGCCCTGGTATGGGAAGAACTTGGCATCTTTTATCCACCGCTTCATCTCTGCTGGCCAGAACGGGCTGGCATCTCATAGAGCCTCTATAGAAACCTCCATCCAGGGGATGAGTGATACTCAATGTGAATTAAGAAAAAAAGAAAAAGTAAAAGTAAAAATTAGGGAGATCTGCTATCCATTTATTGAATGGGTTTTTTCATTCTAGAACTTTAAGTGAGAAACCTGTTGACAGATGAGCGTATGTATAACCAGAACTGCAGAAACAGGGTGGGGGTCAGAATCAGCCCCTCATTTTGAATACTCTCCTAGTAAAGTCTGAAAGATCAAAAGAAGATTCCTTGGTGGTTAGAAAGGTCACGAATCGATGACTTACGTTCCTCGTGTTTCCTGCTGGCCAGGCCTATGCTGGGCGTGGGTGGGGTGTGAACCCCAGTCATGCCTGCCCCCCACTGCATGGGGCATGAACCCCAGTCATGCCCAGCACCCAGCCCTGCATCGAGGGAGCCAGGCAGGACCCAGGCTTGTGGGCAAGTCACGCTTTGCCACCAAATGGTATTTGCAGAAGCAGGGAGAGGGCGTGGGTCATAAAGTGGGTCCTGTTCCTGGAGTGCGCACCCTCCCCCGTGGAGGGCCAGTGGAGCCACAGTAGCAGCTGTCCCTGGGAACTGGTGTTTTGAGGAGGTGAGGCTGACTGCGCTGAGTTTGGGTCTGCGAGAAAGTGCTGAGGGTGTCCTCATCCCACACACCAACAACCTGCTTCTTGTCTTGCTCTGCTGCCTCCACTCGAGGACGGCCGTGTAGGGGGACCTGTAGGGCCGTGCCCTCCAACAACTGGCCATCTGGTTCCTCATCGTCACTGTCGCTGTCACCAGCATCATTGTACGGTTTGACTACTTCCCTGCACTGTCAGCAGCATGGGTAGTACCCCAAAAAATGTTATCCGTGTCAAGGCAAAAAATTGAAGTTACCCATTTCACTTCTTGTTTCTTTTATCGGTAAAGTTAAGCTGATTTAACATGCTCATTGGCAAATTTGCCTTCTCCTTTTGAAATTCGCCTTCTGTGTTCTCTGCTCACTTATCTTCCCCACCACCCGGCCTTTCCTTTTATTCCTAGTTGTGGAGGCAGTTTGTATATTTACGAGGTTAACTCTCTGGTTTACGACTGGGTCTGTTTTTCCAAAGTTAGCAGCCTGTTGCTGATAATCTCTTAGGAATGCCAGTGATCACATGCCTGGGAATGGTAGAAGTGAATGGTTTCCATAAGTGTGTGATCTTCTGACCAGTCCCCTTACAGACAGAAAGACAATTCGGCTAAAAGTGCTTGTAAGTGATGTTCAAGTCTAACGCTGGGTGTCCTGAAGAAGCATCCCTCCTGTCCCCCCCTACCCCCACCCTACCTGGGGCAGCGCTCACCACAGTCACAACTTAGGTGATGAGACCATCTTCAGCAGCACAAGCTGGGGGACGTCACAGGCGCAGCTTGACTCGGGCAGTGACATTATTTTCTCAGACCGTCAGAGAGCCCAAGCCTGAAGCCTCATGCATCACGGTGGGCCTTCCCGGACTCATGCTGGTGGTCGTGTAGTTAATGTCTTTGTGTTTCGCTGGCTGGGCTAGTGCAGGCCCCACCACAGCCTGGGTAGACCCTGTTTCCAAGGGTCTCATTGCTGGCTGACCCTTGACCAGACATTGAAGTTCCAGCTTGATGTAATGGGAGTGGGGTTCTGCCATAGGGAACACAGAATGAGCCTAACTAACAAAAACTCCATTTGTGAGCGGCAGCAAAGACATTTGGTATGTGACGAAGGTGGCAAGGAAAAGACATCTTTCTAATGATATTAATAATTTATTAGGAGTTGGTCAGAATATCCATAGAGCCTTATATGCCAAAATCCATTTCTGAGCCATCAGAGTGAGTCATGAAAAAATTTAGCAAATAACCAAATGAATGAAAACCCAACACCAGAACCAAGGATAAAATTAAAATGATTGCTTATTAAACCATTGAAGAACAATGGCAGAGTTTTAAGGAAAGGGAAAACTCACAAAGGAAAAACTAAAATAGACTTTATAAAAGCAAGCATTTGAACATTTTACCCAAATCGTAAAAGGAAACAAGAGGCAGGGTAAATGTTTGCACACACACACGGAGCAGCCGAGAGCCACGAACCAGGGTGTCCGTGAGACTTGGGAACCGAGCCGACCTCACCTGAGGCGCACCTGGCCGCCTTGGTGTTCTCCATCCACAGTTGGGGGATGAGAATACCTATTTATAGCTCTCATGCGAGGCTGAACCAGGCCAGGGCTGGCATATACTAGGCTCTCAATGCAGCCATTGTCGTAAGAAACCCACGCAACTCCAGTAGGTGCAAGTGTGAAACACACACACACACAGACCCACAACACCACCGTGCACATCACAGGAAGATTCCTCAGCCAAGGACATGAATTATCTCCCAAGAGAGGAAATCGGCGCATGTCCAGCGGTGCTCAGGGATGCCTCACAGTGATGCCTGCTGGCTTTTGGGTTTGGGCAAGTGGTCATCTGAGGACCAGCAGGAGGAGCAGCTGCCCCTGCTGCAGGTGGATAGATGATTCAGGGGTCAGTGTGTAGAGATGTTTCATTTTTTTTTTTTTCTTTTGAGACAGGGTCTAAACTCGCATTGTGCAGGGTGGAGTGCAGTGGCAATCTTGGCACACTGTAGCCTGGACTTCCTGGGCTCAGGTGATTCGCTCACATCAGCCTCCCAAGTAGCTGGAACTACAGGCACATGCTACCACACTCGGCTAATTTTCGTATTTTTAGAGACAGGGTGTCGCCATGTTGTCCAGGCTGGTCTCGAACCCCTGGGGTCAAGCAGTCTGCCCTCCTCAGCCTCCCAAAGTACTGGGATTCCAGGTGTGAGCCTTCGGGCCTGGGCTATGTGTAGGGATATTTTGGACAGCAATTTAGCAAGATGTGCCGAGGATTAGAATAGTAAGTTTATTAGATGTAGTCACTTTGCCAATCTGTCCTAAGCAAGTAATTCTAAAGGTGGTCAGTGTTACCCACTCATAAATGTTCACTGCAGCGTGGTTTCTAACAACCAAAACTGCCTCCCAGTCGGGAAGTGGTTTTGTAAACATGCTTCACTCACCTCAGGGTGTATTTTTGACCATGACAAACGCTGTCTGAATATTACGCAACACTAGCAAGATACTTAAGGTGCTGTAAGGAGGACAGAAGTACTGTGCGCTTAGATCGGAGATCCGAGGAGAGCAGTCTCCGTGCTAACAGGCCTTGTGTTCAGGCGGTGAGACTGGCCTTTTTTGCTAGTTCCCTTTAATGAGGCTTTGAAAAAGAATCACCGCCACAGAAGAAAACCACAGTTTCGACTTCAGTCCCACTTGGTGCAGTCACTCTGCCTGAGTCTGAGCTGCCAGGCTGAGGAGGACAGGCGCTGCCCTTTGATGCTGCTGGAAGCAGAGCCGACCGTCATGTCGGCACAGGTGTCGAAGCACGCCTGCCTGTGAGACTGGCTTTGTCCCTGCATGATGCTTCCATTTGCACAAAGCCTTCTCTCTCAGATTCTGCTTTGCGGTAGCAAGAATGCAACCACCACGCTGCCGCTGCCTAATTCAGAGTGTTCTTTTATGTAAGAATATTAAAACTTCCTTCAGAAGTGGGTTTTGTGTTAGCTAACAATAAGTCTTTCAGATGATTAAATCTGCATTTTAAATAGAATGCAATTACGTACAATCTTGATGGGAAGAAGACCTCTCATTAAAACTCCTCCTGGCCGTGGTTCTTTGAGGAAGCACTCAGGAGGCCACAGCGTCCTGAAGGTGCATAGCCATCCCCAGCCCTTCCTCCCTCTGCGGCCCCGCTGCCCTGCATTGCTGCTGTAGGGCAGAGCTACACTTCACCCCCTGCTGTGCTTTCTCCCACGCCAGGTGCCGTGGCCAGCACAGAAGTGAAGATGAAGTTACAAGAATTTGTCCTCAATAAAAAGAAGGCGCTGGCCCACCGGAATCTGAACCACTGCATTTCCAGCGACCCTCGCTACTGGTACGGGTAAGTGTGGGTGTGGGGAGCACCCCGGCCTCCTCTCTGGGGGCCCAGAGGACCATCTGATCATTGGTAGATTTGCATGGACCCAGCTGCTCACCTGAGGCACGGAAGGAGGGTAAGGAATTGAAACCCCAAGCACCGTGGTGCTCGGATGTGGGTGACGTGATCTGGGGGTACACTCATGCGGCAGCCGTCCTCACGGGGGGGGCCCACCTCCAGAGTGACGTGGTCTGGGGGTACACTCACGGCGGCTGCCCTCACGGGGGGTCCCACCTCCAGAGTGACGTGATCTAGGGGTACACTCGCACGGCGGCCGTCCTCACAGGGGTGGGCCCACCTCCAGAGTGACATGGTCTAGGGGTACACCCACACAGCGGCCGTTGTCATGGGGGTGGGCCCCCCTCCAGAGTGACGTGGTCTGGGGGTACACTCACACAGCGGCCGTCCTCACAGGGGTGGGCCCCCCTCCACAGTGACGTGGTCTGGGGGTACACTCATACAGCGGCCGTCCTCACAGGGGTGGGCCCACCTCCAGAGTGACATGGTCTAGGGGTACACCCACACAGCGGCCGTTGTCATGGGGGTGGGCCCCCCTCCAGAGTGACGTGGTCTGGGGGTACACTCACACAGCGGCCGTCCTCACAGGGGTGGGCCCCCCTCCAGAGTGACGTGGTCTGGGGGTACACTCACACGGTGGCCGTCGTCATGGGGGTGGGCCCCCCTACAGAGGGACGGAGCAGTGCTCCGGAGGCTGGCGCCTGTCGTTACTCTTGGTAATGTTGTGCCATTTTCCAGCCACAGTAAGAGCCACTTAAACTGGACTCTTGTCTGAATCCTCTGTGCTCCGACAGCACTCCCACCTGACGCTTCAATGATTCTTAGGCTAGTCAGGAAGCCCCTGTGGTACTTCCATTATTTTATACTAAAACCCTGCCAGAGCCCACGCAATTGACAGAGACCACAAAAGACTTGTTCGTCTGAGGACTGAAGAGAGCCGACGTGCCATGCAAAAGAAGGCCTTCGGAGGAGAGTTCACAGAGCACAGTGCGAGCGAGTGGCGAGGTGATGCGGCTTTAAACAGTGAGCAAGGGCAACAGAAGATCGCTTTGAAATGTAGTTTTCTGCTGCTCTCAAGGTTCATTTCATTTCTAGAAAAAATCTCATAAGGGAGTTTTTGTAAATCGAAATGTCAGTAATTTCATTGGAAAAAAATAGCTATTCTCAAGCCTCAAAATGGACAGCTATGTGTAGTGAGACCCCCCACAGCCCAGATGCGATCCCCCTTGTTTCCATGGAGGCCGCCCGCTACCCCGACACATTCCAAAAGGTGTTTCCAGCACAGGTGGCCCACGCCCTCTGCTCCGGCAGCCGCTGTGCTTGCCAGTGGCACATAAGCTGCACTCAACGGCAGACACACCGCCTGGATTTGGGTAACTCAACCAGGGACACACAAACTCGCAGGGAGGTGTGAGACCGGTGTCCATGGGAGGCAGCACGTGACAGCAGTGAGCCACTGGGACCTGAGAGAGGAGGTGGCTTCCTGAGAATCGCTGGCGACCAGCACCTGGGAGGCCGCTTTGAGGGGGACCCCAATCTGCGCCCCCAGAGCCAGTCCACTGCCTGGACTGGTTGTGGAGAAACTCCATTGTCCCACTGGCTGGGGCAGGGTGTGGGGTTGCAGGGCAGAAGGAGCAAGGGACAGGAGTGTGGATCACAGTTCAGATGGTGCCCCTGGAGCCCAAGCTGGAAAGGGCAGGATGAGGAGCCAGGGGCAGGGTGGGCCTGGAGCCTGGCGGAGGATGGAGAGCTGGAGTGCAGAGCCTGCTGGGCCAGGGCAGGGCCGCCTTGGGTCCCCCTGTGAGGCAGCCGAGCAAGGGAGCTTTGAGAAGACAGTGATGGGAGTGGGGCAAGCACAGGCAGCCCTTTCTGAAGAGGAGCACAGAGTCTGGGAGGCTGCAGTGGGAAGACGCAGGACCAGAGCAGTGGGGCTGCTGGGAAGCAGGGGTCACGGTGAGCACAGAGCAGCCCCCAGAGGGTGGCCATGGCAGCATGGAAGAAGGTGGGGAGCCGGCGCCCCCTCACCCAGGAGTCAGTGGGGAGCGGACGGCAGGGGCGAGGCTGGCAGGAATAGAAGCCTGGCAGTGGCTTGGACCTGAGGGGAGGACGGAACAGCAGGTCCAGGGAAAGGCTGCACCTTGCAGTCAAGGAGGCCACGGGAGAAGAGGTGGCCTGGGGAGGTGGCCTGGGGCAGCCTTAGGGTGCTGAGGGACGTGCTGAGAGACGGGAGATGGGGGGCTTCCAGGGAGGAGGGGTGACAAACAGAGTGGCTGGGGCTGGGAGGACTCACTTTTCCTGGAATTCCCTGGGTGAGCCGGGTGCTCAAGGTGGGTTTCTTGGCCTGGACAAGGCCGGCATGCCCTGGCTTTAATGGCAAGGGGTGGGGGTACCTCTTCTCAGAGGGCTCTGGGGACATTCAGGCTGGAGGGGGAAGGACTTGATCTCAAGTCAGCCAGAGGACAGGTTTGTTTCCCTGGAGTCTGGTGGTTTCTTGTTTTGCCATATTTGAACCCTGAACTTAAACATCATGGAGTGGTGGCAGAAACTTTGTCAGAAAACTGGCTCTTCATGGGGAAGGAACTGAAGCCCTGACCCCAGCTTCACCTCACGCATGATTAGTTCAGACGTCATAGACCTGAGCCTAGACGCAAAACTGATCAAATTTCCGGAAGGAGACCTAGTAGAAACTTTCCCAACCTTGATGGGGAGGGGGAGGCAAGATTTCTTAGGTTGCCAAAATCATCGACTAGATACCAAAAACCCAAAACATGGTATTTCCACAAACTGAAACACTTCTGCTCTTTGAAAGGCACCATTAAGAAAATTGAAAAGCAAGCTACAGAATGGAAGGAAATATTCACAATGCGTATATCTGGCAAACCGCTTGTATCCAAAATGTAGAGCTCGCTCATATAACTCAGTAGTAAAAAGACAAGCCGCTCACTTAAACATATGGGCAAACGGTTTGAACAGGTACCTCACAGGATGGCCAGTAAGTGTGGAAAAGATGCTCAACATCGCTGGTCATCAGGTAAATGCAAATCAAAACCGCACAAGCAGCCCCTTCACACCTGTGGGGATGGCCGGAGTGAAACAGGCCGGGTGCTGGAGCTGATGCAGTGTCCCTGGACCTCTGCGTGCTGCCTGTTGGAATCCGAATCACACCTGGGGAAACAGGCAGGCAGTTTCCTACAAAGACAAATACCCGCCAACCCTGTGACCCAGCAGTGCTCCTTCTCCATATTTGCCCAAGACATATGAAAGCAAGCAACACGATGAGTCGTCTTCTTACGGTCACGGTCACCAAAGAACCAAGCTCCCATCAACAGGGGAACGGCCGCGCAAACTGGGGCCCCTGCACACATGGGAATGCTACTCCGCAGTGACAAGGAACGGACCGCTGGTGCCTGCAACAGCTTGGGGGAGCCGCAGAGGCGCGGTGCCTAGACAAAGAGGCCACCCCCATGACTCCACTGATGGGAAATTCAGTCAGCAAAGCGAATCGACTGAGAGAAAGCAGAGCAGGGCTGGGAGGCTGCAGAGATGGATGGTGCTGTGGCTTCATCAGGGCGCGGACTCTGTGGGTGTTTACGTGAGTCGGCGCTTCCAGCTTTAAGACTGTTGTGATGAGATGGCACCTTCCAGTGTGGCTGCCACAAGCCACACATGGCTCCCGAGTGCTTGAAACGTGGCTGGGTCTGACCAGGACATGCCGTAGGTGCAGAGCGCGGGATTTCAGACGCTTGGTCTGAAGAAAGGACCTACGGTGTCTTATTAATATGTTTATATTGATTCTAAGTTGAAAGGATGGTTTTTATAATGGTTTAATCGAATACTAAAATTAATTCCACTCATTTATTTTTATCCATGTTAATGTGGCTACTAGGAAATTGTAAATGTCACATGTGGCTCCCATCATGTTACATTTCTGCTGGAGTATCCTGGCGTGTGTGGTTCATCGTTGTATTTCTTGGAAATCACTGGTGCGAATCTGATGAAAGGGCAGTGGTTCGGAATTGAAATGGTTGAGTTTGTATGAAGCTTTATTCTACAGTTAAGCCAGTGTTTAGAAGAAAACAGTATTTGCTTTTCCATCTTCCTCCGGAAGACAAGGATTGCCTTTAGGTGCGGCATCCGGGTTGGCCCCAGGGCCCCATGGGGGCTGCACCTCAGCTCCTGGCCCAGCATCTGTGTCCCATCCCCAGGCTGCAAGAAATGAAAGGTTGAAAAACCGGAAGATAATTTCTGGTCAGGTGAGGTGGAGGGAGCAGCTCTGCAGGTTCTACCTTCAGGGCTCTATGGGGTGGCCAGTGTGAGTGTGTGTGAGTGTGGAGTGGGCCGGCGCGAGTGTGAGTGTGAGTGGGTGTGAGATTCCGGTGAGCTTAGTGTAAGGTGTGAATGTGGGATGTGGGTTATGGAGTGGGTTAGGTGAGTGTGGGGTATGAGTGTGAGGTGTGGGAGAGGTGAAAGGTGTGAGTGTGAGTTGCGGGTGTGTGGGAGGTGGGCGTGAGATGTGGGTGGGTGAGGCATGAAGTGTGTGGGTGTGTGGGGTGTGGGTGGGCTGTGTGTGAGGTAGATGTGGGGTGTGAGTTGGGTGTGAATGTGGGGTATAGGCATGAGTTTGTGTAAGGTGAGGGGGCGTAGGTGGGTATAGGTTGTGAGGGGTGTGGGAGTGAGCTGGGTGTGGGGTGTGGAATGTGGGTGTGACTAGTGTGTAGTGCAGGTGTGAGTGTAGTTGGGTGTGAGTAGTGTAGGTGTGTCAGGTGTGAAAAGTGAGATGCAGGTGTGAGTGGGTGTGAGTAGTGTGAGGTGTGAGTGTCAGGTGTGAAAAGTGAGATGCGGGTGTGAGGGGTGTGAATAGTGTGAAGTGTGGGGGCGAGTAGTAGTGAGGTGCAGTTGTGAGTAGTTGCGTGAGCTGCGGTTGTGAACTGGGTGTATTGTGAAGTGTGGGTATGAGTGTGTGTGTGTGAGGTGTGGAGGTGAGTAGTGTGAGATGCAGATATGGGTATGGGTGAGGTGTGTGTGGGTGTGAATAGTGTGAAGTGCAGGTATGGGTGGGTGTGAGTAGTTGTGTGATGTGCAGATGTGTTACTAGTTGTGTGATGTGCAGATGTGAGAGTAATTGTGTGCGGTGCAGGTGTGATTGCAGCAGGGATAGAGCTTCACTTATGCTCGTCCCTGCTGGATGCTTCTTCACGGAGGGCACGAGTGTGCGGTCTGGCCTGGGACCATGTGACCAGGGCTGGGCAGGTGTGACCGGCCCTTACGGTGAGGGCTGCCCTCTCCTGGTGTCTGGAGGGCGGGTGCGCGGTGGGGTGGGCCCTGCATGGTATGCTCCTGGCGGTGAGCTGGGCTGTGCAGGAGATGAGGTCGCTCCTGTGAGGTCTCTGGATCCATCGAGGTGGTCCAGCAGGGTGGCGCTGGCAGTTGGAGGGCAGGGCCCAGCCCCTCCTGCACCTGCTGCTCTGCTCGTTTTAAGGTTTGACAGGAAAGTGGGGGTTTTAACACTGAAGGCACCTCAAGAGATCAGAACAGTAAGAGAAGGTCTGTTAGATCTTAAACCAGTGTAACTTTTGCAACTCCTGCTTTACTGTAAGCAAATCCTACCGTTCAAATATAATAATTTTTATTCCATTTACTTACATGATTTATTATGTAAATACTGATCTTTTAACTCGTGGGATGCATGTACAAGTCACTCCGTGTTTCCTATGAAGGAAAAAGTGAATACAGAAATGGTCCCAGACTGTCACCTGGTGTCAAAGAAGTTTGGAATCAGCCAAGATCACATTCCCCATAGGATACAATCTGAAAATACTATTTGGTAGAGAAAGAGTGTTGCCCCCAGACCTTTTCATGAGATTGTGAGAGGATGGGCAGAACAACAGGGAAGAGAAGGGAGGCTTGCACAAGGACGCGGTCCCACTTGGAGGCCACAGCCCCTGCACAGGTGCAGACAGGCGTGTCCCAGCCCTGCAGTCCCAGCCTGACTGCGTGGTGGAATTCCCCGGGGAAACAGCGAAAAGCTGCTTGGGGTTGGAGGTGCGCCCTGAGCAGTGGGCGGGGGTGGGGCGTGGCCTGAAGCCGCGCAGTTTTCCGGAGCTCCCTGAGCTCCTCCCGTGATGCACAGCCCAGCACCCCACGGCCCAGCACCCCACGGCCTAGCACCCCACGGCCTAGCACCCCACGGCCTAGCACCCCACGGCCCAGGTGCCCGGGCTTGGCGCCTCAATTTTGTCTGTGAGTTCTCTTCAGCACATTCTTTGCACTGGTGTGCTTTCAAATATTTAAATATACACCTGTACCCATTTACAAGCTCCCACTCTTAATTCAAATAACTCCAGGTGCATTGGTGTGGCATACTATGTATTCAAATAGTCTAACCAATTCCAAATAAGTAAGTTGGCAAATTTGTTTCTAGTCATTAAGCAGATTACACAGTTTAAAGACTCAGAATTTATTCCACTCAGCACAGTGTTTTAAGCAAGACTGAGCTGTCAGTGCCCTCAGAAAAGGCCTTGTTGATGGTCATCTGGATGGCAGCCCACATCCCCCTCCCGGCCCAGGGCCCACCTCCTCCCCATGTCCCTCCTCCGGCCATCCTCCTAGCAGACCATTCCTGTCTTGCTGCCTGGAGGGTGTGGAGTTGTACCCAGCTGTTCATACGGGAAGTCCCTTTCGTAGGTCAGCTCCCTGGGCACAGGGTATCAGTAGCTGCCACCCTGTTCCTCCCCCAGAGAGGGAGGTGACCAGGGTCAGTTTTGCTCTGGTGAAGGCACGGATGACGATGGGTGCCTTCTGCTGAGAGACAGCACCATGGGCTCCTTCTCTCCAGGTGGCAGAGAGAGTCCCAGACATCACAGCATTTGTTCTTAGACTGTTTTTTGCCCCGTCTCGGCTGCCTATGACGGCTGCCTATGAACTCACCTTTGATTCCTTATGCAGCAGCCTACTGTCTTCCTCTGCGTCTCCACACCGGGGACAGGCTCTCTGAGTGGCCGGTGGTGGCCCTGGTAGAGAACCGACCAGGCTGGAGCCATCTGAGAGGACAGGGCCAGGTGGAGAACAGCCACCAGGAAAGCAGCCAGAGGTGCTGCCCATCCCAGCCCCAAGCACTGCCGGCCCCGCAGAGGAGGATGTGGGCATCGGATGTTTGCTTGCTTGTTTAGCATCCTGTTTGTTTCCATTCAATTTCAGCTTGAGCCTAGGGAAGAGGCACGTCTTTTGAGGTGGGGCTGAGGTTTCAAGGGAAAGATCATCGTGTGTGGCTTCTCAGCTGCAGCGTGTCTGGGGCAGTGCCCTGGGCAAACTAAACCATCTGTCTTTGCCTTCTCTCCAGGAAAACGCAGCACAGTTCCCTTGACCAGAGTTCTCCACCACAGAGCGGAGTGTCGACCTCCTATAACCACCCTGTCCTGGGAATGTACGACGCCAAAGATGACTTCCCTCTTAGGAAAACAGGTCAGTAGCCCCAGGCATGCTGTGGGCCGGGAGGTCTCCTGCACAGGCACCTTCCATGCCACAAGCCACGCAGGGTCCACCGCTGTCTTCCACTTAGAGAAGGAATCACCTGCAGATTCTTAAATATTTGCTCCTTTCATTAGAGCGTCATTTTTAAAAGATATCCCTAAGCATTTCCTTATTATTTATTCCAAAAGAAATGAACCTCACGCATGTACACTACTGTTGTACACTCAAACTCACTTGGAAAGCACACTCAATTTAGTTTTCTTTCGGTGGTGTGTTAGATTTTGCCACACTGAGGGGCATCCCCGCAGTGGTCACGGGGTGAAGCAGTTCCTGCTGGTGGGCCATGTGCCGTCTGAAAGCAGGTGAGCCTGTGGCCTTCAGGGATGGCTCTGGGCAGTGCCAGCAGCATGGGCTTCCAGGTCCCCAGAGTGGGAGGGAAATCTTTATGAGAAAGAAATTCGCTATATCCTGCAGGGATATCCCAGCTGGGCTCAGAGTTACGTGCCACAGTTCTGTCCTAAGCCAAGGGAGAAGGGCATTTAGGCACAAGCAGGTGCCTGGACCATCTTAAAAGCAGGGAGAGGCGGCTGCAGCAGTGTCTGACAAGTCAGGACGGACCCTCTGGGACTTTCTCAGGGGCCACGGCAGTGGTTTTAGATAATGATTAGGGTGGCTGTGGGCAGTGCGCTGGGGTAGCAAGAAGGGCAGGGGCCAGGGAGTGCCTTCCAGAGGCTCTGCCCAGAGAAGTGGCCAGGGGAGCTGGAGCAGGTGCTGAGGGCGGGCAGTGCCTCATCCCAGATGTGGCCAGTGGATCCCACATACTGTGGGAAATCCCAAGGCATCCTCCCTGGGGGTGGCTCTTGGAGACGAGAGCCTAGGGGCACCGCTTCTTCTTGCTAAACAAATTCTCTGTTATCCAAAGGTTTTGGCCAGTTCTGGGCGGAAACAATTAACGTACTCAGTCACACAAGGGCTTCCTCACTGGAGCAGTGAGGCTTTGTGAGGGGCTGCTGGGAGCCGTGTCAGGCCAGCCACGTCCCTGGAGCAGTGGGTCATATCAGGCCAGCTGTGACCCTAGAGGAGTAGGCCATATCGGCCAGCCATGTCCCTGGAGTGGTGGGCTGTATTGGTCCAGCTGTGACCCTAGAGGAGTGAGCTGTATCAGGTCGGCCGTGTCCCAGGTGGAGTGGACCATGTCAGGCCAGCCATGTTCCTAATGGAGTGGGCTCTGTTAGGGTGTGTTGAGACGGTGGTGTCCCTGGAGCAGTGAGCCGTATCGGGTCAGCCATGTCCCAGGTGGGGTGGGTCATATCAGGCTGGCCATGTCCCAGGTGGACTGGGTCATATCAGGCTGGCCATGTCCCAGGTGGAGTGGGTCATGTCAGGCTGGCCATGTCCCAGGTGGACTGGGTCGTATTGGGCCGGCCAGGTCCCTGGAGGAGTGGGTCATAACAGGCCGGCCATGACCTCAGAGGAGTGGGCTGTATCGGGATGGTGGAGACCCTGCTGGAGTGGGCCATATCAGGATGGCCGTGTCCTCTCCAAGTCAGAGGCACAAGAACCCCGCAAACATGGGTGCATTTCCATTTGGGCCATAAACCTTTATTGGGAAAAGTGAACCTAGAGCTTCTGCTGCTTTGAGTTTCATGGGTGTGAGCCTGTGGTTCTTACTGATGCTTCTACTGAGAATGGTCCTGGATTTCACCTGGAGAGCGCCCTAAAGCTCCACAGAAAGAACCGATTTAGAGATCAGTATTTTTTCCAGAAAGGTGTGCCCAGTAATATCAGGAGAGAATCTGTGGGCCGATTCTTAAAAATTGCCCTCCAGGTTCCCTTTCTAGGGACTGATGCTATTATTAATCAAATTCCATCAACAGAACCAAGGTTCACGGTGAGTGGTGGGCCCTATGCTGGGAGAGAGACCCGGGGAATGGGGAGGCGAAGAACGTGCCTACCCGGAAGAACCCTGCCCCAGAAACTGGAGCGATGCTGAGGGCGGAGGGTGGGATCCCAGAGGTGTTGTCGTCAAGCGCTGTGGGTTGGATCTGTGCTCACTCATGCAATAGCTCTGTGTGCCCTGAAACAAATGCCTTCCGTTCCCCTGGCCTCCATTTCCTCATCAGCACAGTGGGTCTGCCCACACCCACATCCTCACGGCTGTGGCATGCACCCAGCCCCAGAGTCTCCTCTTGTCCTGGGAGCGATGGCTGTGGCACTCAGACTCCACAGCCATGGACCCAGGAGGGAGCATCCGGCAAGAGCACCAAGCCCAGCAAGTCGGCCCCATGTGGGGACGTGCCTTCCCAGAAACACCCCATTTGGTGCCTTTCCACCAAGGGCCCCAGGAAAGGACAGCACACACCACCCATCCCATGAGGCCCCAGAGCAGTTCCTCAGCAGCTCCACACCCCAACTCGCAACAGAAAGCAGGGATGGGGGAGCCCTAGGAGCTGTTTGCGCTGGCTCCTCCCCCATCCCAAACATCAGCACTACCTGGAGATCAGCCTCCTGTTCTAGGAAACAGAACCCGGCGTGAGTACTTCATAGCAAGGAAGGCTATCAGCATGGGAGACGGCACACTGTCACGGCCCTTCCCTGCTGTTCACCATCAGAGGCCTTTCTCCCATAGGCAGGGCCCGCACCATCTCTTGTAGTTTCCGTGGCCGTTGGCTTCCCGTGCTGCCTTGTGTTTCTCTGGGGATGATTGGAAGCAAAGTCTCCAACACCTTCTACTGTGCTTCTAACCTTGTGATGGCACCACCCTCCAACTCCCAGCTTCCTTGAAAACGGAAGAGAGAATTCTCTTTTCACACTCCAGGAAATGTTATTTGGAAGACCTAGTGCTCCAGAAGAACTTCATTAAGATTTGATTGCATTATCCGTTTTTAAAAAGACATCACTACCACATTAATAATATTAATAACATAAAGATTTCGAGAAAATGTTTAAACCACTTAAGAGAATAGTGTGTAGTTACACACCCTGTATCACCCTTGACATATCTGTCTACTTTCAAACACGTGACATCGCTCATTCTAAGTAATTTACATCTGTGCGTTTCTGCAATAATTGGTAATATGAAACACGTCATTAAATTTTAGTTATGAAATTCCTTGAATGAACTGAAATAGTCTTTAATAATTGTGATGTAGACTTAAATAATTATATGATTTTGACTTTACATTAACTTATCCTGACCTGGCACACAGTTTGCCCATTTCTCCATCTCTAAAGGGCGATTGTATGACCTGTGAACATGTGAAAAGCTTTGCCACTGTCTTGTGAATTTCATCATCACCCCATGCATTTTTTGCATGTCCTTTGCTGGCTCTGCTGACGGGTCACACCTGTACCAGCTCAAATGTCTAACCTCCCTGGTGAAAGCAATGCAGTGACTCCTATTCTGAGCTTGGGCATATTCTGAGCATTCACGTCGCCTGTGCCTGTGGGCAGGCCCAGGTGCCTGAGTTTCTGCCCAGCTCCTTCACCCACCACCTTGGGACCTGGGGGAGCTCTTGAACCTCTCTGTGCCTCCGTTTTGTCATCTGTGAAATGTATCTTTAAATTGCTTCTCTCCTGGGGCTGTCATGAGATGTGAATGAATTAATATTTGCAAAGTCCTTCAAGTAGGACCAGACCAAGGTGTTTTCTGCTCTTGTTTCTCTACGCTGTTAGGGTGTTTTTGATTTTTTTCTCCATCCAATGACTGGTAACTGCCGGACCTGGCATCCCCCCACCTCCTTGCCTCCATGCCCACAGTTCAGGTGGAAACCAGCAGGAACCACTCACCTCCACTTAGGGAAGGACCACAGGGATGGGAACACCAAGATTTATACCAAAAATCTGGCCAGAAGGGCCCATCTTGCTCTGTTAGCTTTTCAGGGCTCATCTCCTGGCTGCTGGCTTGCCTTCACCTGAGCGCCATCTCCCAGGAGGAGCCTCCACCGCTGGGCTTGAGAGTCACACACCTCTACCCGGGGCTTCAGGTCCAGCTCTTCCTGCCGGAGGCCCCGCCCCTTTCCTGGGAGATTGGCAGCAGGGGTGTCTCCACTTCAGAGGTCTACACCTCCTGCCAGATTTCAGCCCAGGGTGAGGTGGTGCCTGGTCCCTTCCCATGTCTGTGCAGCCTCAAGGCTCACCC
Organism: Nomascus leucogenys; assembly: GCF_006542625.1. Taxonomy (NCBI): domain Eukaryota; kingdom Metazoa; phylum Chordata; class Mammalia; order Primates; family Hylobatidae; genus Nomascus; species Nomascus leucogenys. The sequence goes on along the minus strand of NC_044402.1, from coordinate 139,551,736 downwards.
TGACTTTGGGTTTCTGCAGACTCATGAAGCCGCCAAATGTGTATTTTTAAATATAGTCATAAGAGACAGAACTGTGTGGATCACTGTCACGGACACAGGACGCTGGATCTTTCCTGCACTGTGTGGGTGTCAGATGGCTTCACCAGAAACTGATTTAAACAGAGCCTTCGAGTCCACGTTCACACTGAGGAATGGAGGCTTTTCCACTTCTAAAAGCAAGCAACATTTTGTCATTTTGATGATGTTGAGGGATCTTATTTTTCCCCAGTAACATCTTCATCGTGATCTTCTTAAAGATATTAGTCGCCGTGTATTTTTTATAATGACTCTTAAATTTTCCCCTCATGTGACTGCTGATAGATGAAAGGAGGCCAAAACAACTAACTGTTGTCCAGCCAGCACAGTTCTTTCCCATTTGTCAGCAGCTTCTTGGACCTGAGCACTGAAAACAGTGCACTCCACAGCACTCCTTGTCCAGCATCCTCCTGTGTCCCTGGGCACATAGTCGTAGTGGCAAACACTCTCTCCAGCATGTGTTGGGGCCTGGCTGCTGCCTGGGCTGTGGCACTGCCATGGATCGTCCTGGCTCTTTTAAGGAAGCAAAATCCCAGAGCTCACGTTCGGTGAGAAGTTGGTAACTTCAGCCTTGTTCCAGCATTCTCTAGCCTGCCTGGTAGGGCTTGGTCTCCACAGTTAGGTGTGAATTGGGAGGGGGCTGGGCTGGTCCTAGGGACCGAGTTCTGATGGCCCCTGTATGGATCATAGATCTGAGCTGTCAGTCAAAGGTCCTGGGCTCCCCCTGCACTTGCCTCCCTGGTCAGGCTTGAAAAGTGTTCATCTAGCTCTGCCCCCCTTACCTGGGGCCTTCTGAAACCAGTCGCTCAAGGTCACGGCTGCCGGTGGGAAACATCCATCCATTGCTTAGATGTGCAGATAGGGTGGGTTTTCCTCCATTTTGGGGGGAAGCTGTCCCGCTTGGTGAGGAAGAGCACAGGGCCTGTGGCCAGCCTGGCACCCACGACACCATATCCTGGGCAGGTGAGATGACCTCCTGTTGTGTCCGCCGGTCTGCAAGGTGGGGCGGTGGGCGTCCACTTCATGGCTTCATGGTTCTTTCATTAGTCAAGCCCCGCAGCTTGTCAATAGGCTCATGGCTTTCTCCCTGTGTACTAGTGACCTGAATAAAGTTACAAGTGTTCTTATCCGTGTGTAGAGTAGGCTCAGGGTACTGTGAAATAGGACAGAGTGTGTTTTCCACCCTGACATCCATCCCTGAGTTTGGGAAGGGGTTCTCTGTTTGCCTCTGACCATTGCTTGCCATCCCTTTTTCTAATGCAGTTTGCAGAAACTGCTGGAGAGGGGTGGGACCAGGAAGAAATGGGCAGTGCCCACACTTCCTGCTGCTGTATGTAAAGATGTAGTACATAATTCAGGAGGCGCAGCGTGGTGAGACTTCCTGCTGTTGTGTGTAAAGGTGTGGTACATACTTCAGGAGGTGCAGCATGGTGAGACTTCCTGCTGCTGTGTGTAAAGGTGTGGTATATACTTCAGGAGGTGCAGCGTGGTGAGACTTCTGCTGCTGTGTGTAAAGGTGTGGTATATACGGTGCAGCGTGGTGAGACTTCTGCTGCTGTGTGTAAAGGTGTGGTATATATGGTGCAGCGTGGTGAGACTTCCTGCTGTTGTGTGTAAAGGTGTGGTATATACTTCAGGAGGTGCAGCGTGGTGAGACTTCCTGCTGCTGTGTGTAAAGGTGTGGTACATACTTCAGGAGGTGCAGCGTGGTGAGACTTCCTGCTGCTGTGTGTAAAGGTGTGGTATATACTTCAGGAGGTGCAGCGTGGTGAGACTTCCTGCTGTTGTGTGTAAAGGTGTGGTATATATGGTGCAGCGTGGTGAGACTTCCTGCTGTTGTGTGTAAAGGTGTGGTATATATGGTGCAGCGTGGTGAGACTTCCTGCTGCTGTGTGTAAAGGTGTGGTATATACTTCAGGAGGTGCAGCGTGGTGAGACTTCTGCTGCTGTGTGTAAAGGTGTGGTATATACGGTGCAGCGTGGTGAGACTTCTGCTGCTGTGTGTAAAGGTGTGGTATATATGGTGCAGCGTGGTGAGACTTCCTGCTGCTGTGTGTAAAGGTGTGGTACATACTTCAGGAGGTGCAGCGTGGTGAGACTTCCTGCTGCTGTGTGTAAAGGTGTGGTATATACTTCAGGAGGTGCAGCGTGGTGAGACTTCCTGCTGCTGTGTGTAAAGGTGTGGTATATACTTCAGGAGGTGCAGCGTGGTGAGACTTCCTGCTGTTGTGTGTAAAGGTGTGGTATATATGGTGCAGCGTGGTGAGACTTCCTGCTGTTGTGTGTAAAGGTGTGGTATATATGGTGCAGCGTGGTGAGACTTCCTGCTGTTGTGTGTAAAGGTGTGGTATATACTTCAGGAGGTGCAGCGTGGTGAGACTTCCTGCTGTTGTGTGTAAAGGTGTGGTATATATGGTGCAGCGTGGTGAGACTTCCTGCTGCTGTGTGTAAAGGTGTGGTATATATGGTGCAGCGTGGTGAGACTTCCTGCTGCTGTGTGTAAAGGTGTGGTATATATGGTGCAGCGTGGTGAGACTTCCTGCTGCTGTGTGTAAAGGTGTGGTATATATGGTGCAGCGTGGTGAGACTTCCTGCTGCTGTGTGTAAAGGTGTGGTATATATGGTGCAGCGTGGTGAGACTTCCTGCTGCTGTGTGTAAAGGTGTGGTATATATGGTGCAGCGTGGTGAGACTTCCTGCTGCTGTGTGTAAAGGTGTGGTATATATGGTGCAGCGTGGTGAGACTTCCTGCTGTTGTGTGTAAAGGTGTGGTATATATGGTGCAGCGTGGTGAGACTTCCTGCTGCTGTGTGTAAAGGTGTGGTATATATGGTGCAGCGTGGTGAGACTTCCTGCTGTTGTGTGTAAAGGTGTGGTATATATGGTGCAGCGTGGTGAGACTTCCTGCTGCTGTGTGTAAAGGTGTGGTACATACTTCAGGAGGTGCAGCGTGGTGAGTATCCCTTCAGCTGCTGCTGAGGCAGTAGCCGGTGGAATCCATTGTTCTTGAGCTGCCTTTGAGCAGACAAGAAGAGGGTTAACATCTGTAGTGCCCTCCCAGAGCCAGCTCAGCCGAGCTTCCTGCTAGCAGATAGGTAGCCTCCCCCTGGGATTCAGGGGCTCTTGTGCCGGGCTGGGTCCTCCATCAATTTCATGTTCTTAAAAAGTGAGCGTGAGTGTATTCAGAAGGTTCTGAAATAGGCTTTGTTGTGCCTTTCCAAAAAATTTAGAGGGATGGTGAGTATGGTTAAATATTAGGCAGTTTCTGTGTCAGGAACAGTGGGCCACTGAGGGCTCTGTGCCCCATCCTTCCAACTTTGACATCCATCAAACCTGAACTCCTCCTAATGTGGAAAGCACCCCAGGAGCTCTTGAACTAATTGTTTTCAAATACATATTTTTTTCCACTGTGCAGTGGTAAAACGACACTGAGATTGACGGCAAATGAAATCTTTTCATTGATTTCTGTGTATCTGTTTCTGTGTGTATCTGTGTCTGTGTCTGAGCAGTGGGGGAAAGAGTGTGGGGGAAAGCACACCACCTGCACGCATCACACGCGGCACCTTCTTTAAAAGAACCGCAGAAGTAATGCATGCTTGTATAACAAAGTAAAACACAGTCCACACACCCTGAATCTCACTGCCCAGAGATAGCTGCTGTTATTGGTGTGGTATGTATCTGTCCAGATATCTTTCTCTGCCCATGTATAGGGTGTGTATCTGTTTGTGTATCTGTGTTTCAGTGTGTGTATTTGTGTTTCTGTGTATGTGTATCTGTGTTTCTGTGTTTGTGTATCTGTGTTTCTGTGTGTGTGTGTCTGTGTTTGTGGGGTATGTATCTGTGTTTCTGTGTGTGTATCTGTGTGTCTGTGTTTCTGTGTGTGTGTCTGTGTTTGTATCTGTGTATCTGTTTGTGTTTCTGTGTATCTGTGTTTGTGTGTACCTGTGTTTCTGTATGTCATTTCTCTGTATCTGTTTCTATGTATCTGTATGTGTATCTGTGTCTCTATGTGTGGGATGTGTATCTGTGTGTGTATCTGTGTATGTGTGTTTCTGTGTGTGTGTCTATTTCTGTGTGTATATCTGTGTTTCTGTGTATCTGTTTCTGTGTGTATCTGTGTCTGTGTACCTGTGTGTATATCTGTGTATGTACCTGTGTGTGTATCTGTGTTTCTGTGTATCTGTGTGTGTGTGTCTGTGTTTCTGTGTGAGGGGTGTATATCTGTGTCTGTATGTTTTTGTATGGGGGGTGTTTATCTGTGTTTCTGTATATCTGTGTGTGTATCTGTGTTTCTGTATATCTGTGTGTGTTTCTGTGTTTGTGTATCTGTGTGTGTGTCTGTTTCTGTGTATATCTGTGTTTCTATGTATCTGTGTATATATCTGTGTACGTACCTGTGTGTGTATCTGTGTTTCTGTGTGTGTATCTGTATGTCTGTGTATCTGTGTTTCTGTGTGTGTATCTGTATTTCCTTGTGTGTACCTGTATGTCTGTGTATCTGTGTGTCTGTGTGTGTATCTGTGTTTCTGTGTGTATCTGAGTTGTCTTGTTAACAAAAATACCCATTTTGCATTTTCTCCTCTACCTTTATTTTTAATTAATATTATATTGTGGCCATTATTCCATTTCTACGTATGAAGCTCAACGCCTTTCTCTCAAGTAGTCTAAGACACAGATGTAAGTTGGACTGTTTTCTAGTTACCATTTTGCCAGCAAGTTTGAGCAGCTTTCCTCACTGTGCTAGTATTTCTGTAGGGAACGTTTCTGAAAATGGAGCTGCTGGTTCAGAGAGTGTGTATATTCCAAAACATGGAGCAAATGATACCCCTCCCCAGCAGCCTGAGAGTCCATTGTCCCTACCCCTCCACGAGCAGGACGGGATGGTGTTGCAGTTCATTCCAGGCGATCTGGCGGGTGATGAAGATGGCGAGCCTGTTGGTGTTTGAGTGAGCAGTGCCGTCGCCGTCACTCAAGCGCGGGCGTGCCTGTGTGCTTCCCCCTCCCCAGGAGCACATGAGCAACGTGCTTCAAGGTCGAGGGTGGCTGGTGCCCTGGAGCTGGGCAGCAGGGGCCGCCCTGAGCAGGCCCTGTCTTCAGAGCCACCCTGTGCCCAGCATCTGGAGCCATGCAGGGCACGTGAGGCGGTTCCATCAATGCTGAATGGATGTTGTTTAGCGGCAATCATTTACTTGTTCTTCTATCGGTCGTCGTCTTTTCTTGTTCCTTTGTAGGTACTGTTTATATGTTGTTTGCAATCCTGTGTTTTCATGTATTACAGAAGTTAAATTCCAGTCTGTCATTTATCTTCTTAGAATTATCTTTTTATTTATTTATTTATTTATTTTTTTTTTTTTTTTTTGAAACGGAACGTCGCTCTGTCGTCCACGCGAGACAACCTCCGCCTCCTGGGTTCAGGGGATTCTCCTGCTTCAGCCTCCCGAGTAGCTGGGACTATGGGTGCCACCACCACACCTGGCTAATTTTTTTTTTTTTTGAGACAGAGTCTCGCTCTATCGCCCAGGCTGGAGTGCAGTGGCACAGTCTCGGCTCACTGCAAGCTCCGCCTCCCGGGTTCACGCCATTCTCCTGCCTCAGCCTCTCCGAGTAGCTGGGACTACAGGTGCCCGCCACCACGCCCGGCTAATTTTTTGTATTTTTAGTAGAGACGGGGTTTCACTGTGGTCTCGATCTCCTGACCTCGTGATCCACCCGCCTCGGCCTCCCAAAGTGCTGGGATTACAAGCGTGAGCCACTGCGCCCGGCCGCTAATTTTTGTATTTTCAGTAGAGACGGGGTTTCACCATGTTGGCCAGGCTGGTCTCGAACTCCTGACTTCAGGTGATCCACCCACCTCAGCCTCCCAAAGTGCTGGGATGACAGGCGTGAGCCACCACGCCCGGCCAGAATTATCTTTTTATTTTTACCGAAGTAAATAAACGTACATTCACATAGACCCCCACGATGTTCATGACAGGAGAACGGCCGTGCCTGACTGCCTGTCCTGCCTGCGTTATTACAACGTGTGTCACGTTCACAGCAGAACCAGAGTCCACCTGGACTGCATTCACCTCGTAGAAATTTTTCCGGAAGTTGATCATTTTTTTTCATTTGCTTAGTTTCACACCTGCCTGCTATTAATTCAGGCCCACATTTCAGCAGACCTAGGAGACCCTCCTCCGCACAGCAGGCCGCCTGGTGCTTCTGGCCCCACCGCCCGGTGTGTGTGAACGGTCTGCTCTCCCGACCTGGCCCCAGCCTCCTCTCCCGGCTCCTTTCTGCGACCTTGCCATCTTGGTCATGCACGTCTTCCAGTGGCTCTTGGAGAAGTCGTGCGTGGAGCATGAGTTTTTGGAGTCTTCATTTGCTGGTAAATCTCTTTATTCTGTCGCACTCTTGGTTGATCAGTTGGGGACGGATTTCCTGCAGGGTTTTCAGGTCGTCTTCTTGCCCTCGATGTGGCTGTTGCCAAGTACAAAACTGTTCTCAAGGCCGAGCCTTTGTCCCCAGAGCTCTGAAGCAGTTTGGGATCCCGCAGGTGGGGGATTCTTGGCTTCCGTGTCCAGCTCCTCTTCAGCTGGAGAAGTAAGTCTGGAGTTTCTGCTCTTGATTTTCTCCACCCTGCGGATTCTCTCCTCTCCTGGCATTTCCAGTAATTTGTTGTAGGACCTTTGCACTCCCATTTTTCATCTTTTTATCCTTTTATTCCCCCTTCTGACAATTCTCAACTTTTTCTCCAGCCCCTTCCTTCTGCACTTTACTTTTTGTCCTCTTGTCTTTATCCTCTTTAATATTTCCTTTGGTGTCACTTTAGGATTTCAGGGCAGAGCAGCTGGAAGCAGGTACCTCCTTCTCTCTGCAGTTCTGCCTGCACGCCCTGTCCCACGGCGATGTTCTGTGCATTCTCTGCTGCTAAATCAATGGGTTCTTTCCTCGCTGGCTGCTGGACATTGCATCAGGCCCACAAAGAAACCGCCCTCCACACTCATGCCAGGTGCACACATGTCCCCTCTGTAAACCCGGTTGCTAAACAGTTAAAGCATTCCGGCTCTGAGAGCCGCTTCACCTGCAGCTGACTCTCGGGATGTTTAAGTTGGGAGGAGCGAGCCTGTGTCTCCATCAGGATTGCTTCTGGCAGAAGGATGAAGGCACCTGCTAGGCGTTGGGCACTGCGTTGAATTTTAAGGTTGTGATTGGAATATTGTATCGCCTTCATTAGTCATTTACTTGATTTGGCTTCAGGAGCTCCCTGTTCCCTAAGGAGCAGATGCTGCATTTGGAAGTACGGTTGGCATCCTTCCTGCCCTCACCCATACTTGGTAGGAGCAACTCTTCCATGAGGCCTCTGGCCTGATGCTTTGGTTCTGTCAATGTACCTGCAGCCCTCTTAGGGGTGGAATCCAGTTTCTGCAGTTCCTCTGCCTGGCCACGTCATGCCTGGAATGAGTGGAAGGCCTGCGAGGGTGGTGAAGGGGCTGCTGCACTGAGCCAGTGCACGTGCAGCCTCGACCCTCACCGTCACCAGGTGCCGGCTTACCCGCATCTTCCACTTTGGCTGCCTTTGGCAGAATTATTGGAGTTACAGGCATTGTGTAAACTTTAAGACACATGCATCTGAAGGGCCGAAATTGTAGGTCCCTATGTCTTAAGTCAATCTATGAGATGCCTGGCCTGGAAGTAATGAGGGAGGGCAGGAAGCAGGAAGGCTGGACACCCTGAAAGCAGGCAATGAGCCGGTCCTTATGGTGTGCAGCTCCCCCGGTTGCCTTCTGCCCCCTAGGGCTTCTCTGTTCTCCCCAGGAAGGCCACTTCATGTGCCCTGGGCAGGCTCCAGCATCCCCCTTCTCTCCTAGTCTACGTGCTGCTGCTCAATCCCCTCCTCCAGCCCTGCATCCAAAGCCCTGCTTGTCCGATAGGTTCTGCGGGGAAGTCAGAGTGCTGAATAGCCCACGGGGCAGGGACGAGTGGAGGGCCGCAGCCTCATGCCATGCTGTCTTTGGCAGTGCTGGCATGGTGTCCTGGAGCCTCCTGGTCAGCTGCAGCCACCCTGCAGGCAGAGCCAACCAGGGACATGCAGTCGGCTAGAATCAGGGAGCCCAGGCAGGTGTGCAAGCTGGGAGGCAGAGGGTAAACAGGTGAGGGGACAGAAGAATTCCAGATGGTGAGAAGCCTGCTGTGAGGAAGACAGGGCAATGGGGCTGTGAGGAAGACAGGGCAGTGGGGCTGTGGGGGGTCGGGGCAGCCTTGGGAGGGGCGTGGAGCAAAGGCCTGTGGAAGGGGAGGGGAGGGGAGTGGAGGGAAAGGATGGGGTGAGGCAGCCACCACGGGACTCTCCTCGAGAGTCTCCTGCACAAGGAGTCTGGAGTCCCCGGCAGGGCTGTGGAGGATCTGCCGCCCGACTGATGACCTGGTGGCAGTGTGATGACCCCCACAGGGCCTGGGGGAGGCCGTGAACTGGGCTGCAGTACCACAGCCAGTCCATGTAGCCTGGAGTGACCACGTCATGCCCGCCTCCCGATGCCATGTGTCCCACTCCACGTGGCAGGGCAGCCACCGAGGAAGAGCTTTCACACAGGGCCAGGGACCCTGTGCTCCTCTGTGGGCGCACACAGCCCCTGCCTCTCAGGAGTCAGAAGTGGCTCCTGCCCCAGGCCCGGGGAATCCCTGCAGGGCCCATGTGGGTTTCAGTGGAGATCTGGTGGTGGGAGAAGAGGAACTGTTTTCTTGCCTAGTCATCAGCTGGGTTTTTTGGCTTGGCTTTTTTGGTTTGGTTTTGTTTTTTGAATAATGGCAAGAAACCCAGTGTGGAAATAGAAGTGGAGCATGTGAATCTCCACATGCCTCGGTCGGTTGTGTTAGGCACAGAAGTGTGCCCTGGTCAGTAGCCCATGGAGAGGCCGGCTTGTGGCTGAATCCGTCATCTGTCGTCATCCAGGTCCCCCATGCCACAGCACAGAGGCCTCGCTCCCTGCAGAGGCTTAGAGTCTGGTACCTTCTCACAGCGCCTCTTTGGTTTCTCTGGGAAGGCTGCTTTAGGGAGCTTGCTTCTCCCACATCCTTCCAAGACCTGCAGCAAAACTGTCCCTGACTCGAAGCCTTTTCCAAAGTGGAGAAGGTCCTGGGCTGTCTGCACGTCCCAAAGAGTGAAGTCATGTTGGTCCCCATCACCCAGCCACATCAGTCCTGCTTCCAGGAGAAACTCCATCTCATTCCTTGTTGCTCTGGAAGCAGTGCACTGCCTGTTCCAGAAAGATTAAGAACAGCAGGAGTGCTGATTCTTTAAAAAGAGATAAAATCTCCCTAATTTGCAAATCTACAAGTGGTAGAATCTTGAAAGTAGCCAAGTAAAACCTCAGAACTCAAAGGCTCGTGTGGCACACATCTCCGTGGCGGTATTCTTGGCGCCGTTCTGGACTCTGAAAGCCGATAACCTCTCCCGGGTGGGTTTGGGGATTTCTTTGACTCCAGTTGCTGCCTTTAGATCCCTGGTGCTTCCCAAGGCGGGCCTCGCCCCAGAGGTTTGGGTTCCAGATGCAGATGAGTTGGGGACCACGGTGGGCTGAAAGGTGCAGATTCACGAATGGCTCTGTCCATACAGGCAGAGCTGTTCACAGAAACCGACCCACGCCCAGTACCTTCGCCCTGTGGTCAGATGAAAGGTGAAGCTGGCGCAGGTGTTGGGATGGGCTCTGCCGAACCTCACCGGGTCGGGGTGGGACAGCAGCCTCATGCTCTGGAGGCCTCACTGACTGACACAGCTGGGGCGATGCGTAGGCGAGCAAGAAAGTGTGCAACGTGGACACCACCCTCACATCCCTGGGCCCAGCCTCACATCCCTGCCAGTCTTTCTCTGATTTTAGAGCAACACAGCTATAAAGATAGGGGTGTATTATCTAGAAGAGCATGGTTATGAGACATCGCCATTAAGTGACTTCATACCTCGGCAGCCTCCTGCCACGCCCAGTAAATCAGCTTGTCAGTCCTGTTTCCATCTCCTGGTAAACACAGTGGTGGCCTGATTCTGTGAAGACAGTGCCAGCGCTTGCATAATGCTGTGGCCACAGAAATTTATCCAAAGCACCGGATACGTTTTATTCGTTATTTGGGACTGATGAATGGGAGTTAGAATCCCCTGCTGCGTGAGTTCCCTGCGCTCTCCCCTGCAGCAACACAGCGGTGTTGAGCGAGTGCATATTTCTAAAAAAAACCACCCACAGGATAACCTTGAGCCAGTGGTGTCTGCCTGGCTGTAATGACATCTCCTTTTTGTGCAGCTTCTGAACCGAATCTGAAATTACGGTCCAGGCTAAAGCAGAAAGTGGCTGAAAGACGGAGCAGCCCCCTGTTACGCAGGAAAGACGGGCCAGTGGTCACTGCTCTAAAAAAGCGTCCGTTGGATGTCACAGGTATGTCGGCTGAGCAGGTACACCCGCCCCGCTGCCCTCTCTGCCAGGCCTTCTTGCCATAGGCAGTTTCTCTCAGGAGCTTCTGAAAACCCACGTGTCTGCCCGACACTGTCAACCCCCAGTGTGGTCCTGTTCCCATGGCGCTGGAAGTGCCAGGCCCAGGGGACCAGGTTTGATGACTCCGGCACGTCTAAGCCAGGCCTTGCTCCTGGCATTAGTGACTCAGAGCTGGTTCTAGTTGGGCTCAGGTGCACAAGGGTGCCCCAGCTTGGCACTGCGGGAGACGCATTCAGGAGCTTGAGTTGAGGCTTCTCTGAAGGTGGGTCTTAACCAATCCCACCCTAGTAGTGGTGAATCGCGTGCCCTGCCCTGTTCCGCTGCCCCTGAGCAGTGTCTGAACCACCGGGGCATTTGAATGTCTTCCCACGCCAGAGCACCCATCAACTGAGCAGGGAGGGGAAGCAAGGAGTGAAGTCGCTTCAGCTTGGCCCTAGTGACGTGTCACGGTTGGCCCCATCTAGTGGTGGACACACAGAAGGACAAGACTGGGCAGAGCCCCATCCTGAAGGCTCACCCGCCCCTCTTGAGGGCATATCCCCCATCCAGAGGACCACCCATTCCCAACCACCACCAGGGTACACCCCCTCACCCCACTGCTCCTGAAATCACAGCACCAGGATAAAGGAGCTGCTTGAGGATGACCTGGATAGAGGGGAGGCAGTGGACATGTTTGCACAACAGAAAGTGTTCGATTTGAAGGCCAAGGCTCATGGTAGCTGGTCTGTGAAAGGCACAGTTCCACTGAGCAGGCTGTTGACCTAGGGAAGGCTGGGAGGGGCTCCTGGTGCCATGCCCCGTGTGTGCGAGCATTGGCATCACACAGGGACTCTGCTTCAGCAGTGAGGTGAGAGCCAGACCTCCCCGCTAAATACAGGGTCCTGCCTGCTTCTCGTGCCCTGTCCCCTCTCTACTTTAGGAGTTCTTAATCCCGGTGTAAGGGTCTGGGTCTGAATATTTGTGGATTTCTATTCAAAGTATCTGACATCTTCATGCCCGGGGGAACTCCATATGTGTCATTTCTGATGTAGGTTTCTTTCCTCTGGCCATGTAGTACACACAGACCTTTTCTACAGCAATCAAGAAATGTTATAATCTAAAGTTTCACTAAGTCTAACTGACTGGGGAAGATTCAGTTGAAATGAGGAATCATGTGAGTTAAAAGCTTTCAAACTCCAATGCAGCCTTTTTTCCTATGAGCAGTGCCTTGCTTGGCCAGCTCTAATGGACACGTGAACCTTTGCGTTTTTTGTTTTTTTTTTAAAGTGTGCAGTGGGTAAGACGGAGTCTTCAGCAAGCTTCTTCTGAGTGTTAAAGCTGGTGTTCCTGTTGTCACCCAGTGACTACCGAGTGCTGTTTTTGAGTCAGCACTGGGCTGGGCGCAAAAATAGTGAGACAGAGTCCTTGCCTGGAAGGAGCTTGTGATGTAATTTGAGCAAGCAGCACATCACACGTGAGACCATCCAGGAGCCATGTGTGACAGTGCCTAATCATTGCTGTGCTCACCCAGGAGCCATGTGTGACAGGGTGTGATCAGTGCTGAGCTCACCCAGGAGCCATGCGTGACAGGGCGTGATCAGTGCTGAGCTCACCCAGGAGCCATGCGTGACAGGGCGTGATCAGTGCTGAGCTCACCCAGGAGCCATGCGTGACAGGGCATGATCAGTGCTGACCTCACCCAGGAGCCATGAGTGACAGGGCGTGATCAGTGCTGACCTTACCCAGGAGTCATACGTGACAGGGCGTGATCAGTGCTGAGCTCACCCAGGAGCCATGCGTGACAGGGCGTGATCAGTGCTGACCTCACCCAGGAGTCATGTGTGACAGGACCTGATCAGTGCTGAGCTCACTCAGGAGTCATGTGTGACAGGGCATGTTCAGTGCTGACCTCACCCAGGAGTCATACGTGACAGGGTGTGATCAGTGCTGACCTCACCCAGGAGTCATACGTGACAGGGCATGATCAGTGCTGAGCTCACCCAGGAGCCATGTGTGATGGCATGATCAGTGCTGAGCTCACTCAGGAGTCATGTGTGACAGGGCATGATCAGTGCTGAGCTCACCCAGGAGCCATGTGTGATGGCGTGATCAGTGCTGAGCTCACTCAGGAGTCATACATGACGGTGTGATCAGTGCTGACCTCACCCAGGAGTCATACGTGACAGGGTGTGATCAGTGCTGACCTCACCCAGGAGTCATGCGTGACGGTGTGATCAGTGCTGAGCTCACCCAGGAGCCATGCGTGACAGGGTGTGATCAGTGCTGAGCTCACCCAGGAGCCATGCGTGACAGGGCATGTTCAGTGCTGAGCTCACTCAGGAGTCATGCGTGATGGGGCATGTTCAGTGCTGAGCTCACCCAGGAGCCATGCGTGGCAGGGCGTGATCAGTGCTGACCTCACCCAGGAGTCGTGTGACAGGGCATGTTCAGTGCTGTGCTCACCCAGGAGACATGCGTGACAGGGCGTGATCAGTGCTGAGCTCACCCAGGAGTCATGCATGACAGGGTGTGATCAGTGCTGACCTCACCCAGGAGCCATGCGTGACAGGGTGTGATCAGTGCTGAGCTCACCCAGGAGCCATGTGTGACAGGGCGTGATCAGTGCTGACCTCACCCAGGAGCCATGCGTGACAGGGCGTGATCAGTGCTGAGCTCACCCAGGAGTCATGCATGACAGGGCGTGATCAGTGCTGAGCTCACCCAGGAGTCGTGTGACAGGGCATGTTCAGTGCTGAGCTCACCCAGGAGTCGTGTGACAGGGCATGTTCAGTGCTAAGCTCACCCAGGAGCCATGCCTGGCAGGGCGTGATCAGTGCTGCGCTCACCCAGGAGTCATGTGCGACAGGGTGTGTTCAGTGCTGAGCTCACCTAGGAGCCATGCATAGCAGGACATGATCAGTGCTGAGCTGTGGCATAAAGAGAGCCCGTGCCGAGGGACCTAGGAGCTGGGAGATAGCATAAGTCACTCTAAGCCAGCAGAGCTCTGCAGAAGGTGCGTTTGCACTGGGACTTGGCGGGTGAGTGGGACTGGGGCAGAGAGGCAGAGGGTTGTGCATTTCCTGGCCAGCACTGGTACCAGGGAGCTGCCACGATGGGGAGGCTGCTCTGAGTGGAGCTGATTTTCAGAAGACAGGTATTAGGGGTTGTAGGCGGGGTGGTCCCCCACGGAGCAGTGGAGCCGATTTCCAGAAGACAGGTATTAGGCAGGGTGGTCCCATATGGAGCGGTGGAGGCAGTCGTGGTTCTTGGCAGAAAGAGAGCCAGGCGGATACTCTGCTTTTTCTTAGTCACTAATTAATTGGGTGTCTACTGTAGAGCACAAAGAAGAAAATGCATTCCCATCCGCACTCTGTCCAGAGTGAATCCTGCTCACTCTGCACTTTCCCGCAGCCTGTGTTCTGCACCTTCCTCACAGCCGAATTCTCTCACTCTGCACGCCTTCCCCGCAGCCCGTGTTCTGCGCCTTCCTCACAGCTGAGTTCTCACCATCTTCCTGCGCCATCCTGCATCCTTCTCCACTCAATTTCAGCCACACACATTTTGTGCACCTCCAGTGGTGTTCCCGTTTTGCTGATCTAAGTAATACTATGAAGATTATGCATTTGTATGAATTTTCTTACACCTATTCCTGGGAGTAGAATGCAAAAAAATAAAATTAACCTCATTGAGTTAAAAGTGGGTGGAAAGTTGCACATATAATTTTTACCACCCCAAAAAGTTGTCCGGACTGCCCAGGCACATGCATGAGGGTATCTATCTGACGACACAGCTGGGAGGCACCCATTACAGGAAGATCTGCTGGATCTTGGTGTGTAGCTGGAGACAGCTTGACATCAGAGAGCAGGGGTCTAGGGCGGGCCACGGTGGGCTGCAGGTGGGGCAGAGATGGGAGAGTTGGAGGGGCCTGGAGAAGGCGGGTCCTGCTTTCTTGAGTGAAATGCGAACACTGGCTCAGCCCGGGTGGCATTCTCAGAATGCCCACTCACAGTGCAAATAACATGACTTTGGCAGCCAGAGAAGCCTACTCTGGAGTTAGTATCTGGTGGAAGTGAGAGGGTGAGAAGGCCAGGGAAAGAAAGAGGATGGAGTAGGGTCGGGACCCCGTCCTGTATTCATGCTCAATGCCCGGGACAGTGAGCCGACCCCACACTCTTTTGAGCTCCAAGAGCCATGGGGAGCGGCTGGTGTAGGGCTTCTGGGTGGACACAGTGGTTTGCCCTCGGGAGGTTTAGACTGCCCTGCCATCGAGGGCAAGATATACCCAGGGTGTTCCTGGGTGGGCAGTGTGGTCAAAAGAGGAGGCGCGCCTTCACCACCCAGCCGGGTTAACTCTGGTATGCAGACGGCCCTGACAGTTCCCTCAAGCCCCGTGGCCTGGGACGAGTGATGTTGCTGCTCTGTGCCTCGATCTCCTCTTCTTTGAGGAAGGTGTCATAATGGCACCTTCCTCAAACAGTGACTGAGAGATGGATGAGCTAATAAAGGCAAAGTTTTGAATCAGGTCTACCAGGTTGGAGGAGCTGTGGGTGGCTTTTCCTGTTCCCCCACCCTCCTCATCCTCCTCACTGTGGCTCGGGGCTATATTTGCAGAGTCACCACCTCCAGCAGGCGTGGATACCATGTGAGTCAGCATGAGTGGGCACCTGCATCTTCGTGGGCTCCAGGAGGACCCGGGCAGCAAGCAGACCGTGGAGGAGGCTTTGCTGGGGACGGCTCCGTTGAGGGGCTGCTTGGGGAAAACGTGCCTTAACCTCCCCTCCAGGGCCCCCATAGTGCCCCTTCCTTCTGACCTGTATGCACTGCGCATATGGGTTGGGGTGAGGTTCTGAGCACCCAGAGTTATTGCTGAACAGCAGACGCCTAGAGTTCTCGAAGCAAATAGGTCACGTTGTGTTTTCTTTGGAAAGCTTTAACCACATGATGCCATTGTTAAAATGCCATTAAACTAAACATATGATAAGCATCCCACGGTGGATGTGTGTGCCCAAAATAGCAGCAGGCCCCTTCGGAGGTGAAGGGATCTTTGGATTGGACATGGCCCCTTTTGGAAGTCACATTCAGCCAGAGCGGAACCTGGTCTCATTAACCAGGGTCAAGCCACGCAGATGGTTAAAGATCCTCTAAGACTGTCCAAGCGTGTGTTTTCCAGTAGCACGGTTAGATCTCAGGAGACACTGGCTATATTTTCCCCGGATGCTTGCTGCTCTGTAGGGAAAATGAGAGGATTCAGCTCAGAGTGAACACTAATAGTAGGTTGCTTTATTTTGAACTAAGCTTTTTATAGTGAGCACAGGAAAGCTGACCTTTTGCTTTTCAAAGTCACGTAGCTTCTGCATTTCCTGGTCTTCTGTTGTTAGGTTACTAATAAGTGTTTAAGGATTTATCTTTTTGGTGTTTAAAATTGTCTTGAAAATCAAACGAGGTATAAAACTGGTAACGTACATGTCCTAGAAAAAGGGAAGTCAGTGGCAAAACTGGAAAATCAGAAATCAGCATCAGACTTTCTTTTTCGAAACCATGGCCATGTTCTTCTTGTTGGGACTTCTGCCTGTCGCAAGCTAACGAGCAGGTCCATGGGCCACCGGGCATTCGGGCCACAGGTCAGCACGGCCCTCCCTCTGCATGAAGTAACACTCACCAGGGTATTTCTGTCTCCGCAGACTCCGCGTGCAGCAGCGCCCCAGGCTCCGGACCCAGCTCACCCAACAACAGCTCCGGGAGCGTCAGCGCGGAGAACGGTATCGCGCCCACCGTCCCCAGCATCCCGGCGGAGGTCAGTGTGAAGCGTTTGTCCTGTGTCCCACGGCTAGAGTTGGACTCGGGATGGATGGGCTTGAAATGACCCCACTTTGCACTTGCCCTTCACTCTTCACCTTCCAATTTGGGGTGAGGGAAAGTGGCCTGTGAGCCATCCTGAAAAGGACGCAGTTGGAGGTTACCCTCCTGCCTTCCTCTCATCGCAGACATCTCCTTTCATTATGAACACGCTAGTTCCAGGCACGTCGGGGACAGCCCTGAGCCTGGTCCTTTCTCCTGACCTCTTCCAGAGCAGATGTCACTAGATGGTGTCCCAGCACAAGCCCATGCATGGCAAGTGCTCTGGGTGAACAGGACCCTGCTGCCCGGCTCGCTGTGGTCGCCAGTGCTCTGAGGGTGGCTGAGAGGCCATGGGCACATGGGTATAGTTGCTAAGTGAGACTTAACGTTTTTTATTTTGTATTGAGAAATACACAACACGATGTCGGCCAACAAACCATGTGTCAGGGCTGACTGGAGCATCACCCGTGGTCAGCATGGCAGGGCCGGCCCAAGCCACAGAGCGGGGAGCTTTTCCAGGCATCATGGGAACCAGGCATCTCAGACGGCAGAGCTCAGCACCCCTGGTCCCCTGCCTTCGTCAGACCCCAAGTGGTGCCACGGTCTGGGAGGGACATTGGCAAGCTAGAGAGGAGTCAGGGGACGCTTGGAGTCCCTGGGCGGGAAAGATGTCAGAGACGCAGGAACCGAGTGGCGGGCGGAGAGGAGTGGCACCCGGGCTGGCGGAGTCGCACCCTGACCATACCCGGAGGCTTTCCAGGGCAGCAGGTCCCAGGACCTCGCTCCGTGTTCCTTGAGCTCCTTTGCGCCCCCAGCTTTTATCCCACATGTGTCCCGAGCGCCTTGTGCCAGGCCCAGGGACAGAACCAGGCAGGCAGCAAGGACCTGCCCCACACTCCACACAACGCCCCACTGAGGAGGAGAGGCCACCCCCAGAGCACGGGGAAGAAGAGAGAGGCAGTCCCACGGGCTGAGTGGTGCCCTGGGCCTGGGTGGGCCTGACCGTGGGGCAGGGGTGGGACGGATACGCTTTAGCAGTGAGTTTTCTGATGAGTTGAGCTGGAAATGCTGTATCTGCTTCATGGGGCAGAGTTCTACTGAGTGGGAGGTTCTTTCTGAATTCTCTCCAACTTACAGAAGGCTATAATTTATTAAATATAGTTATTGACTTTCCTTCTTAAATATTTAGAAATGAATCCTGCCCTTCCAAAGGATTGGCAAATCTTAGCTGGGATACAGAGGCATGAGTGTTTAGCATTTTCATTTGAAATTTCAAGACCGTTTATGTATAAACATTTTTAGAGACTAGAATTACTGCTAGGAACGAATTTTGCAGTTTGTCTCCAGGCTGTTTTATCCCCATTTTCTCTTATTCTTTTTACTTCATACATCGATTGCTTTTATTACCTGTCTTCAGCCTGCCAACTTCAGTACTTACTTAGATGATTAGAAGTTTTAACGGTCCTCTGTATGGCTGTGGTCATAGCTGAGGTCTACCAGTAATAAGCCTTATAATGCAACCTAGAAATTACTTCCTGCCCTGAGGTTAACACTGGTTGCATCTTGTTGATTGTGGTCCTAGATACACGTTTTTATTTAAAATGGGGCACTTATGTACATGGTAGTTAATATTGGAACAGTGCCTTGTTTGGGTGGGTCTGCATCATTCCAGTTCTGTGTTAATTTTTACAAATCGTGATACATAAATGAAGCTACTGGAAATTAATAGAACATGTAGAAGGAGTTACAGGAAATACCAAGAGGTGCCATTGTTCATGTTCCACATCAGATGTTCATTAGAGTGGGCACGGGCAGCCTTTGCATGTTGGATCACACCCAGGTGCCCTTTCTGGGTTTCAGTATCTCTAGAGTTGGACAGATCTCTGAGAACGCCTGTGCTTCACGGCCAGGGACTGGCTCTCCGTTCTCACGTGGTGCAGAGGCTAGTGAGCTTGCCCATCGGGGGGTGTCTCGAGTGGATGGGGGCGTCGGGGGAGCAGGGGCCTCCCAGCCTGGCTCTCAGCACTGCCTTTTCTGTTCACCGTGGGGCCCCTAGAAACGCTACTGTACCTTGAAGGCCCCCCAGACCCAGGGAAGCCCAGTGTGCCAGGCACCTCCTCCTTTCCAGAGCCAGGGAAGCCCAGTGTGCCGGGCACCTCCTCCTTTCCAGAGCCAGGGAAGCCCAGTGTGCCGGGCACCTCCTCCTTTCCAGAGCCAGGGAAGCCCAGGGTGCCGGGCACCTACTCCTTTCCAGAGCCAGGGAAGCCCAGTGTGCCGGGCACCTCCTCCTTTCCAGAGCCAGGGAAGCTCAGTGTGCCGGGCACCTCCTCCTTTCCAGAGCCAGGGAAGCCCAGTGTGCCGGGCACCTCCTCCTTTCCAGAGCCAGGGAAGCCCAGTGTGCCGGGCACCTCCTCCTCTACAGGCCAAGGAGGCTCAGTGTGCCGGGCACCTCCTTTACAGGGAGGAGGCAGGGCTCGGAGAGTTACAGGAAGCCGTCCAGGTGCGTAAGGGGACAGCTCCTCTGTGGCCGCTGCTGCTGTTATTTACATGCGTGCCTGGATGCTCTGACTTCAGGCCCACGGACTTTGCCTCTGAGCACATCCTAAGGTGCGGTCCGGGGGGCTCCAGCCTCAGAATGCCTCCCGCAGGGCTCAGCCCTGAGACAGCAGATGCCAGAATGCCCTGCGATTTCTCAGGTAGACCAGTCAGCATCTCCAAGGAACAAATTCTCAGAAGCCTCCTTTAGTTCCAGAAATGGGCTTAAAAAAAAAAAAACCTTGCTTACAAAGGAAATGAAAACTGCAAACATTAGAACATCTCCTTATTTTGTTCCCAAATGATAATAACACAAGCACAGTTTTGCTTTCCTGGAAATCACAAGCGTTTTCTCTACAGCATAACTTACTGATAGTTCTTTAACTTTTGACAAAAAAAAAATTGTCTAGGAAAAATGTTTTTCTCAGCAGCCCTTTAATCATTCCTTACACAATGTAATATGTGAGCACATCTAAAGGGAGTCGTCGGGTTTCCTCTGGGGCGAGGTGCACCGTGGGTTTGCTCCTGAGTGAGAAGGCCGGGCTTTCTGTTCTGTAGGAACAGCCTGAGTGTAAGTGTGTGTCAGGAGACGCATTTCTTTCTATCCCCACGGGCCAGTCGTATGTCTTTGGGGAAATGTCTCTTCAGATCCTTTGCCCACTTTTATACGGTGCTTCGGGTTTTGCTGGTGAGTTGCCGGAGTTCCCGCGTGTTCTGGATACTGCTCCCTTGTCAGATGAATAGCTTGCACGTGTTTCCCCTTTCCGCAGGTCGTCTCTTCACTCTGGTGATTTTCTTCCTTTGCTGTGCAGAAGCTTTTTAGTTGAGCAGAGTCCTAGTTGCCTGTTTTCATTTTTGTTGCCTGTGCTTTTGAGGTCTTAGCCATAGATCTTTCACAATAGCCAAGAGGTGGAATCAACCTCAGTGTCCTTCAGCGGATGGATAGACCGAGAAAATGTGGTGCTGTACACAGTGGAGTACTATGCAGCCATCAAAAAGGATGGACTCCTGACATTTGCAGCAACATAGATGGAACTAGAGGCCCTCGTGTTAAGTGAACTAAGCCAGGCACAGAAAAACAAACATTGCATTTTCTCATTCATCTGGGAGAGCTAAAAACGTTGCTGTCATGGAGGTAGAGAGTGTAATGGAATCTGTTATCTATTCATTATTAATGTTAGTTTCTGGCAAGGGGATTTTTACCTGCCAAACCCCACTAACTAGCATGATTACAACATTTATTCCTTCTCTTTGTTTGCCCATTCATTCAGCAGACATTCCTTGAGTAGCTACCGTGTAGGGGATATAGTGGTGATAAACTATTGTCCTTTTTAGCAAAACACGTTCATTCTACAAGCAAAAAGGTGTTAAATATCACAGTAGTTCAAGTCCTTGGAGACTGTTGCTGCTGACTCTTCCTGTGTGGCCTTCTAATCTTTACTCCTGGCTTGTGTTTGCTTTATCCAAGCCCATTCTTTAAAAGGTACATGATCTATAACCTGTTTTTCTAACTTAATGTATCATAAACAAGTGTCCAAGTAATCAGCTAGATTGTTCCCAACCCCCAGAGCATCCTGGTGTGCAATGCCCCTCCGTTCTGTTAACACCAGGGTGTCGGGGAAGCTGCATAGCTCTGCCGTGCCTGAAGGGTGCTCAGCCCTGCAGCCGAGGCTTCATGGGCATCAGTCCATCTCCTTATTTCTTAACATTACATCCCACGAGTGGAGCTCCAGCATCAAAGCTTAGACAGATCTGGAAGGCCTTTGACATAGATTGCCAAATTGTCCTTTAGAAAGCATGCCACTGACTGATTTGTAATCCACCTAACAGTGTTTGTGGTTCCTCTAGGCCGAGATGGTATTATCATTTTTCAGAAGTGTTTGCCAATTTGTTGGGTTTCAAAATACGTTTTTAGATGACCGTGGTGTGTTTTCCTGAGCGCCTTCCCCTTCCTGAGCTCTGCCGTCACTGGTCTTCACCGCGAGCTTTTCTCACTGTTAGTTGTTTGATTTGCAACCTCTGTGCTGACCCTCATCTGCCTCATACGTGGCCAGTATTGTCATCATTGCCCGCCTTTCATAGAAGCAGTTGTTTTATGATTTCCTCTTTATTTTTAATTTTTGTGGGTACATAATGTATATATTTATGGGGTACATGAGATGTTTTGATACAGGCATGCAATGCGTAATAATCACATCATGTGAAGCGTGGGGTGTCCATCCTCTCCAGCGTTTATCCTTTGTGTAACAAACAATCCGATCATATCCTTGTAGTTATTTTTAAATGTACAATTAAATTTTGTTTCCTTTTTGGTGTCTGCCTTTGATGTTATGTCTGGAAAGACTTTGCTAACTACAAAAAGGCATTGTAAACTATATTATCCTAGAAACTGCAAAACGGCATTGTAAACTATATTAGCCTAGATTTCCTTCTGACTGTTCTGTGATAAATAATCAAACTGAATAGAAATCAACGAGATGATGCTGGACAAGGTGACGGAAGAACTCGTATCGGGAGGAGGAAACGAGCTGTGAATTGTGCTTTCATGTTGTGGCGCGTGTTGAAGTCTCATGCTCTCATTGCTGTCTCATTTGTTACATGTATGTTTGCGCTCATATATCGGAATTCAGTGCAGGCTGCCACAGGTGTTTTCATCGTTGTTTTTCTTGGTGTATATTGCTGATGTTTGGCCGTGACAGATTGTGATGGTCATCGTGTGTTCTGTCCCCAGACGAGTTTGGCGCACAGACTTGTGGCGCGAGAAGGCTCGGCCGCTCCACTTCCCCTCTACACGTCACCATCCCTGCCCAACATCACGCTGGGCCTGCCTGCCACCGGCCCTTCCGCTGTAAGTCAGCCCCCGTGGGGCCGTGTGGCGTGGGGTGGCGGTGATGGGTCCTTCCACCCGAGCATCCCGGCTGTGCTTTCCAGGGCACGGCGGGCCAGCAGGACGCCGAGAGACTCGCCCTTCCTGCCCTCCAGCAGAGGCTCTCCCTTTTCCCCGGCACCCACCTCACTCCCTACCTGAGCACCTCGCCCTTGGAGCGGGACGGAGGGGCAGCGCACAGCCCTCTTCTGCAGCACATGGTCTTACTGGAGCAGCCGCCGGCACAAGCGCCCCTCGTTACAGGTGAGCACAGATGGACCTGGGTGGAGCCAGGCTCTGAGGCTGCCCACGCTCTGGATGGTGCCTGGCCCTCGCCTGCCTTTGGAGGAGACAGGAAGGCATGCCTGTCTCACCCCCACAGTTCCCAAACACACATCCCCGTCACGTGATGTAGCCACCGTGACTGCAGTGAAAATCCACGCCTCACTCCCAGAGTCAGGTAGATGGAGTGGAAACAGAAGTCACTTCCCTTTCTCACCTTCTGGGAGAGGCCACTGGCTCTTGCGATTTGGGTTTCGGTCTGGACCAAGCTGAGCCAGTGCTGGAAGCCCAGAACCGACTCTCGTGGTCAGTTTGTGTTAGCGGACGTTTACAAATGTGCACTGTCTAGGGGAGTGGTTACATTTAGAAAAATACTATCTAGAGAAAAATGGGAACGTCCTTATGAAATTATATAGCAACAGCAATGTGAAAGTGTCACTTCAGAAATGAGGGAACACCAGCCAGATACGGTGCCTCACACCTGTAATCCCAGCAGTTTGGGAGGCCGAGGCAGGTGGATCACCTGAGGCCAGGAGTTCAAGACCAGCCTGACTAACATGGTGAAACCCCGTCTCTACTGAAGATACAAAAATTAGCTGGGCGTGGTGGCGCGCACCTGTAATCCCAGCTACTCAGGAGGCTGAGGCAGGAGAATCCCTTGAAACTGGAAGGCAGAGGTTATAGTGACCCGAGATGGTGCCACTGCACTCTGGCCTGGGCAACAGAGCGAGACTCCGTCTCAAAAATAAATAAATGAGGGAGCAGCTACCTACCCCCTTGCCATGCGGGTCATCGTTGTACATCTTCATAGCTTTGTGTTTGGCTTCCTGGAAACCTGTTGTTGCCAATGAAAAGCTGAAATACCCTCAGAGCTGCACCTGTGAAACTCTGGCAGTGAACTTGCTGAAAACTTAGGGGCTTGGCGTGTTGTAGGAGGCTGCGCTGCAGGATGCGTGGGGCTGGGGGCTGGCTTGGGTGGGCTTGGGCCTCTGGCTTGACTGGTCTGGTGGATTTTGGTGTTTTCTTGTTTTGTGCTGCCCATGTGTCTCTGTTTAGACAGAGAGGATTCCTTCTTAGTCTTTCTTTGCCCAGAAGCCAAATGGGGCAATCTTTGTTTTGTGCCTGAGCCCCTTTCTGTTTGTTTCTCCAGAAGCTTGAATTCATGTCCCTGCCTGTCTAGAGCAGAGGAGCCCGTGGTGTAACGAGGGAGGGGGCAACCCTCACAGTGCCCCTCTGAGTTCCGGCCACACTGGCAGGCACATGGATCTCTCTGGAGGAATGTATCTGAGATTGCGTCTGAGTCTCTTAGATGCTGTAGATCAGCAAGCACGAGTGTGGGTAGTGAAGGACACCTGAGTTTCTCGCGTATCTTTAAAAACGTAAAATGTGCCTGATCTTCAGGATTCCTGGGATTTACTTCATCAGAGATGTTTCTGTTTGTCATTCATCTTCTTTCCTTCTCTAAATTAGTTTATTCTGCACGATTATTCTCAGTGATTAACATGCGTAATCTTGTGTATCAGGTTTTTGGAAAACAGCCTTTTTGATAGAACCTGAATATCGAGTTTGCATGGATCTCACCTCTCTGAGAAACATGCTGAACTTGGCATTGCTTCTTCCCTGTGTATGGTCATCCCTCTTTTCCTCCCAGGTGCAGCTTGCTCGTTGGCATGGGGACCTGCCCACAGTGCCCTCCCCAGGCTCTGTGTCGCCAGGGGGCCCATGCATGGCTGCCCAGTTTGCTCTGGCCTTGCTTTACACCTGTGCCCAGCAAGCCCCTCCAGTCTTGTGCCGCCACCTCCTAACCTCTGCAAGCCCCTCATGTCCTGCACAGCCTCCCCAGGTTGCCAGCGGCTCATCCTGCAGACCCCCTGGCTGGGAGCCTCCGATCCAGTGTCACGTGTGCAGCGTAGTGCAGCCGCACAGCCGCCTCTGCCCCATCTTTCTCCTGCTCCATGACCCTGGGAAGTCGCTCATGCTCTGTGTCCCTTGTTTTCCCATGTAGGAAGTGGGGATACTAAGCGATCCGCCCCCGTGAGCCTGATGAGGGTTAAGTGGGCTGTGCACTCATGTGCCCCTGCAGGTGTTGGCGTCGTTGTTATAGTCGTTGCCTTGTTCTTAACCTGCCACCTTCCATGCTCTCTCACTCCCCCAGCCAGCCCCTGTCTGTCCTCAGTGTCTTAGGGGCCCTCCCCCAGCCCCGCCATGAGTAGGGCCCTCATTTGGAACCCGCTGGGATTGCCCCATCTTCTTGTGGGAAGAAGCCTCCTGTGCAGGTTCCTGCCCCTCCGCTCTGTCCTCCTGTAGCCACCGGACTCTCCTTGAAGACCTGGAGGCCCCCGCGCTGTCTAGAGCAGTACTGGCCAGGTCAGGAGCCACCAGCCACGGGGAGCTGTTAAACAGCTAAGTCAGAATTAGAATTCAGTTTCTCAGTCACATGTGCACCACATCCAGTGCATGGCCCACAGCTGTTCCCTGAATGTTCTCATTGTCACGGAAGGTCCTGGCGGGGCAGCACTGGCCTGGAGTGAAATCCCAGCTTGTGAGTGGGAACTCCAGCCTTGCTCTACGAGCCTCGTTTCCCTTCCCTAGTCCGGCACAGCAGCCAGGCCAGCCGGCTCAATGCTGGACCAGGCTGCAGCCGGCCCCCAGAGCCAGGGCTCTTTCCCAGGGCCCTTTTCCCCATCAGGTGTGGTTCGTCTGCCCCCTCATCCCAGGCCTCCATCCCTGCCCCAGCCCTGCCTTGTTGCTCCTTCTCTGGATCACGCTGCATCTTCATTTCCATGTTCTGCCCTTTCCCACAGTTTTTGACAAACTCCTGCTTGAGCTGGTCTCCTGGACAGCAGTGCCTGTGTTTTCCTGGCCCACAGACAGACCCACCTTCTCGCTGGTAATCGTGGTGCACAGGCGTATAGGATATCAAAGCTAGAACAGCCCTCCAGTCACAAATGCTTTGAAACAGGCCTCTGTGGGTGAGGTCACTGTCAGAGACCAGAGGGGTGAGCCATGGTCCAGGGTCTCCCAGAGCTGCCTCCTACATGCCACATACCTCCAGTCAGCCTCTTTCCGCACCACTCCGGGTGGCTCCTCGCCAGTCACAGGCTTGGCGTGCCCCTTCTGTGTCCCTGTTTATGTGCTGCTCCAGTGCGGCACTCCGCACATGGTCACTGTGGACCCAGACCCAGATCTTTGCAGAGTGGCTGGTACATTCTCGGAGATTAGTCTCCGCATAACTAGCTGAGGTGGGGAGTGGAGCTCAGGAGCCAATTCCTGGGTGAGAAGGAAAGTGTCTGTGCAGAGCCCTGTGCTGCTGCTTTAGTTGGATGCAAAACTGTGGGCATGATCATTGCCTGGGCAGCCCAGCTAAGTCCTCTCTGGTGCTCGTGTGGCTGAGAAGCAGGACTTTGAGAACCATGTAACCTGCTGTCGGGACCCGAGAGACAGGGCCCCCCAAGACCCAGGAGGAGCTTGGTAGTGCGGGCATGTGGAGGAGAAGGCTGGAGACCAGGGCTGTGCTGCAGATAGGCCTAGGGAAGGCTTTCCAGAGAAGTCGTGTCGGAACTGAGATCTCAGTAGGAGCCTGCAGGCGGAGAGGGAAGGGCCCAGGTAGAGGGAGATGTGTGTGCCTACTGGAGGTGGCCTTGTCACAGACCTTTCTAGCATCCTGGCCACACACTCAGAGCATGCCACCAGCGTCTAAAGGCTACTGCCTTCCTGAGCTGGCAGTGGAGATCCACTGCCTCGCTGTCACACGCTGAGTGGAGGGGGCCCCTGGCTTCTGTGTTAGCGATTGCATGCTACTGTTTAGGCCTGATTTCCCCCAAAAACAGTGAGTCCCAGGAAGGGCTTGAGCACAGCTGGCCATGGTTCATGTCCTATAATTAGCATGCAAGGCTGTGGTCCTCAGCCCTGGCCTGGCCTCAGCTCCATCCCCAGAAGCTCAGACAGATGCTGATTGGTCCAAGCGAGTCCAGAGCACGCAGATTGTTCCCTTGGGCGGCCAGGATTGCAAACCGTGAGTTGGATCTAACTCTTGCCTGGTTTGCTTCTCAATGGGAGGATTTTAAAGAATTTCGCAGAAAAAGCAATGGAATACACCAGATGGACTTTTAAGGACTCAGGCACCCTGAATTATTCATCTCATGTGAATTCATCACTTAAACAGAATTCCAGTGTGTGAAGACCAACTCTTCAAAACTGGGTCCGGAACTTGAGAGCAACCCAGTCTTTCACCTTCTTTTTTCTTAAATCCCCATACCTGGTGGGGTGTGTCTAAGTGATGTGTTTGCAAACTCACTAATTAGTTTGGGTATTGCTGAGCAGCGTGTGCTAAAACTTAGACCCTGGATGGCTGGGTGCATTCCAGGGTGCTCACTCGGGAACTGTCATTGCAATTATTGTGTGTGAGAGTGTGGACTTCCAGGGGAGCTGGCCACTGAGCACAGTTTAGGCCCAGCCCCAGGTGCCTCCAGGAGGAGCAGGAGCCAGCAGCCATAGTGACACAGCCACCCAGCACCAGGAGCCAAGGTCAGCCCAGGAGCCAGGGTCAGCTCAAGAGCCAAGGTCAGCTCAGGAGCCAGGGTCAGCTCAGGAGCCAGGGTCAGCACCAGGCGCCAGGGTCAGCACCAGGAGCCAGGGTCAGCTCAGGAGCCAGGGTCAGCTCAGGAGCCAGGGTTAGCTGTTGCCCCTGCACTGGGCAGGGAGGGGCTTCTGCCAGTGCTCAAGGCAGAAGGAGCAGAAGCTGGGAAAACCCTGGCTAAGATGCCCAGGGGAGGAGCCCAGAGCAGGGGGTCACTGGGACCACAAGAGCTAGGCTCTGCCCCACACCCTGCCCAGCACCACACAACCAGCCCCCGCAGTTGGGTCACCGACCACAGAATTGTATCCTGATGGACTAGGATTTTATGCTCGAAAGTCCCTGACAGTATATCCTGAAGACCATATCATGGTCTGTCCTCAGAAGCTCTTGTTAATGATCTCAGGGATCCAAATTGGAAACCACACAGCCAGCAAATAGTATTGCTACGCAGAGGTCAGGGCGCTGCTTTTCAAGGATACCCAGGGGTAGGGTGTCCCCGTGTATGGCGGCCCTG
Source organism: Nomascus leucogenys (assembly GCF_006542625.1). Lineage (NCBI taxonomy): Eukaryota > Metazoa > Chordata > Mammalia > Primates > Hylobatidae > Nomascus > Nomascus leucogenys. The sequence goes on along the minus strand of NC_044402.1, from coordinate 139,524,609 downwards.
GGTTTTGCACCCTGGAGGCAGCGGAGTGAAATTCTGAGTGGGCGAGATAGGCTGAGAGAGAGTGAGGGGCTGGCCCCTGGGGAGTGCAACTGGAAAAGGAACAGGGCCGGTCTGCACAGAGGTCTCTGCTCATGCCAGTTCTGAAAATGAAGCCCTGTTCCAATGGGGCGTAGGCTTGTGTCCCCGTGTGAAGCTGGTGGCCTGGCACATCCCTGGGCCCATGCAGAGGGTGGCGGGAGGCAGAGCCCTGGACGGGAAGGAGCTGGGGAGTGCTGTGCAGTCCCCACTCACACCGCTGGCTCGAGTCGCTTCTTCCTTACCGTGTGTCACACCAGGAAGCTGAATCCTATGAAGTTGGCGCGTCCTTCTCCTCCTCTGCAGGGGGTCAGGCCTGGGCAGGGGACTGTGCAGCTGATCACCGCCTCCACCCCGAACGGCGTGCACACTGAGGCTTTGGGGGAAAACAACACTAAGGAAAATGTATTTCAGCTTCCCATTGCTTTCTGAGAAGAGACCTTTCCAGCAACTACGTAGCCTTTGTGTCCCCTAAAGGCAGCTTTGTGTGACTGACTTCCTTATTTCCTCCGTGAAATAGTTCAATCCCATGTAATACGCTCATCAACAATTGATAAATTCTGAAATGCCTTCTTTTTTTTATTTTTTTTTTGAGACAGAGTCTTGTTCTGTCACCCAGGCTGGAGTGCAGTGGCATGATCTGGGCTCACTGCAACCTTGCCTCCCAGGTTCAGGCGATTCTTCTGCCTCAGCCTCCTGAGTAGCTGGGATTACAGGCGTGTGCCACCATACACAGCTAATTTTTGTATTTTTAGTAGTGACAGGGTTTTGCCATGTTGGCCAGTCTGACCTCAGGTGATCCACCCACCTCGGCCTCCCGAAGTGGCTAGGATTACAGCCACCGCGCCCAGCCTGAAATGCCTTCTTTAGGATGGTTTACCTTTTTCTTTTTTTAACATTTTCAGGGAATGATTCTGAATGGATTTTTAGTTATTCACTTTAATAGCTAAGCATTGATAATAAAATTTAAGATAACGTATCTTCCCGGAAAGTTGTGGGGTTGGGTGGAAAGGGATGGTGGTTTAGAGAACACTAGTGAATAACTTTTGAAAAGGTGGTGAAGAGCAGCCTTGCTGGGAGTCTTGCTGGGTTTCGTCTCTCTGGATGTGTCCTTTGTGTTTGCATATCACATAGTATTTCTTAAATGTAGAAATAGCCCCTGCGAAGGGACTTGAGAAGCACTAAGCAGCATGGCTCTCACTGGGAGGCTTGGACTCCACTAAACCTGATGACACACCCAGCTGCCCTGCAAGCCCCGGCATCAGTGTCCTGGGGGAGGGACAGGACAGGAGCTGCCACTTGCCAGCAGGGCCACCTTGGTATCCCTGGAGGTCCCGTAGCCCTTGCAGCAGGCATGTAGCCCCGCCTGGGAGCAGGAACAGCAGGCTGCCTCAGGCGGATGCCGAGTTCCAAAGAGTCCCCCACCAGGGCCTCCAAGGGCTGGTGTGATCACTTCCTTAGTCATTTCACCTGGTCAGATGCCCTTGACCGGGTCGGGGTCGTTTTTACCCTGAGCAGCATTGTTTAGTTTAGTATTTAACCCCCTCAGGTTACCAGGGGAACAGATATTCACGGAGCAGGACACAGGGTTCGTTAGATCCTTTTGCCCACAAAACCATGGAAAAATGTTAAACTACCTAAACCAACAATTTATATATATCAATGAAAAGCATGCAGAAGGAAAAAATGTACTTGACTAGGTCGCATTTTAAATCAAGATACAGATGCCAATTAAAGCAAGATCATCTATCAAAATGGATTCTTTTAATCAAAACATACAGGGTTGGTGACGGTGTGGTGAAGTGGGCATCCTCCGCTCCGCTGGCAGGGATTAGCCAGATCTTTTCAGAAAGGGGTTTTGACAATCTGCATAAGGACTTTTTAAAGTGTTTACGCCATCTTTGTGCACAAAATCAGTGCTCGAAGAGACCTTAAAACGATGTCAACCCTAAGGACAATTGTTTTTCTCACAACTCAGGCTGTCTTCGGAAATATGTGGAGGTTCCCAGAACCGTGGCGGCCTTCCTCAGCACACTGGTGGCCCTCTCTTCCCTCCCACCGTGCTGTTCAGATCAAAACCCACTTTTCTAGGGCCTGTGGCCCCCAGGAACAATTGTGTGGTAGCCACTAGGGAAGGGCTTCCTCTTTGAAACCTGCCACACAGGACTCCTGACGTTTCCTGTGTCGACCTGATTTTCACAGAAAATCGCCTCCAAATTATGGTTCCTGTAGTCCCAAAGCATCAGCTCACGGCCCTCAGCCTCACCTGGAAGGGGCCCAGTTAGCGAGCCAGCTCTGGGGCACCAGGGCAGAGCGCCTGGGCTGGCGGGCACAGGGCGCAGTTGTCTCCATCACTTACTCAATAGCCCTCTCTCCCTCCTCTCTTCTTCCTCTTCCCCTCTGCTGTTTCTTCCTCCAATTATCTTCAGACTGGTATCTTTCAGGCCTGGGAGCACTGCCCCTCCACGCACAGTCCTTGGTTGGTGCAGACCGGGTGTCCCCCTCCATCCACAAGCTGCGGCAGCACCGCCCGCTGGGGCGCACCCAGTCAGCCCCGCTGCCCCAGAACGCCCAGGCTCTGCAGCACCTGGTCATCCAGCAGCAGCATCAGCAGTTTCTGGAGAAACACAAGCAGCAGTTCCAGCAGCAGCAACTGCACATGAACAAGGTGGGTTTGCCGGCTCTGCACTCCGGGCCCCGGGGTGGCTGTGTGCTGTGCGCTTCAGCCTCGGTCTGCAGGACCGGCCCCTTTCTGACCTTGAGGGAGGCCAGGAGGTAGAAAAAGGGAACCGAAGAGGCACACGCTCTGGCCCACGGCACAGAGCTGGGCACGGGTAGGGGCAGAAGGGATGTTGCTGGGAGCTTGGGCTCAGGAACAGCTCACCTGCAGGGTGAGCGCAGGGCCAGTGCCCTCTCCCACCAGCCCGCTGAGTTCTGTTGGACCACGTCCTGCCTGTGGCGCATCAGTGCCAGCGAATGGAATAGTCTACTTGGGCAACACTTTTTTCTTGGGTTTCCTAAGGCCATTTAGTAAACATATCTTTAAACAAACCAGCAACCCACAGTGCCCATCTTCCAGGCCATCCGGCACTTGCAGCCTGCCTGAGTGCATAAGCAGTGTACAGGGCAAGGGGGGCCTGGGTGCAGTTGTACAGGTGCAGAACTCCAGCAGGAAGTTGAAGGGACACTGTCAGATCTGGTTCTGGGCCCCAGCCAGCCCACAGAGGTCTGCGTAACCTAGAGACATCTTGAAAGTCACTCGGATAAGTCCATTTTCAGGAGGAGGTAGTAGGCAAGGCCAGCACTGTGATGCTGGTGAAGAGGAAAACTAACATGCTGAATACGTGTTGATCAAATGCTGGCATTTGAAATAGAGCATCTTTAAGGTAAGAGATGAGATGGGCGGCTGTGGACATCGTCCAGCAGTTCCTCAAAAGGTTGGACACAGCCACCACGTGGCCCCACAGCTCTGCTGCCAGAGATGAAAGCACACGTAAACTCACTCAGGCATTCACAGCAACCGGAGTCCCTGTGTCAGGCCGTTCCCGCACTGCTGTAGAACATAGCTCAGACTGCGTGATTCGTAAGTACAGAGGTCTGATTGGCTCCTGGCTCTGCAGGCTGTAGAGGAAGCATGGTGCCAGTGTCTGCTTCTGGGGAGTCCTCGAGGAAGCATTCAATTGTGGTAGGCGAAGGGGGAGCAGCGCATCACTTCGCTAGAGCAGGAGCAAGGGGTGGGGAGAGGGGCCCCCCTTCTAACCAACCAGACCCCGCCAGACCCCACTCACTACAGTGAGGACAGCACCAATGGACGGTGTTCAACCATTCGTGCCAAATCCACCCACATGATCCCGCCACCTCCTGCCAGGTCCCACCTCCAGTACTGGGGGCTACGCTTGAGCAGGAGGTGTGGGCGGGGACACAGATCCAAACCATATCAGCCGTAGTAACCGTATCAGTCGTGATAGCCACATTACATGGGAACAGCCCAGGTGTCCATCCTGTGATGTGCGGCCACACGCCGGCACACCGGCACGTCATATAACGTGGAATGATGCACGGCCAGACATCGGCACACCGGCACGTCATATAACGTGGAATGATGCACGGCCAGACATCGGCACACCGGCACGTCATATAACGTGGAATGATGCGCGGCCACACGCCGGCACACCGGCACGTCATATAACGTGGAATGATGCGCGGCCACACACCGGCACGTCATATAACGTGGAATGATGCGCGGCCACACGCCGGCACACCGGCATGTCATATAACGTGGAATGATGCGCGGCCACACGCCGGCACACCGGCATGTCATATAACGTGGAATGATGCGCGGCCACACGCCGGCACACCGGCATGTCATATAACGTGGAATGATGCGCGGCCACACGCCGGCACACCGTCATGTCATATAACGTGGAATGATGCGCGGCCACACGCCGGCACACCGGCATGTCATATAACGTGGAATGATGCGCGGCCACACGCCGGCACACCGGCATGTCATATAACGTGGAATGATGCGCGGCCACACGCCGGCACACCGGCATGTCATATAACGTGGAATGATGCGCGGCCACACGCCGGCACACCGGCATGTCATATAACGTGGAATGATGCGCGGCCACACGCCGGCACACCGGCATGTCATATAACGTAGAATGATGCGCGGCCACACGCCGGCACACCGGCATGTCATATAACGTGGAATGATGCGCGGCCACACATCGGCACACCGGCACGTCATATAACGTGGAATGACGCGGCCACACGCCGGCACACCGGAATGTCATTCAGCCATAAAGTGGAATGACACTGACAAGCTGCAGCACGGGAAAGCCTTGGAAGCAGGATGCCAGGCACAAGAGGCCGCGTGTGGTATGATTTCATGCACATAAAACGTCCACAACAGACAGACCCACAGAGACAGGACACAGATTCGTGGGTGCCAGGCCTGGGATGCTGCAGGCAGATGGGGAGCATTGCCGGGGGAACAGCGTCTCTTTTTAGGGATGGTGAAAATATTCCAAAATTAGACTATGGTGATGACTGCGTGGCTCTGTAAATACACTAAAAACAACAAATGATATCATTTAAAAGCGTGAATTGGATGGTGTGAATTACCTCCCAATAAAGCTGTTACAAGGAAGAAAGAGGATGAGTTGATGGGAGGGGAACGTCTGGGGTGATTTTCAGAAGGAAACGTTGAGAAACCTTTGGCAGATTTGGAGACAGACGGAATCGTTTCTCCGTTTATTGTCTCCTGTGAAAGTGCCCCCCTCACTCCACCCCACTCCCCACCCCCCCACCCCACCCCCCGTTGCTTCCCTGGATTTCAGGACGTGTCCTGGGTTGTCCACCTGTCCGGAGGCTCAGGGTCTTTTGTGGTTTTCCTGAGGGTGAAAAGTGGGGTTAGGACTGGGGAGGAGGTAGACTTTCCTAGCGCACGGAGACAGGAGTTGGAAAGTGAAGTACCAGATCCCCAGCAAGTGCAGAGGCAAAGCCGTGGGGAGAGAGCCCTCCACCGCCAACACTGCTGCCTCTTCCAGCAGCCCTGACGTCTTGATATGTTAGCCCCTGCTGCCTTCCTGGTCCAATTTCCTTCTCTCAAGCCCCACGGTTCCAGCCCAGAAGAGCAGTCAGCTCAGCCCTGGCAGTGGTCGAAGGCTTTGATTGCATGGTGTCCAGTCCAGTGGAGCTGACTTGGGGAAGGCCCCTGGGAGATGGCAGCCGGCTGTGGCCCAAATCCATCCTAGTGTGTGAGCCATCATCGGGCTGCAGGCTCAGGATTGAGGAGACTGGCCCCTTGGGGCCTTGCTCCAGCCGCGTCAGACCAGATGCCCAGCACAGGCCACAGCCTGGCTCCTGCTGCCCACTGGGCACCACGAAATAGGGCTCACCACCCCCACCCCACATGCCCCTCCACTCCCAAGCCCTCATCACCGGACAGCAGGGAACGCATCAGAAATGGGTGGGGCACCCAGCAAATCCCCTCATTGGGACGGGAAAGGCACAGGCTGTGGGCATGCCGGGCGTCTGCCAGGCATCTTTACTCCCAGGTGTCAAAAGCACTTTCACATCCGTCTTCCTAATACCAACTTAGGTTTGTTAATTTTATTATGTCATTATCTGAGTGATGGGGTAGGAGGTTTGAAGAAGACAAGAAACACCTATTCACATGCCGTATACTCTTGAAGGATTTAGAAACCGGGTACTCTCACTGGAGTTTGTTCTCTGATTGATTTACGGGAGTGAATGACAGTTGATTGAAACGTTTAGACAGTGTTTTCCCGAGACGCCCAGAAAGACAAGGATCTTACCCAGGGCCGCCTAACACTGACATCCCTGCCCTTCCTCTTGGAGGATGACGTCCCCAGGGACTTGTTCCCTGAGGGCATCTGCCCAGCTCTGGCAGCTGTGAGCCCTCCTGTCCCACTGCGCTGCTCCAGCCTCCATTGGGGTTGCAGCTGGGGCCGGCTTGGTCTGCCCCTCCTTCAGCCTGTACCTTAGAGGGCAGTTGCTTTGGAAACATCACTATGAATAAAAAAGAAAGAGGGGTGGCCCGTGCCTAGCCCTCGTGTTCCCCGCAGCCATATGTAGCCACTCTAGTTTTCCCGAGGCCCGCAGCCTGCAGAGCTGCCCCTTTTGGCTGAGAAAACTCCACCAGGTGGACAGGATCGACCCCGAGCTGGCTCTGCTCTCCTCTCCCCAGCCTGTGGTCAGCATGGTGGCAGATGTTTTCCAACTGCGTCAGCTTCTATTGCCTATGCCTTGTACGCAGTGGTGTTTAATAATGGTTTGCTGCATGAAGGAACTTTCTGGAGAACGCACACCGTCAGAGGACGAGTGGAGCTTGGAACTCTGCAGGTGAAACTGGCCCTCTGTGTTTGCTGGCCACGTCTGGACTCGGCCTCAGTTAGTCTGGTTTGCGAGCAGTGGGTGATGTGTGTCCAGGCGAAATACCTCTTTCTATTAAAAGAGGACGCCGGAAGGCGTCCTCCACCCCTAGAGCAAGAAGCCTTGCAGCTCAAGGTGGTTCTTCCAGTGGTTTCTGGACTCCGCACAAGAACCTTCCTCCTGCAGAGCGGAGGGCCTCAGGTGTGTTTCCCTTTAACTTGACATCCTCAATTTTGAATATGAAAACTTGGACTCATATTTTGGGTGGTCTAATTATGAGTGTGTCCGATCGTTTTAAAATACTGGCAGTTTACCAATTTGGTTTTGGCCCTGAACTCCAGCCTGACTTTTTAAAAATGTAATTATTCCAAATATGGAGGTGCATTTGTTTTTCCCGAATTGATGAAAGGGGGCTCTCAGTGTCCCCAAGGTCTTCGGGCTGCACAGAGCTGCTTCAATTGTTTGCCTACAACCAGCTCGCCTCCCAAAGCCAGCTCTGCAGTGCAGCCCCAGCCCTCAGCCCAGCCAGTGAGACTCGGAACTGAATGTCAAAGGAGAGAGAGAGAGAGAAGCAGGCTTTGTTTGCGGCCGTGGCCCAGGGAGGTGACCCACAGGCGTCTGCGTCAGTGCCGAGGCAAGGGGCCTGGCCTGCGTCACAGAGGGCTCTGACGTGGCGCCACTGCCAAAGTGACATCCTCCTCGGGCCCTGCCTGAGAGCCCTCACCCGAATCCCACGGTGCGGAGATGAGCCCTCCTCCAGGCTGAGGGGCGTTCGGCAGCGGGGGACACTTCAGAGGCTTCATCCTCGTGAAAGGGAGAAAAAAGACCTGGGAATGTTGTCACTAAAGGACGCTAAAGAGATGCGGCCCCTGGCAGCACAGGCCATCTGCAGCCAGCCCGGAGAAGGGCCATCCAGGAGCCCTTGGAACAGTGGGGAGGTCTGGTGATGCACAGCACGGTAGATGCGGCTGCCGAAAGCCTCCAGCGGGCAGGTTGCAGTGGACTTGGGGCCCTTAAACAGCCCCCCAGGAAGAGAGGCTGACCCCTGCTACGACCCCCGCTACCTCCACCGCCATTCAAATGTGTGTAGGGGAAGGACGTTTGAGATTTTCTTACAGAGTTCTTGAAGTTTTTCTTTAGGTTTGAAATTTAAAGCTGGGCATGGTGGCTCACACCTGTAATCCCAGCACTTTGGGAGGCCAAGGTGGGTGGATCACTTTGGCTCAAGAGTTCGAGACCAGCCTGGGCAACATGGTGAAATCCGGTCTCTACAAAAATTAGCCAGGCAAGGTGGTGCGTGCTTGTAGTCCCCAGCTACTCAGGAGGCTGAGGTGGGAAGACTGCCTAATGCATGACTGCACTCCAGCCTGGGCAACAGAGCAAGACCCTGTCTCAAAAAAAAAAAAAAAAGAAATTTAAAGAAAAGCATCAGAAGCAAAGTCCTGGAGCTTCTGTGTCCACTGAGTCCTCCCTGGGCCGCCTCCTTTAAAAGGCAGACAGACAAACCCTTTTCCTCCATCAGCCTGGCTTCCTGGGAGTGGCCGTTTGCTGTAGGAACCCCTCCCCTCCACCCTCAGCTGCCTCGCCCTCCAACCCACCCTAGAGAAGGGACCTGCCTCTGTGTCCCCTATGGGCTTGCTGCCCTCCATCACTTTTATCCACTTTAGAATGGCCCCTGGGCTGCTAAAGAAAGGCAGGCACGCCACTTCCAGTCATCGCTGGGATGGGGCAGCCCCACAGGGTCCCCTCCAAGGTCCTAGCCTTCCTCCCCTGCCCCTCCCACTATTTCCCTTCCCCGCCCCCCCATTTCCCTCCCCCACCCTTCCTCCTTCTCCCCTTGCCCTTTCCTGGCATGGCACCCAACCTTTTGCTGGTCCTCTGGTCTCCTCTCCTTGTCTGTGTGTTTCTGTGCCTATGTGTATTTGTGTATCTGTCTCTTCATGTGTATATGTGTCTGCATGTCTGTCTGTGTATTTGTGCGTCTGTCTGTGGCTCTGTGTGTGTGTTTCCGTGTGTGTCTGTGTGTGTGTGTGTCTGTGTGTGCCTCTGCGTGTATGTGTATCTGTGTGTGTGTATGTATCTGTATGTGAGCCTCTGTGGCCTCCCGACACCCTAGCACTGGTTCCCGAGGCCTCATCCCTGTTTCTTTGGCTCCCCAGCTCTGCGTAGCACCTCTGTGCTCCCAGCTTTGACTTTGTTCCACCTGCTTACTGCTCCAGTCCTGATCTGTCTCCCAAATCCCAGACACAAATCTGCATTTTCTTGCTGGATTTCTCAGGGCCCCACCAGATGCTGGGATTCAGCCTCTCTGAGCTGCCCTCTACCCACCTCCCCGTCCCGGGACCAGCACCTCCTCTGTGGTGGCCCTTCTCTGGCACTTGGCCAGGAGTCCTGGTGCCTCCTGGTGCCCCCTGCTCACTCTCCTGTCCATGAGTGGTCCCCACTGCCGCTGGACCCAGCCCCTGTGCCAGCCTCTGCCTGGCCCTGCTGCCCCTGTGCAGTCACTTCTCCGCAGGCATTCCCCTGCCCTCAAGCTGACTCATTAGCACCTTCCTGTGGCACAGGCAGGACAATGCACCCCTCGGAGAGACCCACAGCCTCTCCTGCCCTTCCACTGATGAGCAAAGCCCACATTGTGAGGAGCCCTCTGAGGCCCTGAACACCCCCTCAGCCCTGAGCTCCCATCTCCGTGTCCTCAGCCCTTAGCTCTGGTCCCCACACCCTCAGCTCTGAGCTCTGGTCCCCGCGTCCTCAGCCCTGAGCTCTGTTCCCCTGAGCTCTAGTCCCTGAATCCTCAGCCCTCAGCTCCTGTCCTCGTGCCCTCAGCCCTGAGCTCCCATCCCCGCGTCTTCAGCCTGTGGTCTGAGCCCCTGTCTCCTCATCCTTAGCCTGTTGCTTTTCCTTCCACACCTGCAGCCTCCAGGACATTCTTGCTTCCTGAAGGCCTGTCCTGGCTGCTGCTCTCCCTCCTCCCAAATCCCTCCTGCTCCTCATCCAGGGCATTGTCCTCAGCACTGTGTGCCCCCTTCTTAGGGAATTGTTCTGCTTTCAGATTCTTTGTTCTTTGCTCTCCCTCCAGTGCACCGAGTGATAAGGGCCCCACTCTGAATAAACCTTCCATACACCACTCAATCAGTCACATCCCATTACCCATCAGACTGCGCCGGGCCCTGGGGGAGCTGTGGGAGCTGAGCACATGGGTGCCCTCTTGATGAGTGTCCTGAAAGCCAAGACTTGGATGCCATCTTCGAGGTCCCCTGTGAAACTGTGCTGCTTCACCTGGTGTCCCTGCTGCACCTGGCGTCCCTGCTCACAGCGACAGCAGTGCCACCAGGCTCCCTGTTCTCCCTGCCCCCACAGGGCCTCTCAGGCTCTCAGTGTGCAGGAAGAAGATAGGATTGAGAAATCACAAGCAGTCACAGACCTCAAAATCATCAAGCGAAACTAGTGTTGAAACACATGCTTTTTTTTGTCAACCGCTGAGAAACCTGTCGAAGCAAATGGGGACAACGTTGGCAGATTCCTTACTTGAACTTCTTTCTCCCCGGCTTTGCGAAAGTCTAACTGGAAACAGTCGCATGTATTGACAGCATCCGGCGTGATGATTTGATACTTGTGTGCGTTGTGAAATGATCACCACAAGGGACCTCATCCATGCCCCCATGCTCTCACGGGGCTCTCATCGTGTCTGCGGTGAGGTCTGTGAATATCGGGGCCACCAAACTGTGCATCAGGCCCTGGAACTTATTCCTCTCCCAACGGCACGCTCGCCCGTGGACAGCACATGCCTGTTCCCGCCGCACGGCCACCCACCACTCCGCTCTCGTCCCTGCGAGTTTGGCTTTCTGAAGCTGAGTTCCTTACATGCCACGCCGCCCACTGCTTCCCGCACTGCCGATGGCCGGCCCACCCCGACACCCGTGCTGCCTGCACCCTGGCTGGACCTGGCTCCCTTTCCCTGTGCCAGGTTGAAAGCTCTTCTGAAGAAAAGCTGCCTTCGGTTTAGAGATAAACAATGGATCCGTGTTTTCTTCACTCGGCTTTTACTGCCGTACTTTAAACTGCTCTTAGAAAGAAAGTTAAGGGATGGTCACATCAAACAAACCCCTCGCCCGATCTGAAGTCTCTGATGTTCCACAGTGAGGCACAGCAGGGCTCTGGATGCTGGAAACTCGCCATGTTGTGTGTGTGAGTCTGCGTCTCAGCCCGGCTGCGCGGGGACCGGTGTCTGACACGGCTGACCCCTGGGAGCAGGCGGACACTGTGTGCCCGCGAATCCGTCCCACGTAGTTCAGGATGCTGGAGAGGCCACCTCGCGTGAGTGTGGAGCAGCACGCAGTGCTCTGAGGGTGCTGAAATTCAAGGGCCTGGGGGATTTCAGGTGTCAGGCTTCCTTGCACAGCTCAGTTTCCTTCTGGAAATAGTCGGATGTGGTGCCGAGATGCATCCTCCACGCATTGCAGCTCCTCTCTCTGCCAGGAACTCGGCCTGTCCCACTGTGCCTTGAATCTGCCCGTCAGGCCGTTCATGGGGACAGATGAATCACGCGTCCGGAGAGACCCCTCCATTTGGGGCTTTGGGATTATGGGGCGTCCTTTCACAGTCTGCAGAGGAATGCAGCTCGGTCAGTGCCTTCTTTTGAGAAACTCCTTGTGCGCCCTTCCTAGTCTGACTCCAGACCCCCGCCTCCTCTCCTGAGCTTTTTTTGCCACTTCCCACATCCCTCTCTCCCCTCTTATTCTCAACTCCAGCCTTTGCTCTGCTCACATTCATCCCTTTTCTGGCTCCCAGATGTGATGGGGCAGCTCCATTGCCCAAAACCAAGGAGTTTTCCTGGCCACCCTCTCTTGCCTCTCCATTTGCAGTCTGTCCCTGGGCCTGGAGCTGCTGCCTTTTTGGCGTCACGGAAACCTGTCCTTTCTCCCATGCCTTAGCCAGACGTGGGGCTGGCCTCACCCTTTCAACCTCTGGCCTGTCTGCTGCAGGGCATGCTTCTAGAACGTGCACCTGCTTGTCTTCAGCCCAGAGCACCCTTTCCACAGCCCCACCTCGTCTCCAGCACCCTGCAGCCCTGCTCTCTGGCCTTCCGTGCTGCAGCCCTGCTGGCTTCTCACAGCTCCCAGAGAGCACTGAAGTCAGCCATACACCCTGTTCCACTTTGCCCCACTACCTGGACGCCCCTTGCATTTGCCCCATCACTTTTAGTGGATGTGCGATGAGCAATGCCTGTGCCACGTAGATGAGTCAGAAGTGGTCCCTACCCTCCTGGGAACTGCAGACTGCAGGAAAGATGGGTACATGAATGGCAACCACAGAAAAGCCAGAGGACTGGGGTGGGGGCTGGAGGAGGGCACATTGCCCTATCAGGAAGATCAGCTGACCCTTCCTGGAAAAGGTGACATGCACGGGAGGCCACGGAGCCTCTCGGAGTGGCTGGAGACTGAGGAAGGAAGGGAAGCAGCGGGCTGGAGGCGAGTGTGGCATGAGGGATGCAGAGCCAGCAGCGGGGTGGGGAGCAGGGTGGCAGGGAGGCTGCAGCGGCGACATGGCCAGATGATGGAGGGGCTTTTTCAGCAGAGGCAGGATGGCGGAAGAGCACTTGGGGGCCATTCAGCAAGGTAGTGACCAAGTCCACTGGCCCATTTGAAAGCGTGCCCTCACTGCTACATGAAGAAGATTGCAGAGGGTTGACACTGGAGGTGGGGGCCTCCCGGGAGCCATGCTGTCATCCAGGCAGGAGAGGCCAGGTGGGGCCAAAGCAGGAAAGGCAGGAGGTCGAGGCTGGAGAGAAGCAGCACCGTCCAGAGGCGTTTCTCGTGAGCAATGCGCGGGCAGTGCTTGGCGGACGGAAATGGGAGTTCGGGGTGTGACTGGACAGCTGGCCAGAGAGAGGTCCCAATAGCCAAGAACGGGCCCTAGAGAAGGGAGAGGCTTGGAAGAAGCTGCCCTGCGTTCGGCATTGGGCCTGCTATGCTGGGGCTCATGGGCACTCTAGGCTAAGCTGAGGCGTCTGACAGGCCATTAGATCTGGAGGTAAAGAGTGAGTTTGGGCTCAGCACCACCTTTGGGAGTCGCTGATACTTGAAATCCAGAGTGGGGAAATGAGCCGAGGAGCAGGCCCAGGACAAACCAAGACAGAGGAGCAGGCGGGGAGCGGGAGAGGAGCACCTGCCACCTGTTCCGTGCTGAGAGGCCAGGGAGGGAGATCGAGAAGCGTCCGTGAGATCCAACAGGAAAAGAGGCCAGGGAGCATCTAGGGAGTCCCACAGGAGAGGATGCTGCAGTTCTTGGGGCCCCATAGCGGGGCAGGTCATGGAGCACCCATGGAATCCTGCAAGAAGGGAGGTCATGGTATCCCTGAGATCCTGCAGAAGGGGAGGCCGTGGCATCCCCAGGATTCAGCAGGAGAGGAGGCCGTGGCATCCCCAGGATTCAGCAGGAGAGGAGGCCGTGGCATCCCCAGGATTCAGCAGAGGAGGAGGCCGTGGCATCCTCAGGATTCAGCAGAGGAGGAGGCCGTGGCATCCCCAGGATTCAGCAGGAGAGGAGGCCGTGGCATCCCCGGGATTCAGCAGGAGGGGAGCTCATGGCACATCAGTGGAATCCCACAAGAAGGGAGGTCACAGAGCATCCATGGTATCCCAGGAGGGAGGCCATGGCATCCCTAGGATTCAGCAGGAAGGGAGGTCCTGGAGTGTTCCCAGGATCTGGCAGGAGGGAGGCCATGGCACGTTGGTGGGATTGGGCAGTGAGCATTGTGGACGTGGTTGTCCTCCGCTGAGTGGGGGACGGGCTGTTTCTCTTAGCAGCTGTGGCTGTGAGGTCAGCATTGGCCTCTCCCTTCACACTCAGGCTCCTCTCTGCAGACTCGGTTGACACCTGCAGCTTCTTTTCTGTTTCTCAGTGCCTGACGCAGAAGAGGTGCTTAGTAAACCCCAAATGTTAGTCAGCCTCCTTCCCTGGGCCAGGTCACCTTGACCCCGGGCTGGGGTCCTACTGGACATTATTTTCTCAGGCACTCAGGCACCCAAGTGCCTGTTGTATGGGGAGATAAAGGCGCCTGCTGGCCTGTGGCAGGGCGATAAGGTGCCCCCTGAGTCCCTGATTGTCTGCCCCATAAGGTGGGGTTTGCAGCATCCCTTCCCCTGTCAGATGAGCTCAAAGGCCCCGGCTCTTTGTGCTTCATGTATTACCTCTGCCTTGCAGATCATTCCCAAGCCAAGCGAGCCAGGCCGGCAGCCGGAGAGCCACCCGGAGGAGACGGAGGAGGAGCTCCGTGAGCACCAGGCTCTGCTGGACGAGCCCTACCTGGACCGGCTGCCAGGGCAGAAGGAGGCGCACGCACCGGCCAGCGTGCAGGTGAAGCAGGAGCCCATTGAGAGCGACGACGAAGAGGCGGAGCCCCCGCGGGAGGTGGAGCCGGGCCAGCGCCAGCCCAGTGAGCAGGAGCTGCTCTTCAGACAGGTGACCGCAGGCGGGGAGGGCACCAGCAGGCACAGCCACCCTCGGTCCCCGGGCGGCATCTTCTGTGTGGCATTCACAGGGGCTGCAGGGCATCCTTGCGCTGTCGCTGTCCAGTTTCTCGCCCGTCTTGTCCTGGCCAGTGAGGGAGGTTGATGGGGCTTCTGTTTTGTCCCAGCTGTCCTACGGATACGAGATGGTTGCCCCCTGCGGGTGGTTACGTAACTGTTTTCCAGCCATGCACAGGCCCCAGAGAATGGGTTTCCTTCCTGTCTGTAGGCTGTAAATGAACACAGAATCCATGTGTTAGTGAGATACAGCATGCTTTTTAAAGAACTGAAGGAAATAGAGGTATTAATTGATCAAAAAGGCAGGCAGGGTCTGATCAGAAGTCAAGACCTTTTGTGGCCCGGAGGTGCTAATGAGCAGCCCTACAGATCCAGACAGATGGGCACGACTGTGGCTCCCAGAGCCAGTAAGGCTTCAGAGCACTGACACCCAGTAACCAAACTCACAGGAGACTGATGAAGAAGGCCAGTGAATGATTGGTTAATTTCCATTGAAACATTAAACTTCTGAGTCAACAAATACCTAAGGCATTTGAGCAGCCAGCTGGAGCCCCGTGTCTGCAGCCAGAGTGCCCTCAGGAAGGTGGGCTTCCTCCCTATAGGCAGGAAGCGAGCCCGAGGAACCACAGCTATAGGATTTGAGTCTATCCTCCAGCAGCAGAGCTGCTGCCTCGGCTACAGGAGCCACTGGCCTGTTGCCTCCCTTCTCTCTGGACTCCATGCCGTCCGTGCCATTGAGCACCTCCCCAGGTTCCTGACTGCCAGCTGTGTGGCCAGACGCTGCATCTCCACCCCCGGCAGCACCTTGGAAGCCAGGAGCAGGACACCCTGCAGTAAACTGTTCCCCTTAATTCTCAGCTGCAGTTCTTAAATGCTTGCCACTGAATGAATCAGTGTGAGGCCTTGTACCTGGAGCACCTAGACCCAAGCCTGCCACACATGGGATCAGCTCTCAGTGGTCTCCACAGGCTTCTGGGTCAGGAGCCCTTCTCCACCGAGCTTCCCCTGGCAGCTGGCATTGGGTGCTATTTCTCCTTCTTGTTCAGAGGGCGGCCTGTCTCTAATTTCTAGGCCTTCTTAATTAGCACCCCAGGCACTAAACACTACAAAGCCCAGCAGAACTAACGCTTGGCAAAGACAGAGAGAGAAAGCCCCGGACCTCTCTGGCACACACACGGTGCTTCGTGATGAACACTTGTCCACAGGCCCCGTCTGACAGGCCCAGGGTGGGGGCCTCTTCTGTGGTCGGTCCTTGAAAGTTGATGAAGGTCTGAAATTCAGTGTGCTATTATTATGCTGATAAGAAATGGGAAACTATTTACATTAATAATTTTTAGGGCTAGTTTCTCATAGATCAGCGTTTACTTTGAGAAACAGAGGCTTGTTATATTCCAAGCATGAGACGATTATTAGAAATACTTATTTTCTGTTCTCTCTGGAGGGTAATAGGCAGAACTCCTTATCAGGGAAACGTCGTAGTACACAGAGCAATTTGCCGAGGTAAACATAAGGCGGGGCACCTCCAGCCGGCGTCCGGGAGGATTGCTTATTAACCGCTTAACCGCGTGGGGCCCACGGTGATCCCAGCTGAATTTGGTCAGCAGCAAACTTGGGGCCTGTGGGTGCTGGCTCCTGCTCCGGCTCTTGCTCCAGCTCCTCCGACTGTCTCGGGGCTCCCTTCTTCTCTGCTCCCTCCTGGCTCTGACTCCTTTTTTTTTTTTTTTTTTTTTTTATGAGACAGAGTCTCACTCTGTTGCCCAGGCTAGAGTGCAGTGGCGCCATCTCAGCTCCTGCCCTACAACTGCAGCCTCCGCCTCCTGGGCTCAAGCAATTCTTCTGCCTCAGCCTCCCGAGTAGCTGGGATTACAGGCACCCACCATCAAGCCCAGCTAATTTTTTTTTTTTTGTAGAGAGGAGTTTCACCATTTTGGCCAGGCTGGTCTTTAACTCCTTACCTCAGGTGATCCACCCGCCTCAGCCTCCCCAAGTACTGGGATTGCAGGCATGAGCTACCGCACCCGGCCTGATTCCTAAAGGCAGGACAGATCGGAGCCTGGCCGGGCAGCTCTGGCTTCCCCCATGCTGGTGGCACAGGGCTGGGCTCTGTCCCTCATACAAGAGCTAGGATGTAGGCACCTGGTTTTCCACATCCACGGGATCTGTGTATCAAAACTGAGACAGGATTGGTGCAGAGCTCCTGGCAAGGAGGCGCCCGGCTGTCTTCGTGCCTCGGCCTGGGTGGCAATTGCTGTGCTCTCCCTCAGCTGCTGTCTGGGGAGAGGCTTGGCAGCCGTGACCTCATCTCTGCCCTGCTCCCTCCACTCCACTCTGCCTCGTATAGGGGTTTGCACCTCAGCCTGTTCCCAGAATCCCTCGGGGTGTCCCAGGTCCCTGGCTGAGTGCCCCCCACCCCTACACAGAGCCCAGCGCAGCTCCATCTCATCGGAGAGGCACGTCCCCACCAGCAGGCCTGCTCCAGGCCCCAGAGGTCCTGGGTGCCCGGAAGCTGATGGGCTGTTGCTGCTTTTAGCCTGCATGAGGGTGTGTGGGGTATGAGACCAGGGAGGGGAGCGGCTGCAGATGAGGCTGAGTTGGCTCTTCCAAGTCGGAGAGCCGATGGTGCTTTGTCACCCAAGTTTGGCATGCAGATTCAGTGCTGTTGGTCAGAACTAGGACCCATAAACCCAACAAGGGGGTCGGGCTTCGTGCCCACTCACCGTGTGTGTGTGGTGCAGCAGAGTGGACGCTCTGGTCCCCGCATCTGCGTGGCCTTCGCATATCCCCTGGTGAAACCAGCGAGGGCCAGGCTGCTGCCCCAGCAAAACCGTCTCTCCACACCTGCCAGGCCCCACTCCCCTGCACCTGGTCCAGGCTGCTCCTGGCTCAGCACCTCCTCAGAGAAGCCCTCCGTGATACCCCATATTGGGCCAGGCCTCCCTGGGACCCCCTGACTCAGCCTGTGTTACCCTGTTAATGAAGCCCATGGCAGGATCCCACGTGGACAGCCTGCCTTCCCTAGAGAGACCGTCCTGGGAGGCAGAGCCCATGCTGGCCTCGTTCTCGGCTCTGGGCCCACTCGGGCTTCAGGGCACTCATAGGGAAGGCCTCTCCACGCAGCCGGCCTCCCAGCATCCTTGTGGCCCACGTATGGCCTGTGCGTGGACGGGAGACTTGGAAGAGAAGGCACCCCCTAGCCCTGCAGCCCAGGGGCGGCAGACATCCGCAGCCGCCAACACGGCCGTTTCTTCCCCGCAGCAAGCCCTCCTGCTGGAGCAGCAGCGGATCCACCAGCTGAGGAACTACCAGGCATCCATGGAGGCTGCCGGCATCCCCGTGTCCTTCGGCGGCCACAGGCCTCTGTCCCGGGCGCAGTCCTCACCCGCGTCTGCCACCTTCCCCGTGTCTGTCCAGGAGCCCCCCACCAAGCCGAGGTTCACGACAGGTAACACATGGCCTTGGTGCAGCCTGAGGGTGCGACACGGGCCACAGTGGGCATGGAGCGAGGGGCTATTCCAGGCCCAGCTCTGCAGAGGCTGAGGGGCTGGGCGGGCACGAGGGCCATGCTGGATGGTGGGGACCACACAGGCCTGTCACAGAGGCCCTCTCCCCGCCCTACAGCCCACACCTTCAGTTCTGTTATTCTGGGGGCCCGTCACGGGCTCACTTGCCCACCTTCCCTGTCCCAGAGACCCATGGTCTCCTCCGAGAGCAGCCCACAGCTTGTGCCCGTGGGGCCGTGAGAGCCTACAGCTTCTGGTCTGGCTCAGGAATCACGAGCCCACGCTTCTCCACTTACTCCCTCACACTTTGCCCACGTCCACAGCGTTGACTCTGAGGCTCCAGTGACAGGCTGTGAATGGGTGGTGGGGGGGCGGTGCTGTGACTACACGAGAGCAGAGCCCGGGACCCCTGGGACACGCTGTGGGAGCCACACATCCTCTGTCTGTGCCATCCGTCATACCAGCCTCACCCTGGGGAGGCGATCTGCCAGCAGGGGTCCTTGGTTTTCCCTGCACCGTACCTCACAAGAAGTCAGGAGGCAAGCGAGGCATCCACCACAGCTGAGGAGGCAAGAGGGGCTGGGCCCTGGACTTGTCTGCCTGGAGGTAGCCGGAGCCGGGGAGGAGACTGCTGTCCTGGGCCGCCCCACCGCCCAGCCACCCCTGCAGGGGAGGGGAGGGGAGGGAAGGAGGGCTGGCTTCTGGCAGGGCTTGCCTCTGAGACAAGCAGGGAGGCAGGAGAGCTCTTCATACTGTTGTGATCGAATATTTCTTGTTAATGACGCACTAAGAAAAAAGTTCTGTAAATACAGCAGGGCTTCGGTTCAGATGATTCTCATCACGTGGCTTAGTGTTCTGCAGTCTGCAAGGTTCTCACAGGCCTTATGAAGGATGCTATTCATATTCAGAGACAAATTTCCATAGTAGGAATCCAGCAAGTAAAATGCTGCTTCTCAGAAAGAAAACTGTGGAAGGTCACAGAAGCAGCCAGATGACCCACTCCACAAGTCCTGGGCAGCTGACTGCAATAAGTGTGTTCTTGAAAGAATGCAGCTCAGACAAGGGAGACCCCAGTCACCGCCACCAAGGCGGGAATTCTCCCACCAAGCTGGCCCACCATGGCTGGTCCCAGGAGACTTGCAGGGAGTCCCACTTTGTTGGTGTCCTTTCTTAGTTTGTCTTTATTACTTTTTAAACAAATTTATAAAACAGTACATGTTCATTGTAAAGAAACAAACATGATAGAAACCCACAGGAAATGCAGTTTGCCCATAATCCCACTCCCCAGTGGTGGCAGGTTGTTAGTATTTGGTTTAAACCTTCCAGATCTATTTCTGTGCGTAGCCAGATGGACAGATAGACACAAACATAATTTGTTTCACAGAGACGGGACTCTGTTGTGTCTGATGCTTTCTGTTAGTACCTCACACTCTCAGCCATCTTCCCATGTCCGTGCACAGCGACGCAGCGCGTTCTCCTGGCTGGCTCTGCCACCCTCAGCTGTGTGGGCTTTGCCGCTTCTCCATCTCTCTACGCTCCAGCTTTTCTGTCTATAAAGGCAGTGAAGCGGGTGTCAGCCTCATAAGTTCCAGCCGTGTGCTTAGTAAATATTAGCCCACGTGACCTTATCGTGATGATTTCACTGTAGGGGCAGTCCCCATTCCTCGTATCCGTGAGCAACTGGTTGTTTCTGCACACACACTTACGTATTTCACGGGGCAGTGTCCGTCATTGCCTATGTGTCTGTGTTGCCATTACAAACTCCCAAGCATACCCATGCCCACACCCAGTGTACTGATTGTGAATCCTAGATTCATTGACTCCTGTAAGCCTGCACCTACCCTGATGCTCTTTTTTTTTTACCAGAAGTCCCATCCCCCAGCACTGTTTTGCAAGTACCCCCAGAATTCCTCAAGTGCAGGAGACTGACTCCTGTTATCCGGACTCACAAGAGGCTGAGCCAGGAAGTATGGGAACTAATTTGCACCAAGTGTATCCTGTAGCTGGACCCTGCAAACACTGGACCACCTTGAATCTCAGCTCCCCTTGGCTGGGGATGCTGCCTGTGTTCCCAGTAACAGGAACACAAGTGGGGAGGGCCGCATCCTGGGCCAGCACACTGAAGCGGTAGAGCAGGGCTGTCTGGGCAGCTTGCCCAGGCTCTTCACGATGCGCCCCACCCTTACCAGCCTGGATGAACCCACATTAGCACGGGTGCCCCTGGCCAGTGACCTGCCTGCGGAAGGCATCCATTCACCCAGCCTGGCCTTCCCTTTGTTAAGTCCTGGAAGACCAGGTGTGTGTGGCACAGACATGTCCCGGCAGAGCCTCGGGGCAGCCCTCCTGCCAGGTGTCACCAGGGGCCAAGGCCTGGTGAAAAGGGGCCGGGGCAGAGCTGTGCCCCGGAGGGCCACCTGGCCTTCCCTGGCGTCTCTAGCCTCTGCAGATAGGCCAGATACTCTCCCCTTCACAGCGGTCCCACATGTGCTGACTGAGACAGGGTGGCATCCAACACGGGTTCAGGCACATCTCCTTTCCTACTAGGGAGCCCTGGGCTGCCAGCCCAGTTGGTTCTGGGGCCCCTACCAGGAGCCTCTTCTGTGGCTGCCGCACCCTGGAGGCCCGTCCATGCTGAGCTCAGTGCTGTGGTGAGCACTTGGCTGGCCTCTGTTCACAGTCAGAGGTTAAGTAGACCTGTGTACACGGGTTGTGCGTGTGTTTTCTAGCACATGTGTTCCAGTTGCTCTGGAAGTTTCTAAAGGCAGAGCCTGAATCTGGTGTTTCTTTGGAATCTCAAGTACCTTGGACAGTTCTCCGTCCAACAGAACTGGAGTTACTATTGGTCCAGGACCAGGAAGACTTTGAGGGTAGAGGGCTAGAGTCGCCTCCTTCTAGAAGTCAGCACCGTCCTCCCCAGCACAAGTCCCACACAGAGCTCACCCCTGCAAGGTCCAGCCACCCAGGGCAGGCCTCCTCATCATTGTTTTCTCCTCAGCCTGCTGCAGCAGAGCAGCTGCGCAAGTCCCTGCCCGGGTCCTGGGGTGCTACTGTAAGCATGAGTGACAGGCAGGCCCTCCCGCCCGCCTGGCCTCTGCATTCGTCCACGTTCTGTGGGCCTGGCCAGTCAAGGGGTCTTGGCAAACATGGTATTTTTCTAAAGAACCGTCCCAGCTTCCGTCTCCTTCTAGGGAAGTGGTGGTTCTGCCACCGCCCAGGGACAGCCTGCTAGTGGGTGGTCGGCTTGCCCCTGGATGTGCGCTGATCTTGGCCCCTCTGCCCCGCCCCAGGCCTTGTGTATGACACGCTGATGCTGAAGCACCAGTGCACCTGTGGGAGCAGCAGCAGCCACCCCGAGCACGCCGGGAGGATCCAGAGCATCTGGTCCCGCCTGCAGGAGACGGGCCTCCGGGGCAAATGCGAGGTAACACCAGCCGGGGCAGGTGGGCAGCTGCGGCTTTGGACACCACTAGAGGGGACCCTCGTGGGCCCGCGTGATTCAGGGTGTTGGTTTTGCAGGTGGTTCTTTGGGCTTACAGACCCGGGGGAGGGGTCATGAGCATCTTCACTGTCCGCATCTCGGGCGGGCAGCCATCAGCTGAGAAGCCCAGGGCTGTCTCCCTGGAGTCCTGTGCCCTCCCTGCTAGAAGCTGCTGCCTCTGTCTCTGCCCTTTCCTGACGTTTCGCTCCCACCTCCCACCTAGCAGGCTCTTCCCAAGGTCCAGGGCTGTTGCTCTCTGCCTCCGGGTCACTTCCCCAAGGAAGCCAGTTCCCACCACACTCCCCCAGGGCTGCCAGGAAGGAGCCACGGGGAGATCCGATTATATCTCAGATCAGGCCTGTTGGCTTCTTGTTAAAATAATTTTCTCTTTTTTTAAGATTTCGAAAAGCTTCTTCGAGAACATAGGAAGACCTCAGGCCCTTGGGGCCCTCCTCAGAGTTACGGTGCTGGCAAGGCAGTGGGTTGGGAAGGGAATGGAGCTGCAGGCAGGGCCCTGGCCTGGTTTGAATTCAGCTCCCTTATGTGGCTGAGTCACACGAGGAGGCTTCAGGGACGCTGCGGCTTTGGCTGCACCTCAGTTTCCCTGGCTGCCTGGCGATGGCAGCGGCCTCACTTGTTCTCATACAAGGGGGGCCCAGCCCCGCCTCCTGATAGGAACCAGAGCCCTGCCCCGAACCTGGCTGCAGTGGACTCCCAGGCCCAAGGAGGCAAGAAGGATCAGTCGATTAACACTTGAGGGCAGGACGGGGGCCGCACTTCGGTGAGGCTGTCCCAGCTGGTGCTCTTCACCCTGGAGGCAGCTGTCACAGGGGATCTTGAGCTCTCAACAGGGACGAGGGTGTGGCCAGGCCCTGCTGATCGTGCAATCTGGGAGCTGGTGACCTTGGACAAATTTCCATTTCTTTGTAGAGAGGGGCTGGCAACACTGCAGGGTCGCACAAGGCCCCATGGATGCCAGGACCCACCATTAGGGACCTGCTGTGTCCACTCCCCACACCAGGAATCGCGCCACCCTGCAGATAGCTCACAGGGTGGACAGGAACATCCGCACCCACCCCTCCAACAGTCCTGGGCACCCAACAGCCCAGGGCCCGAGTGGCCGTGGCAGAGATGAGTGAGCACGTGGAGCTGGCGTGGCGTGGCGTGGCCTTGCTACGTGGGCACGGAGGGCCTCTGGTCTCCTGGCTTAGTTTCTGCAGGATGCCGCCCTGCAGGTTGGCCTGCCCCTCCTTTGGAGGCTGGGATATTTGGGAACTTAAGTCAATCTGTGCTTCATATTACCCCCGTTTCCTTTACCAGTTTTATTGGTGATACATAATTTTCAGGGAGGAATTCTCTAAAAGTCAGACCCAGGACCCTCTCCTGCAGTGCCCTCTGGGAGGAGGGAGGAGGGAGGCGGGGAGGAGCCACCGTAGAGGCTCTTGGCACCTGCTTCAGGGATCTGGTCGGGACGGCTGTGCCACTGGAGGGCAGCATTGCCCAGCGGACACTGGCTGCGGGAAACTCCTTCTTCCCCACGTCCGTTCCCTCCACAGGACCAGACAGCCGTCCTGCTGCCCCTTCCGGGGACTGCCCAAGGCCTCCTGAGGCTTCCAGAGCTCCATGACCTGCTTCCTTGTCCCTCCCCTACGTGTGCCCCCACCCTCAGGGAGTGTCCGCTGAGGCCAGGGGATTGGGACAGGGTCTCTCAGCCAGAAAAGCAAAGCAAATGCAAGCAAGGGAGGGAGGAGTGAGAAAGCAAAGACCCTGGAAGAAACAGTCCGCTCCTCCGCCCGCCCTCGGCTCCTCCGCCCGCCCTTGGCTCCTCTGCCTGTCCTCAGCACCGTGGGTGAAGGTGCCAGCCTCGACTGAGCCAAGGGCTGGCAGAGGGTCCCCAGGTTTTGGGGCTGTGGGACAAAACCTGAGCCTGGCAGGATCTCAGGGTGAGGAGAGCTGGGGAAAGACAGGTGGCTGGGAGACAGCCACAGAGGCGGTGGAGGCCATGCTCCCTGGACAGTAGTGCCTTGTTCCCACACGTGGGGCAGCTCTCCAGTGCGGGTGCCCCTTCAGGTCCAGAGTGAGCGATGTGCTAACTCAGCCCAGAGGGACGTGACATCACCCACCAGGCTTTCAGTGCCAGCTTGCCAGGGGTCACTGGCCTCCTGAGATGGCTAAGCAGAGGGGCCATGGGTACGGGGCACAGTTCGTTAGAGTGGGTACCTGATAGGAGAAGATGGGGTGGATAGGGCTGTGACTTCCCCAGTCCACAGACCACATGGAGGCCACCGCAAGACTGAAGTCCAGGCCCGAGGGCAGGGCCTCACAGTTAGCACCTCTTCTCTGGGTAGACGACTGCCTGGGGCCTGGGGGATGAGGCCCTGCCGTCACACTGCTGTGTTGGCTTCGCGTGGTGAGGAAGGATGAGAGTGGGCTGGGAGATCTTTTCTGCGAGCTTGGGACCCTGTCGATGCTGGCAGGCTGGCCTAGCAAGACGCCCCCGGTCCAGCTGTCTCGCTCCCCGCCTTACTCCAGAGCAGGCCTTGGGAATCTGCCTCACACATTCTGAGCAGTCAGAGGTCCTCGTATAGCCACGTGTGTGTGCGGGCCCCGCCCTCCTGCAGAGGCTTCCTGGGAGCCAGAGCAGCTCCTGGCCAATTCGCGTGCCCAGCTTGGTTTGTCCTGCCTCCAGGCACGGTGTCCACGAAGGAGAGGAGAAGGGGGTGGGCTGGAAGTCAGATGCCGCAGAGACCAGGGCCACGACTGGGGTTTGCATCCTGCCCCAAGCCTGTGTTTGCTATAAGGAGCAAAGATGCCTTCTGTCTTATCCTAGGAATTAAAGGGAGACAGAAATAATGAGGTCAGCCTCCTGAGAAATCAGGAAGGGGCCATCATCACCACCGCTCCCAGAGTGGCTCTGGAAAAGCCTCTCAGGTGCTCGTTCTGAGCCATCACAGTATTGCATCCTGCAGCCCGAGCCGTCGTGGTGTCGCAGAGCTTTTGGGGCTTTGATCCTGTGTCTTTTCTGTGTCCACTTCATGTGTTTGTAAGGAGAGGGCTTTTCTACTTTTCTTCTTTGCCTTATTCTAACATCAACTTTGTGAATTTAATTTGTGGTCTAACGTCAAGTCTTCTCTTGCTGCAATTCAAGTTCTTATCCAGTGGGTCACTTTTGAGTGGGGAGGACACACATGGCTGCCCTGCCGTTCTTTTACCTGAAGTCCACACTGCGTGACTTGCCTCTTAGCACCACAGGGCACAGCCTGTGGTGCCCTACAAGGGCCTTCCCAAGCATGGGCTGCCCAGGCCCATCTGTCCAGAGGGAACTTGGCCCTGGCCACAGCTGCCTGTGCCTGTACACACATGTGGGCTTCTGGAAATCATTAGAAATGAGAAGCTCTGGCCGGGTGCGGTGGCTCACTCCTGTTATACCAGCAATTTGGGAGGCCATGGCGGGCAGATCACCGAGGTCAGGAGTTCAGGACCAGCCTGGTCAACATGGTGAAACTCCATGTCTGATAAAAATGCAAAAATTAGCCAGGCATGGTGATGGGCACCTGTAATCCCAGCTACTCGGGAGGCTGAGGCAGGAGAATCGCTTGAACCCGGGAGATGGAGGTTGTGGTAAGCCAAGATTGCGCCGTTGCACTCCAGCCTGGGCAACAAGAGTGAAACTCCATCTCAAAAAAAAATAAATAAAATAAATTAGAAGCCCCCGCAGCTGCCCAGGGCCCCGACTGCACCCTGACCCCTACCCAGGGAGTACGTCCCTCCTGCCTGGCTTTCCAGGGACACTTGGCTTATGTCCCCAAAGTAGAAGCAGCGCTAGGTTGTGGATGGGACCATAGAGTCGTTTTTTACCATTGGAAGCCGTGCCACATCTTTTCTTTGTTAAACAAGTGACCTTCATAGAGAAAGCCCGGTTTTGTGGAATTGTTGTTCACGAGAAGGGAACCCGCAGAGCAGCCTCCCCTGCCCAGCGCACCTGCCCTCTGGAGGTCCCTCCCCTGTGGGCAGGGACTGAGTTGTTGGCTCCCCCCCTTCTTTCTCTGCCCTGCATGGACAGGACCCCCAGGTGCAGTGCGTCCTGCAGGAAGGCTGTGTGCTACGGCTCCTGGTGGCCTGAGAGGAGCCCCAGGTGCTGGACTGGCGTAGAAAGCCCCCTAGCTTCGCCCACCACAAGTCTCTTCAGTTGAGCTACATTTATTTAGCCTTTCAAAGGGGACGATGGCTTTGGACATGAGATTCGAGTTAACATTTCACATGGAAATGGCTCTCAGAGGGTTAGGCCACCACAGGATGAGTCAGACGCGTACAGTGTGGACACAGGCCTGCAGGAGCTCAGTGGATGCTGGGGCAGGGCTGCGGTCAGGAGGGAGAGGGCAGATCCTGCTCCGGTCTGAGAGAAGCAGGTGACAGCCACAACCGGGGCCACCTGAGTGGCGTCTGACTCATCCTGTGGTGGCCTAACCCTCTGAGAGCCATTTCCATGTGAAATGTTAACTCGAATCTCATGTCCAAAGCCATCGTCCCCTTTGAAAGGCTAAATAAATGTAGCTCAACTGAAGAACACTAATTTCCCTGTGAATTTCTAGAGAAAATCTGAATTAGCCCAGGGATCTCGATCTGAGGAATTTCCAAACCACAGAGAGACGCAGCCGGATGCCAGCTAGCCATCCAGGGCAGATGCCAGACCATGGCGGCTGTGGCCCCAGGCGGTCCGAGGAAGGCTGCTTCATCCTGGGGCTCAGAGACTCCGGGAGCACGGCTGGGGTTTCCCTTGAATGTGAGGGAAGCGCAGCAGCTCACCTCTATTTTAAGACCAGACCCTGGCAGTTGGAAAGTAAAGTAATAATTTGATGCCAAGTCATTTGTGCGACAGTGAAGGGTAATGCATTGAAGGCTGGAATTATCTTTTAAAATGTTTTTTCAAAGCTATAATTAAGTGTAAGCCCTCTAAAATATTTCTTAAATATTTTAAAATATCATGTTGGGTGATGTTGCTGCTTCTTTTGCAGTAACCAAATAACGTGCTTGTTTTTGTATCAAACTAAGTTTCCTTTTGGGCAGTGGTTTCAGCTGGAGTTTCTGTCTGTGGAGCTGAAGCAGCAGCTTCTGCAGAACGTGTGAGTGTCCTCTCGCCTGTCCCCACAGTGCATCCGCGGACGCAAGGCCACCCTGGAGGAGCTGCAGACGGTGCACTCGGAAGCCCACACCCTCCTGTACGGCACGAACCCCCTCAACCGGCAGAAACTGGACAGTAAGAAACTTCTAGGTATTTCAGGACCTTCCTTTCCTCCCATATTGGGTTTGAAGTCCCCGAGGTTGTGTTTCCAGCTCTCAGCCCCTTGTGTGTGGGGCGCCTGTGGGTGTCACCTGCCAGGTTATAAGGTAAAGGGCCTGAAAGGGAACCTTTCACCCTCTGTTCACAAGCCACTGGTTGTTGATGAACGTGCCAGGTAGCAGGTGTGTTTGTGTAAAAACTGGGCTGAGAACCGTTAGTTTAGAAGCATCTTGAATCACAGAGTTTAGGTTCGAGAAGCTGATTAGGAACACAGCCAGCGTGCTGCCCGCCTTGCCCTGCAGGGAGCCTGCAGTTGTGTTCTGAGCTCCACTTTAAGGCCCATCAGAGCAAGACCAAGAGGAGGCCTAGGGAGTGTCCACCGCTTAAGGGTGAAAGGCTGCTGGTGTCTTGGCTCTGACTGAAAGCACCTGCACAGGTGGTGGAGGGGAATTTTGGCCTCATGGAGAGAACTTTCTAATGGGCATCCTCTGCCTGGGTTGCTGGTGAGAGGCTTTCCACAGGGATCTTCAGCAGAGGCAGGTGAACTCCCACCCAGCTCTATGGGACTCCCAGTGTTCCCAGGCACAGAACCGGGACCTGGGGCTGGGGGCTTCCAGGGCACAGAACCCAGACCCGGGGCTGGGGGTGTCCATGGCACAGAACCCAGACCCGGGGCCGGGGGTTCCAGGGCACAGAACGTGGACCCAGGGCCAGGACGTCCAGGGCACAGAACCCAGACCCGGGGCCGGGAGTGTCCAGGGCACAGAACCCAGACCTGAGGCCGGAGGTGTCCAGGGCACAGAACACAGACCCGGGGCCGGGAGTGTCCAGGGCACAGAACCCAGACCCGGGGCCGGAGGTGTCCAGGGCACAGAACCCAGACCCAGGGCAGGAGGCTCCCAGGGCACAGAAACTAGACCCGGGGCCGGGGGCTTCCAGGACACAGAACCCGGGCCTGGGGATGGGGGCTCCCAGGGCTCCCTTTGTTCTTCGATAATGTCTTTCCCTGCCTCCCAGCCACCCTGAACCAGGACAGTCACTGCCCACTGGTTTTCTTCCCCATCTTCCATGCCTTTGCCCTGGGAAGAGCATATTGGCTCTTCCCTGAGCAGGACCCTAGGAAGGCAGAGAGAGAGAACTAGGAACCATGAACGCAGGGGTTGCAGGGGCAAGGAGAGGGTGGGCCGTGCCTGACTCATTGACTGCGTTTGGCGGGGCACATGTTGCAGGAGGTGTCCTCCGTGCCAAGCCTGTGCCTGGCAGACTCAGCCTCACAGAGACCTGCACGCCTAGTCCTTCACGCGTTCACTCGCTCGCTCGTGCCTTCATCCACTCGCCGAGGGCACCTTCCATACTGGATGCCCTGTAGGTACCAACGGGGTCACAGACCATGGAGCCAGTGGGGCCATGAGGACACGCATGGGCTCTGGCCTGGGGTGGCAGTCACGCTGCTTCCGGAGTCCCCCCGCCCTGTGGTACGGAGGCTTCTAAAAGGACAGAAGCCTCAAGTTTGGGGAAAGTGAGAAAGGAGTGAATAGCAGTAGGAAGCAGGTGGGCCAGGATGTGGCTGAGCAGGTTCATGAGGTAGATCCTGCACTAGTGCCGGGGACAAGGGCCACCGACCCACCCCACAGACCCTGACAGCTCAGGCTCAGCAACTGCAGAGACCATGGACTCAGTGAGGCACTCAGTCAGGGGCCTGGGCCAAAGCTGGTGGAAGGGCCTCTGGGCCCCGACTCCCGACACAGCTGCTTCACCTGCTGCCGCTCTAGAAGGGGCACAGCACCCTTCTACTGTCCCTCTGGAAGGGATGGTGGAAGACAGGGGCTTCCTGGACTGCAGACGGCTGCTCTCGATGAGGGCGTGGATGCCAAGCCCCCTACCCCTCCCCACTGGGCTGCCAGCATGCTGACCTATACCCTCCAAGCAAAAGACAGGAGACCCCTCTGTGGATTTGACCAGCCCCAAAGAAGCTGACATCGGGGTTCCCAACAAATAGCCCCTGAGATCCCTTATATTGGTGCTCACGGCTAATCACCCCCTGTGTGCCCAGAGCTTCCACCCAGCCGTTGGCATTTCCCCCTTAGGAGTGGACAACCAAGTAGGACCCAGGGCCCGAGGAACGACTCGGTAGGGACCTGGAGCTGGAGCCACACAAGGGAAGGGAGCTGCGGGCAGACAGTGCGGGGCGCTAACCCAGCTGCCGCTAGCACCCTCAGAGAGGATCCTGCATCCATGTAACATGGACAAGTTCAGTGGAAAAGGGGAAAGCACAGAACGTTCAGAGAAGACAAAAATTAAACACCTGACTGCAGAAAAAGAAAATCCTCAGACTGGAAGATATGGTGATGTCATCTCCCAGAAACCGGAGCAAAACGTGACAGCGCTGGGAAACTGGGAAGTGAGATGATGGAGAAGAAGGCCAAAGCTCACTCCAGTGTGCGGGGTCCAAACGGCAGGAGTTCCCAGGGAAGGCAGAGGTGAGGAGGAGGTGTCTGTGGAATTCAGAAGGCCCCAGGCCAAAGGCAGAGTCTGGGCTGCAGGGACCCACCAGGGGTAAGGAAGACCCTCTTAGGGTGAAACAGCAGAGCCTCAGAATGCAAGGACAGAGGTGAGAGCCAGGGCACTAGAGAGAGCCAGAGCACCTGCAGACTCCATGGGGCCTGAGGCCATGCCAGTTCTAAGGGCGTGTCATTGCCCTTCTGAAGTTTGTGTCCCGCCAAACTGCTGGGTGAATAGGAAGGTGGCACAGAGGCATTCCAGGCATGCAAGGGCCAGAGCTTTCACGCTCCAGCTGTTCTTTCTCAGGAAGCCACCGGAGGACATGCTGTCCCAGGGCAAAAGAACATTGGGAGGCCCATCGTGGAGGCCGGCCTCTACTGGATGGTCTGTGAGAGGGTGGCGGCCAGGAAGTCTGAGATCGCCCTGCAGAGAGAAGCTGATGCAGCTTCCCCGAGGAAGGGGGCACGCGCTCCTGGGGGAGAAGATGGCGCATGGATTGTGGAGTACCTAGCAGAGGCAGGGAGCGCCGCTGGGGCTGGGAAAGGGAGCCCTAAAGGGCAAGGGTGGTGTGGACGGTGGAGAGGGCAGGCACCTTCTGTCCGGGAGCTGGGTGGGCAAAGGCCGTGCATCGAGGCACTGAGGCTGGAGTGTGC
Organism: Nomascus leucogenys; assembly: GCF_006542625.1. Taxonomy (NCBI): domain Eukaryota; kingdom Metazoa; phylum Chordata; class Mammalia; order Primates; family Hylobatidae; genus Nomascus; species Nomascus leucogenys. The sequence goes on along the minus strand of NC_044402.1, from coordinate 139,494,688 downwards.
TGTCCCTCAGGATTCTCCAGTCCTTACCAGGAAATGTCACTGCCTCCCCATGTGACACCTCAGCTTCTGGCCAGGTTCTCCAGCATGGGAGAGGCTGCCTGTGGGCCCCATGAGGGGACAATATCTTTGCCTCGATGTCACCGGGGCTGCCACAGCAGGGGCTTCAGCAGGCGTGGGAGCTGCTGGGCGGCCTCAGAGCATCGCTCATCAGGCCGTGTCCTGCACACACGCAGTTCCGTGCGCCCTCCTCCACGCCTTTCAGAATGGCAGCTGCTCCTGACACCTTCATCCATTTTCAAAGGACTGGCTGTCAGTCCATCCCCTGCCACCTTCAGTCTTCCAAACCTGTGGAATTCAGCGGGCAGAGGATGGAGGCAGGCCCAGCTCCACCAGCAGGAGGCTGAAGGCAGGCTTAGATCCACCACCTTGCTTAGGTTTCTAAGCTAGTTTCAAACAAAGTTTAGGAGAGATCGTCAAAAAGGAAAGCAGAAAGTTGGATGTGTAGCGTCCTTGATAGATAGTCAAGGACGGAGTGAGCTTGGAGGTCTCTTTCCTGCGATTGCTGGTTACCCGGTGGGCCCCTGGTCCTCAGTTCACGGCCTGCATTGGGCCCTCGAAGACCCCTGTATTGTTGCTGGTTTCTTTATTGAAGTGTCTCTGCAGCATCCCTTTGCCCCATTCCTGTCCTCCGAAGGCAACCATTCTAGTCAATTTCTTTTGTTTAAAGGAAGGTTGATCATTCTGTTTCGTGTTCTTTCCTGGAAAGCTTCGTGCTTTAAAATCTGTTCACATTCCTTTGAGGATACCTCTCCCATTACCTTCTCACAACTCAAGATCGATTTTTGAATTTCCAACAATTGTCCTAACCCAGAAACTTCATTATCATCAGTCTAAGTATTTCAGACCTGGTAGTAGCCGATGATTATCTTGAGTTTTGCAAACATAACCCTAATGAGGTGTTTAAACACTACTGTGTGATTTTTTTCTTTCCTCTTTTAATGGAATCCACAAGCCGCTAAGCCGTGTGCAAGGGCCTTCACATTTCCTTTCTGATGTGGTGAGACGCCATGCATAAGGCTTGGCTGAATTGGCTCGTGGGCCTGAGGCAGGCTGGCCGCTGCCCTAGATGTCACTGAAAGTCACGTGGCTCATCTGCTCATGTCAGCTGGCAGGGCACTGCATCCAGGCAGAGCTGGGCCCCTGGCGAGTGGGCACCGGTGATGCTCAGGGCAGGGTGCAGCAGGAAAATGACTTGGCACAGCGAGGGCCTCCTCCCAGCCAGGGAGCAGGAGCAGCGGCGAGAGGATGGCTGGAGCCTTCCCTTCGCCACCCCAGGCACAGAACGCCTGTCTGCCAGCCTGCGGCAAACAAACAAGTAGTAGGGCTGGTCGTTTGCAGAGCTTCAGGCCCTGTCACCAGGCTGGAACATTTCGTGGCCTGGGCTTGGTGATTGTGGCTCCAAACCACAGGAGGCCGCTGGGCTCCTCACAGCTGTCACCAAAAGTCTGCCTGTAACTCCATTCCTATATACATGTATTTGGATGCATGATTGTGTACTTTTTCTTTGTTGTTTTGGTCTTTGCTAGATAATGAGCAAACTCAAAACAGTTGGATGACTTGTGGTTTTAATGTAGACATGGTTGGCTATGATTTCAAAGAGATTCAGTCTCTTGCAGATACCTGGACACGTCTGTCTACTGTGAATTCATATAGCTGAGCGCGTGCATTATTTGGAAAACGAGCTCCCTGGTTTCGGGCAGTGTCTTTCCCGTGTGTTGGAGTAGTCAGTGATGGAACGACGTGGCCCACGGAGTCACTCCCAGCCCCAGCTGCTCAGCCACTCACCAAGGCCATGACCACCCTTCCAAGGCAGCACCCGCCCACTGTGGTGAGGTTGGCATTAGGTGACCCCACTACAGATGACGGGCAGCAAGCAGGACAGCAGGTGGCTTGGCACCTTGGCACCCACGCCCTCCTCCTTTTTCAGTCTCGTTCCACCTACGCACCAGCTCTCTCGCACACCACATCCCGCCAGCTCCTGCCCGGCCCCAGCGCCTCCCAAAGGGGTCCGGCATGCAGGCCGCTTCCCCGCATGGTCAGCCCCACGTCCACTCCTTGCTGTCACCAAGGCGCAGAGGAGAGCAGGGCCAACATGCCTGCTGGGGTGAGGGCTGGCCGCCATGAGGCTCAGGTGAGAAGTGTTAGCTGATGTTGTCCCACGTCCCACGCTGACGTGGACACGGGAACCAGGGTCAGGAGCCACGACTGGTCCAGGCAGCGGCGGGTCCATGAGCCATGGACATGGAGGAAGTAGGCCCAGGACAGCGCCCGGGAGGGGGAGGCATGCTGGTGCTGCTGCCCTCAGTGGGCATGAGGGCCAGGACCCAGAGGCCGAGGCTGCCTGCTGAGTGCCGCAGGGAGAGCCAGGGCCGACCGAAGCCCCTGCTGGCTCAGTGCCTCGTACAGCCCAGGCAGGGAGTAGGGACAAGGCGGGCACAGACCCTGCCCTTGGAGCCAGGCCAGGTGGAGAGGAGCCCGGGCTCCCTCCGACACAGGCTGGCTCCTCCGAGCACGAAGGACTTTGTCTGGAAAACGTCACAGCATCTGCATGGCGCCTGCGCCCATCAGCTGGCCGGGCCCTCCTAGCAGATGGGGGCCGGGCCTATCCTCCCTTTGCCTGGGGGGCCCGGGTGCCCGGGAGTCCCTGAGCCCCTTCTGAAAGTGGCTGCAGCTGCTGCCCCCTGCCTCCTGCCTCCTGCCCTGCTCCCTGTTGGCGTGGCAGCTCCCCAGCCCTGGGACGTGGACGTGGCCATTCTACAAGCCTCCAGCCTTGATGCAGATCCATGACCTCCACAGAGTGAGAAGAGCCTGGGTCAGCTCTGTGCGTCAGGCCTCACACTAGGGCCTGGCTATGGCTGTCTGTGGGACATGTGGGTGTCTGTGGGGGGGTGCTGGTGTCCATGGGGGGTCCGTGGGGGGGTGTCGGTGTCCGTGGGGGTGCTGGCGTCTGTGGGGGGTGTGGGCACCCGTGGGAGGTGAGGGCATCCATGCGAGGTTCTGGTGTCCGTGGGGGATATGGATGTCCGTGGGGGGTGCTGGCGTCCATGAGGGGGTGTGGGCATCCGTGGGGGGTGCTGGCGTCTGTGGGGGGTGCTGGCATCCATGGGAGGTGCTGGCATCTGTGGGGGGTGCTAGTATCGGTGTCCGTGGGGGGTGCTGGTGTCCATGGGGGGTGTGGGTGTCCATGGGGCGGGGTGGGGGGGGCGGGCATCCATGGGGAGGGTGCAGTCATCCGTGGTGGGGTGATGGTGCAGGCGTCTGGGGGGGGGGTGCAGTCGTCCATGGTGGGGTGATGGTGCAAGCGTCTGGGGGGGGGGTTGCAGGTGTCGGGGGGCGGCAGGTGTCCGTGGGGGTGTGGGCGTCCGTGGGCTAAGGCAAGCAGGCCTCTGTTTAGCTTCTCGTCTGTGCCAGCCACTCTCCTGCAGCTTGGGGCCATCACAGTTGCCCTTCCCAGCCAGGCACGCTGTTCCCTGAGGAAGGGTTCCTTTCGTGCTAACCAGGCTGGCAAGCCCTCCAGGCAAGAGGCAGACAGGCCCTAATGGACCCATGGCCAACTCCTTACTATGGCCCCCGGCAGCCAGCCCTAGGAGCGTGGACCAGAGCACACAGAGTGGGGGCTGCTGTTCTGGAGCAGGCTGAGAATGGGAGAGGAGCCCCACAGCGGGGGTACAGCCCAGCTGAGGCCAGAAAGTGGGGTCCCACGTTGGATAAAGGAGCCTGTTACATCAAGCCAGTCTCCCTGGAGCATGTGAGATGCCGCTCCAGCTCCAGCCCAGGAAGGGGCCGGGGGCTGCGGAGAGTGAGGGGTTGGGGCCCAGGCAGCTGCTAGGAATGGCAGGCCCCACCCCTGGTTAGTGGGGGTCTGTTGTCCTCCACAGATGGGTTTTAAGCTAGTGACATGCATTCAGCCAGCACTGGGGTCAAACAGGAAAAAGACAGCATCCCTGTCCTGGGAGCACTTTCACTGCTGGAGCAGGCATGGGCGCCAGAGCAGTGGGGTGGGGGCTTCGAGGGCCCCGATTTCCATGGGAGGAGGCCTGGCATGCAGCTGCAACGTCCTTGGAGCCCTCAGTTAGCTGTACACGCTCTGCCTGTGTCGCAGGGAGGGGCTGTCGCTGCATACATTCCTGAGGATCTCAGGGTCTAAGAGGCCTCAGCACCCGTGTTTAATCCCAGACCTGTCCCTTGTTTGCCATGGGAGGGGGCTGCTAGACAAGCCCAAGGAGCTCACTGAGGAGCCAGGCTCGGGGTCCTGGAGCAAGATTTGCTGTTAGATACAGCCCCTCAGGGGCAGGGGCTGCAGGCAGACGCCCACCAGGGGTACCTCCTGCTCCCCAGTGGCTTGATGCCTCTCCTGGGCCCCTGACAGGCTGATGGCACAATTTGAGGTGTCCCCACCAGGGTCTGTGACCCAGCTCAGCCCTCACAGGAGTCAAGGCACCTCTAAGGGCCAGACGCTGACCCTGCAGCAGGGCCACAGGGTGTCACATGGGGGAGCAGTGGCCCCTCGGTGTCCCACAAATGCCCAAGTGCCACTGAAGACCCCGGAGTGCTCCCAGGGCCTGCCGAGCTCCTCGGCCGCGTGCCCTTGGCCTCTCTGACCGTCTCCCTCCCTCCCACAGGCTCCCTCGCCTCCGTGTTCGTCCGGCTCCCCTGCGGTGGTGTTGGGGTAAGTGTTCCTTTAATGTGTAAATAATGTCCTGTTTTCTTCTCGAGTCCCAGTGGTCACAGAAATCGCAGCCTTGCTTCCCTCAAAGTGAATAATTGCTGCCAGGTGTTTCCCACACACGGTCTGGCGGGCAGGGGCTGCCCATGTGTGGCTTCAAAGGCCGTGTGAGCCGAGAGCGTTTTGATCGCCGACTCGGGCACCTTTCTCTGGGGAAGGTTGTCTGGCGCAGGCGGCTGGGGCTCTGGGGTGCAGTGGCTCTCACCTTAAGAGCTCGTGGCTGGGGCTCTGGCTTTCAGTGGCTCTCGCTTTAAGAAACAGGATCCTGTATGCAGCCAGCATCTCATCCCCTTCGAAGTCTGCAGCAGTAATCTGCTCACATCAGGCCACGAGTATGCTGCGGGTAGGATGCGTGCTTCTATATTCTGTACGTAGTTTCCACCCGAAGCTACAGGTGGGGCTCCCAGTGCAGTGACCGTGATACCCATGGGACACGTGGAGTCTGTAGGGCTACTCGCTGGGCTGTGCTGGCTTCTGCGAGCTGAAGATATGGACCTGGCCTGGGCATATGAATCACTGGTCTGTGCCGGCTTCTACGAGCTGATGATATGGACCTGGCCTGGGCACATAAGTTCACAAGGACTTTCCAGTCTGGGCATCTGCCCATCCGTCCACACAGGAAAGGTCAGGTCTTGCAATCAAACTTCTCAGTAACAAAAGGGTTCTCCCCTGGCCCCTGACCTCCTTGTTGCAGCCTGGGCAGGGGTGGCAATAGCGAGGGCGGCCATAAGAGGCTGAGGCGGAGCCTCCAAGCAGATCTGGGCCATCATGGTCCTGCAGCGCCGTGAATCACCACAGACGGTTACAGGCAGGGAGGACGGGAGCCAGTGGACAGCAGGAGCCGCTGCAGCCGAAATGGTGCGGTGTGTGTGTAATCACTGATCGCAGGGTGAAGCTGAAGGTCTGGATTCTGTTATGGAAATGAAACAAAATTGTTTTCTTCCTGCGTTTTTATAAAAATCACTGCTTTGAAAATTATCCCATCAGAAAGAGAATAAACGGCATTTATTCATACCACCACCAAGCCCTCCTAGAGTTATTTTATTTTGTATTGTAAATAGGCTGCAATCTCTTAATTTGGGGCAAGTTTTTGGCCAGACTTGAAAAGAATTGAATTTGCACTGCCCTGCAGCCAGCACGCCTGTGCAAGGCAGAATTCATCATTTGCAAATGAAAGCTAAGTGCACACTCAGAGCTGAGGGGGTGAGCCCAGCAGCCCCTCCCAAGTGTTAAATCCAGATCTGAGGCACAGCAGATGAGAGGTGCACCCTCACATCTGGATACAGGCATGCACTCGTGCACAGATGCTGATGGAAAAGCTCCCCACGTGGACGCGGGCAGAGAAGGTAGCCTGTTGGCATGGGCAGGGAACAGTGCAGGCCGTGGGGCATCCTCAGGTACAGCCATCGGCAAGATGCGTTTTCTTCCCATTGTTTTCCAAAAGGAAGAAGACAGACAGGAGGCCTGTGCAGACCCCTGCCCTGGCTGTGGGGTGCACTTGCTGTCGCTGGCACAGATACAGCTCTCCTGAGCCTCAGGTCTCCTCTGGAGCCAGTAGGGGCCAGCCTCTTGGGGTATCAGGAGGAGCAAAGTAGACCTCGGGAGCCGAAGTGTGGGCACACAGCAGGTGCTCTTGTCAGGGAGGGCAGAGCGGGTGAGCAGAGCCGGCCACCTTTCCCGAAAGCAGCTGCAAACTCTCCTGGAGGCAGAACAGTGGTGCTTGGAACACTGAAAACTCACCCCTCCTCAACGCTGGGAAGTGTGGGCTGTAAAGTGCTTTGACCTCTTTTTCAAACCAGATCAGCTCCTGCATTGCTCCTTTCCAGTGACCGCAAGTTTCAACTAGGTGAGGAGCTGGTGTCCCTGCTCGGCCTCGCCTAGCGGAGCCCCGGCCTACTCTCGTACACCCGGCTCCCCACGGCTCCTCTGAGCTTCCCAAAGGCCTCCCAGCCCTGCCAGCCCTCGGCGTGTCCGTTTTAGACTCCATGGGATTCTCCGTGGGAAGCTTTCTCCATGTTTCCCCCCGCCTTTTTCCTGTCTTTATTGTGAAAGAGAAAGAAAGAGAGAAAAGGAAACGAAAGGAGAAAAGAAAGCGAGAGAGAAAGAAAGGAAAAGAAAAGAAAAAAAAGAAAATACAGAATGAGCCATTTGCTCCTTCCTGCGTTAGTAGTTGCGGCTGCCTGCTCTGAGCCAGGCTGTTGCTCAGCGGTGGTGCTACACGCCTGAGCCAGGCTCCCTGCAAGAGCCCTGGAGCTCCTGGAACTCCAGGCTGGTCCCTGGGAGCTGGAGCCGTGGTCCTGAAGCAGCGAAGGAGGGTCTCTTGAGTTCTCTAGGGACTGGGGTCCTGCAGTTTGGCTGGGGCTTTGTCCTTCACTCTGTGCAAGACATTCCAGAAGCTTCTGAACCCCAGGGTCCCATGGGAGGGCACCTGGTAGACCAAGCAGCTCCTCGGCACCCCAGGTGTGCAGAATCCCCAGAAGACCCTTCAGAACACGGGCGGAGTCCACCCTCCGCTCCCTGCAGTGTTGGCCTAATCCCAAAGCCCAGTTCATTGTATGTTGGAGAGAAACCATCTCTGGGTGCTGTCCCCACAGGGGCAGCCTCGGGGCCTGGCTTGCCTGGGACCCCGCCTCTCCTGGCTGACACAGCAGCTGGCAGAATCTTGCTCTGCCCAGCGCTCACTCCTGGGATGTCAGCTTGGATTTTTTTTTTTTTTCCTCTTTGGAGACAGAGCTTCAGTCTGTTACCCAAACTGGAGTGCAGTGGTACATTCATGGCTCACTGCAGCCTCGACCTCCTGGGCTCAAGTGATCTTCCCGCCTCAGCGTCCTGAGTTGTGGGGACTACAGGCCCAGGCCACCACATCTGGCTAATTTTTTTTTTTTTTTTTTTTTTTTTTGAGACGGAGTCTGGCTCTGTTGCCCAGGCTGGAGTGCAGTGGCGTGATCTCGGCTCACTGCAAGCTCCGCCTCCCGGGTTCATGCCATTCTCCTGCCCTAGCCTCCCGAGTAGCTGGGACTACAGGTGCCCGCCACTGCACCTGGCTAATTTTTTTTTTTTTTTTTTTTTTTTTTGTATTTTTAGTAGAGACGGGGTTTCACTGTGTTAGCCAGCATGGTCTCGATCTCCTGACCTTGTGATCCGCCCACCTCAGCCTCCCAAAGTGCTGGGATTACAGGCTTGAGCCACTGCGCCCGGCCCACATCTGGCTAATTTTTTATTTTTTTATTTTTTGCAGAGATGGGGTCTCACTATGTTGCCCAGGCTGGTCTGTAACTCCTGGCCTCAAGCCATCCTCCCACCTTGGCCTCCCAAAGTGTTGGTATGATAGACATGAGCTGCCACACCCTTTGCCACCTTTAATTGTAATGAATCGATTCTCCAGCTGAAGTCATCGGCCCATAATAGTCCTATTTATGTGGCTGCTTCCGTGAATGACAATGTAGCATTACTTACAGAAGAAGCCAGTCGTTGCAGGTTGAATACGAACACTGCGGAGGGTAGGTGAAGTGGAGTTATTTTGACATTTGGAAACCGTTTAAAGAATATAGAAGTTTGGTCATTGAAAAGAAAACTATCACCGAATACACTTCAGGAAATGTCTTCAGCCCCTTGAAAATGCATTTTAACTCACCTTGCTTTCAGGATGAAGCTTCAAGACCGCCTGGAAAGAATTCCTCCCTCCCCACATAATGAGCGGTGTCTGTCAAGTGGCAAGTCTGCCTGGTGGTGGACAGGAGCCCTCGAGGGCCTGGTCTGGGGAAGGGAGAGGCGGGGTGGACACGCCTGGCTCCTGCTTAGGAGCGCCAAAGCACTCGGCGCTCAGAGGGGCTCAGTTTGAGAAGGAGGCGCCCTGCAATAGACCTGCAATCGCCCTGGTCAGCACCGTGTTGAAGCTGAGCAACCTGTGATGACGCAGCTTCTAAGACCTCCACCGGGCTGGGCACACCCAAGTCCCCGGTGTGTTACCCCACAGCATCTTGCAGGCAAGGGACACACTTGGGGACAGATGCTCAGGTGCCCTGGGGCCAGCCCAAGGACTGTGTATTTCATCTTAACACCTCCCTCTCCTGGCCAGTCTCCCATAGGAGACTGTTCTGTGCAGAACTGGCTGTCCAGGTCTCTGTCTGTCGACTTTCCTCCCGAAGTGAGCCAGGGCTGTAAGAAATTTCTGGTGTGCCTAAATAAATGAGCCAACACACAGTCGGGGATTGCTGACGTGTTTGTGTGAAACACGTTTTCTGTCTGAAGTGGAAAAGGCCAGCGGGCTGACTTGCTGGTTCCTAGGCAGAACCGTGTGCCGTCAGCAGGGCAGCTCTCCTCACCCGCCCGCACTCCCAGTCCCGCTTAGCTACGCTGGCCAAGATGTGGAGCTTCCAGTTAAACTAGCACAGGAGAAAGTCACTATTGGAAGAGACCGGTCGTGATTCCCATTACATTTCATTTTGCTGCTAATTATTTGACAGGTTGACTATCCCTTATCCGAAATGCTTGGGGCCAGAGGTATTTCAGAATTTGGTGTTTTTCAGATTTTGGAATATTTGCATTATACTTAGCAGTTCAGCATCCCTAATCCAAAAATCTGAAATCCAGAATGCTCCAGAGTGCATTTCCTTTGAGCGTCACGTAGGCACTCAGAAAGTTTCCAGTTTTTTTTTTTTTTTTCCTTTTTGGAGACAGAGCCTCACTCTGTTACCCAGACTGGAGTGCAGTGGTGCATTCATGGCTCACTGCAGCCTCGACCTCCTGGGCTCAAGTGATCTTCCCGCCTCAGCCTACAAAATGCTTTTGTAGCATTTCGGATTTCAGATTCTCAGATCAGAGATACTCAAGCTGAATAACTCTCTTAACTACAGTTCCAGTTAAAAAAAAAAAAAGGAAATAGATCACCTTGACATCATTACTTTTAGATCGAAGTATACTGAAGCAATTGAGGGAACAGAGGATGCCTCAGAACAGGTCAGGACACATGCATCTTATTTCTGGTAAATTCTCTTGTATTTTCCTGTTTAAATTTTTTGGCATGTCTTAAAAAGATTGAAGCCCGAACGTGGGCCGAGGCTGCCCCGGCTCTGGTAGGCCCTGGGGTTTTAGAAGCAGAGCCCACGGAGCCTGAGCTGCTCTGCCCAGCCAGGGCTGGCGATGACGGTGACTGGGGAGGGTGACCTCACTGTGGGGTGTTGTTTCCACAGGTGGACAGTGACACCATATGGAACGAGGTGCACTCGGCAGGGGCAGCCCGCCTGGCTGTGGGCTGCGTGGTAGAGCTGGTCTTCAAGGTGGCCACAGGGGAGCTGAAGGTCAGTCGGGGACTGGACAGTGGTGGCCCTCCAGGAGGCCTGCCATAGATTCCCAGTGTGGGAAGGGGCCGCCCACTGCGTCTCCCTCTCATCAGGCTGGGAGGCAGCTGTGATGGGGAGGCATGGACCCCACGGTGTCAGCACAGCCTCACTATTGAATCAAAGAGACATTGCCCATACTTGTGACAGGGTTTGTGCATAGTACAGAGATTCCCAATGATTTGGGTCTTAAGAACACTTTATACTCTTAAAAATTTATACTCTTAAAAAAAAAAAAAATCCGCAATATTGACTATATTAGAGATGACAGCTGAGAAGTTTTCACAATGTTTATTAATTTAAAAATAGCGACCGGGCGCAGTGGCTCACGCCTGGAATCCCAGCACTCTGGGAGGCCAAGGCAGGGGGATCACCTGAGGTCAGGAGGTCAAGAGCAGCTTGGCCAACATGGCGAAACTCCGTCTCTACTGAAAATATAAAAATTAGCTGGGCGTGGTGGCGCGTGCCTACAATCCCAGCTACTTGGGAGGCTGAGGCCAGCGAATCACTTGAACCAGGGAGGTGGAGGTTGCGGTGAGCCGAGTCGCGCCATTGCACTCCAGCCTGAGTGACAGAGCAAGACTCTGTCTGAAAAAAATTAAAAAAATAATAAAACGTAATTAAAAAATAAAAATAGCACTAATGTCTGGCCCTGTGGACAGCAGCTGGGTTCTCACACCTGCCTGGCATCATTCTTGGGACATGTTGAAGTACATGAAGGAATCCTGGCCCCACACAGATACGCAATTGGAAATGGGAGAAGGATTTTAATAGACTTTTCAGAGGTATTCTAATTGTGAGTATTCTTTGACAGTATACCAAAAATTCAACAGGTGGTAGTGTCTTGAAAATTAGCTGCAGCGTGGATATGAACTCAAATCGTGGCCTCCTCCTCCTCCGTTTTGTTTAACAGAACCATTACACCTTCTTGGAGGTCAAATCGATCCTTCGTTCATGGGTGATTGGTAGCACTGTGCATTGGTCATTTGGAAATTTGCTTCACGGAGTTACATGGATCTTCCATATTCTGACCCATACAGTATCAACAAAGTCATTAATTTTTGAAACCATTAATATCGCCCCCATCTCACCAGAAGTCTTGTAAGCAGTGGGAGAGCCAGCAGGCTTACAGGGGCAGAGCTGTGTGTTCCAAACTTAGAATTTTCACCTGAAAGCTCACATTTTCTCATGCTTCCTTCCCATCTCTTTACTCGGGATGTTAAAAGGACGTGTGTTTGAGGGTGGAGATCTAATAAAATGTCTGAATACTGCTTCATCGAGCACATTGTTAAGAGAAGCTGCACACACGCGCGCACACACACACACACGCACACACACGCACACACACGCCCTCGTGCTGTTCCCTGCCCGCCGTCTACCCTCCGGTGCTTCAGCACCATCGGCGCAGGTGTCAGGGCAGTGAAAAGAGTACATAGAGCCTCAGGACTATGTGGACTACAGACCCTCATCAGGGGTGGGGACCACAGGGGTCTGCAGCCTTCACTCAGAAGCACTGAGTGCAGAAACGCAGGGAGGCCAGGGCCTCTTGAGAGTTTGCCGCCACCTCACTGGCTGCCGTCGCCCCTTCCTGAGCCTGGTGCCTGCGGCGTCCGGCTTACCCCGCCCACGGCACGGTCACTCGTGGTTGGCCGGCACTTTGGAAGCTCCATTTCAGACCTTGACCACACAGTGTCCTGTTGCTGGTGAGACCAAGAAAGGACTGTAATCCACTTTTATGGCAGCAGCTACAGAGTGGTTTGCAGATGGATTTTTGACGCGGAAGTGACGGGGCAGAAGACAGCATTTCTGCCCAGTGTGAGAGGAGCTGTTTGGTGGGCTGCCCACTTGCCCGCCATCCTGAGAGCTGAACTGCGGTTAAGGACAGAGGCAGTCACCTGAAGGCCAAGCTGGGGCACAAAGTCTCTGCCCTGCGGCCAGGTCCTTGAGTGGGGCCCCTTCTGCTTCATCTTCCTCCAGTGGCCACCTAGCGGGTCCTGGTCCCGAGCTGATGGGGAGGGAGCACATCCCTTCCACATCACCCCGACCCCTGAGCCGAGGGCACCGCACCTTACCGACAGTGCTGAGACTGGGGCAGGGCACCCACCCATTATCCTAGTGACTGCGTTTTGGGGGAACCATTAGTAGCCCCCAGACCTCTTTAGGAGAAGGGCCCATGCCTCCCAGAAAGGCTCACAACTGGCCCTGCATCCTGTCCCCATCACTGCGGCCAGGGTGCAGCAAGAAACTGCCCTCCCGTGTAGCCCAACTCTGCTGAAAGTTGAGTGTGCAGCCATTTTCCCGTGGCTACAAAGTGTGTCTTTTGTCGCTCTTTCCCGGCTGTCTGGTGTCACCTGCAGAATGGCTTTGCTGTGGTCCGCCCCCCTGGACATCACGCGGAGGAGAGCACGCCCATGTGAGTACACGCCGCAGCCCCACACGGCAGGGGAACCCAGGCCTGCCTTCCCTCCCTTAGGGCTGGGTGGGTGCCTGAGTGACCTCGGGGAGCTGGGCTGCCGTTTGCTGGCCACCCAGGATGTGCCGCATGCTGGCTTGGCTCCAGCTCCTGGGTGTCGAGTGCAGATGCCGAGGTCTGCAAGCATCACTGCTCAGGTATGACGGAGACAGATCAGAGGAAAGGATGGGAGAGAGGGTCTGTGGAGGTTAGTCCAGAGAAGCCTCTGGTTGTTGAGTAGTTGTCAACACTTGGGAGAAGCAACACCACTCACCTTCAAGTGAGTCACTGCAGCACTTGGTTGTCTAGAGGACTCAGGTCATTTTGCGCATGGCCTTTTAGCTGCCTGCCGACCGCCTGGTACTGACGCAGCAAGTCACAGAGCCACGTCCATGCAGGCAGCTATCCAGATGCTGTTTCGGGTCTTTCAGAGACTGCCGACGGTCCATACAACTGAGGATCTGGGCAGGGTGGCGATTGTGGGGTGTGGGTCCTCCCGGATCCATCCCTGTGCGTCCAGAGCCAGTGGCAGGGCAGACCCGCAGCTGTCTGTGGAGTGCCTTGCAGCCTGGGTGGTGAATGAATGAGCTATCCCGTCAAAGAGCATGCTATCTTGTGGGACGGTAGCCACTCTAGTGAGGAGGGTCGGTGCTAGAAAGAGCGTCTCCCCATGCTCTGGAGATGGAGAAGGGGTGCCTGATCTTCCCAGCTTCGGTGAGGAGGAGGTGGCATGGGGCTCTGCCTTGGAGAATTGGAGCAGCAGTTTGTCAGATGGGCAGCGCAAGAACAAGTGCAGATACAAGTTCATTGTCAGGGTGTGGCCAGGAAGCAGTCAGAGTGAGAGGGAACCACAGGGGCCCGGGAAAGGGCCTCCCTGCCACCCCTGGGAAGTCGGGCATCCATGGAGGGGCCAGCAGGACATGAGAGATAGTCAGATCCGCGTGTTAGAGCAGAATCTCCTTCATGTACAGGGAGGAGATTGTACGTGAGAGATAGATCCGCGTGTTAGAGCAGAATCTCCTTCATGTACAGGGAGGAGATTGTGCGTGAGAGATAGTCAGATCCGCGTGTTAGAGCAGAATCTCCTTCATGTACAGGGAGGAGATTGTACGTGAGAGATAGATCCGCATGTTAGAGCAGAATCTCCTTCATGTACAGGGAGGAGATTGTGCGTGAGAGATAGTCAGATCCACGTGTTAGAGCAGAATCTCCTTCATGTACAGAGAGGAGATTGTAACCGCCAGGGAGCGTTCTTGTTGGAATCTTTGTGGCTTTACCTGAAAACCACGTGGTTGCTCCACATCCCAGAACAGCCACTTGGGCACCAGGCTTCCTGTTTGTTTCATTTCTCTGAAGTTTCTTTTCTAATTTGAACCTGAGTTGTTGGATATTCCAAATAATAAACCTCAGAGGAGACAAACGAATTATGTTTGGTTGCAGCTCTTTGCTGTGCTCCCCGTGAGCCGCTGCAGGAGCTCAGCGTCTAGGAGGTTCCGGGACATGTGGGCTTCCCCATGCCAGCCCGGATTCTGAAAACAAAACAACTAGTGTTTCTCTGTTTCTGTGGCCATTCAGACAAAGGGAAATTGAGACTGAGAAGGTTTTCATTGTTATTTGAATCATTTTCATAGCTTGTTTTCTTGGTCTCTTGAGTAAGACTCTGTAAAATTAAAGGTAATTTATGTATTGGAATATAGAAAGGTCAGCAGTAAGCAACTGAGATGAACCGCTGCCATGTCTCCTGGGCCGTGGCAGCAGCTCCTGAGAGGAAGGGTTCCAGGCGAAGATGAGGGAAATGCTGGTGACATGCGAAATAGGGTTCCCTACCAGAGGAGCGTGGGGGACCTCCAAGCAGGAGAGTGTGTGTGTGTCTGGGTGTGTCTGTGTGTCTCAGTATGGAACTGTGGATGTGTGTGATAGGTACATGATTATGTGTATATGTGTGTGTGTGCTTGTATGTGTCTGTGGTTTGTGTATGTGTGTGTTTATGGGGTGTTCATGTGTATCTCTGCATGTGTGTCTATGTGGGGAGTGTGTGTATGGGCATATCTATGTGGGGCATGTACGTGTGTAGGGCGCGTTGCATAGTGTATGTGTGTGTCTGTTATCTGTGGGGGGGGTGTCTGTGTGGGGTGTGTGTGTGTCTCTGTCTGTGGTGTGTCTGTGTGGGGTGTGTGTGTGTCTCTGTGGGGTGTGTCTGTGGTGTGTGGTGTGTGTATCTGTGTTGGGGTGTGTGTCTCTGTGGGGTGTGTGTGTGTCTCTGGTGTGTGTCTGTGGGGGTGTGTGTGGGGGGTGTGTGTCTGGGGTGTGTGTATGTCTCTCTGGGGTGTGTCTGTGTGGGGTGTGTGTCTGTGGTGTGTGTGTCTGTGTGGGGGGGTGTGTGTCTCTGTGGTGTGTGTGTCTGTGTGGGGTGTGTGTGTGTCTCTGTCTATAGTGTGTGTGTGTGGGGTGTATGTGTGTCTCTGTGGGGTGTGTGTCTGTGTGGGGTGTGTGTGTGTCTCTGTGGGGGGTGTCTGTGGGGTGTGTGTCTCTGTGGTGTGTGTGTCTGTGTGGGGTGTTTGTGTGTCTCTCTGGGGTGTGTCTGTGTCTGTGGTGTGTCTGTGTGTGTCTCTGGAGTGTGTGTCTGTGTGGGGTATGTGTGTGTCTCTGTGGTGTGTCTGTGTGGGGTGTGTGTGTGTCTCTGTGTGTGGTGTGTGTGTCTGTGTGGGGGGTGTGTGTGTGTGTCTGTGGGGTGTGTCTGTGGTGTGTGTGTCTGTGGGGTGTGTGGGGGGTGTGTGTGTGTCTCTGGGGTGTCTGTGTGGGGGTGTGTGTGTGTCTCGTGTATGTGTGTGGGGTGTGTGTGTGTGTCTGTGTTGGGGGGGTGTGTGTGTCTCTGGTGTATGTGTCTGTGTGGGGTGTGTATGTGTGTGTCTCTGGGTTGTGTGTCTGTGTGGTGTGTGTGTGGTGTATGTGTCTGTGGGGTGTGTGTGTCTGTGGGGTGTGTGTGTGTGTGTCTCTGGTGTGTGTGTGTCTCTGTGGTGTGTCTGTGTGGGTTGTGTGTGTCTCTGGTGTGTGTCTGTGTGGGGTGTGTGTGTGTCTCTGTCTGTGGGGTGTGTGTCTGTGTGGCGTGTGTGTGTGTCTCTGTGGTGTATGTGTCTGTGTGGGGTGTGTGTGTCTCTGTGGGGTGTCTGTGTGGGGTGTGTGTGTGTCTCTGTCTGTGGGGTGTGTCTCTGTGGGGTGTGTGTGTGTCTCTGTGGTGTATGTGTCTGTGTGGGGTGCATGTGTGTGTCTGTCTGTGGGGTGTGTGTGTGGGGTGTGTGTGTCTCTGTCTGGGGTGTGTCTCTGTGGGGTGTGTGTGTGTCTCTGTGGTGTATGTGTCTGTGTGGGGTGTGTGTGTCTCTGTGGGGTGTCTGTGTGGGGTGTGTGTGTGTCTGTGGTGTATGTGTATGTGTGGGGTGCGTGTGTCTCTGTCTGTGGGGTGTGTGTGTGGGGTGTGTGTGTCTCTGTCTGTGGGGTGTGTGTGTGGGGTGTGTGTCTCTGTCTGTGGGGTGTGTGTCTGTGTGGGGTGTGTATGTGTCTCTGTGGTGTATGTCTCTGTGTGTGGTGTGTGTCTGTGTGGGGGGTGTGTGTGTCTCTGTGGTGTATGTCTCTGTGTGGGGTGTGTGTCTCTGTGGGGTGTGTGTCTGTGTGCGGGGTGTGTGTGTGTCTGTGGGGGGTGTGTGTGTGTCTGTGGGGGGTGTGTGTGCGTGTCTGTGGGGGGGTGTGTGTGTGTCTGTGGGGTGCATGTGTGTGTCTGTCTGTGGGGTGTGTGTGTGGGGTGTGTGTGTCTCTGTCTGGGGTGTGTCTCTGTGGGGTGTGTGTGTGTCTCTGTGGTGTATGTGTCTGTGTGGGGTGTGTGTGTCTCTGTGGGGTGTCTGTGTGGGGTGTGTGTGTGTCTGTGGTGTATGTGTATGTGTGGGGTGCGTGTGTCTCTGTCTGTGGGGTGTGTGTGTGGGGTGTGTGTGTCTCTGTCTGTGGGGTGTGTGTGTGGGGTGTGTGTCTCTGTCTGTGGGTGTGTGTCTGTGTGGGGTGTGTATGTGTCTCTGTGGTGTATGTCTCTGTGTGTGGTGTGTGTCTGTGTGGGGGGTGTGTGTGTCTCTGTGGTGTATGTCTCTGTGTGGGGTGTGTGTCTCTGTGGGGTGTGTGTCTCTGTGTGGGGTGTGTGTGTGTCTGTGGGGGGTGTGTGTGTGTGTCTGTGGTGTATGTGTCTGTGTGGGGTGTGTGTGTGTGTCTCTGTCTGTGGGGTGTGTGTCCGTGTCAAGTGTATGCATGTCCATGTCAGTTAGCCGACCCTATGGCATCAGCTGAGATTCCCCAGTGGCTTGTTTGGGAGCTGTGTGTGTGTGTGTGTGTGTGTGTGTGTGTGTACACGCGCATGTGAGTGTGTCTGCGTGTGGGGTGTGTACGTGTCTCTCTGTTAGCCGATTCTCCGGCATCACTGAGGGTTCCCTGCGGCGTAGGCATATTCAGGAGCTGTGCACTCACGGAGACCTCTTAGGTCTGCGTGGACCCCGAGTGGCTCTCTGGCGGGCTGTGGAGAAACTGGCCACTGCCCACCTGCGCTTCGCCTCCAGCGTCAGTTCTCTCCCGCAGGGGCTTTTGCTACTTCAATTCCGTGGCCGTGGCAGCCAAGCTTCTGCAGCAGAGGTTGAGCGTGAGCAAGATCCTCATCGTGGACTGGGTAAGCAGAGCCGCCTCCGCCAGCGCAGCTCGGGTTGCTCCTGGGCCGTCCCCGAGCGGACAGCAGCATGTGGACAGAGGAGCTGGGCTCTTGGATGTGGGAAGCTTAGGTTTCTGGAAACGGTCTCAAAGATGCGGAGAAGTAAAGCCCCAAACCTGCTACAAGTCATTGTACAGCTTCCGTCAGCCGACCCTGGCGAATGGGGTCCTGGCATGTCTAGAAATGTGCGTGTGGGTGGGGGCCGCGGCCAGGGCCACCCTCGGCGAGATCTTCTTGGAAGGCAGGCGTTGGGGAGGAGGCTGTGTCCACATCGACTTTGTGCGTGTGGCCTGGGAGCCTGGGAGGACCCTCACCCTGGCCGAAGGTGGCACTCTGCTTCTCAGTCACCCCAGTGAAACCCGTGCCTTCCTGCTGCTGTGTGGGCACCTAGTCCTGCTGGGATGGGGGGTGCCACTGCCCCCAAAAGAGTCATCTCTTTTTAAATAATGCTATATGATGTCCGAATCTGAATTCCACGAATAGGTATACTCATTCCTGTACCGGAAATTAATATTCAAGATGTTCATCTTATTACTCTTTTTAAAGCCAGATATATACATATTTAGTGTTCTCTTTGGTATTTATGATTTATTTCCTAATTTTTAAGGGAAAAAAGCAGGCCCTGTCAGGTAGGGTTATGATTTGAATTGGAGAAGTCCTCCTGAGTTTGGGTAAAGAAACAACGTGGCACAGCCAGGACGGCCAGGCAGCCCCCAGGTGGCCGTGCTTTTCGGAGAGGCAGGTCAGGGGATGCGGCAGAGCAGCGGGTCCCCCACACCCAAGACCTGCGAGCCGGGAGCCCTCCCTCAGCTCCTGCTAAGGAGAAGGTAGGAGTGCCTGGGAAGACAGCAGTGTGAGGCCGCTGACGGCTAAAGACTGGGGACCCATCCCCAACAGAGTGAAGCGCTAGGACACGTAGACCCCGTGTGGCATGCTCCCTGCGCGCTGAGCTGTGATATTGCCCATGTACACGCCACGCAGACAGGGTCATCTCAGTGTGAAGCCACGCTTCGGAAAAGCCTCCATGTGCGTCTTCACAGCGATTACCTACTCTGTGGGATGGAAGGTTCTTGTCCATCGCTCCTCACCTGTAGCTGCCCTTCCACCTTTTCTGTGATGAGCACAGATAACGGAGCAGCAAGTTCTCGTGCTGGGAACATCAGGGCTGCGTGCTGTCTTCTCAGGCACACAGCTGTTCTCAGCAGGGCCACCCCTCACCCGCCCATCCTGGTGACCACCTGTCCTGTGGCCCGGGCAGAACAGCCATGGTCAGTAAAGCCCCAGGCTGCCTGTCATGTTGCTCTCTGGTGCATTTGACCTGTGGGTTTTGTGATTAAGAAACGGTGCTTGCCATTTGGGCACAGGGGCCGGGACCCCGTACCGTGTTTGCCTGTCACTCACGGACATCTGGGACTTGTCTCCTGCCGAACCCCCTGCCTAGCATGGGATTAGCACCGCCATGTGCCTGCAAGCGGGCAGGCCACAGCCAGTGACCTCCTTCCCGACAGAGGCTGAGGAAGTGACTCACTTGTCAAAGACATGGCAGGTATAGGAAATTGATCAGATGGCTTCGTTTGGGAAATGGTGGCCTCTAGGCCTGGCTGAACTCCAACCCAGTCCGCTGCTGGAGTCAGGATTGTGCCATGGCGCTAAGGGCGAGGGAAACAGCGCTGCACACACGAACGTTGGCCCTTAGAACCCCTGCGACCCTGCCCACGTAGCCCTGACCCACACAGCCCCAGAATTGCGCCTGCCGGGTACAGGCGCAGCTGGAGGGTAGTGTCATTCCCGAGCAGGAGCCATTGTCACTAAGCACAGCTGGGGTTGGGGACAGCCCTGAGGGGAGGCCACCCTCCAACACCTGCCTCAGCCCTGAGGTGGTTGTCCCTGCTCTTTAAGGACGTGCACCATGGAAACGGGACGCAGCAGGCTTTCTACAGCGACCCCAGCGTCCTGTACATGTCCCTCCACCGCTACGACGATGGGAACTTCTTCCCAGGCAGCGGGGCTCCTGACGAGGTAGGTGGGGTGTGTAAGGGCCTCTGGGGGGAAGGGGGCTGCGGGGAGCCGCTGTGGGGGCACGGGGCAGGCGATCCACAGCTGCCCGGCAGCAGCGAGTGAGGCCTTCGTGCTCACTTAAGCCCAGACAGTAACTTCAGTCAGACGTCAGCCTGCATCATGTCGCCTGTGCACAGGTGGCCTGTGTTTTGTCTGAAGTACAAATGAGAGGCTGGATATCGTTTCTGGTTCCCATCCAGGCAGACTGAGGTGTTTGTGAAGAAGGAGGTGTGCGGTGCCCGTTTTCCTCCGGGTACGGCCCAGGCCCCTGTCTTCCACAGGGCATCCTCCAGCAAGGGGCTCTGTCCACTGTCCTTTGCCCGGCGTGGGGCTGTATGGCGGCCCCAGGAACGGCAGGCCCTGCGGCTCCTTGACAACGCCCCACGTCCCCATTCAGAGCCTGCCCACTCTGAACAGGGGCCCCAACAGCAGGGCTTTCATCCAGGGAAGACGCTCCGTCTCTCTCTGGATCTTACTTTTTTGGAGGAAGTAGAAAATGACAGGCTTATCGGAGACACTTTCTGCCCAGAGAGACCCAGGTCTGATTCCCTGATGTAACACACGGCACGCAACACAGGGCGGCAGGTCCACAGAAATGTCAGTGCAGGGCCTTGGTGTGCCAAGGGCAGGGTCGGCGAGAGCCTGCAGCAGCCAGGAAAAGGGCCCCCTTGCTGATGTCAGTGCGCCCATGTCAGTGGGACCCCTTCGTGCACGTCTTAATGAATATGCACCAGGAGATCAGGACACATGGGCTCTCCCCAGGGGCCCACCAAGGCCGAGCCCATCCCGGTGCCACCTGCATCAGGCGTTCCTGTCAGACAGGTCCCACTCGGGGCCTATGATTTGTGTTTCTCTCCTTCTGGACACAGGTGGGCACAGGGCCCGGCGTGGGTTTCAACGTCAACATGGCTTTCACCGGCGGCCTGGACCCCCCCATGGGAGATGCTGAGTACTTGGCGGCCTTCAGGTGAGCCTCCCAGCTTCACATGACACCTGAAGTAGCAGCTTTTCCTCTATGCACACATTCCAGGAAGCACTTGTTGGAAATGAGTGTGTCTGAAACTGGTCTGTGACTGAACGGGGCTGCGGGGGCCTTAGGAGCTGTCTCAGTTCATTCCTCGGTGCCAAGCGTGGAATCTTGGAGGCTATCTTCTTACCATTGGCTCTCAGTGCTCCCATTTGTGCATGAAATAAAACCAGGAGCTCACTCTGGGTCCCGATGGTGAGAGAGTGATGGAGACAGAGGCAGGGGCTTTTGTGCAGAGTGTTTTGTTCATGAGAAACGAAGGCAAAGATCTGCAGGGTCTCATGATCTCCTAATTCTTCCGCAAACCTCCTGCGATGCGATGTCCAATGGAAATAAGTATTTCTTCTTTATTTATTCCTAAAAATCAAGAGGCAATTGTCACCCTTCCTCCCATTTCCTTCGTGTGACTCTGACCCTTCAGAATTTAGCTGCAGGGCGCTGTTTAGAGATGCAGTGTTTGCTTTTGTCATCAAGTGGTTCCTTCTCCTTTGATCTAGGCCAGATTGGAGTCATTCCTGTGACCCAAAATGGGCTGCTGAGCAGCGCAGGTTTTCTTGTCATCATTTTAAAATGGCGGCTTCACTGCAGTGGTGGAGTGATGGGGCTCCAGGGGAGCAGCCCACAGCCCACATCGGTTCCCAGAGCCACATGGGGAGAAGGGTTTTATTAGCGTGGCTGAGCCTGACAGATCGTGTCTCTGTTAGAAA
The DNA here is from genome assembly GCF_006542625.1 of Nomascus leucogenys. Taxonomy (NCBI): domain Eukaryota; kingdom Metazoa; phylum Chordata; class Mammalia; order Primates; family Hylobatidae; genus Nomascus; species Nomascus leucogenys. Next base: position 139,473,581 of record NC_044402.1, on the reverse strand, counting down.
ACACTGTCAATATGGTATCAAAGCCCCGTATAGTTTTCACCGGTTTTCTCTTTCTCTAACTCCATGGTCTTGTCCTGATTTACATACATATAAAACACATGTGTGCAGACATGTCTTTGTGACGTGTGTGCGTGTGTCTGTGTATGGATGTGAGTGCACGTCTTCATATGTGCGTGTCCACATGCCTGTGTGTGTGTGTGTGTGTCTCTGTGGGTTGGTGTTCATCTGTGTGCCTGTTTCTCGGCGCTTGTGCAGGTGTCTACAGCCACGTGCATGTCTGCAGGTGTGTGTCCACGCCTATGTGCATTACACACGTCTGTGTGGGTGTGGATGCATGTCTGTGTGCATGCAGTATGCATGTGTGTGTGCATATCTCTGAGGACACACCCATGTGCTTGTGTGTCTTTGCATGCATGTATCTGTGTGTGTATATCTGTGTGCACATCTGGGTATGAGTATACACACGTGTGCCTGTGTGTCTTTGCATGCACATGTCTGTGTGTGTATATCTCTGTGTGCATGTGCATGAGTACACACACGTGTGCTTGTGTATCTTTGCATGCACATGTCTTTGTGTGCACCTGAGTATGCACATCTCTGGCAGGTGAGGCCCTGCACAAGGACACATCTGTAAACGTCTTGTGTGGACTCTACCACATGCTTTCTGGGGACGGTGAATAAGTCACGAGACCCCTCTCAGTGTCTGCTCACTCCTCTGTAAGTGGGGTCCATTGCCTTCCTTGGAAAGGTTGTTGAGATCTGGTGACATAAAGGCCTGGCCGAGGACACGTGGGGCCCCCCTCCCCAGGCACTCAGTGGTTCCCAGAAGGAACAGACCCTGTCTGACGGAGCCCAGGCTGCTTGGCTGCTCCAGCAGTGAGGCCGGGCTGTGTAGGTGGGAGTTCATCAGCTCCTCAGTGGACCTGCTCTGATCTGTACCTGAACCACTCTTCCCCTGATCTCATCGGTTTGATTTTGATGTTTCTTCTTACTCTTGATCAGATTTAATGTAATGTTGACAGTTGCCTTGCCTAAATTAAGAGAGAAGGACTTCCCCCAATGCGTATCATTTTCATCCGAAAATGAGTTCATATGAAATCGGACCTCTGGCATGGGCGTGTCACCGTCCGCTCATGGAATGCGCTCCCGTTGCCCCTCACTTGGTTGTCGCCCCAGAGAACTGGCCCCCCTTGGAGGCTTCTCTGAAAGTAAAGTCTCTGGCCACCATGAGAGGTGTAGATGCTGCCTGGTCGACTTCCTGCCTGAGTGAACACTGGTGCCACCGGGGAACCCAGGGCCCGCTGTGGCCAAATTCCTGTGCAGAGAGAGAAGGCAGGGCTTTCCTGGTAGGCGGAGAGAAAGGAGTGGTGCCCTCTTTCAGGTCAGTGGTCCCAGGCCAGGTTTTCATGGAGCCACCCTCACCCCATGGGCGTTTCTCAGTGGTGCCTTCAGCTCTTGGGTCCTGGGGTGAAACCCTCACCCCGTGGCATCCCTGCTGGTGGGCAAGCCCAGGCCCAAAGCAGCGATGGGCATCTGCCATCAGGGTCACTCCCCCTCCGCAGGCCCCGGCCGGCCCAGCCAGCCTTTACGATGAACGTACCTTTCTGAGTTGCTCTTGGCATGTGCTTTAATCTCCTGCCAAGTGCGTCCGTGATAATACCTTATCAAGTGAACTTTTTAAAGCTTAAATAGCGTCTTTGAAAAGGAAAATTGTTTCAGGGTTTTTTTTTTATTGATTTTAATGTAAAATAGCACTTTGAAGTTCACAATTTATGGTTCCCTGGGCATCCGACGATGGGGAAGAAGGGTCAGAGATTGGTTTTCCCTTTCTTCTGCTCCTCGCTCCCACTGGGGCCCCCAGGGACAGTGCATGCCTTCCAGGCAGCACCTTGTCATTCAGACCCGTTGCCTGCCACGTTGCATTTTCAGGGGATCAAGTGTAAGACGAAGAAAAGATAAGAAAATTGCCCCTAATGAAATCCAGAAGCAGCCGGCACTTTCTCCTCAGGCCCAGAGACTCGTAGGGGAAAGGGAACCTTAATTCAAACCAGTCCCAGTGCCAGACGTGGCTTTGAAGTTGCTGAGTAAAGTCTGAGCCGCTGGGGGCAGGGGCTCATAGGGAGATGATGATGACGATGAAGATGGTGCTCCGTAACCCGTCCCTCACCTGTGCGCGGGGACGCGGGGACTCTTCCGTCAGGGATGAGCACCACATCCAGATGCCCGTGGTTGGTAGCTTAGATTCCACTGTGATATTACGAAGTTTATCAAAGATGTCTCTGAAACTGGATCTTCTCAAGCAATAACTGTAATAGCTTCACGAATTGGCATTAGCCTTGAAATTGAGCAACTGGGCAAAGCCATTTCACTTTCCCCAACCTTTCAACTGAGACGAGAAGGCTGAGACTCTTGAATGTTTGTTCCTTCCATAAGCTGTGTTGCTGCTGTTGCTGCGTTTTATAGACAGGTGTGTTTTAGGAGTCCCGGCATCTAATGTCTGCTGTTTTCACCATTGCCGAGTGGCACCCGCTGCACTCAACATGCTGGTCCCTGGGTTCCTTGCCTGAGGAAGTCAAGGTTATGAAGAGGTTTCATACAGACCATGCCACCTTCTTTTCTAAAAGCAATTATGTCTCTTTAAGTGCATCCAAGTATTTTCCTATGTAGAAATTTATCTGAGAAGCAAAAAGAGGCAAAAGCATACAAGCTGCAGCCTCAGAGCTGAGAGAGCTCGTCCTGCACCAGCCTTCACTGCGCCTGCGAGGCCGGCCCTGTGAGATGCGAACAGTGGAGTCAGCACAGTGCCTTCCCTGGAGGATAGCGGGGGACTGGGAGGACAAGCTCTAGGCAGGCCCGGTAAGACCTCAGGGGACCTGCCCACCTGGGGGGCCAAGGAAGTTTCTGGAGGAGGCAAGCCCCCAGCTGAGTCCTGGAGGAACGAGCCTGGCACGGGACATTATGGGAGAAGGGCCTTCCCGAGGGAACAGAGCACGATGGCGCAAACCCGCTCGCCTGGGCTGCATCCACGGAGCCAGACCTCGGTCCTGATGGCAGGGGCTCTGTCGGGGCCTCTGACTGTGGAATGAAGCATCACGACCAGCTCTGCATGTTGGACAGGCCCGTCTGGTGGCAGCTTAGGTGACAGACTTGGACCTGGCAAAGAGCATTCCAGGGTAGGATCTGGGGGCCAGTGGACAAGCCCAGAAAACAGCGGCAGAGATCGGGACAGGGCCACAGGCTGGAGAGGTGGGGCCATCTCAAAGAGGTTGAAGTGAGTTAGGATCGAGGGGAGTAGGAGCTGATTTTGAGGGAGAGGGCACTTGGCAAGGGCTCGAGGTACTGGCTTGGAGGAGGCTGAGGGGTGCTGGGCAGAGACCCAGCGGGAAAAGGTTCGGGTGGGGGCGGATGAGGGTTCAGTGGGGATGCTTTTGCTTCATTCGATTTTCAGGAAAAAGTGAGAAAGTGTCCAACCAAGTGGGTGGTTGGGAGCATCCCCACCTGGAGGCCCCTTAGTAGGGAGAGCCAGTGAGGGGCCAGTTTGTGTGCACGATGCCCCAGGGCATTTATTGGGGCAGAACAGCAGCCAGAGACACAAGCATGGCGTGCCAGCCCTGAGCCCAGTTCCCACGGAGTCCCCAGAGGCTTGCCGGCTGTGGGTGGCCACAGGACTGCTGCCTGTTGGCCCCATAAGCTTGGTTTGCTCTGAGGCTTGTGTTGACGGAGGGTGTGGTGAGTTTTGTTTAGGGTCCTAGTAGGGGAGTGAACTGGAAGGTCATTTCTTTCCAGATGTTGAAACCCAGCTGTTAAGTGAATTATTGCATTTAGATGCAGTTGTGGCTTTTGAGGATGGTATGTACAGGCCATGATTTGATGGTATGCGGTGGTTTAGAGCTAGACGTGCCCCATGACACAGCCCCTTGTGCAGAGCACAGGTAGGAGGCTGCACAAGCGATGGCCCTTCGAGGAAGCAGAGTGGCCGGCACCCTGCCTGCTGTCCCAGTCCAGCTCTGTTGCCCTGGGAAGCCGAGGAGAGTGGCCGGCACCCGCCTGCTATCCCGGCCTAGCTCTGTCCCCCTGGGAAGCCGAGGAGAGTGGCCGGCACCCCGCCTGCTGTCCCAACCCAGCTCTATCCCCCTGGGAAGCCGAGGGGAGATGTCCTCTTCAGGCTGCAGGTGCAGGTAGGCTGATGACCGAGTGAAGGGTACAGTGCTGTCGGTAGCGAAGGCGCCAGAGAAGCCACATTGAGGCCACGGGAAGGGGATGTGTAGCGCCCCGCGGCTTCACACGGGACCTCCCTAAATGCAGAAGGCCACCACAAGGAGAAGCCGCTCTCTCCCCTTAGCACCATGCTTCCCTCTGTACACGCCTCACAGGCACAGGCACCTTCTGGGCACCATAGTCCTGGCTTCCCTGGGCTTGCCGGCCCCGGGGGTGCACCTTACAGGCATTTGTGCACCTTCTCTAAAGAGCCCCTTTCCACCCATTTCTCCTGCCTCTTGAGCCGGCGATCAGTGGACAATCAGTGGACGTGGACGATCAGTGGGCCTGCTGCCTTGGGAAACTGCGAGTCCACCCCCTCTCTGCCCTCAAGTTGCCCCAAGAAAGGCCAAAAGTGACCTCATGGAAATACTCTCCTCAAAGTGATGGCTTGAGAGGCCCATGGCAAACATCCCAATCTTATTTTTTTAGAGACTGAGTTCTTTTTTTTGTTTTTGTTTTTGTTTTTTGAGACGGAGTCTCGTTCTGTCGCCCAGGCTGGAGTGCAGTGGCGCGATCTCGGCTCAACTGCAAGCTCTGCCGCCCGGGTTCACGCCATTCTCCTGCCTCAGCCTCCCGAGTAGCTGGGACTACAGGTGCCCGCCACCACGCCCGGCTAACTTTTTGTATTTTTTAGTAGAGACGGGGTTTCACCGTGTTAGCCAGGATGGTCTGGATCTCCTGCCCTCGTGATCCGCCTGCCTCGGCCTCCCAAAGTGGTGGGATTACAGGCATGAGCCACCGCGCCTGAACGAGACTGAGTTCTTTATTAAAAGTTTAATTCTGGGAATAAAATGTGAGTCCAGTTTCCCATTTTTTGCAGCATCTATTAAACAGGGACATTCCTTCAGCTTCCTCTTGTAGGAGGATCGTGGAGGGTAAGCACAGCCCTGAAGACACAGGGAGTGCCATGCTCAGCTTCCTTTTTACAGGCAAAGAAGTCATGTCCCATGGAGGAGAAGGGACGTTTCTTAGTCGTACCACAAACGGGTGCTGAAGGCGCACTCATGCACCTCACGTTCTGACCTTCTTATGTCTAGCAGGTATTTGGGATCACAACCTAGAGGGTGTTAAGCCCAGTAAAATGAAAATGAGTGTGTGGGCACGTGCATCCGACTGTGCCCCACGCAGCCTCACGCATGGCCAACGTGCCAGGGCCCGCGAGCCTGGGCTCATCTTTCACATTTTGTTTTGATTGGCTCTGAGGCAACGCCACACCCCAAGCCTAGACACCAGAGACTGTCTTGGTATGAACTTCATTTAACGGCGGTTTTCACAGCACTTCCTTTTGGAGGGGGATTAGATGTAAAATAGCTCAGCAGCACTTCAGAGCGGGGGGAAGTAAAGCCTCCACATGCACTCGCTGCAAAGTAGCAGTCAGAGTGCCTCGCGCAGGACACGGCGTCCACACAAAAAGCCTGTGGTTCTCATTGAAAAAAAAGTCTCGGCTTCAAAATCCACACCAGAAACATGGCGGGAAATGTGTTTTTCTGTCCAAAGAAAAAGGTTTTATGACAAGAACGTTATTAAAATAATTAGAAGCGAGTCTCCTTGGGATGATGTGGACAGTTGAAAGCAGAGGGCGGCCCCCTCAGTCCTGCTGCCCGTTAGTCAGGTTGGTCAGAGCCATGGAGGAAGCCTCAGAATGTCAGTCAGAAAGGACTGTGGGGCTGGTGCCTTCCAGTGTCCAGGGCAGGGCCCTGGGTCCAGCAAGAGTCAAAGGACTCCTGGATTCCAAGGCATCCTCTCCATCCCACCACGGACTAGACTGATTTCTCCCCTCCCAGCCCTGCGGCAGGAGTGCCGACACCAACTCCGTGCATGGCTCTGAGGCCAGCGTGGTGTTTCCTGTGTTGTACACCGTGTTTGCAAAATCGCCGTGCTTTGCGGTGGGGTCCCATAGGTGAGAAGAAGCCTCTCACTCTGGGACCAGAATCACGCACTGAAGGATGTTACAGAAGCTGTACGGACAGGACCAGAGCAGAGGTTTGGGCAACTCCAGCTGGTGGGCCAAGTCCTGCCGCCTGTGCTCTTGGCACAGTGTTACCAGAACACGGTGACACTCACACGCCGACACAATGTCTGTCGTATCTTGGACACCACAAGGGCAGCGTCACGTGGTCCTGACAGAGACTGTGTGGCCCACAGACTAGGCTCAGGTGCCTCCTATCAGACCCGTGGCAGGAAGCTCGCTGCCTTGGTCTAGATTCACGTTGTTTCTTCGGCCCCTAATGATGGCCCTCGGGGCACAGTTCCTGTGTCCTTGGAAAGCACTTTCTACAGCTGCTGCAGAGGCAGTTCTAGGGGAAATTGTGTGGACTGGCTCTCTTCAGAAGAAAGAACAGAAGCAGACTGCTCAGAAGCCACCCAGGGTCTCCTGTGACTCCCATCTGAGTTCCAGAAGTGAGTTTCTTAGCGGGCGAAGTGCCTAGGTGTGGAGTTGACGCATGTTTGGAGGGCAGAGTTTGTCAGCACTGACTTGAGCAGACTGAAGCCACACAGTCCTGCACATCGCCCTTCTCCCATCTGATCTCGCTCGTGGGACGCGGGGCACCGGGATCAGGCACCGCGTGCTTCCGGCATTAAGATGGGCCCTCCCGCTGCCTCAGCATCCTGACGGGACTCATGACCGCTGGCCCTCTAGAGAGCAGCCCGCGGGATCTTCACCTGGTATTTAAGCTCTTGGGGGTTGTGTCGCCTCCACCACCAGAGATCAGAGGAACTTTTCAGTAAGATTCGGATCTGCGGTCATCCCCGAAAAGGGGTCACATTGAATTTTCAGCATTTTTGTTTCTTCTGGTCAAAGTTGATACTTTCACTGACATCGGTGGGGAATTTCATTTTGTAATAAAAGCTGAATGAAAAAGTTTTAGGGCCAGCCCTGCTGCCATCTGCCGTGATGTTTCTGGAAGGTCCTTGGTGGTGGGAAGGGACACTGGGCCCGGTGAGTGCATTTTTGGCTGCCCCCAGGGAGGGGCCTCTGAAAATCCATATGAAGGGAGGCGCCCATCGGGTGATGCACTTGGCCCACACGCGTGTGCTGGGGAGGCCGTAGGGACACAGAAGTGTGCTTCGGTGCGGGACAGGCTAGGCTGAGCAGCTCCAGGAAGTAGGCGGTGGTAAAACCCTAAAACATGGACCTTCTCCCGCAAGGGCTTGTTGGGGGGTCCCCCAGAGCTCACAGCACAAGTGGGAATCGTGCAAACTAGACTTCATGGTGGAAATACCAGGAGACTTTTAAAAGTTCATAGAAAATGCATATTTTGAAAAAACCTGTGCTGCATGGGTTTCAAAATGTTTCTGCACCAAAATAAATTTGCACTAACATATTATATCTGGACAGGATCTAGTTTGAGGCACTAAGGATAAAACATCCGTTTGAAAAGAGCCCTTCTCAGAGCAACATGAATTCTGCTAAAATTGAAGCCAGAACAAACAGCAGGTTTACAGTGAAGCTTGGGTGGAGAGTGGTGAAATCATTGATACTTCATGAAAAGTTTATGGAGACAATGCCCCAAAGAAATCAGCAGTTTACAAATGGAGGACTCATTTTAAGAAGGAATGTGCAACGGTGTTGAAGATGAAGCCCACAGCTGCAGACCATCCACATCAATTTGTGAGGAAAAAATTCATCCGGTTCGTGCCCTAATTGTAGAGGACCCACAATTAACAGCAGAAGCAACAGTTGACACCATGGGCATCTCAACCGGCTCAGCTTACACAACTCCGCCTGGAAAATTAAAGTTGAGCAGCCTTTCCACTCAGTGGGCACCAAAACCACCACGTCCAGATCAGCTGCCGACAGGAGCAGAGCTTTTGGTGGAAATGTTCAACAGGTGGACTGAGGGTCCTGAGAGTCGTAACAGGAGATGGAGTATGGCTTTCCCAGGACCATCCTGAAGACAAGGCACAACCACAGCACCAGCTACTGAAAGCCAGATGTGGCCCAGTCACAGCAGAAGCAGGCTGGTCAAGCAGGAGTAAAGGTCACGACAGCAGGTTTGGGGAATGCCCAAGGCATGTTGCCTATTCTGGAGGACCAAAGAATGATAGATAACATCTGCTTATTGGGAGAGTGTTTTGAGAACGTTCCTCAGCACTTTCACAGAAAATCACTGGGAGAGCTTCCCCCGAGAGTCTTTTTTTTTTTTTTTTCTGAAGTGGAGTTTTGCTCTTATCAGCCAGGCTGGAGTGCAATGGCATGATCTTGACTCACTGCAACCTCTGCCTTCTGGGTTCAAGCGATTCTCTCGCCTCAGCCTCCTGAGTAGCTGGGATTATAGGTACGTGCCACCACGCCCAGCTAATTTTTGTATTTTTGTGGAGTTGGGGTTTCACCATGTTGGCCAGGCTGGTCTCAAATTCCTGACCTCAGGTGATCCGCCCACCTCAGCCTCCCAAAGTGCTGGGATTACCGGCGTGAGCCACCGTGCCCAGCACCCGTCCCTCCCCCGCCACCAAGAGTCCTTCTCCACAACAATGCTTCCGCTCACTCCTCATTAAACTAGGAAACCTTTGCAAGAGCTTTGAAGAGAAACCATTAGGCATCCACCTTCCAGTCCTGAGTTGGCTTCTTCTGGCTTCTTCTTGTTTCCTAATCTTAGAAAAACCTGTAAAGGGCACATTTTTCTTCATTTAATGTTAAAAAAAAAAAAAAAAAGACTGCATTGACATGGTTAGATTCCCAGATTCCCAGGACACTCAGTCCTTTTGGGAGGGACTAAATGGCTGCAGTCACCATTGCCAAAGTGTCTTGGACTTGATGGAGCTTGAGAAATAAAGTTTATATTTTTTATCTTTTAATTCAATTTTTCCACGAACTTTTTGAAGTCCCCTTTTTAAGGCTCCACTTCTGTTCCGCTGTCCTCACCTGCACAGGCTCCTTGCACCTGGGCCATCATTGCAGGAAGACACCAGACCACCTTTCTCATGAGGTCCTTGCTGTTCCCCAGGAAAGGGAGGCCATGATTCTGCTCCCCTCACCCACAGAGGGAGTGAAGGAGACTTTGAAAGTCAGTGGTGGTGATTAACTCAGAATCGAAGGCAGCAGCCTAAATGAGACACGAAACTGCTGAACTTCCCCACTCATGGAGAGCACACGCATGGATTCATAGCACACGCATGGATTCATAGCACACACGTGGATTCATAGCACACACGTGGATTCATAGCACACGCATGGATTCATAGCACACACGTGGATTCATAGCACACGCATGGATTCATAGCACACGCATGGATTCATTGCACACGCATGGATTCATAGCACAGGCGTGGATTCATCGCACACGTGTGGATTCATAGCACATGCTGATAAGATCATTAGACTATAGACTGATAAGTTCTTTTGTGTTAAGGAGTGCTTTTTCCCCTTTCCAAATAGAATATTTTCCTTATTTCCCTAATATAATTTAAAGCATTTCTCAGTGGTTCTGTCTTTTCCAGTGAATTCTCTTACATTTGTCATCAGTTTTCCCTTTAAAGATTCTTAAGTGTCTTAATTGTGTTGTAATTCCCTTACACCTGTGTGTGTTGGTGTTCTAGGGTGAGCAAGGAACACGTGGGCTCCCCCAGCAGGGCTGGCAAGGGCTCTCGGCCCTCTCAGCTGCACGCAGTCACAGCATTAGGGGCAGTGGGCGACTGGACGTGTCTTCAGTGGGAGCCGTGGAAAGTGCCTTGTTGCAGCAAGGGCAGCCTGATGGGGCGAGTGGAGCTGACCCAGTCTCAGAAGAGAGGATGGGCGGGGGGACCTGGCCTGGGAGGACCAGGACAGAGAGGACGAGGCAGGGCCAGGGAGGGTGGGCGTGGGGCCAGGGAGGGGTGTTAGTGGGACAGGGAGCTGGCTTCACTCCCCCAGGTTAATGCAGCTTGTGCTGTGGGGGTTACAGAAATATGCAGAAAACAGCATACCAAGGAACAGCGATGCTCTCACTCTCACTAAGCAAGTGTAGTGGGGCTTGCTGGCTTTCACTGTGAAGATGTGAAATGAGCCTGGATCACACGTGGGTTGATTCCCTTCTAATTAAGCGTGGTCGCCAGATTCCAGCCTGCTGTGTGGAGCCCTCAGCCCGCCAGTAGCCGAGGGGGTGCGGGGCAGGCATTATCAGTGTCAGAGGGAAGGTTGGGGTTTTGTGACTGTCCCGTCCTCCTCTCAGCTGACCCAGTAACGCCTTCTGTCCTTTGCAGAACGGTGGTCATGCCGATCGCCAGCGAGTTTGCCCCGGACGTGGTGCTGGTGTCATCAGGCTTCGACGCTGTGGAGGGCCACCCCACGCCTCTCGGGGGCTACAACCTCTCTGCCAGATGTAAGTGGTTCTGTGCATAACCGAGGAGCCAGCTCTGCTCATGTCCATGATCCGCTGTGTTCCGCGTGTCAGGTCTCCTTTTAATAACCAGATAAGGAAAGGCACCTTTTTACTAATGACCAAGGTCCTGACCGTACTGGGAACCAGTCCATTTGGGAGGCCCCAGAGAGCCCAGAGTGGGCAGCAGGAGCTCAGACCCAGGCACCTCGGGTACTCTTTGCCCAGGAGGGGCCTAGGGCACACGAGGCTCCCTCTCTGGGATGCGGGTGCCCAGGGACCTGCAGGCCACCTCCAGGGGCAGGTCCTGGTCCCACCGAGAGCTGAGATGCGCCCTGTGCTGCTTCTCTGGCAGGCAGCGCCCCTTGGAACCGTAAAGGGAAGTTGCTGGGAGCACAGTCAAGTTCAGAGTTGGATGAGGGAGCCCAGGATGTGTGTGTCCTCTCAGGATCAGTGTTAGGGGCCGTGCTGTGAAGATGGGAGGAGGGACTGCCCAGCAGTGCTCCCGCTGTGCCTGCCCAGCAGTGCTCCCGCTGTGCCTCAGCAACTCACAAGCACATGAAAACCTCCTGGCGTCAGCGCTTGGCGCACACAAAGGCCTGGCCGCCTCCCCAACCCTGTAGTCCCCAAGGAGCCTGGAGAACCTCCCGAGGCCCAAGCATCCTGGGGCCTTGGTCCTAGCCCTGGTGACACCCTCAAGGCCCCAGCGTCCATAGTGTGCGGCCCTCGCCACTCCTGGCGGCACAGGCAGCCAAGGAGGGGCCCATCTCTCAGGTCCTTGAGTGGGGAGGGTGTGGCTCACCCAGGAGACCTGAGGTGGCCCTCAGTGGCCATGCTCCCGTGGGGCCTCGCACAGTCCGCCTGCCCCCAGGCCGTGCAGCCTAGTGGCCAGCAAAGTGACCAGACAGTGGGCAAAGAGCTTCCACTGTGCCCAACGCCCCACAGCACCCGGCCCAGAGCACCGCGGCCACCACATCCTCAGCTTCCTCCTCAGTCTGCACAGCTGCCTCGAAGCCCCTGTCACTGTTTCCATCAGATGGGATGAACCGAGGCTTTGGGAAGTTACAGCCTCGCCAGCCCATGATCGGGGCCCCTAATCAGCGGTGCGTGGTTCCCGGCTCTCTAATCAGCGCCGGCCTGGCCTGGCTGAGGGTGGTGATTACCCTCATCCACCAGGCATTCCCTCCCGGGGTGAGTGATGTGGGTGCAGTGGCGGGACTGTGGCTCCTGATCAAAGCCAGACGCTCAGACCTGGACATGGGAGAACGCTTCAGGAGCACATGCAGCCTGTGCACATGTGTACACATACATGTTCAGAGCATGTCAGACAACCAGAGCCCGCTGGGCCGTGGCCACAAGAGCATGGCCATAGCCCCTCTGTGGGGGCCGAAGGGCAGGTGGCCTGCAGCCTCTGGGTGGGGCTGGCTGCCCTCGTCCCCTAGAGCAGATGATTTCCTGATTAAAAATCAAAGCATTGAAGCCGTAATTCCTACTCTCAAACAGATCAAAGAGGAAATCCAAAGCCGAAACTCTTCAGCGAATTTATTAAATGAAACCCGGCCCGGCCATGTGTCTCGACACCCCAGCCCCTGGTCTCCTTACGATGCCATGAGACGCGTTTCTGGGCTGCGCTGGCTGCGGCCCTCCCCCATTCACACTGCAGTCTCCTGTTTCCTGTTGCAGGCTTCGGGTACCTGACGAAGCAGCTGATGGGCCTGGCTGGCGGCCGGATTGTCCTGGCCCTCGAGGGAGGCCACGACCTGACTGCCATTTGCGATGCCTCCGAAGCATGTGTTTCTGCCTTGCTGGGAAATGAGGTACGAAGACCCCAGAGACCCCACGGGACGCTCCACACTGACAGGCTCAGGGTTGCGGCCTGGCTGCCCGAGAGCCCCAGAGCGTGAAAGCCAGTGGGTCTCTGACCACATGGATGCTTGCAGCTCTGCCTTGCACCTGCCCCCCACCCCTGCGTAGCTCTAAATGTGGCAGAACTGTGATGATGGCTGGAAGAGGTGCAGGAGGCAGGACTGGAAGGAGCCCTTTTGTCGTGAGAAGATGGCTCAGGGTCCTCTGTGGTGCGGCTGCACCCTTTCAGTTCAGGGTCCCTCTCTCCATTAAGTGGAGCACACTGTGACCAGAGGTTTTCTTTTTCTTTCTCTCATCATTTCCTCTGTGGACAGTCAGCTTCTCTAGGGAATCCTCATGTGGCCCCGAGGCAGGCTGAGGCTCTTCTGCCCAGCAGGCATGTCTGCTGCTCTGAGCCCCCAGGGACATGGCTCCCTGCTGTGTCCCTACCAGCACCACTGGAGGGAGTCAGAGACGCTGTGGTCTGTACAGCCGGGCCTCCGAAGCCTGGGCAGAGAAAAAGAGCATTCCAAGGGCTCGGGGTGAGAGCGCCATTTGCAGCATTCCATTCCAGCGGGACGCTGGGGCCCGGGTCTCCCTGCTCGCAACGTGGCCTCCACCAGGTGTGGGCCAGTGAGATGGGGGGAGGAGGCGGTGCCACAGCTACCGATGTCATATCCACCTCCAGGAGTGTCTGAGGTGTGTGACACAAAGTGGAGGGGTACCTTTCATTCTGAGTTTCCCACACCTGCTCTTCCTGAGCCTCTGAACCCGTCCACAGGCTTTTGGGTTGAGTCCACAGCCCCAAGACACGACTCAGTCGGTGGCTTCCCCACGCGGAGCTCTGCCTGGGTGTCCAGTGCAGGTCCTGAGAACAGACAGCTGGCGCCTGGGGGACTCGAGGGCCATGTGGCGGGATCACTTGACCACAGGAAGTGGAGGGCAGGGCAGTGCCTGAGGCTCCAGCACACCAGATGCAGAGGCCTTGCCAGCGGCAGGGTGGGAGTCTGCCTCCTGTGCCCCCTGGGACTGCCCTCCCCAGCCCGGCAGTCCTGAGGACAGTCTCAGCAGAGTCGGGGTGACAGGGCACTTAGTGGGGGTGTCCTGGTGCTCAGCGGTTTGCAGGAAACCTGCATTTTCACCCCCATTTGATGCTCAGCCCCCACTCTGGGGGGCTTCTCTAGAAGCAGCATCCTGATTTTCAGCTCAAGGAAAAGGCAGCACTCTACCATCCGACCTCACCTGTCTTTATAAAAAATTCTTCCCGGTCCCTTATGTTTGGGGAACCAGTGGGGCAGCAGCTCAGATGCCCTCGGGTCAGTGCTGGCTTTTGCCTGCCCGTGGGTGCTCCAGACCGAGGTGCTGGTCCCAGGCTCTCTGTTCATCAGATGGGCAGTCACACACTCACAGGTGCCCTGCACGCCCCTGGGCTCTGGTGTCTGATGGCTCCTAATGACAGGCTCTCTGGCCTGGCATTGTGGGGCAGACAGAGGGGTGGCAGGGACTTCAGCCATCCCAGTACACTGTGCAAGCCTCCCCTGATGGAAAGCTGACCCTGCTCGCTCCAGGACGGTCCAGGTATCGTGCAACTAAGGGCAGTGCCCAGAGGCACTCAAGGTCATGAGCGTGGGGAAATGTCGGGCCACACAGGAGGCCACGGACCCCTGTAGTTAAGCACGGCTCTCCCGGGGTCTGGTGTGCAGGCATCTTTCGCATTGTTCTGGAAAATGCAGAGGGAGGGTCCGCTCTTTGGCCCGCTGTCTGTGAGTGGCCTCAGCATGCACAGTGGGCCTCGAGGTGGCCAGCACACAGGGCGCCTTGCAGAGGACGCCTCCTGCACATGGGTGTGGGTGCTGGAATTCTTGTTGTGAGCGTTAGAACGAAAGGGTGTCTTCTTCCCAGTGTGAACCCCATTATGAGAGGAACCCCACTGGTCACAGCCAGTTCCCACCTCCACCACCTCTGCCGTCTGTCCCTGGGAAGCAGGCTGCTTTCCAAACAGTTGGTAACTCGCTGCTAACTGGGTACTGCTTTAGCCGAGGCAGCCACGCGTTCCTCACCTGGGTCTGCTGGTGAGAGCAGCCTCTTATTGTGAGCAGTGAAGACCCCCACCTTCCTAGGGCCCCAGGCTGCCGCAGCACCAGAACCTTCCTCCCTCCCCTTCTGTTGAGGCCGATGTGAGGGGCAGCATCAGAGACGGCGGAGGCGGGACCTGGGGCTGCAGGTCCTGCCTCCAGCCAGAGGCGCCCCAGTCAGGGGTCTCCCCCTGCACCAGAAGTGGGAGCAGCACATGGCATCCTCCAGGCCCCTCCCCACCCCCTCAGCAGCCTGCGCCGGAAGTGGGAGGAGCACAGGGCATCCTCCAGGACCCTCGCCACCCCATCAGCAGGCCTGCTGCCATGGCTTTCCCAGAAAGGCCAGCACTGTAATCCTAAATTTTGAAAGATTCACTCTGAGAGAAACCTGCTTTATTTTCCAGGAAAGGTCTCATTCAGACACAGGCCTGAAGGCCAAGCACACCAGCAATATCTCCAGGTGACACAAACTGCCCGGCACAGCAAGGGGGGCTTCTCCAGGCCGGGGAAGCCAGGGCGGTGCGCGTCAGCTGTATGTTCCTCCAGCCCTTGCCATTAGAGGGAGAGGAGCAGCTTCCTGAGAACCTGCAAGGCTCCGTCTCTCTGCAGTGACTCCTCATCTAAGGGCCGTGGGTGAGGCCTGCAGATTATCGGCGGGGCTCAGTGCCTTGCCCCGGTGACCATGTGCAGCCGCTGAGGGAGGCCCAGGACCGGCAGCGCTGAGCCTCGGCTCACCCAGAGGCTGCCATGGGGCCTTGACCCAGACTTGGGAAGCCAGGGAGCTGGCAGTCAGGGAAGTGAGCATTGGCCAGCGGTCTCCCAGACAGGAGGGAAGTTCAGTGGCTTGAGGAAGTAGAGGACGCCAAGGGCAGGGTGACCCTGGGGGTCAGTGAGAGCCCAGAGGTGCAGGCACCTCACAGGAGGACAGTTGTGCTCTCGCAGAGGGTGTGGGGGAGGCTGGGCTGGCCAAGCCAAGAGCACGAGGCAGAAGGGGAAAGGGGAGAGAGGGACACATGGCCAGGCCTGACGTGGTCTGTTGGGCCCTACTAGAACCCCTGGATCTTCTGAGGGGTGGGCGCATACATCCCCTTGCACACCTCTGCCGACAGCTGACAGTGCTGCCTTAAAGAAAGACTGCAGGGCCGGCCGGGTGCGGTGGCTCACGCCTGTAATCCTAGCATTTTGGGAGGCCGAGGCGGGCGGATCACGAGGTCAGGAGATCGAGCCCATCCTGGCCAACATGGTGAAACCCCCTCTCTACTAAAAATAAAAAAAAAAAATTAGCCGGGTGTGGTGGCGGGCGCCTGTAGTCCCAGTTACTTGGGAGGCTGAGGCAGGAGAATGATGTGAACCCGGGAGGCGGAGCTTGCAGTGAGCCGAGATCGCGCCATTGCACTCCAGCCTGGGCGACAGAGCGAGACTCCGTCTCAAAAAAAAAAAGAAGAAGAAAAAGACTGCAGGGCCACGGCCCGGCTTGGGAGGATGGGGGATGGGAACGGTACCATGACCCACTACAGAGCAAGACCCCTGGGTGCGTGACCCTGGTATAGCAGACCTGGAGTATGCGAGACCCCACGTGTGCCAAGCCCCAAGGGCATAAGACTTAGCCAGAGGAGTGACAGCAGGCGATGGCCAAGGTCAGGGCCTTGAAGGGGGGGGTCAGGACCTTGCATCGCCAAGGGGAGCCCCGTGGGACCTGCAGCCTGGGCCATCGCAGGGGCCTGTGCCAGCCAGAGGGGTGCCGAGAGGGGACATGGGCAGTGGCTGCAGGTACCAGGACACGCCCTGCCTTCTCCTGGCCATCTTTGCTGGTCAGGGATGGTGTTCATGTTAACATAAATCACAAGTAGATCGAAGATCCAGGTGGCATCCCTGCAGCGGGTGAGCTGGCCAGCGACAGGCTGGATAAAAGAGCAGGCTGCTGTTCAAAACGTCCAAAGCACTTTACAGGCCCTTTCTTCACATCAAACAGTCTTTTCCCCCTTTTTGCTCCAGTTAAAAGGCAACTGACGTATATATTCTACCATCCCGAAGCCTTATGGTTCTTCTGGCTAGTTATTTTAAATAGCAATAGGGAACTTTGCTTTCAGCCATGGCCTGTTCTTGCTTCCTGATGCGTGTTTGCTCTTCTAACAAGAAAATGTTCTTTTACTTAAACACATCAAAAAGCAGGAAGCACTAGTTTTATCAAGGTCTCTTTAAAAGTCTCTTTAATGCACAAGAGTTGGCCTGGGCCCCGCCCCTCTGCCCGGCGGCCTTTGATGAAGGTTGATATACAGTGTGCCGGGCAATCTGGCACACACAGGCAGGGCCGCCAGCTGTGACGGCAGTGGCCTGCGGGGCCCCTGCTGCAAGAAGTGGCTGAGTTATAGGGTGTGCAGGACAGGAAGTGCAGAGGGGCCTTGGCATCCCCGCTTCCTATCAGAGTGACCCCTCTGTCTTCAGCGTGTAGGTCTGGAGGCTGGTGCTGTTCCCAGCAACCATTTTATTTAATAGTTTCCATGTTCAGTTATCTGCAACTGCCAGTGACCATGGACAGTGAAAACTTCCCTACGAGTGTTGCATGTTGCAGTGTAGACGGGCTGTTGAGTCGTGTGGGCGCAGCACCGAGTCGGGCCTCCAGCCAACTTCCATCAAAGACCCTGCACCAGACGGCCACGGGGATCTGTGGCCCAGGCCCGTGCCCCCGGGAGGTTAGGAAAGGACTATCTCTCCTGTCTGAGACCATGCCCAAGGCAGATTTTTGCTTGGGCCAATTTTCTACTTTAGTCATGGGTTTTTCAGGGTTAAAATGCCACCATCTCATTTAACCCACTCCAGAATCCGTGGAAGACATTCGTGGAGCAGGAGGGTGGTGTCGTGTGGAAAAGGTTTTCCCCCGGGAGTTTAGCTTATTAGTTATGTCCTGATGCTTTGTGAAAGGTGTGGATGTGAAACAGCTCTAACAAAGTAACGAAAACCAAGTGTGTGTGAGGGACTGAGTTGGATTAACCTGAGAGCTGGCTGCCTGCTTCCAGTCACTGTTCCTCTCACACTCACACCCCACATGGGCACCCTCTTGTACACACACACCACACATATGCACACACAGGCACCACAGTCTCACATGCACACACACCACATGCGCATCCTTGCACATGCACACCACACATGCACACACACGCACACCCTCATGCACGCACACACCACACAGGCACCAGTCACATGCACACACCACACATGCACACCCACACAAGCACCACTCACACATGCACACACACCACACGCACTCCCTCTCGTGCACACACCACACATGCACACCCACACAAGCACCACTCACACATGCACACACCACACATGCACACCCACACAGGCACCACTCACACATGCACACCCACACAGGCACCAGTCACATGTGCACACACCACACGTGCATCCTCGCACATGTGCACACCACATATGCACACCCACACAAGCACCACTCACACATGCACACACACCACACGCACACCCTCTTGTGCACACACACACCTCATATGCACCCACAGGCACCACAGTCTCGTGCACACACCACACGTGCATCCTCGCACACATGCACACCCACAGACGCACCAGTCACATGTGCACACACCACACACGCACACCCTTGTGCACAAACACAATGCACACCCACAGAAGCACCAGTTACACATGCACACACACCACACGCACGCCCTTTCATGCACACACACACGCACCAGTCACACGTGCACACACCACACACCCTCTTGTGCATGCACACACCACACACATGCACACCCACACAGGTACCACAGTTTCACACATCACATGCACCACACACACATGCCCTCTTGTGCATGCACACACCACACATGCACACCCAAACACCACAGTCTCACACATCTGCACATGCATACACTCATAAATGCACCAGTCTCACACGTGCACACACACGCACTACACGCAGTCTCATGCACACACCACATACATGCACTCATACCCCACAAGCACATGCTGTCACACACCCACATTCATACACATGAATGCTCACACACACCACACACTCCCACACTCAGTCACACTCCCCCCAAGCCAACAGTGAATGTTTTATCTGTGTGCATCGGCTTGTGGCACGCACAGGATCCACGTCGTGTGTCCGGCTTGCTCCTCTTTCCATCCGGGCTGCCAAAGCCTTCCTGGCCGACTTTCAGCAAGACAGAGCCCAGCCTCGTGGCCCTCAGAGTTGAAGGAGCTATGGCCACACACAGCGGGGCCGTCCCTCTGGGCCCCATTACCTGGGTGTTAGGATATAAGGGACATCTCAGCGCTCCCCCTTCCCTGGGGCCCCCTCTGTAAAGGAGCCTGCATGTATCCCTCATGGGCCCGGGCCGGGGCCAGGTGTGGGCTGCTCCGGGTTTGCTTGTGACAGACAGTTATGCTGAACTTCCGGGCAAGTCCCCAATACACCTAGGTGACCATGTCTCCGGTAAACGTCCGGGAGGGGAAGTGGCGGGCCCAGGGTGTGTTTGTTCACCTTTAGGAGATAACATCAAGCGGCTTTTTAAGGGTTAAAACTGTCTTCAGCAGTGGCATGACCAGACCTCAGCAGCATTTGGCATTGTTGCCCTTGACTTTTGCCAGCCGGACGGGGGTAAAACTGGCCCCTCCGCAGGGCTCCATGGTCCCTTCCTCATGACCGCCATGGCTGAGCAGCCCCGCATCTGCCTTTTGGCCACCTGGGCTTTCCCTCCTTGTGAAGTTCATGTCTTCTGCCCGTTTTTCTATTGGATTGTCTTTTCCCTATTTGTTCTTAGTGGGGTGAATTAGACAGATGGACAGAGGGAAGGAAGGAGAGAGCGGTGGTGTGAAGCAGGCTCTCCACACGTTGCTGACCAGCTTGTCTGAGTCCAGGGAGACAGAACACCCACACACACGTTCTGTGCAGCGGATTTACTACCTACAGACAGGCAGCAGGGGACGGCAGAAGCCCAGGGCACCGTGAGCCAGTCCCCCAAGGCTCGGAAAATGCCCCAGTGGATGGAGTCCCGTCTGCACACTCCTTTAGGAAACAGCCTGTCCTGAATTTTGTACCCCGAGTGCCATGTGACACACTGAGCTGAAGCACTGAAGGGTGCCCTGTTTCCACCGGTGGAGGACTGGGACAGAGCCAGGCTGGCCGGCCCGTGTCCTTCACACCTCAGGCTGTGTTGCCCAGCACAGTCCACGGTCACTCTCGAGAACTATGAGTGTGAGGGACCTGGGTGGATCCCAAGGCTCCCTGGGAGAACTGTGCTCCAGGCTGGGTGGGTGGGTCCCAAGGCCCCCCGGAGAGCTGTCCTGCAGGCTGGTGCGTGGGTCCAAGGCCCCCTGGAGAACTGTGCTCCAGGCTGGTGGGTGGGTCCAAGGCCCCCCAGAGAACTGTCCTGCAGGCTGGTGGGGGGGGGGTCCAAGGCCCCCAGGAGAACTGTGCTCCAGGCTGGTGGGTGGTAGCTGGGTCCGTAGGAGTGTTCTCCCTGTCCTCTGGAGGAGTGGAGGTAGGATCAGAATAATCTGTTCCTTGACTGGGAGGACTCTTCTAGGCCGCAGGTTTACTTTGGGTGAAAATTTTAAATTACAGATTCAGTGACTTTAATGGTTATAGGTCTATTTAAGTTTCCTATTCCTTCTTAATTTTGAGAAGTTACATTTTACCAGAAATGTCTCCATTTCAACCAAAATTTCTTCAGATTTCTTGGCAAGAGTTAAGTGTCCCCAGTTTCCTGCCTTTTACGTCTCTGCTCTGCCTGTAGCTGGGGCCCCCTTTCATCCCTGGGGTCGTCCCTGTGTACCCCCCGAACTTGGGTTTCCTCCGTCAGTCCTGCCGGAGCTTGTCAGTTTAATCAAGCACTTCCGAGAATCCATTTTCAACTGCAGCATCCTTATTTCTTTTCAGAATTTGTCTGCTTTTCCATCTATTTTCTTTCCTTCTTGCTTTAGGACCACTGTGTTCTCTTGCTAACTTCTTACGTTGGATATTTACTTTTAGTCTTTCCTGATATGTGCAGTTAGGGCTGTGAATGGCTGCAGCGTGGCATCCAGCCGCATCTCACATCGTGATCGGGAGCACTTTTCATTACTTTTAATTCTCAGCATTTCCTGATGTCTGTTATGATTTCTTCTCTGAGCTGTGAGTTGGTTGGTGTGTTTTCTAATTTCCAAACACACGGACTCATTGGTTCTCTTTTTGCTATCAATTTCCAGCAAATTGCACTGTGGTAAGAAAAGGAAGTGTGGTTGGCATTTATTTTTTTGTGGAGACTTGCTTTACGGGCCAGTGCGTGGTCAGCCTGCAGAGACCTTCCACATGTGTTTGAGATAATGTGTCTTCTCCGTCTGTTTCACAGAGTTCTGTTTGTGTTCATTAAACAGAGCTTGCTAATTGTATTGTTCGCGTTTTGGTTTTCCTGACCGACGATTGTCTGCTGGATCTGAGAAAGACGTGGCAAAGTCTCCCGCGATGGTGGGGCACGTATTCTTGTCTTGTTTCCATTGCACCCATTTTTACTTAGACATTTTAAAGCTGCCTTACTAAATATAGACATTTGACATCATTATGCCCTTTCGTGATGAATCGAAGTTTTATCACAGTAACCTGTATATCCAGTAACGGCCTTCCCCTTACATCTTTTGTGCCAGATATTGGAGCTGTGACCCCAGCTGCCTTTTGGCCAGGTTTGCCTGCCTAGTGTCAGTTTTCCTGTGTGACTTTTAGCCTTCCCCTGAAGTTTCAGATGTGTCTCCTATAAACAGCAAAAGCCTGGGCAATATATCACATCTCACCTGTCCTGTCCAGTGGTCCGTGCTTTAAGTGGAAACGTGGGTCGTTTGCTGTTAGTTTCCCTTTTTTCAGATGCCTTCTTAGCATCTTATTTTATTCTTTGTTCGTCCCCATTTTCTGTGGCTCTTTCCTTTTTCTCCTTTCTCGCCTTCTCTTGGGGTAATTGAGGGTTTCCTGCATTCCATTTGTTCCCTCTACTGAGTCCAAAGATATGCAACCTATTTTCTTGTTTTTCATTCGTCATCTTTAACAACTGGAGCATGTATTGTCAGCACAGTCAGCATCCTCACTCCCGCCTCCATGCAAACCAAAGCCCAGACTGGGCCAGCCCCATTTAGGGTGCCAGGGTGCCAGAGTACACACAGAGCACCCAGGTGGATGTCCTTCCACTGCAAAACTTGTTGATCAGACACTGAAATTTAACCAGGGCCATGAATGGTTTTGTTTTTCTTTTACTAAATCTGGCAGCCCTAGCCTCAGTGCCCCATCCCAGGTTATATCACTGATTGGTGTTTCATTTCCTTCTTTCTTTTGTTTGATTTCACTGATAAGACACCATTATTATTGCTCCGTGTCATCCCTGTTCATCCAGGCTCTCCTGCACTTATGTCATTTTCTTGGCTCATCATTCCTCCTCATTTCTCACACTGTCTTCTAGGATTGTTTTCATACTGCCTTAAGTGTAATACATCCACTAGAGTATCCCTTGGGAAAACACTCATGTGGTCAACTTCCCCAGCTTGTGTTTGTGAGGGGGAAGGTCTTTATCTCACCCTTGTTCTTGGAGGGTAGTCTCACTGGATAAACAATTCTGGGTTGACAAGGATTTGCTCTTGACACATTGAAGATCTTAAGCCACTGTCCACTTGCCTCCATTGCTGTTAAGGAGCTGGTGTGTGGCTAATGGCTACCTCTTTGAGGATTCTGTTTTCTCTAGCAGCTTTTAGAATTTTCTTTTTGTTTTTGATGTTCTGCAGTTTTACTCTGATGTACCTAGGTGTGCATTCCTGGGTTTTTTTGCCCCCGGCTTGGGTCTCAGATCTTCCACGTCAGGTTCATAAATCTCTGGTTGCTTCATCGTACAGAAGTGTCATTTATTTTTAATACATACTCAGTATATTTACTTTTTATAACTGATAATTTCAGTAACTGCAATCTTTAAGGATCTAATCAACATTCTTAATAAACTTTTAGTTTTTGGGTAGTCTAAGATTTACAGAAACATTGTAGAGATCTGTACAAGTTCCTCATATCCCCCTCAGAAAACGTCTTCTACTGTGAACATCTTACTTCGATACAAGTCATTTGTCACAACTTAGAAACCAACGCTGGTCCAAGACTATTAACTCCAGAGTGTATTCGGATGTCACCAGCTTTACCACAACTGTCCTTTCTCTATTTTAGGGTCCCGTCCAGGATCACACATCGCATTTAGTCATTTCGTGTCTTTTGTCTGAGTCTTTCATGGTTTTTCAAGGAGCATTGGCCGGAGATTTTGCAGACTGCCCTTCAGTTCGTGTTTGAGTTTCTTCTCCTGGTTCTGTGCTTTAGGGAGGAAGATCACAGAATCCAAATGCCATTTGCTTGTCAGATGTGCTGTCAACACGGCTCACTGACCTTGATCATTTGCTGAGAGTGATGTTTGCCAGGTCCTTCCACCATCGGGTTACGCTTTTACCGCCTTTCCAAATGTATTCTCTGGAAGAAAGTCACATTCAGCACAGTGCACACTCAGGGGGACAGAGTTGGGAGGCCTTAAGCTCCACCTCCGGAAGAGGGGAGTAGATACCTGCGTTATTTGAAATGCTCAAGGATTTGTCTCTGCTCCCCTGTGTGTGTATTTAGTTATTTATTCGTATCCCGGTGAACTCCTGGGTATCTGTCTTACACTTTGGATCATGCTTCAATACCACGGTGTTGATTTTGCTGCTCAGCTGGTTCCTGCTCTGGCCCTGGGGCACCTTTCAGACTGGCCCTGCATGTCCTGTGATGGCCCCGTCCCTTGACCCTCAGGCACGTCCTGATTTCCCAGCTCCACGAGGCGCTCCAGGCTCTCCTTGTATTTTCCCTGCGCCAGCCTTGGACCGAGCTGTTCTCCAAGGAGCCCGCTTCCCTTCATTGGAGAATGGGATTGGGAACCTCGCTCATCCCTCCTGACCCAGGCTCGTGCTGGCTCGCTTCCGTGTTGTTTGGGGTTTTTGTGTTTGGAAACTCACGCTTCCTGGAAGTTAACCAGCTGTGCTCATTGGAAGCCTGCTGTGGGATGTGTGCCTCCAAAGAAGCCCTGCAGTGGTTTCTGTCTGGCGCCCTGGCCTGGCGGAGCTGCCACTGTCGATAGTAGCTGTCCACTCACAGTGTCTAGAACCGGGTGGATTCTCAGGGTCACTTTGTCTTTCCACCTCTACCCAGAAGCCAGAGTTAAAACCCAAACGCTCCTTCCCATGGCCTCTGTGGGACAAGTTGTTGTGTGTCTGTCCTCGCTCACCCATCCTGTCCCGACAGTGGTCTTTCCAGCCCCAGTCTGCACAGCCCAAGGCTGGCTCCAGGACACCTGGGGACATGGGTGTTCTGGCCTCCTGGCTCAGGTCCAGCTTTGTTCCAGACCCAGCAGGTTTCGCCTGGTTTTGTGGGCTCTTCCGGTTATTTAAAGGTTCTTGAACTGTTGTATTTTTATATTTTTATAATCTTTTTCAATCAACCTTTTTTTTTTTTTGAGACAGGGTCTCACTCTGTTGCCCAGGCTGGAGTGCAGTGGCACAATCTCGGCTCACTGTAGCCTCCGCCTCCTGGATTCAAGTGATTCTCATGCCTCAGCCTCCCGAGTAGCTGGGACTACAGGTGCCCACCACCATACCTGGCTGAGTTTTGTATTTTTAGTAGAGACGGAGTTTCACCACGTTGCCCAGGCTGGTCTGGAACTCCTGACCTCAAGTGATCCACCCGCCTCGGCCTCCCAAAGTACTGGGATTACAGGCATGAGCCACTGCGCCCGGCCAGTCAACCATTTTTAATTGTTGTGTTGCAAATGCTTTGCCCTGTTGCCCTGTCATTGACTTGTAAACTTCTTCTCTGCTTTTATCTGCTGCTAGTACTTAGGGAAAAACTCGGTGTGAAGGATTCCCTCTGAGAGATCTGACTTCTTCTTCCATTTCATCTCCCCCGCCCCCACCTTCCACTGCCCTGGAAGAAAACCAAGATCAGGGGATATTCAGACATTCTTATTTATTAATAAAAGACGAGGGAAAGCAAAGTGATGAAGTAAGCATCACTCCCCCTCATGGAACCCTGTGGCATCGATGGCAGATACCAAGCTCAGGTGCTGGTGCCAGCCCACTCCTAGGGACCGTCTTTCTTCCTGCTGCTTGTAGGAACCCACAAATATAACTTACAGTGTCCTAACAAAAATCCACTTTTACAAAAAATTTATATAATAAATACCACGGCACATTTGGCTTTTTACAGTTATTTTTTCCTACTCTGTGGGCAAATGCACCCCACAAGGGACTCTGTGCTCAGAAAACAGCTGCAGTCTCGGAACACCCCATCTAATGCACGTGTGGATTATTATATTGGCAGTCTTTATATTCTTATGTATTTTCTTCCAGCTTGATCCTCTCCCAGAAAAGGTCTTACAGCAAAGACCCAACGCAAACGCTGTCCGCTCCATGGAGAAAGTCATGGAGATCCATAGTAAGTTGCCCGGCTGGGTGCTCACAGGGGACACGCCCCTGCGGGTGGGACTGCACCGCACCCCATCCCTCTCCTGCTATACCCCCAGCTCCTCTCCATCCCACTGCCGGCTGCTTCCCCAGGCCTGTAGCAGAAGGCCTTGCTTTCAGCTGCATTTCTTGAGCTGGTAGAGACTCACGTTTAACCCCGACTGGATTTCCCCGGCCTGCTGGGATGGTTCCATCAGCCCATTTTGTAGATCTAGAGAATCAAGGCCCAGAGAGTCTCAGTGTAAAGTCACTTGCTCTGGGTCCCCAGCTGGCAGCGGGGGCCATGGCTGTGAGCCTGTACCCTGGGGACTCCGGCCTCTTCCCCGGACCAGAGAAGCCCACGTCCTGAGCTCAAAGAACCCTTGGCCCTGCAGAGAGGCAGGGGGTAGGCCCTCCGCGTTCTGGCACCGACCCTCAAAAGCAGCAGGTCCTGGGTGCAAGGGCGTGGCACGCAGCCTATCTCAGAGGCGTCTCCCACACCCTGTCGTTGTCGCAAGCCCAGCTTGTCTTGCCTTTGAGATGACCCAGATGGTTGAGACTGTCCACACAAGCAGGGATAGTCCAGAGCTCGGCTGCCCGTTTCCCTGTGTGGGGGAGTCCTGGCCTCAGAGCCCTGAAGCTGACCCTGGGCCAGGCCCAGCCCTCCACATAACCCGCCCTTGCGCCTGATGCAGTACCCCTCCACCCCCATCCTCTGTGAGGGCCCAAGCAGAAGACCCCTCAGCCCCAGCGACAATCCCTCAGCTCACCTGCTGCCAGAGATAGGAAGGCTCAACCCAGCAGGCTGGCAGCCCCCACTCCTGGCCACCCAGGGCAGAAAGGGGCCTGTGGGCGTGGAAAGCCAGGTGCACAGGAGCCTCCATCTGCAGTCCTAGGTGGGCCTGCTCCTGGAGGGGCTCCAGCCACTCACGATGGGGAAACATTCCCAGAGATTCTGGGTCTTTGTGAGTTTGTAGCCATGCAGTCTTCTGCTTCATGTCTCTTCAAAGGCGAGTGCTTTTAAAACCATAAGGGATCAATCTGGTTTGAGGCTCAGGGTCCTGCAGGACCTTCCCGGGCCACAGTGCATCCTGCTAAGTTGTAGTCACTGAGCGACTTTCCTCACCCCACCACCCCAGGCAAGTACTGGCGCTGCCTGCAGCGCGCAACCTCCACAGTGGGGCGTTCTCTGATCGAGGCTCAGACTTGCGAGAACGAAGAAGCCGAGACGGTCACCGCCATGGCCTCGCTGTCCGTGGGCGTGAAGCCTGCCGAAAAGAGGTGAGCACCTGCCCTGCCGCCCGCCTGCCCTGCCGCCCGCCTGCAGGCTCACCCAGCCCCACTGTGCCCACTGACACACTATTCAGGGTCAGAACCTTTATGGCACGTGCCATGCCCAACAGACTAGAGACAGGCCAGCGTGGCCCCCTCCTTCCAGTGCCAAAGCCCCTTAGGGACATGTGAGGAGCGTTAGATCCTGAACAGATGGACCCGGGGCCACCAGGCCTGGGCTAGGCTGGCGGGTGGCGCAGCGCACAGCCTTTAACCCACGTTCTGTTCTCTCCTCTCTGTGGTGCACCTGCCCCACGCCCCTGTCTCTTTCTCTTGCGGGATCCACAGACCAGACGAGGAGCCCATGGAAGAGGAGCCGCCCCTGTAGCACTCCCTCGAAGCTGCTGTTCTCTTGTCTGTCTGTCTCTGTCTTGAAGCTCAGCCAAGAAACTTTCCCGTGTCACGCCTGCGTCCCACCGTGGGGCCCTCGGAGCACCCAGGGACACCCGGCGTGCGACAGCCACGGGAAGCCTTGCCGCCGCCCAGGCCCACAGGTCTCGAGATGCACATGCACGCCTGGGCGTGGCAGCCTCACGGAACACGGGACAGACGCCGGCGACGCGCAGACACACGGACATGCGGAAGCCAAGCACACTCTGGCGGGTCCCGCGAGGGACGCCGTGGAAGAAAGAAGCCTGTGGCAACAGGCGGCCGAGCTGCCGAATTCGGTTGACACGAGGCACAGAAAACAAATATCAAAGATCTAATAATACAAAACAAACTTGATTAAAACTGGTGCTTAAAGTTTGATTATTACCCACAACTCCACAGTCTCTGTGTAAACCACTCGACTCATCTTGTAGCTTATTTTTTTTTAAAGAGGACGTTTTCTACGGCTGTGGCCTGCCTCTGTGAACCATAGCGGTGTGCGGTGGGGGGTCTGCACCCGGGTGGGGGACAGAGTGACCTTTAAAGAAAACAAAACTGGACAGAAACAGGAATGTGAGCCTGGGGGAGCTGGCTTGAGTTTCTCAAAAGCCATCGGAAGATGCGAGTTTGTGCCTTTTTTTTATTGCTCTGGTGGATTTTTGTGGCTGGGTTTTCTGAAGTCTGAGGAACAATGCCTTAAGAAAAAACAAACAGCAGGAATCGGTGGGACAGTTTCCTGTGGACAGCCGAGCCTGGCAGTGCTGGCACCGTGAGCTGGCCTGACGCCTCAAGCACAGGCACCAGCCATCATCTCCGGGGCCAGGGGCTGCAGCCCGGCGGTCCCTGTTTTGCTTTATTGCTGTTTAAGAAAAATGGAGGTAGTTCCAAAAAAGTGGCAAATCCCGTTGGAGGTTTTGAAGTCCAACAAATTTTAAACGAATCCAAAGTGTTCTCACACGTCACATAACGATTGAGCATCTCCATCTGGTCGTGAAGCATGTGGTAGGCACACTTGCAGTGTTACGATCGGAATGCTTTTTATTAAAAGCAAGTAGCATGAAGTATTGCTTAAATTTTAGGTATAAATAAATATATATGTATAATATATATTCCAATGTATTCCAAGCTAAGAAACTTGATTCTTATGAAATCTTGATAAAATATTTATAATGCATTTATAGAAAAAGTATATATATATATATATATAAAATGAATGCAGATTGCGAAGGTCCCTGCAAATGGATGGCTTGTGAATTTGCTCTCAAGGTGCTTATGGAAAGGGATCCTGATTGAAATTCATGTTTTCTCAAGCTCCAGATTGGCTAGATTTCAGATCGCCAACACATTTGCCACTGGGCAACTACCCTACAAGTTTGTACTTTGATTTTAATTATTTTCTAACAGAACCCCTCCCGTCTCCAAGCCTTCATGCACATATGTACCTAATGAGTTTTTATAGCAAAGAGTATAAATTTGCTGTTGATTTTTGTATGAATTTTTTCACAAAAAGATCCTGAATAAGCATTGTTTTATGAATTTTACATTTTTCCTCACCATTTAGCAATTTTCTGAATGGTAATAATGTCTAAATCTTTTTCCTTTCTGAATTCTTGCTTGTACATTTTTTTTTACCTTTCAAAGGTTTTTAATTATTTTTGTTTTTATTTTTGTACGATGAGTTTTCTGCAGCGTACGGAATTGTTGCTGTCAGAGTTTATTTTCAGAAAGTGAGAGGAGGGACTGTAGGTCTTTTTGGAGTGACACCGATTGTGTCTTTCCTGGTCTGTCCTAGGAGCTGTATAAAGAAGCCCAGGGGCTCTTTTTGACCTTCAACACTAGTAGTATTACGAGGGGTGGTGTATTTTTCCCCTCCGTGGCAAGGGCAGGGAGGGTCGCTTAGGATGCCCGGCCACCCTGGGAGGCTCGCCAGATGCCGGGGGCAGTCAGCATTAATGAAACTCATGTTTAAACTTCTCTGACCACATTGTCAGGATAGAATTCTAACTAACTTCAGTTTTCCAAAGACCTTTTGAGCATGTCAGCAATGCATGGGGCACACGTGGGGCTCTTTACCCACGGGTTTTTCCACTGCAGCCACATGGCCAGCCCTGGATTTTGGAGCCTGTGGCTGCAAGGAACCCAGGGACCCTTGTTGCCTGGTGAACCTGCAGGGAGGGTATGATTTCCTGACCAGGACAGCCAGTCTTTACTCTTTTTCTCTTCAACAGTAACTGACAGTCACGTTTTACTGGTAACTTATTTTCCAGCACATGAAACCACCAGTTTCATTCCAAAGTGTATTGGGTTCAGACTTGTGGGCAGAAGTTCAGACACACTGTGCTCAGGAGGGACCCAGAGCCGAGTTTTGGAGTCTGGTAAAGTTTACAGGGTAGCTTCTGAAATTAACTCAAACTTTTTGACCAAATGAGTGCAGATTCTTGGATTCACTTGGTCACTGGGCTGCTGATGGTCAGCTCTGAGACAGTGGTTTGAGAGCAGGCAGAACGGTCTTAGGACTTGTTTGACTTTCCCCTCCCTAGTGGCCACTCTTTGCTCTGAAGCCCAGATTGGCAAAAGAGGAGCTGGTCCGTTCCCCACTCATGGCACAGAGCGGTGGCAGGGCCCAGCTAGCTGGCTCTTCTGGCCTCCTTGGCCTCATTCTCTGCACAGCCCTCTGGGGATCCTGCCACCTGCCCTCTTACCCCGCCATGGCTTATGGGGAGGAATGCATCATCGCACTTTTTTTTTTTTTTAAGCAGATGATGGGATAACATGGACTGCTCAGTGGCCAGGTTATCACTGGGGGGACTTAATTCTAATCTCATTCAAATGGAGACACCCTCTGCAAGGCCTGGCACGGGGAGGCACCTTTCATATGTCAGCTCACTCCAGCTTCACAAATGTGCTGAGAGCATTACTGTGTAGCCTTTTCTTTGAAGACACACCCGGCCCTTCTTCCACAGCAAGTGTCCAGGGCAGATGGCGGAGGATCTGCCTCGGCGTCTGCAGGCGGGACCATGTCAGGGAGGGTTTCTTCGTGTGTTCTCCCTGTGGGTCCTTGGACCTTTATCCTTTTTCTTCCTTTGCAAAGGCCTTGGGGGCACTGGCTGGGAGTCAGCAAGCGAGCACTTTATATCCCTTTGAGGGAAACCCCGATGACGCCACTGGGCCTCTTGGCGTCTGCCCTGCCCTCGCGGCTTCCCGCCATGCCGCAGCGTGCCCACGTGCCCATGCCCCACCAGCAGGCGGCTGTCCCAGAGGCCGTGGCCCGCTGGGACCGGCCGCCCCTCCCCAGCATCCCAGGGCTCCGGTTCTGGAGGGCCACTTTGTCAAGGTGTTTCCGTTTTTCTTTACTTCTTTTGAAAATCTGTTTGCAAGGGGAAGGACCATTTCATAATTGGTCTGACACAAAAGCAAGTTTGATTTTTGCAGCACTAGCAATGGACTTTGTTGTTTTTCTTTTTGATCAGAACATTCCTTCTTTACTGGTCACAGCGATGTGCTCATTCCATTCTTCTTTTTGTAGACTTTGGGCCCACGTGTTTTATGGGCATTGATACATATATAAATATATAGATATAAATATATATGAATATATTTTTTTAAGTTTCCTACACCTGGAGGTTGCATGGACTGTACGACCGGCATGTCTTTATATTGTATACAGATTTTGCACGCCAAACTCGGCAGCTTTGGGGAAGAAGAAAAATGCCTTTCTGTTCCCCTCTCATGACATTTGCAGATACAAAAGATGGAAATTTTTCTGTAAAACAAAACCTTGAAGGAGAGGAGGGGGGGAAGTTTGCGTCTTATTGAACTTATTCTTAAGAAATTGTACTTTTTATTGTAAGAAAAATAAAAAGGACTACTTAAACATTTGTCATATTAAGAAAAAAAGTTTATCTAGCACTTGTGACATACCAATAATAGAGTTTATTGTATTTATGTGGAAACAGTGTTTTAGGGAAACTACTCAGAATTCACAGTGAACTGCCTGTCTCTCTTGAGTTGATTTGGAGGAATTTTGTTTTGTTTTGTTTTGTTTGTTTCCTTTTATCTCCTTCCACGGGCCAGGCGAGCGCCACCCGCCCTCACTGGCCTCGTGACGGTTTATTCTGATTGAGAACTGGGCGGACTCGAAAGAGTCCCCTTTTCCGCACAGCTGTGTTGACTTTTTAATTACTTTTAGGTGATGTATGGCTAAGATTTCACTTTAAGCAGTCGTGAACTGTGCGAGCACTGTGGTTTAAAATTATACTTTGCATCGAAAGGAAACCATTTCTTCATTGTAACGAAGCTGAGCTTGTTCTCAGCTCGGCCTCACTTTGTCTCTGGCATTGATTAAAAGTCTCCTATTGAAAGAAAAAGCAAAAGCGAACAGTTTTTGTTTGGTTGGTTTTTTTGCTGTGTGTGTTCCGTAGTGGAGGCGCTGTATTTTCCTTGATAAGAATGACAAACATATATAATCTATCTATCTATCTGTCTATCTATAAAGGGGGCTTGAACCTTACTCACCCAAGAGCTTCTTACGGAATGCGGTAGAAAACCAAGTTGGCACGACACTGTAACCTGCCCGATGCCTGTTCGCGCCCGGCGTGAGCTGCGCACTGGCCGTGGCCACCATTCACCTCTGTAATTTAATCCGTTTCTCTTGGATTGTCTGGACGTGCCCGATGGTTCTTTCTTTTGCTCAGTGGAGTTGGAGGTTTTGTGTTTGGTTTTCTCATTCTTGTCTTGTTTTGTGTGAGTGGATTTTCACTGACCAATGATATCCTCTTCTGATGGTCAACTTCTTTCCACCTCACTGGAGTCCAGTATTCTGTACCACATCACGCAACGTGTTATCTTGTGGTGTAAATAAAGACTGCGTTACTTGCCCTCCCAGCTCTGGTTTCTGCCCGTGCACTCTCTTCCTCATTGGCTCTCGCATGTCTGGGACCCTCTGGGCCGAATGGGCAGTGCCCTGGGTCCCATCCGGATGGTTGCCTGGGAATCACTGGACCCCATGGGGATGGCCCCTAGACCCAGACAAGCAGCAGACCCGTCCCCTCTGCCTGCATAATCAGGTCCCATAGGAGTGTCTTCATTTTAAATGTCCGGTAATTTAAATCTTTACATTATCTTCTCCCCCAAAACACCTACCAAGCCATAGTGAGCTGGAAATAATCTTGGAGAGAACAAGGCCAAAGAGAGAGGCCCAGGGCCCAGGCTTAGCCACCTGCCCGCAGCCACGCAAACACACCTCTGAGACTGGAGGCCAAACACCAGCCACAGCCCCTGACCCTCAGCAGCGCCCCTTCCCAGGCTCCCGAATCTGTGACTAATCAGTTGGGTGCGGGGCAGCGTAAACACCAGGCCACCTTGGCCCACCTTAGGACAACTCAAGGCCTGCTGGCTTCCCAGAAGGTGCCTGAGCCCCTCCCTAAGCTGACTGCCTTCCCTCCTCCCCTGTCACAGCTGCCAACCCAAGGACACCTTAACCACCTTGCACACTGAGGCCCACCCAGTCTGCTTCCCAGAAACCCAGCCCACGGCACCCAGGTTGCCCTTGAGCCCCCAAAAGAGGCCTCTGGAGCAGAGGGCCCTGCTGGCCCCCAGGCACGGCCCTGTGGTAAGAGGGGTTCAGTCAGCCCCAGTATAAGAAGAGGTACTTGGAGCCTGAAGCCACTGAGGCTGGAGTGGTTTTGTTATTATTACTGATTCAATTGGCATGTTTACTGGTTATAGTATATCAGTTATCTGTTGCTTGCAACAGATTCCCTCAAAATTTAGCAGCTTCAAATAGCAGACACTTAATTACCTTGGAGTTTCTGAAGGTCCGGAGTCTGGGTGCATCTCAGCAGGGTCCCTGTCTCGTCTTCCCTGGGGGTCCAGGCAAATGCCCAGCCAGGGTTCCTCTGGGGGCCCAGCTGCAGGGGGACCAGGCTGGGGGTTGGCCTCCAGGCACATGCCTGTGGCTGCGGGTGGCCACCTTCCCTCGCCTGATGGGCCTCTCCACCGGGCTGCCTCGAGGCCTGGCCATCGGCGTCCCCCACGGCACGTGATCTGGGAGCAAGTGGAGGACGCACCAGGAGACACAGCCAGTCTTTTTATAGCCTCATCTCCGTGGGCGTAGAAGCCAGTCCAGGAAGACAGCCCACACTCGTGGGAGAGGCTTCCTCTGCTCAAGGCCCAAGGACCCTCAGACTCATCCCGCAGCGCTTCCCTGGGTTTGTCCATCTCATGTGCTGGAGTAGAAAGTTGGAAACTGGTCTACTCTAGCCCAAGAGATGAAGACACCATCGCTCCCCAGTAAGCAGGTGGAATGAAGGATTCCCAGGTTGTCTTCTCCGCCCATTTGTTCCATTATTGGGGCGGTGAGCTAGAAAGCTTTAAAATCTATTTTGGGATGCTAATCCTTTATCCACCATAAATTTCTAGTATCTTCTGGTCTTCAGATTCTCCTCTCTCTGAAAAAGTGAGACACATACAGAAGTGGACCAGTTCTGAGGCCCTGTGTGCTCATCAACCCGCCTCAACAGCTGTAAACACTCCCAAATGTGCTTAGTCTACCCCTCCTCACCCCAAACAGGACTGGTAGGAGGCAGAAGCAAATCCCAGACATGTTATCATTTCATCTGTAAATATCTCAGATTTCTCTCAAAGATAAAGAGTCTTTTCTTAGACAACACAGTATCTTACCACGCTGTCAAAGTGAGCAGTTTCGTGTCATGATCAAATATTCAGCCAATGTTGAGATTTCCCCATTGTTTCAGACTGTCTTGGGGGTTTTTTTGTTGCTGTTGTTTTTTTTTTGTTGTTGTTGTTGTTTGTTTGTTTTTTTCTTGCAATGTATTTGCAGAAGAAATCCGGCCATTTATGCATTTGTACATCCGCTGTGTCCTAGCCCTTTCCTCTGACAAGTACAGGAGGGACAGGCGGGTGGGCCTAGAGCACTGGCCGATTCAGGCTCACACCTCACACCCCTAGCAGGAGCCCCTCGGAGGTGGGGCCCACCCTTCTTCCACGTGGCCACTGGGCCCATTATTTCATTGGGGGTTTGAAGGTGGTGATGCTTTCTTGCCATCCCATTTTCACAAATGAGATACTTAAACGCATTCACATTCACAACAAGCAAACAACTGTTACCAAGTTTCTAGGCCCAACACCTTTGTTTAGAAAAAAGTAAACATGTAAAGGTTACAATTACAAATTGAAAAGGGTTTCCACTCAGCATCCCATCGATATGAGATCTTTTAGCCAATAATTTACGGATGGTATTATTTTAGACAGAGTCTCACCCTGTCGCCCAGGCTGGAGTGCAATGGCACAGTCTCGGCTCACTGCAACCTCCGCCTTCTGGGTTCAAGTGATTCTCCTGCCTCAGCCTCCCGAGTAGCTGGGACTACAGGTGCACGCCACCACACCCGGCTTTTTTGTATTTTTAGTAGAGACGGTGTTTCACCATCTTGGCAAGGCTGGTCTCAAACTCCTCACCTCAGATGATCTGCCCATCTTGGCCCCCCAAAGTGCTGGGACTACAGGCATGAGCCACTGCACCTGGCCAAGGATGGTAATATTATATGGTACTATATATATGAGACTTTAATATATATATACTATACTTATACTATATATATGAGACTTGAATAGTATATGAGACTTGAAGTTTTATTTTTAAATGCACTCAAAATTTCTATTTAAAAGGAACTCTGGCCCATTAAACTTGTTGATTTGATTTCAAATGCAATAACATTTTATTTCTCTGATAGTGATGGAAAATAAATTCATATGAAAATGTGGGAAAAAAGAAGTGTGGCATTGTAATTCATGCAAGTCTTAGGATTTATGTACAAAAACTAAAATGCTGCAGTGTTCTCAGTTTCTTATGCTGCTTAAAAGTTTTTGTCTGATATCTGAGCGTACAAAAAAATGGAAACTCGGGTTTGCAACTAAATTGTGCTATAATTTCCACACATGCTGTCTTTTACATCAGATTCTCAGGAAGCGCAGGTCATAATGCAGCCTAGGAGGGCCCAGGAAGTGGTTCCACTTAAACTTTTGGGGTGCAGTTTTAGGGAGTTGTATGTCCCTGACACACTCTTAATTTCAATCTGGATTCAGCTACTTTTTGAAGTCACACTGAGTCCCGAATGGGTACTTGGGGCCTCAGACTAATGTGTTATAGTGTTGAAGTTATTAATAAAGCCCCTTTGGAAAGTAAACTGCCAATAATGGGCAGTTAGATATATGACAAAATGACAGATGATGGCAAAGCTAAGTCTGCGTGGGTGACACACATCTACTGAGCCCACCACAGATATTCGCAGGGCCTGGGGCAAGGGTTCAAATGGAGACCGCCATATGCCCAAGTATGTGGACACAGATCAAGCTCCAAAAGTGTTATACAGCCCATAGGGCTCCTCACTACCTTGACAAATCCGCCTCCCTAAAGACACAAGAGGCCAGGCTGGAGCCGCGGCTCTCAGCCTCCCAGGAGCCCTTGGCAGCCTCTGCCACCGCCTCCCTCTTCCTTCTCCTGCTGGGGGGACCACAGCTGCTTCTCGAGCCCTCTCACCAGGCACCAGCACCCAGAATGGCTCCTTAAGGGTTCTCCCCAGATGAGCACACAGCGTTTCTGCCTAAGACCCCCCTGGGGCTCATGGCCACAGCAGCTGCAAGCAAGGCCGGGACATGCAGTCCTCCATAGGTGCCCACGTGTCCAGGTGGAAACGGCAGCTCTATTGTTACAGAAGAAAGGGAGGGTGGGTATTGAGAGACACCAGAGTCTCTACCACAGAACCAAGAACACCGCAAACCTCACCAACACAGGAGGAACCACTGCACCCAGGTACCTCACAACCCCCAGGGCCTTCCTATGAGGTCCACACTCTACCCGAAAGACATCTGTGCCAGTGGGAAGGCAGAGGGTCAGGGATGGTGCTGCCTGGACTCTCTGGGTAGGCACAGCCAACTAATGATGCCAGCAAGGGCGGCCGGCCCTTACAACCACATTCTAGCCAATTGGAGGCTCTCTTCTTTCCTGGAATCAATCGCGGGAGCCTTCCCCAGAGAAGAAAGTGGTACACACAGGTCCAAGGTGAGTATCATGACCAGAAGGAAGACACCAAACGATGCCAGACCAGGAGCTGGTACTGTGCTGTCTGGCTAGTGAATTATTGGAGGACTAAGGATAAAATTAACACAGGTACCAGGACAATTCTACAAGTAATGGCTGCATGCACAGCTGCGAAGCTGATAAGATGCTGTTCAAGCGGAATCACTAGAAATAAAAAAAGACATTTCGAAGAGATGTTAGGCCAGGCGCGTACAGGAGCATACAGCAGAAATAAAAAATAATCACACGGATGAACATCGTGGATTCTCCTACAAGCTCCAGGTGGGAAGGACTGAAGAGGGAACGGATGAAGTGTCACAGTGGGCAGCTCTCTAAGTGGCCCTCTCTAACTTGGTCCCAGCTGGCAGCGACTTGGCAGGAGGCACCAGGTGTGCCACGCAATGGCAAGCTGGCCAGCCAGACCCAGAGGCCCTCATGCCTCTTCAGAAAGGCAAGAAGAAACTGCAGATATTCCGTATGAGTCCGTTCTCACACTGCTATAAAGAAATACCTGAGACTGGGCAATTGATAAAGAGAAGATGTTTAATTGGTTCGCGGTTCCCCAGGCTGTACAGGAAGCATGAGGCCACTGGCATCTGTTCGGCCTCCGGGGAGGCCTCAGGAAGCGTCCAGTCACGGCAGAAGGGGAAGCAGGTACGTCTTCCGTGGCTGGAGCAGAAGCAAGAGAGGGAGAAGGGGCCACACACTTTGAAACAACCAGATCCATGAGAGCTCACTCATTCACTCCACAGAACCGAGCGGGGGTGGAGCTAAGCCATTCACGGAACTCCACCCCCACGATCTGATCACCTCCCACCAGGTCCCAGCTCCAACACTGGAGATGACAATTCAACGTGAGATTTGGCAGGGGCACAGATGCAAACCATATTCTATTCACAAACCAGTTACCAGGAAATTCATTCTAAATCTAGACTTCCTCTGTATCTTACCATCACAAAACCCAGTTTTAGTCAAAGCCAAGTTTGGTGGGCAGGTGGAGGAGGTTCCCATGATACTAGGAAGTTTGTTCCGGTAGTTCCAGGAACCATGCAAATCAAAAAAGCTGCGACAGGAAAATAGGTTTGTTATATTGTCTGTTTTAGGAAGATGTGTCTTCGTGCAAAGTGTAAGCTCTGTGTGCACTGGAGGGTGGCTCCTCCCTGCCATGACAATCATGAAGAAGGAACATCCGATTCGGTGCTAACAAACTCCTCACATCCAAACAGCCCGGCACACTGATTTTGAAAAGGAACATGGCCAAGGGCATTCTTTTGCCATGAAAAGTGTATTTCCAAGGAAAATGAGGGGCCCATTTGATCCTCTTTAAAGCACACACAGAAGCTGACTTTGTAGACAGCTTTGAGCCCCTACACCTGCAACCTGTTCGAGTGAGAATGTCCTCCTGAGCCTGTCTGCTTCCTACTATCCCACCCACACGGCTTTCATGAAAATGTTTAAAATCAAGATTGATGGAGTGATTAAATTGGGATATATTTTTTTCCAGCAAAGAGCACCCTCCAGAATCACTACACCTGGAGATGAGAGGCTAGTGACAGGCCCAACACGGGGCCCATATGGTGACAGTGGTGGTCTTGCCACTACCTTCAGTGAGTGCTCACATGTGGGGCCTGGCGTCAACATGACTCAAATGTAAACCTTCCCAGGTTGACATGACACTGGTGGGAGTGGGTGCCCTGAGGCTGGTGGAGGCGGGGAGAGCACTTGACTTTATCACAGGATTCTGTCTCCTGGGTATGTTCGAGATTTTCCATAATGAAAAGTTAAAAAGCAACAGAAATAAAAAATCACAAAAGAATAACATTGATAAATGTGACTAAATAGAAATGTGAAAACTTCTAGGGCGATTCAGTAACCCCAGTCTCAATGAATGGAACTTACCAAACCAAGACAGCCAGGGCCAGTGTTGACAATCTGTGCAATGATCGTAGAAATTTTTTAAAAACCATGGACAAATCGCAAAAGATGAGACACAACCGTGCGATAAACATACAGAAAACTAACAAGCCCTGTCTGTAGTTTTCAAAATTACAAGTAGCCAGGTGCGATAGCTCATGCCTATAATCCAGTACTTTGGGAGGCCAAACCAGGAGGATTTCCTCAGTCCAGGAGTTCAAGACCAGCCTGGGCAACATGGTGACACTCTTACAAAAAATTTTTTAAAAAATGAGCCGGGCGTGGTGGTGCATGCCTGTGGTCCCAGCTACTCAGGAGACTGAGGTGGGAGGATCGCTTGAGCCCAGAAAGTCAAGGCTTCAGTGAGCTGTGATCATGCCACTGCACTCCAGCCTGGGTGACAGAGTGAGACCCTGTCTCAAAAAATAAATAAACAAAATAAAAATTGCAAGCAGAAGTAAAAGAGAAAAACGATTTGGGGCCTGTATATATTTCAACAATCTATCCTGTTAAATGCTGGGGAGCGTGTGTGGACATGAACGGCCCTCAGCACCATGGCCGGGGGACTGTCACCACGAGAGGCTGCAGAGCCCTTCAGAGCCTCGCAAACGGCTGTGCCCTGACCTGATTACACTTCTGGGCACCTGTGCCCAGGACATAACCCTAGTTACGGAAAACCTCTATGTCCAAAGATGCTCATTTCAGCATTAGTTAATGAACAACTGGAAACACCTGGGAATATTTAACAGCTGGGAACTGGGTGGTACTTAGGTGCTGGGTGAGTGGGCAGCGTCAGCGGCGGGCAACTGACCAAGGCCGCCCTGCGAGGTGAGACTCACAGAGCGCCGGCCGCCCACGGCCCCTGCCCGTGTTAAGACAGTGTGAGGGAAAAGCTAACAAAAACCCAGCCATGCCTTCCAAGGAGGCTGCGGGGACGGGGGCTGAAATTTTCGCAGCATCCTCTTCAAGATCTACACTGTGGATCCCTAGGTCTCGCCTTTTCTGATGTCAGGAGTACACACCACCCTTAACTCATGGTACTGACATTCGTGAGAATCGACTTTAAAGCTGCCCTCCCTGCCTTGGCCACAGAACACGGTTTCCTCAAGGAATTAATAGCTGCCCCAAAGAAAAAGGTAAAATGCAGGGACAGTATTTTCTAGCACATTCCTCTGAGCTCCCTCACCGCCAATCCCAAAGGATATCCGGTCCCCATTCCCCCATGTGCAGAACACACCCAGAGGAGGGGGGCCTTGACCTTAGTCAGGTGGGCCAAGTGTCTCTCTCCCTGGGGGGTGTGTCTGTCTGGGTCAGGCCGGCCAGGGCAGCCCTTGCTACTAGAGAGTCAGTAAAGCCACTTGGAGCTTCCAGTCACTTACAGTAAGAATGCCAGGCCCCAGGCATGAGGCTGATGGGGGCTGAACCATCTCACCTGACCTGCCACTCTTCCAGATGGGGCTGTCCTGAGAACGGCATAGGGCAATGCACATAAAGGCACTTAGCGCAGTTTCCAGCCACAAATGGCTGTTCTCGCTGTTGTTATGGACACCACAATGCGTGCTTTGTTCTACAAAGTCCTTGTTTGGAAGATAGTTCACAACAGCAGTCTTAGGGGAGCCCCCCGGGGGCCGCTGAGATGCACCCCCAGCTCCCCTGCCAGACTGAGGCCACTTTCTACTTCCCAGCTCAGCCTCAGCCTCCAGCCCTTTCCGGAAACCACCCTCAGCTGGAGAGAGAGGGGTGCCTTCGGGGTAGCCCACACTTTACGAGCAGTCCACATGGGATTACAGAGGCCAGGACCTCGCTGCCATGCAGGGCAGGGCTGAGTCCATGGGGCCGGCTGAGGCCTCTGTTGAGGTTCTGTCACGGCTCAGCACCTCCCTCTGCCTGGCTCTGCTGCCCCCCTTCCTTCGCATGGGAGGAGCTCACCAGCACCCCCCAAGTGAACCCGGGGTCTCACAGCCGCCTGCTGAAAGACTGAAACTGCACCATGAGAGGGGGGAGCAGAGGACACCCCCATCCTTTTGGTGCCACAGATTCTAAGATAAATTTTAGAAAGGTGAAAACACGAAAAGTGCACATCTTGGACGAAAGAGCAGAATTACGAGCTCTCAGCTCAGTCAAGCTCTTCATGTGCAAGGACAGAAACCCCCTGCGGCTGGGACCGAGGAGGACGGGGCGTTGAAAGACTGGGCATCTTGTGTCACTCCAGGCTTCACCTCGCCCGGCTCCCCCTGCCTCTGCCAGCCCTCCTGCTCCTCTGCCCCCGGCTCCTGCGTTCCCCTCAGATCCTGGCAGAAACTGTCTCCCACGCCCATATGCCCACTGCCACTGAACTGAGAGCCCTGCCTCGCGCCTTCTGCCCTCAAAAGAGAATCCGACTGGCATCTGTTCAGCTCTCCTCGGCCCACGCAGACACAGAACACGTGCTTCACACAAGTGGACCCGCAGCTGTCTTGGAGACCAGCATCACGCTGACCGCCAGCATGGGAAAGCCAGCTCCGTCCTGACGACTGGGCTCCTTGAACGCACAAACCAGTTCCTGCCTCCGGGCCTTTGCACAGGCTGTTCCCCCGCCTGGAATGCCCTTCCCCACCTGGCGACCTCCCCTTCATCCCTGTGAGCCTGAAGGTCAGTGGGGCCTCCCTTCTAAGCCT
The DNA here is from genome assembly GCF_006542625.1 of Nomascus leucogenys. NCBI lineage: Eukaryota > Metazoa > Chordata > Mammalia > Primates > Hylobatidae > Nomascus > Nomascus leucogenys. The sequence goes on along the minus strand of NC_044402.1, from coordinate 139,433,239 downwards.
CCCTCCCCCAGACACTCTCATCTCCCATCAGCAGCATATGGGGAGGAGGAGGAAAGGCTTCCTCGGCCTCAAGAGACACGGAGGTGGCCGGGGAGGCCTGGCCTGTCTGCAGAGTCTCAGCGCGGCGTGTGCCTCCTCCAGACAGTGACCTCCGGCCCGAGTCCCACCCTCCGTTTTCCTCTACAAGCTGCGTGCCAGCCTCTCTCAGAGCAGACTTGAGTATGGACGTTCATGAGGCCTCATGGCCAGTTCACTTCTCAGCAGGGGGAGATCAGCTATGGGTCCAGGAGGCTCTGTTCCCCCAGTGACCGGAGGTGGCTCTCAGGGCTCTGAGTCTGTAAGGGAGTAGCCGGGAGGGTGATGGATGGGCAGGTGCTTCAAGGCCTGAGGCTGAGCCTGATGTTCCCCGAAGTTAGCAACATCCTTGTCCTGCCAAGGTCTCTTCCTGGGCTGAGCCGGGGGTGGGCACTGCCACTGTGTGTCTGGAGCCCCCTCTCCTTCCTGCCAACCAGGCCCTTCTCACTGAGAAGGGCAGTAGTGGGCTGAATGGCAGCCTCCGTCCAAAAGCTGTGTTCACATCCTACCCTAGGAACCAGGTAAGTGGGTTGATTCGGGAAAGCACCTGTGCAGAGGTAGTTATAGGTGAAGGGCTCTCCGGACGGGCTCAGCCTGGGTTTTCCAGGGGGACTCTGAATCCAGTGGGAGGATCCTTACTAGGGACGGAAGAGGAGATGCAGGGAGAAGGGAAGGGGGCCTTGGAGATGGAGGAGCCTGGGGGGATGCCGCCATGTGCCTCGGAGTGCTCGGGGCCACAGATGCTGGGGGAGGCAGGAAGGGCCTCCCCTAGAGCCTCTGTAGGGGTCATGGCCCCCCGGGCACTTGGACCCCGGCCTTCTGGCTTCTGGAACTGGGAGAGAACAGACTCACTATTTGAATCCCCCAGTGCTTGGTCCTGGGTGCCCGTGAGCCGGGCAGCCCTCATGCAGTGTCTCATTGCTCTTCAGGTGTGGTGAGGCCGATGGAGCAGAACACTGGCCTTGAGAAGACAGTTCATGGGCCACCATTCCCAGGAGGAGGCGTGGCACACCGCACAGGGCCGGGGAACCCCGGGCGGCCAGAGGCCGAAAGAGTGAGCGGGAGGCGTGGGAAGAGCCATTCTTGTGGTCCACGCAGGATCAGCAGGCCCCGGGGACAGGGGCTGCTCCACGTTGTCAGAGCCTGGCCCGGGCTGATTAGGACAGGGGGTGATTAGGGCCTGAAGGGAGAGTGGGAGAGAGGCGGCGGCTGGGGGTCTGGATGGCCTGCACACGCACCACGCACATGCTCTGAGGGAATCATTTTCTATCCCTAGGAATCGGCCAGCCCTGGAGAGGCACCTCCTCCAGCCAGTGAGACCCCGGATGCCAGGGCAGCACAAGTGCAGCAAACAGGAAAGACAGAGAACCCACACAGCCTAGGCAAACACCACAGAGGGCACCCTCCACCTGCTGGCAGACGGCCCATCACACCAGGGGCTCTGCATCTGGGGTGCCCCAACAGTCTGTGGGGGCTTCAGAGCTCTGGGACCCCCTGAACACAGTGTGCAAACTTCTCTAAGGGGAGGGTATGTGTGTGCAAAGTTCTCTAGGGGGAGGGCATGGGGTCTTCATCTGATCCCAAGGAGGTCAGCTCCCCGCATCTCGGGATGATTCTGAAGCCCCCAGCCCATCCTTGATGTCCTGAGCCCCCTGTTCTGCCCTCGCGGGACTGGCTGTTCTGGCTGCTACCACTCAGTTGGCTTTTCCCTCTCTCCTGCAGGGCACCCGGGTTCAGGGACAGGTCTTGTTACCTGGGGCGGTAGGAGGTGCTCATGGAGTGTTTGGGGTACTCCCGAGGTCAGGGCCGAGCTACCAAGGTCAACACAGACGAACAAGGGCAGGGTCTTGTATAGACCCCACCCAGCCTGGGAAGGCCCCGTGCTGCTGCTTCAGGGACGATGCTCTGCCCTGTGCCAAACCTGCAGGCGGGACTGTGCCCAGCAGCCCAGCCTGGGAGACTGATGGGTGAGGAGGCAGGGTCCTCCTGCCGGCCTTGGAGCGCAAAGGCAAGAGGGAAGCCAAGGAGAGAGCCCCCCCCAGAGGAGGGCTGGGCACCCTCCCCAGGCCTGCGTGCCAGAGGCAACAAGGCAGGAAGCAGGAGGGGGGCGGGGCAGAGCAGGGCAGGGCAAGAGCAGGTTGGGGACTCCTGAGCAGCCTGGCCTGAGTCCCTGGGTCCATCCTGTGGCTGTGCTGTTATCCCCCGTCCCCACTGTGGTGCCTGTGAGCCTCTGCTGTGGGTCGCAGCAGGAAAACCCTCTTCCTCCAGCCCGCTGGGGGCCAGGCGGAGCTGGGACTGCAGATTCACCAAGGATGCCTGCGTGACCCTGTCCAGAGATTCTTTCTGGCCAAAAGCCAGCTGCATCCCACCCATCACCACAGGGACGGTGACACCTGGCCAGGCAGGGGCATTCAGGGAGTGGCACTCTGCCCTCTTGCACCTCTGAAATGTTCGGACTGCTTGGCAAAGGAGCTAAGAAGACTCAGTGTGGCACACACCACGCGTTTCTCAGCTGAGTGACTGGGAGCCCCGACCCCTGGCTGCCTCTCCCCTGGGGAGCCCACCTCCCCTAACCCCTGACCCCGGGCTGCCTCTCCGCTGGGGACCCCACCTCCCCTAACCCCTGACCCCTGACCCCTGGCTGCCTCTCCCCTGGGACCCCACCTCCCCTGACCCCTGTCCCTAACCCCTGGCTGCCTCCCCTGGGGTTTTGGCATCACTGGCACCGAGCCCCTCTGCTCATCTCTGCCCCCACCCAAGGCCCCTCCCACAGCTGGCCTGGGGAACTGAGTTGCTCATTAGGCCTGGTGGAGATTAATGTCATCAACTCCAGGCGATTTTCGCTGTCATTAACGGTGTCCAGTCCCCTCCACCAGGCGGGAGGACGCGCCCACTGAGGCTGACTCTGGAGGCCTCCGAAGGCCACGATGCCCACGCGTGGAACGCCCTCCAGGCCCCGCGGCAAGGAGGGAGAGGGGCAGGACCGCACGCGCCGGACGCCAGGCTGGCCCAGTGTAGGAGACTTGGCCCACGGGGGAGCCCGCAGGGGAGCAGGGCTGCTAGGCTAGGGGGTGGGCGCGCCAGGCGGGAACCCGCACCTGCCCTGCCCCGCCCCGCCCCACGGGGCCGCTCCCACGCCCAGGCCCCGCTGGGGAGGCCCGTGGACTCTATCGCCACCTGGTGGTGCTGCCTGGAACCGCGGCCTCATCCGGAGGCCCCACCCCACCAGGTGCCCACCAGCCCTGGTCCTAAACCCTGACCCCTGCCAATGATGAAGGTGACAGTGGTGCGGCCTAAAGAAGCCAGGCGCCTCAAACCATTTCCCCAATATTCTGGGGAGACAAAACTGACAAAGTGAGACTCCCCCCACCCCCCTGGGAGGCGCAGGGCACTTCGGTGGACCTCCTCTGTGGTCTCCTCTGCCAGAGGACCCCAGGGCACAGCCCACCGCCCCATGGAGCAGCCCATTGCTTTCTGGGCAGTGAGGACCCGGGACGTCCTGCCTCGTGCTGGGCCGGGATGGCTGCCCTGCACCCGCGGCTCCCATGTGGCCCTAAACACCCGCTTCACTCCTCACTGTCGACATGGGCTGCCAGGCACTGCCAGCCTCTCCAGGGGCTTTCATGGTGGGCGCAGAGAGCAGACATACAATAGCATATGCCAGGGTGCTGGGAGATGCACCAACTAGGAAGGTAGGGCAGGGAGGTTGGGGGTGACAGAGGGGCAGGGCAGGGGGTGACAGGTGGGTGGGTCAGGGAGTGCAGGGAAGGGCTACTGGGGACAGGCCAGATGGTGCCGCGGAGGCAGGAGGCTGGGGGGTGGAGAGCAGGGCAGGAGGGCCTCGGCTTTGGACAGGATGAGCCAAGTTCTCTGTTAGTTTATTTAGACCCTTGGATAGTTGAGCCTAGAGCTTGAGAGATAGAAGCTTGGCTGGAAATAGAAACCTGAGCCTGTCAGCAGTTAGGTGGCATTTATGGCCACAACATGGAGCAAAATAACGAGGGAGCGAAATAACAAAGAAGAGAGGGGGGGTGGAGCCAAGATGGCCGAATAGGAACAGCTCCGGTCTACAGCTCCCAGCGTGAGCGGCACAGAAGACGGGTGATTTCTGCATTTCCGTTTGAGGTACCGGGTTCATCTCACTAGGGAGTGCCAAACAGTGGGTGCAGGACAGTCGGTGCAGCGTGCATGAGCCGAAGCAGGGTGAGGCATTGCCTCACTCAGGAAGTGCAAGGGGTCAGGGAGTTCCCTTTCCTAGTCAAAGGGGTAACAGACTAACAGATGGCACCTGGAAAATCGGGTCAGTCCCACCCTAATACTGCACTTTCCCAACAGGCTTGGAAAACGGCACACCAGGAGATTGTGTCCCACACCTGGCTCAGAGGGTCCTATGCCCACGGAATCTCGCTGCTTGCTAGCACAGCAGTCTGAGATCAAACTGCAAGGCGGCAGAGAGGCTGGGGGAGGGGCGCCCGCCATTGCCCAGGCTTGCTTAGGTGAACAAAGCAGCCAGGAAGCTCGAACTGGGTGGAGCCCACCACAGCTCAAGGAGGCCTGCCTGCCTCTGTAGGCTCCACCTCTGGGGACAGGGCACAGACAAACAAAAATTCAGCAGGAACCTCTGCAGACTTAAATGTCCCTGTCTGACTGACAGCTTTGAAGAGAGTAGTGGTTCTCCCAGCACGCAGCTGGATATCTGAGAACGGACAGACTGCCTCCTCAAGTGGGTCCCTGACCCCCGAGCAGCCTAACTTGGAGGCACCCTCCAGTAGGGACAGACTGACACCTCACTCAGCCAGGTACTCCTCTGAGACAAAACTTCCAGAGGAACTATCAGACAGCTGAATTTGTGGTCTCACGAAAATCCACTGCTCTGCAGCCACCGCTGCTGACACTCAGCCAAACAGGGTCTGGAGTGGACCTCTAGCAAACTCCAACAGACCTGCAGCTGAGGGTCCTGTCTGGTAGAAGGAAAACTAACAAACAGAAAGGACATCCACACCAAAAACCCATCTATACATCACCATCATCAAAAACCAAAAGTAGATAAAACCACAAAGATGGGGAAAAAACAGAGCAGAAAAACTGGAAACTCTAAAAAGCAGAGCACCTCTCCTCCTCCAAAGGAACGTAGTTCCTCACCAGCAACGGAACAAAGCTGGATGGAGAACGACTTTGACAAGTTGAGAGAAGAAGGCTTCAGACAATCAAACTACTCCGAGCTACGGGAGGAAATTCAAAACAATAGCAAAGAAGTTAAAAACTTTGAAAAAAAATTAGACAAATGGATAACTAGAATAACCAATGGAGAGAAGGGCTTAAAGGAGCTGATGGAGCTGAAAGCCATTTCGAGAACTATGCGAAGATTGCAGAAGCCTCGGGAGCTGATGCGATCAACTGGAAGAAAGGGTATCAGTGATGGAAGATGAAATGAAGCGAGAAGGGAAGTTTAGAGAAAAAAGAATAAAAAGAAACGAACAAAGCCTCCAAGAAATTTGGGACTATGTGAGAAGACCAAATCTACATCCAATTGGTGTACCTGAAAATGACGGGGAGAATGGAACCAAGTTGGAAAACACTCTGCAAGATATTATCCAGGAGAACTTCCCCAATCTAGCAAGGCAGGCCAACATTCAGATTCAGGAAATACAGAGAACGCCACAAAGATACTCCTCGAGAAGAGCAATTCCAAGACACATAATTGTCAGATTCACCAAAGTTGAAATGAAGGAAAAAATGTTAAGGGCAGCCAGAGAGAAAGGTCGGGTTACCCACAAAGGGAAGCCCATCAGACTAACAGCTGATCTCTCGGCAGAAACTCTACAAGCCAGAAGAGAGTGGGGGCTGATATTCAACATTCTTAAAGAAAAGAATTTTCAACCCAGAATTGCATATCCAGCCAAACTAAGCTTCATAAGTGAAGGAGAAATAAAATACTTTACAGACAAGCAAATGCCGAGTGATTTTGTCACCACCAGGCCTGCCCTAAAAGAGCTCCTGAAGGAAGCACTAAACATGGAAAGGAAAAACCGGTACCAGCCACTGCAAAAACAGGCCAAATTGTAAAGACCATCAAGGCTAGGAAGAAAATGCATCAACGAACGAGCAAAATAACCAACTAACATCATAATGACAGGATCAAATTCACACATAACAATATTAACTTTAAATGTAAATGGGCTAAATTCTCCAACTAAAAGACACAGACTGGCAAACTGGATAAGGAATCAAGATCCATCAGTGTGCTGTATTCAGGAAACTCATCTCACGTGCAGAGACACACATAGACCCAAAATAAAGGGATGGAGGAAGATCTATCAAGCAAACGGAAAACAAAAAAAGGCAGGGGTTGCAATCCTAGTCTCTGATAAAATAGACTTTAAACAACAAAGATCAAAAGAGACAATGCCATTACATAATGGTAAAGGGATCAATTCAACAAGAAGAGCTAACTATCCTAAGTATATATGTACCCAATACAGGAGCACCCAGATTCATAAAGCAAGTGCTGAGTGACCTACAAAGGGACTTAAACTCCCACACAATAATAATGGGAGATTTTAACACCCTACTGTCAACATTAGAGAGATCAATGAGACAGAAAGTTAACAAGGATATCCAGGAATTGAACTCAGCTCTGCACAAAGTGGACCTAATAGACATCTACAGAACTCTCCACCCCAAATCAACAGAATATGCATTTTTTTCAGCACCACACCACACCTATTCCAAAATTGACCACATAGTTGGAAGTAAAGCTCTCCTCAGCAAATGTAAAAGAACAGAAATTATAACAAACTGTCTCTCAGACCACAGTGCAATCAAACTAGAACTCAGGATTAAGAAACTCACTCAAAACTGCTCAACTATGTGGAAACTGAACAACCTGCTCCTGAATGACTACTGGGTACATAATGAAATGAAGGCAGAAATAAAGATGTTCTTTGAAACCAACGAGAACAAAGACACAACATACCAGAATCTCTGGGACACATTCAAAGCAGTGTGTAGAGGGAAATTTATAGCACTAAATGCCCACAAGAGAAAGCAGGAAAGATCCAAAATTGACACCCTAACATCACAATTAAAAGAACTAGAAAAGCAAGAGCAAACACATTCAAAAGCTAGCAGAAGTCTAGAAATAACTAAAATCAGAGCAGAACTGAAGGAAATAGAGACACAAAAAGCCCTTCAAAAATTAATGAATCCAGGAGCTGGTTTTTTGAAAAGATCAACAAAATTGATAGACCGCTAGCCAGACTAATAAAGAAGAAAAGAGAGAAGAATCAAATAGATGCAGTAAAAAAAGAAAAAGGGGATATCACCACCGATCCCACAGAAATACAATCTACCATCAGAGAATACTACAAACACCTCTACGCAAATAAACTAGAAAATCTAAAAGAAATGGATAAATTCCTCAACAAATATACCCTCCCAAGACTAAACCAGGAAGAAGTTGAATCTCTGAATAGACCAATAACAGGTTCTGAAATTGTGGCAATAATCAATAGCTTACCAACCAAAAAGAGTCCAGGACCTGATGGATTCACAGCCAAATTCTACCAGAGGTCCAAGGAGGAACTGGTACCATTCCTACTGAAACTATTCCAATCGATAGAAAAAGAGGGAATCCTCCCTAACACATTTATGAGGCCAGCATCGTCCTGATACCAAAGCCTGGCAGAGACATAACCAAAAAAGAGAATTTCGGACCAATATCCTTGATGAACATTGATGCAAAAATCCTCAATAAAATACTGGCAAACCAAATCCAGCAGCACATCAAAAAGCTTATACACCATGATCAAGTGGGCTTCATCCCTGGGATGCAAGGCTGGTTCAACATACGCAAATCAATAAATGTAATCCAGCATATAAACAGAACCAAAGACAAAAACCACATGATTATCTCAATAGATGCAGAAAAGGCCTTGGACAAAATTCAACAACCCTTCATGCTAAAAACTCTCAATAAATTAGGTATCGATGGGACATATCTCGAAATAATAAGAGCTATCTATGACAAACCCACAGCCAATATCATACTGAATGGGCAAAAACTGGAAGCATTCTCTTGAAAACTGGCACAAGACAGGGATGCCCTCTCTCACCACTCCTATTCAACATAGTGTTGGAAGTTCTGGCCAGGGCAATCAGGCAGGAGAAGGAAATAAAGGGTATTCAATTAGGAAAAGAGGAAGTCAAATTGTCCCTGTTTGCAGATGACATGATTGTATATCTAGAAAACCCCATTGTTTCAGCCCAAAATCTCCTTAAGCTGATTAGCAACTTCAGCAAAGTCTCAGGATACAAAATCAATGTACAAAAATCACAAGCATTCTTGTACACAAATCACAGACAAACAGAGAGCCAAACCATGAGTGAACTCCCATTCACAATTGCTTCAAAGAGAATAAAATACCTAGAAATCCAACTTACAAGGGATGTGAAGGACCTCTTAAAGGAGAACTACAAACCACTGCTCAATGAAATAAAAGAGGATACAAACAAATGGAAGAACATTCCATGCTCATGGGTTGGAAGAATCAATATCGTTAAAATGGCCATACTGCCCAAGGTAATTTATAGATTCAATGCCATCCCCATCAAGCAACCAATGACTTTCTTCACAGAATTGGAAAAAACTACTTTAAAGTTCATATGGAGCCAAAAAAGAGCCCGCATCACCAAGTCAATCCTAAGCCAAAAGAACAAAGCTGGAGGCATCACGCTACCTGACTTCAAACTATACTACAAGGCTACAGTAACCAAAACAGCATGGTACTGGTACCACAACAGAGACATACATCAATGGAACAGAACAGAGCCCTCAGAAACAATGCCGCATATCTACAACTATCTGATCTTTGACAAACCTGACAAAAACAAGCAATGGGGAAAGGATTCCCTATTTAATAAATGGTGCTGGGAAAACTGGCTAGCCATATGTAGAAAGCTGAAACTGGATCCCTTCCTTACACCTTATACAAAAATTAATTCAAGATGGATTAAAGACTTACATGCTAGACCTAAAACCATAAAAACCCTAGAAGAAAGCCTAGGCAATACCATTCAGGACATAGGCACGGGCAAAGACTTCATGTCTAAAACACCAAAAGCAATGGCAACAAAAGCCAAAATTGACAAATGGGATCTAATTAAACTAAAGAGCTTGTGCACAGCAAAAGAAACTACCAACAGAGTGAACAGGCAACCTACAGAATGGGAGAAAATTTTTGCAACCTACTCATCTGACAAAGGGCTAATATCCAGAATCTACAATGAACTCAAACAAATTTACAAGAAAAAAACAAACAACCCCATCAAAAAGTGGGCAAAGGACATGAATAGACACTTCTCAAAAGAAGACATTTATGCAGCCAAAAAACACATGAAAAAATGCTCATCATCACTGGCCATCAGAGAAATGCAAATCAAAACCACAATGAGATACCATCTCACACCAGTTAGAATGGTGATCATTAAAAAGTCAGGAAACAACAGGTGCTGGAGAGGATGTGGAGAAATAGGAACACTTTTACACTGTTGGTGGGACTGTAAACTAGTTCAACCATTGTGGAAGTCAGTGTGGCGATTCCTCAGGGATCTAGAACTAGAAATACCATTTGACCCAGCCATCCCATTACTGGGTATACACCCAAAGGACTATAAATCATGCTGCTATAAAGACACATGCACACGTATGTTTATTGCGGCACTATTCACAATAGCAAAGACTTGGAACCAACCCAAATGTCCAACAACGATAGATTGGATTAAGAAAATGTGGCACATATACACCATGGAATACTATGCAGCCATAAAAAATGATGAGTTCATGTCCTTTGTAGGGACATGGATGAAACTGGAAAACATCATTCTCAGTAAACTATCACAAGGACAAAAAACCAAACACTGCATGTTCTCACTCATAGGTGGGAATTGAACAATGAGAACTCATGGACACAGGAAGGGGAACATCACACTCCGGGGACTGTTGTGGGTTCGGGGGAGGGGGGAGGGACAGCATTAGGAGATATACCTAATGCTAAATGACGAGTTAATGGGTGCAGCAAACCAACATGGCACATGGATACATATGTAACAAACCTGCACATTGTGCACATGTACCCTAAAACCTAAAGTATAATAATAAAAAAAAAGAAAAAAAAAAGAAAGAAATATTATTTCCAAAAAAAAAAAAAAAAAAAAGAAGAAGAGAGGGAACACTGAGTCCCAGAAAAAGAGGCTGGAGAGAAGAGGAACCGGCAGAGGAGGCCAGGCAAGGTGAGCAGTGTGTGGGGCTGGGGAAACCCAGAGTGGGAGGCTCCAAAGATCACGGGGTCAGCAGAGGGGAAGGTGCCATCCATGGACTGAGGAACAGCTGGGAGATTGAGCGCCATGAGCACGCAGCCCTAACACCCCGGCTCCTCCGTGCTGCACACACACACCCCCGGCACACCTGGGCACCCGCTGACCCGGTGTTCCACCGTAAGCACAACACTGGGAACCAGATCCAACCATCAGGATGTGGTTCCCCCAGTGCAATGGGCAGGCCTCACTGGTCAGGACTTCGTGTCTGTTTCACCCTCATGACTGTCATAAGACCTGCTATTTATTGGGGCTTTATGATTTCCCGGAACTATGCTACGTATTTAGATATTGACTCCATTCAAACTGACAACAGCCTGCCTGGAGAAGTAGGTGTCACTCTTTATGGAAGAATAAACTGAGGCTCCTAGAGGTCCAGAATCTTGACCAAGTTTCAGCAACTGGTTTTCAGTAGGAGCGCCACCATTGGTGCCAAGCCTGCCTCGTGATTCCAAAGCCCCAGGTAGGTACCTGCCAGGTGGCCTCCAGCCCCAGCCATATTCCCCTTTGCATATTTGCACCTGATTAGCAACTTCTTTTGAGCTAGAAGACCTGAAAAATGCTCAGGACATTTTCACGTGGATTATTAATAAGTACTTCAAATGGAATCATAGAACTTTAGGTCACTGGTGCCTCCCAAATAGGGATGCTCAGCCAGTCTGTGTGGTGTTGAAGAGCCTGGGGCAGGGACGTAACCAACAGGTATTTACTGTTCTGGGCGTGTCCAGGTGTTCTTCTGCAACCGCAGGTTCTACTGTCTAAACTCCCTGTAGTGAGTTGAGGGGCGCCCCCCAAAAAGATAGGTCCATGTTCTATAGTCTCTGGAACTTGTGAATGTGTCTCTGTAGATGTTAAGCTCAGGATTTTTTTTTCTTTTAGAGGGAGTCTCACTGTCACCCAGGCTGGAGTGCAGTGGTGTGAACATGGCTTACTGCAACCTCCACCTCCCAGGTTCAAGCAGTTCTCCTACCTCAGCCTCCTGAGTAGCTGGGACCACAGGCATGTGCCACCATGCCAAGCTACTTTTTGTATTTTTAGTAGAGACAGGGTTTCTTCATGTTGGCAGGCTGGTCTTGAACTCCTGACCTCAGGTGATCCACCAGCCTCGGCCTCCCAAAGTGCTGGGATTACAGGCATGAGCCACCGTGCCCAGCCCTGGTTATTATTTTTGTAAATACAATAAAGTATTTTGAGAAAATATCAGCAACAAACGTGACTAAATGTTAACAGTTGAGTATTCTTAGTGGTGAGAAAGAGTGTTTGTTATATTTATTTACTTACTATAGACAGGATTTATTTTAAAAACCTACTTTATACTACCAATATTATAACATTAAAGAAAATTACCAAAAAAGTTAAAATTGACTCATTATCGAAATAGACCAATAACAAGTGCAAAAAATGAATTAGTAATAGAAGATTTTGCCACAAAAAAGCCCAGGCTCAGAATATTCACTGGTGAATTCTATCAAATATTTAACAAAACAGTACCAATTCTTCACAAACATGGGAAATAAACAAAGAGGCAACATTTATTCTCTGAGGCCAGTATACTCCAATACAAAAAATAAGTAAAGTTATGACAAGAAAACTACAGACCAATATCATGCATGAATTTAGACCCCAAGATCCTTATCAAACATTAGCACACTGAATCCAGCAACATATAAGGAGAATGATACACCACAACCAAGTGGGATTTATCCCAGGAATGCAAGGTTGGTTTAATATTTCAATATCAATTAATTTAATACATCATGTTGATAGAATAGAGGTAAAAAACCACATAGTCATCTTGATAGACACAGAAAAAAACACTTAAAATCTCACCACAAACACACAAAAAATCCAACACCCATTCATGAAAAGAATTTTCACCAAACTAGAAATGAACTGGAATGTCTTCATTTCTATTAAAGACATCTATAAAAATCCTGCAGCTAACATTATACTTAATGGTAAGGGACTGAATGCCTCCCACTTAGGATTGGGAAAAAGGTAAGGAGATCCACTCTCCTCACATTCATTTAACATTTACTAGAGATGCTAGCTAATGAAATAAGGCAAGGAAAAACTAAGGCATCTAGACTGAAAAAGAAGTAAAACTCTCTTTATTGACAGATATAATAGAAAACCCTGAAGAACCCACAAAACTAATAAATTTAGTAAATGAGTTTAGCAAGATTACTAGATACAAGATCAACATCAACATATAAAAATCAAGTGTACTTCTATATACTAGCAGTGAATGATCAAAAAATGGAATTAAGAAAACCCTTCCATTTGCAATAGTATTAATAAAGAATAAAAATACTTAGGAATGAAACCAACAAAGGAAGTGCAAGACCTTTAAATTAAAAGCTAGACAACATTGCTGAGAGAAATTAAAGATCTAGATAACCTGGGTGGGGGGGGGGCATTCTGTGTTTATGGATTGAAAGGCTCAATGTTGTCAAGATTGTGATTCTTCCAAAATTGATGTATAGAGTCAATGAAATCTTACTAAAATCCAGCAGGATTTTTGTGGTATAAGTAGGCAAACTGACCATAAAATTTGCTTAGAAATGCAAAGAAATCCAAATAGCCAAAACAATTTTGAAAAAGAACAAAATGAGAGCACTTCCACCACCAGATTTTAAAACTTTCTGTAAAGCTATGGTAATCATCGCACACAGATCAATGGGAGATGATTGAGAGTTCAGAAATAAACACATCTGTGGTCACCTGATTTTCAGCAAAGCTGCCAAGACAGTCAATAAAGAAAAGATGGTCCTTTCAACAAATGGTGCTGCAGCAGTTAGATACCCAGGCAAAAAGACGAATTAGACCTTTACTGCATGTAATACACAAAAATTCACTCAAAGTGACCCACAGACCTAACTTAAAACTACAAAACTCTGAGAAAAAAAAACACAGGGGACAATCTTTGGGACCTTGGGTTAGAAAACAAGTTCTTAGATTTGATACTAAAAACATAATCCATAAAAATGATAAATTGGACTTAATCGAGATTGAAAGCTTTTATATATACATCATAAGACATGATTAAGACAATGAAAGACAAGCTTCAGACAGGGGAAAATGTTTTACAAATTATATATCTGGTGAAATATTTGAATCCAGGATATATAAAGAACTTTCATCATTCAATAACAAGATCGACAGCCTAATTAAAAATGGATAAAAGATATAAACAGCTATTTCACCAAATAAATATGCCAAAAAGATGGCTAATATGCCAAAAAGATGCCCAATATCATTAGTCTTAGGGTTAATGCAAATCAGAGACACCACCTCACCCCCACTGAAATGGCTGTCGTTAAAGAGACAATCACAAGTATTGGTGAGGACGTGAAGCAATCAGAACCCTCATTCACTGCTGATGGGAATTTGAAATGGTGCAGCCACTTTGGAAAATAGTTTGGCCATTTTTCTTCAAAATGCTAAGCATAGAGTTACCTTATTAGCCAGCATCCCATGCCTGGGTACATACCCAAGATAAATGAAACATACCCACCCAAGGACTTGTACAAGAATGCTCACAACGGCATGATTCATAACAGACAGCAGACTCAAATACCCACTGGCTGGTGAGTGGATAAACGAACTGTGGTGTATCTATACAGTAGAACATTACTCATCAATTAAAAAGGAACAAAGTACAGGTACATGCTACACCATGGATGTGTGTGAAGAACATCATGCTTAATGAAAGAAGTCAGATGCGAAAGACTTCACATTATGAGATTCCGCTGATTTGAAGTGCTCAGAAAAGGCAAATCTATGGAGACAGAAGGCATTTCTGCAGGTGCCTGGTAGGGCTGGTGTGGGAGCAGGGATTAACTGCAAATGGGCACAAGGGAACTTTTTGGTATGGGGTGATAGAAATGCTTGAAATATGAAAATAAAACTGTGGTGACAGTTGCACAACGCTAGAAATTTACTAAAAATCATTGAATTGTCACAACAGGTGGATTGCACGGTACCTAAGTGAACCTCAATAAGAATAAATCATGTTAGAATAAATCTTTATAAGATCAGCATCCAAACAAAAATCACTGCCTTAGCTTTTCTAGGCTCTGTCACAGTCTGAGTGAAAACTCAAATGGGTTCATCAGCAGATCTGATTTTATTATTCATGGCTCCATGGGATTCCGCTTTACCAAGTCTGTCATAGTTGGAGGCAGGAAACAAAAATCACTCAAGTTATTTTAAGGAAGAATGTCAGTGCATGGAATGAGATGCTTATCATTGTGAAAGGGCTGAAGTCACAGGTGCCCAGCTGGACCTCACACTCATCTCGGAGACAGCCCTGGAGTGACTCTGGTACCTGGTGGCCCCTCCTGAGCCCAGGGTGGCTGCCTCTGTGCTGTGGGACCTCACTCAGGAATCAGGGAATGGTGATGAGAGTTTATGGATAAAGTCGCTTTATTTGGGAAAAATTAATTCCTGGAAACATCAATAGAGGGTTCATTTACTCATTAAATAAATGCTTTTCTGTGGAAAGAAATGGTCTCTATGCACCGCCACCCTGCACCCCCAAATCCCTTTGGCATCTTCTAGAATGGAGTGGCCAGGGAAGGTGTGAACAGCGTTCACTCAGTCTGTTCTCTGTGACGTCCGTGAAGAGGGCCTCCCTGCACGCCTCTCATAATGCTGGGGCTTCAGGTCTGCGGTTAGGTTTTCAAATGTGGACTTTGAGAAGGTACGCCCAGTCAGTGCTTCCCTAGCATTGTATTGTGTTCAAGGTTTTAATTACTGGCCGACTGGAACATTGTCTGTTTGGGTCAAATGTTCACTTGCATATATCACTCGCCTCTCAGGGCCTGTTTTCCTGGTGCAGGGCTACGCCTGGCCGGTTATTGACGCTGTCGTACCGTATGGACAGGGCACTGGCGCTACTGACATTCCCCAGTAATATGTTGACTTCATTTTCAGAGCTTTACCAGGTGTTCACATTTTTTAGCCCCATATTCAAAGACGTCTTGGCTCTGACCTTCTCGTGCCGTTTCTGGCACCCCAAGTATGAGGCTCCCCTGGGTCCTCCAGGGCTGGCTTTGTCCCACACGGTCCCGCTGGCCGCAGGTAGCTATTCAGATTAGACCCAAATTCATTAAAGTGAAATTCAATGAGAAGTCTGGTTCCTCAGCCCCTCAGCCACATCTCGAGGGTTTTACAGCCAACGTGGCTCATGGCTGCCGGAGCACACAGCTCAGAGACAGGACACATCCACCACCGCAGAAGACGCCTGGCATCTCGCACACGGGCCCACAGCAGCAACTGTGAGTCCTCTGCAGTTCTTTGTCCATTTCCCCTTGAGAAGTGACTTCCGAGGCGAGTGCGTCTTACCTTAGTGGGTTTGGAGCAGGTACTTGTCACTGATTCCCAAAGGAAGGGATGACTCAAGGGCCCTCGCACGGAGGAGGGCAGGGCCTTGAAAGTTGCCGACGTCAGGCCGGGTGCGGTGGCTCACGCCTGTGATCACTTTGGGAGGCCGAGGCAAGTGGATCACCTGAGCTCAGGAGTTCGAGACCAGCCTGCCCAATGTGGTGAAACCCTTTCTGTACTAAAAATACAAAAATTCACTGGGCATGATGGCGGGTGCCTGTAATCCCAGCTCTTCAGGAGGCTCGGGCAGGAGGATTGCTTGAACCCAGGAGGCGGAGGTTGCAGTGAGCCGAGATCACACCACTGCACTCCAGCCTGGGCAACAAGAGTGAAACTCCGTCTCAAAAAACAAACAAACAAACAACAAAAACTGGCGACGTGAGTGAGAGGGCTCTGTGGCAGCAGGCAGCAACTGGAGCTGGAGAGAAGGATGAAGTTGGGATTTGATGAGCAAAGGGGTGCAGCTGGGACAGGCAGGACACACTCGCTCTGTCAGCGCGGCCTGCTGCCACTCCAGGGAAACTCTGCTGTGGATTTTTTGCCATGGACTGCCCCTTCTGTGGCACCTGTGTCCCAGGTGGGCCCATGCCCCAAGGACAGCCTTCTGATGGGCTGGCCAGCAACCCTGACCCTCCGACCCCCAGGACCTGGCTCCCAGCGACAACCTGGGTTGGGAATTTGGCAGTGGGAGACCAAAGGCTGAGTCAGTCCCTGGGAAAGCTGAGCTGAAAATCATGAGGCCAGTTTGGGGTTGGGAGGCTCCCGTGGCCACTGGGCAGGGCGCGGGTCAGGGAGGGGGCCAGGAGAGAGGAGGGACAGAGCCCAGAAGCCAGGAGAAGAATCCCGAGGATGGAGCCGCTGGTCCCCTGGGCTGCCCAGCAGGGTTCGAGCCCCACGCTGTGCCTGGGCCCACCCGAGCGTGGCTCTGTGCCTTGCGGTCAACATGCCTGGGGGAAAACAAGGCGTCAGCAGCCAGGGCCCTGGCT
The DNA here is from genome assembly GCF_006542625.1 of Nomascus leucogenys. Lineage (NCBI taxonomy): Eukaryota > Metazoa > Chordata > Mammalia > Primates > Hylobatidae > Nomascus > Nomascus leucogenys. The sequence continues at coordinate 139,416,416 of NC_044402.1, read as the reverse complement.
GTGCGGGCAGCGTGGGCCACCGCGCCAGACAAAAGACGCAGCTCTGTTGGCTCGGCGGCGCTGTGTGTAGGGCGCGCCTTGGCCCGGCCCCTGTTTTGGGGAACATCTGGTTCTGATTGTGTCGTCCTAAAGATGAAAACTCTTCTGGGGCAGTGAAGGGAAGGGCTTGGTGGCCTGGAGTTATGGCGTCTCCTCCATAGGTGTGCCGGCCCTTGGGAGCTGCGGAAGGCCACCTGTAGGGACCCGCCGTCCCGGCCACTTGCTTGGCAGGACCTCCTGGAGTGCAGCGGCCACTGCCGGGGGCCCTGTGGGAGATTTGCTGAGAAACTGAGAAATGCCAGATTCGCACCCGAGGCCTGGAGCTGAAATGGTGCTGACATGAGAGATGGCAGGGCTGACACGTGGCATAGACGCAGGCCTGGAAGTGGGTCCCTAACTCCTTCAGTTTCATCAGTCGTGGAGAGAACGTCCTCATCTCACCCCTAACGTTCCCCGGTGCCGTGCTCGCCCTGGGTACTTGGGCAGACGAGGCCAACATCGTCACAGGCTCTGAGGGCTGTGACACCTGGTCCTCACACAGCACTGCCAAGGTCACCAGGGAGGGACAGCGATCCTGGGTGGCTCAGACCAGTTCTTTATTTTTCTATTATTTGTTGTCTAAAACCCTCTGTTATTTTTATTTTTTCATACTTTTCTCAGTGTCCTAAAAACCCTGCCAATATTTTAGAAAACATCACCTTGAATCAGATTCAAACTCGCCCCGCAGCTCCTGTCAAACGCAGCTCTGTGTCCTGGGGACCATAAAACCGGCTGGGAGTACTGGCCCAGGGTGGGCTGTGTCTGAGGCTCTCCACGCATGACATTCTCCTGCCTCGGTTCTCTGGGATCTGGGCCCTTCCTGCTTCCAGCGCCACTTTCCTGTTGCTGACAACTTCCAGGAGCAGCTCCCAGGAATGCACTGAGTGTGCTGACAGGGGGAGCATGCTAAGTGTGGGCTGCGAGGGATATTTCTCATCCTCTATTGAGCTATCCACTCACTCTTCCTGTAACGCACGTCTAGCAATGTTCGCTCTGGACCGTTCCACTCAGGGAGGCTGAGGATTAGGCCACGCGACCTGCAGGGCTGTGCTGGCTCGGGTGGTGCTGGCATGACTGAAAGCAGCTGGGTGTGCTGTGGGTGCTCCAGGACTGTGGCGGGGAAGACGTGCTGGTGGGGAAGAGAACCCTGCGTGGACGGATGAAGCTGACAGCCTGGATGGGCAGACACAGATTTTGTCCCTCTCTGCCCCCAGGATGTGCCTGTGTGCTGCCTCACCTCTCACCTGGCCTCTTTCTGAGAAACGTGTTCCAGAAGGGACCAGAATAACTCATGCTTGGAACTACAAGGACATCCAGCATCTACCCAGGAAGGCTTTAAGACAAAGTGATTTCAGCTAAAACAGCTTCTGTGTCACTGGGACCCGGCCCCCTCTCTGTGTCACTGAGACCCGACCCCCTCTCTGTGTCGCCGTGACCCTGGCCCCCTCTCTGTGTCGCCGTGACCCTGGCCCCCTCTCTGTGTCGCCGTGACCCTGGCCCCCTGTGTCACCGTGACCCTGGCCCCCGCTCTGTGTCGCCGTGACCCCGGCCCCCTTTCTGTGTCGCCGTGACCCCGGCCCCCTCTCTGTGTCGCCGTGACCCCGGCCCCCTCTCTGTGTCGCCGGGACCCCGGCCCCCTCTCTGTGTCACTGGGACCTGGCCCCCTCTCTGTGTCACTGGGACCCTGGCCCCCTCTCTGTCACTGGGACCCTGGCCCCCCTCTGTGTCACTGGAACCGGACCCCCTCTCTGTGTAGCTGTGACCCGGCCCCCTGTGTCGCCGTGACCCTGGCCCCCTCTCTGTGTCGCCATGACCCTGGCCCCCTCTCTGTGTCGCCATGACCCTGGCCCCCTCTCTGTGTCGCCGTGACCCTGGCCCCCTCTGTGTCACTGGGACCTGGCCCCCTCTCTGTGTCACTGGAACCTGACCCCCTCTCTGTGTAGCTGTGACCCGGCCCCCTCTCTGTGTCGCTGGGACCTTGGCCTCCTCTCTGTGTCACTGTGACCCTGGGCCCCCTCTCTGTGTCACTGGGACCTTGGCCTCTTCTCTGTGTCACTGTGACCCGGCCTCCTCCCTGTGGCGCTGTGACCTGGCCTCCTCCCTGTGTAGTTATGACCCGACCCCCTCTCTGTGTCACTGTGACCCTGGCCCCCTCTCTGTGTTGCTGTGACCCTGCCCCCCCCACCGTGTCGCTGTGACCCGACCCCCTCTCTGTGTAGCTGTGACCCTGACCCCGTCTCTGCAATGGAGTTAAGAGAGAAAAACACCTGTGCAGGTGGGAGGATCTCCAAGTGTTCATCTGAGTCTCAGGGGTCCACACGCTGCCTTGGGTGATCTCTGCAAGGCAACTCCTCAGGCCAGGGCCTCCCTGGCAGCCTGGAGCCTGGAGCCTGATGGAGAGATGGGGCCCTGGACAGGGTGGGCCACCTGTGGGGGCTTGCATGCTATTATTTATGAGATTTCCTGGGGCTGCCAGAGTGAGAGGCGCTCCTAGGGTCTGACCCCCTGCCCGGCTCTGCACTGGAGGGATGGCCGGGGCGCAGCTGCAGCCACCCATAGAGGCAGCCACGTCCCATCTGTGGAGGAGGCGAGCATGGGCAAAGCGGGGCGCATATTTTCTGTCCTAAAATAGATTTTATCTCAAAAAGAAAACAGATGGGGATGGAGATGATTTTTTTCTTCTGAAAAGTGCAGGAAGCAGCATAGAGCTGCAAGCAGCTCCCTCTCCCATCCAGATGCAATTAGAAATTTCCAGAACCCACTTGGTGCAGAGTCCCCAGGACAAGCTGGCCTGGGTAGGGCGGGGGGCGGGGTAGGGGGTTGGGGTGGGAGCGGCAGGTGGCCTGAGTGGGGCTGCTGCGGACCCTCCCTCTCCCCAACCCTGCCATAGTGAAGGTGAAGCCATGCCAGTGGGCACAATGCGAGGGGCCCTGGTCCCGGCGGAACAGCAGAAGCGTGGATGCAGTCCCCACCCCCCGGATCCCTGCCACACCAGGACCATGGGTGTGGCAGGGACCATGTCTTGTGCAGGACCAGACACAGAGGGAGCCAGGTGGGCAGAGCTGAATCTCCCTGGGAGACAGGACCCAGGCCAGTGTCTCCTGCCCTAGACAGCACCTCCAGGCCAGCGTCTCCCTGGAGCAGACACACCCTTGGCTCTGCTGCTGGGGGTGGCTGAGCCACAAGGTTGGCAGAGGGGACCAGGAAACCCTGCAGAATGCAACCATGAAGGAGTCTGGATGCAGGAGGCTGAGTTTCCTGGCTGCCTTTCCCACTTGCCTGTAAGTTTCTGTCTTGGGAACGCCCGCAAGTGTTAGCAGGTCTGTCTCATGATTAATGCTATCAGAGTAAAGTCTTGATTCAGCAAAATTCCTCCTGACTCGGTTTTTGCCACATGACTCACTGTCTGACATGGAGGGAACAATCACAAAATTTCTCAGTGAAACGTCCCACTTATTCACAGTGAACCTGGGGAGACCCTGAGTGTGGGTCACGAACACGATTCTCAGGTCCAGAGAAGGTTGAGATTTTATGACCAGGGATGATCAGAGATGCAGGTTTCCTTCTACTCTGTGGATTACAGATTTGTACCCAAGTTAAGGACACATTTCTTTTTTGACAGTGTACCCTGTGGACTCGGAGACCGTGGCTGCAAGGTGTGTATCTGCAGCAAGGGAGAGAGGACCACTGGGCATGCAGAGCCCGCACTGCAGGAGGATCCCAAGAAATTCATGGAGATTCAAAAGCTTTGGTTTCCAAACAACACATGAAAAGCAAATATTCTGAGGCTTTACTCTACAAATACACCTCGCTGTGGCACACAGCATATTCTTAGCTCAGATCTCGTGACAAACAATAGTGGCCCCACGTAGCTGAGGCTGCCACCGTGCTCTGTGGCCAGCACAAGCGGGGCCAAGCAGTGGGAAGGTCCTGGCCACTCTGAGCCAGGGATAGGCCTGTTTGTTCACAGGGATGTGGGAAGCCCGGAGTTCTCACTCTGCAGGACAACTTTATGGAAGCCGTGGGCATCCTGAGCTCCCCACAGCCACCAGAAAGCAGCTGGAAACGAAGAACAAGAGGGAGCCAGAACCAGGAGGGCAGCTGATACCCTAATCATGGCCACCAAGGGCAGTGAGCGTCTGCACACCCTCCCGTGGCCTCAGCGCCCTTCAGCGTGGCCGGGTCAACTTTCCAGGGATGGCGGAGTCGTGCACTGCATTAGCAAGGGAGGCTGCCCCACCTGGAATGTGGAGCTGATATGGGTTGACTATGTCCCCACCCAAATCCCCTCTTGTAGTTCCCGTAACCCCCCGACGTGTCATGGGAGGGACCAGGTGGAGGTAATTGAATCACAGGGGCAGTTCCCCCATCCTGTTCTCATGAAAGCGAATGAGTTCTTGGGAGAGCTGATGGTTTTATAGGGGGCTTCCCCCTTCACTGGGCACTCATTCTCCTTCCCGCCGCCACATGAAGCAGGATGTCAATTAAACCTCTTTCCTTTATAAATTATCTGGTCTCAGGTAGTTCTTTATAGCAGCATGAGAATGAACTAATGCAGGGGCTCACCTGGGGACCCTGCTCCAAGCCAGCCGAGAGACGAGAGCTAAGGGTCACCATCCACAGAACAGCGGAGGCAGCTTCCAGACTTCCTACAGCCCCCCTGCAGGGCGTGGGGCTTGGGGGAAGCGGGCATGGCCCCGCTCCTGTTCTAAAGTCTCGATTCTTCTAAGGAGAAGAGGGAGCACAGCCCAGACAGGAGCACATGCAGGACCTGGGCTGCCCATAGGGCCCACGGCTGCTGTGGCAGCAGCTGTTGGAGTGGAGGAAAGGGTGGAGTTCCTAGCTCGCCACTGCCCTCTGCATGCAGCCAGCATCACCCTTTGGGTTTCTGTCTGCGGGGATGTTTACAAACACTGAGCATCCTCCATCCTTGAATTGAACTCGGCGCCAGAGAGGCCCCATCTTCGAGCAGTGGGGGAGGGAAGCCAAGGCAGCCCCTGGGTCCTGAGCAATCCCCCAAGCCCCAGCCCCAGACTTTATGGCACTACCCATCAATGAGATAGACACTATGAGTAAAATTGGGGTGAAGAAAAAAAATAAGAGGAAAAGAAATCAAGATGAAGCCAAGAATCAAAAGAGAACCCCAAATGCACACCAATTGATTCTGTACAGTTGCTAGGGGTGGGTTGCAAATTGGGCTCTGAGTTTCCTAGCAGTCGGAGCAAAGAGGGAAACCAGCACAACCTTAACATAACGACAAATATTTTTGCCCCAGTTCCCTAGAAGCCTCCAAAACAACCTGTGGAAGCCTTGGGGTTTTAGCTCATTGTTTTAAGGTCTTGGGTTTAAAATAATGGACAGGGAGGGGAGAAATTACTTAATTGTAAAACAAGCTAACAGGCTGGGAAAGGACAGCATCTTATAATTATTTTGTACCTCAGAGTCACGGCGCTGTGTTGCATAAACAGGGAGTGATTCATGGTATTTCTGGAAGTAAATCTCTCCTCTCCATCTCCTCCATCACACCTCATCAGGGCCAGCATCACCCATCAGCTGTGTGTGTGTCTGTATGGACTCCCCACCGGCCCCATGTCTGCTGCCCTCAGACCCCTCTCCAGCCCCACGAGTTACATCCCCAACGGGGACCTCACTACCCACAAACAGCGAGTGGCTCTGGCCTTTTTCCACCCAGGCCTCAGCTCAAATCCCCCTTCCCCAAGCTCCCCCCACATATTTTTCTGGCTGTTTGCTTGTTCTGTTTATCCTCCTCCACTAGGACCTGACCTTGCTGGGACAGAGTCTGCCTCAGGCGGGTTCCTGGCTCTAGACAGTCAGCGCCACACACAAGTTCTGGGTTGTTTCATCCATTTGCCAACAACCAATTTGATGATTGATTCAAGCCAATGGCCAAGTTACTCCAAACTGTCAGACATGGTAGGCCCTTCTGACAGCTTGTCACAGCTGTTTTGCCATAAGGTTTGGGGAAGCGGTGAGAGCTGCGAGGTTCTACCTCCTGGAAGGGACGATCCCGGGCTCACACCTCCAGGAAGCACAGCACAGCCTGGTGCACCGCGGGGTACAGTAGCCACTGACTTGTCGTCTTCTGAGTCCCTGAAATATTCACATTTTTGTAATCCAAGTTTCCAGTGTGTCTTTATAAATAATGATGGCAAAAACGAAGAGAAAGGCATTGTGTAATTTGAAGCAGTGCCTACAGGGCTAAGTCTCCTAGAGGCTGGGTCAGCGAGAGATGATCTGGATAAGACGTTTGCTGTGACACTCGTCCAAGAGAGCTGTCCTGTGGGAGGACAAGCAGAGCGAGGGCAGCAAATATGATTATTATTGGATTTGATATTGGTGTTTCTTACAGTATTTCAGACATGTGCTTCTCAAACTCTGTGATGAAGAGCCAGCTTTTTAAAATGTCCAATCCACTGTGGACTGATATTTTCATAAAATACAAGCAAAAATGCCCTGGCCGCATCAAGGGACAGCAAAGTATCTACATGCTTGCTCTCAGTTTCCGCCCAGACTCAAGGGGTAGTTCCAACAGCCATGGGCCTGCAGTGCTTGTGTGGAGTGTTCTTGACCCAGATGAGCTGCAGTGGGGCTTGTGGCTGGCGGACCATCCTCCCCACGCCCCGCCCAGCCGCCGAAGGCCACAAGGTCACCGCTCAGAAGTGGATGTGGCTGTCGAGTCTTCACCGACCCTTCCTGCTTGTGGATGCCTGGACACACTTAAGCTTCCCGACACTTGGGTCATTTTGTGGTGATGTCATTGGCCACAACATGTGAAATCGAGCAGGTGGCACCAACTCTGATCACGCATCGGCCAGCGTCAGCAAGGAAGCATGGCTCGAGCTGTAAATGGCAGCATTTCAGCCATTTTTTCTTCCCAAGTTTGACTGCTTCTCACCTTTGTGATGCACACACACAAAGGTAGAAACATTGGCATTGAGAATATTCTCGAGGGAGAGAGAACAAAGGGACAGCAGGAACGCCCTCCAGGACTCTGGGGTGTCCCTGAGGAAAGACCTCTGCATGCAGCCAGTGTCACCATTTGGGTTTCCGTCTGAGGGGATGTTTACAAACACTGAGCATCCCCAGTCCTTGAATTGAACTCGGCACCAGAGAGGCTTGTGGGGGGAGATGGAAGCCAAGGCAGCCCCTGGGTCCTGAGCAATCCCCCAACCCCCAGCCCCAGACTGTATGGCAATACTGGCCAACAAGATAGATACTATGAGTGAAATTGAGGTGAAAAAAAAAATAAGAGGAAAAGAAATCAAGATGAAGCCAAGAATCAAAAGGGAACCACAAAGGCACACCAAGTGATCCTGTACAGCTGCTGGCGGTGAGTTGCAAATTAGGCTCTGAGCTTCCTAGCAGTCATAGCAAAGAGGGAAACCAGCCTGACCTTAAGATAACAACAAATATTTTTGCCCCAGTTCCCTAGAAGCCTTCATAGAGGAAAAACCTGGGTGCTGCAGGTTCTGCCTTGGGAGCATCATCCCTCCTAGACAATCCCAGAGGCCCACCACAAGCAGGAGCTGTCACTTCTGTGATGCGGAGGCCTGGCATGCAGGTGGTCAGAGCTGTCATGGGTGAGTTGCTTGGTCAGTGAGTGGCCGAGCAGGCTCCCAACACCCGCTGGTCACTGTCACTGCTCAGTGGTTTTCTGTACCTCTTTGTCTTCACAAGCAGCTCTGCGGACTGGATAGGAAATGCACATCTGACTGGTGCAGCTGTCTGAGGCCGGGATGAGGCTGCCCCGGAGGGAGGCAGGAGGAGGATGGTCCCCAGGAGGCTGCTCTGGGGACCCGGATTTTCCTTTTGTTTGGTGGCCCTCAGGTCCCTGGGGCTCCGCTCCCCTTCACCTCCAGCTTCAGTCCCTTCCTCTGGCACCAACTGGCCTCCCTGAAACACCCTGCCTTAGAGCCTTGTTCTAGTCTGTGCGGGTTGCCGGCCAGTGACCGCCACCTCCCACTCTCAGCGTGGCCTCAGAGCTTGGGTTTCCCAGGGCTCTTCTGTCTCATGTGAAGGCCGCCCTCCTTGCACCCATAGCTGGTCAACCATGATGGGGTGCTTCCAAGCTGATCACTTCCACTCTTGTTTCTAGAAATTCCTCATTATCCTTGAGATGGGGAGAGCCTGGTCTGTTTTCCAGCACAGTCAGGGACTAATTATTATGTTTCTTCTTCTTCTTCTGTCATTTCACTGGAGCTCAGGGAGGAAAGACATAAACTTGGCTAACATTTTGAAGGGATGTCCCTGTTTTTGCCCTTGAGGGCTCAAAGGGTGCTCTCTGAGTTTCCCCCTCAGCAGGGCCTTCACACTGAGACTGTACAGTGAAAATACAAGACTCCTAACTCTTTAAGAAAGCAAGAAAAAAACCCAAACTTCCCACCCTATTAAGGTGTTCCAATCTTATCTCATGAATGGGAGATTTTTTTGAGGCAGAAGGACTGGAGAAAGTGTCTGGTCCAAGCCTAGAACTTTTTAGGAAGGAAGATGGAGGGCAATTTCTACACTTAGGAAAGTACTGGAGGAGATCATTAACGAGGCACACCACGCTTCACAAGGATATTGATCAACTCTGTGTTTCTAATAGTTAAAGAATGGAGGCAGGTTAAATGCCCTCCAAAAAGGTCAGTTTATACTGTAAGAATGGCTCGACTAGGCAGGACTAAAAAGTTAGTGATTTGTGTATTGACTACGTCTGAAAGCTTAATCAGCAAAATGTTACCAGCACTTATCTCTGTGTGGTGAGATGAAAATTATACTTAAATTTTTTTTTGCTTATTTAAAATTGTGCTTAAGCTTTCAACAAAAAATGCACATTGTTTTTTAATAAGAAAAAAGGTTATAAATTTAAATATAACAATCAGTGTTAAGACAAGGTGATGGCGGAGCCGAGGCTAGACCAAGTGCATGTGCAAAATCCACAGGAGCGCATGACCGGGGCTGATCATCTGCGTCTCCAAGTGGCTTTGGGGGGAACCCCCTAGGGACATTTCCCAGAAAGTTTCCCACCACGTGATGCTGCTTTTGAGTGCTGGGTGCTCAGCAACAGCTGTGAAGGGACAGAGGCAGTGCCTGCCTGCAGGATGCTTCCAGTCCAGTGAGGGACAGACAGGAGGGTGCAAGCTGGAGCAAAGTTTAGGGTGGCCACCCTGTGGGAGACGGGCAGGCAGGGGCTGTGGGCACTCCCAGGTGGAGATCAGATGCCTGGAAAGGTCAGGGCCACATTGGTCTCCAGGCCCAGCACCCAGGCTGAGCAGAAGGTGCTCTGGCCAGGTGTGCCACCTCACTTACCAACAGGCCCCTGCCCCTCCCTGCCCCCACATGGGTGCCTGCCCAGGTGCAGCCTGCACAGGAAGGGGACAGGGCTCACTGAGGGTGTGTGCAGGGGAATGTGGCAGGGCATGGTGCCCATGGTCCCTGGAGCCCCCTTGCTAGGTGTGTGCAGAGCCACCCTCAGCTCCTTGGGACCCTCTGCTCATGAAGCCTCCTTCCCCAAGAGGGACCCCCCAGATGCGGCTTGGCAGGGGGCTGGGAAAGCACAGCCCACGGTGGAAAGGGGAAGATCTGACCCAACCTTGAACTTTTCTGGCAAGGAAGTAAAATCTGCGAGGAAATTCGGGGAGTCTGGGATTCTTCACTCTCTGCGGGACGTCTTGGGGGCGGTAAATCAGCGTGGGAAGGAGGCAGCAGGTGGGGAGGGCAGAGTGGGTGTGGGGGCTTTGACTTAAAAAGCTTTACTGTCTGGGAATGCCGGTGTTCTGAACAGTGTGTGTGTGAGTATATGGGTGTGTACGTGTGCGTATGTGTGCATATGTGCACAAGTGTGTGTGTGTACGTGTAAGTACGTGTGTGTGTGTGCATGTGTTCAGGTGTGCACTTGTATGTGTACATGCAGCTGCGACTTCTTTCACTCGCCTGCAGGAGAGGTAGCTTGCAGCAAGAGCCTTGAGGCTGGGGACATCCCCAAAAGGCAGCTCAGCTGCCCCAGGCTGTGGGTGTGGGGGCTGCAGACCTGTGCTCAAGAGCAGCCTGGGTCACCCTTGGTGGGCACTGCAAGGGGCCTTACACCTGCAGCCGGGAGCCCTATACAGGGGCCAGAGGAATTTGCTCCCAGGTGGTAGAGGAGAGAAGATAGTCATACACGCACACCCACATGCTCACATACACTCACATGCATGCTCACAGGCTCACATACACCCCCACATGCTTACACACACATACACATGCATGCCCACCTTCTCTCTCACACACACACACACTTGCTCACAGAAATACACACATGCACACGCTCATACACACACACACAAACCCACCTGCTCACACAAATACACGTGTGTGCTCACATGCTCATACACACACACAAACCCACCTGCTCACACAAATACACGTGTACGCTCACATGCTCACACACACACACATGCTTGCACACACAGGCACATGCGCAGGGATCCCTTGTATTTCAGTCAAAGATGCTCTAAGGGCTGGGACCTTATGTGATCAGAACAATAAACTTGTGAGTGAAGACCCACAGATCAGGAATCAGAACATTCCTTGTACTCAGAACCTTCCCCATGCCTCCAAAACTGTGCTGTTTGCTTTCCTGGAAAGTCCAATTCATTTCTCTTACTTCCCTCAATGCAAATGGACCTATCCTGGGCCAAGTTCTTCCTCACTCGCTGGTATAAGAAAATTAGCCTGAACATCATACAAGGGAACGGCCAGGCTAAGTGATGCTGGAGCAGTGAGATCTCCGGTTCTTTAATCAATGGGAATTCCTTCAAATCCTTCATGGTTCCTGCAACCGATCTTGGTGTCAGGGTATTAGAGGGCACAACAAAGAGCTGAATAAAGGCCACGCCCCGTGGGGACATCCTGAGGCAACTGGGCAGGTGGAGACAATGCAGCGAAGTGTGACCAAAGGTGACCTTTGGATTGTGCAAAGTTTCCGCAGGTGGGACTGGTGGGACCAGGGGCAGATAGCCCATCATGGGCCACAAAGGGCCAGGACTTGGGCCCTGCAGGGCTTGTAGGAGCCATCTGAAGGCTCTTCTGAAAGGCCTGGGGGCCTGCCTGGAGGGTGGCGGGCACTCGAGCAGGCTCAGCCCCCTTTGGGTCCTGTGGCAGGGCCCTCACTGCTGTTCCCTGGCCTCCGGGAGCCGCCCTGCAGAGGTGGTCCTCCTGCAGAGGGACTGCTTGACCTATTTAAAAAGGTCTTCCCTCGATCCTTTATGATGTCCTGAAGTGTTTACAGGATCCATACTGGCAATTATCAGGCTCTGAGGCTGCTGACCAAGCAATGACATCACACATGAACAGATTCCAGCGTCCTGTCCCGTGCAATTGCTCTGGAGGGATAAAGGGCAGTATCTGATTAGATAGGAATCTTGCAAGGCTGTGGATAGATGGGAGGAGGTGGGTGCTGGGAACAGGGATGCCTCTTGTGGCCAAAGCTCAGGGTCAAGCCACACATCCGTGGCCAGGGTCCTCCTCTGCGGGCTGTTAAGTCCAGCAGACACTGGTGCCCAGAACATGAGGTCCCAGGGCTCAGCACTGGAGATAAAGCCAGATGCAGGGGTGCGATGGAATGCTGGCGTAGGCAGGGACAGGGGATGGGGAAGGCTGCTGGGATCTCCAGCCAGATTTCTGACATCCTTGTGAAAAAGCGACAACCAAGACAAGGGCCAAATTTCCTCCTAGGAGAGAGAGGATGGGGGAGAGGCGAGGGAAGGCACGGGAGGCCATATGCGGCGGAACGAATGTGGTGTGTATGTGGGGCTCTTGGAGGCAGCTGTGCGGAAGGCTGCAGGGGCTCAGCCCGCTGGCCCTGGACTCTTTCACTTCGAGGAGGAGAGGGAGGTCCATGGGAAGAAAGTGGGTGGAAAGAAATTTAGTGTGACTTTAACAAATCCTCATTGACTTGGGAGTGTGCTGCAGCTGCGTGCCAGGGAGAGGGGCCATGCACCGGCCCCACACAGGGTGGCCGGCACGGCTTCCCAGCCAGGTCCTGCAGGACCATGAGCCACAAGGCAAAGGGGGATGGTGCTCCCCACCTGGGGCCTCTTGTGCGTGTGAGCTGCACCCCTCCCTGGGGCACCATGCTCCCAGCTCTATTTTCCTTTGAAGAAGCAACAGAGCATCCTTGATATCTGCTCAATATGTGGCAGGAGCCGGGCACAGCCCCAAATCATCGGGGATCTTTCCTCTATTTGCATCCATGGGTCCATGGTTGTCACGGTGACACAGGCAGAGTGACAGGGCTTTGGAGTGTGCCCCCATCACAGGAGGAGGCAAGTCCTGCAGGGGCCCCTCTGTCTTCCTAATGCAAACCCCTGCTTCCAACTCCTGTTGGCGGGGGCCTTGCAGCACCCCCCAGGCACCTCTCGGTTGCCAGAGGTCCTGGTTTAATATGAAACAAGGCTTCTCTCTGGTACTGTCCACCAGTGTTGCCCCTTCGCACCCCACACAGCAAGAGCTTTTCCCTCCCAGGGGTCTGCCACTCCTGTTTAAAGATGCCCATCCCATCTCGACTTTTCCAAGCTGCCCCCACACCGAGTTCCTCAGGTAACTTCTAGCCAAGTGCCCCCACACACGTGAGCCTGTGCTCACAGCACTCAACAACCCCTCCCCTCCTGCCTCCTGAAGAACAAAGGCTCCAGGCAGCAGGGGCCAAGGCCCTGGCTACACTGCCACAGGTGGCCCCGCCACGCTGTACCTGGGTCCCTGGACTCCAAGCTCAGTCCTTTTCCAGCCACAACAACAGATCTCAAAAATCATTTCCTCCCAGTGGTGGAACCATTCCTTAAAAAGGAGACTTTGAACAAAAGCATGACGTGCACAGGCTGCTAAGGAGGATGTGGGGGCTGGCAGCCACAGGCCCTTGCCCCACCCCTGCCCCACTAGGATTGCCCTCCCTGAGATAGGCATGGGCTGGGTAAGGGTCCATGGAACATGGGCTGAAACCCCCGGGCTGCGAGGGTAGAACAGGTAAGCAGCTCCCTTGGTTGGGCCGGAAAAGGCTGTGAATCCTATTGCTACCCCTCCCAGGTCCCTGCAGGGTATGCCCATTGGTATGGGAGCTGGGGGCCACCTAACAAAGCCAGCACAGGCTTCCCCGGGAGGAATGGTCACACCTGGATCCCTCCAGGAGCTCGCACATGGGTGGACCTTGGAGAAAACTACTAAGAAAAGCCTGCTTTACTGCAGAATCAGAAGCAACTTTGATTACAGATTTGGTAGCAATTGATTTCCCATTTCTAAAAAAAAAAAAACCCTACTTTATTCACTCGTTTGGTATTAAATCGAATTTAAGACATTATAAAAAGAAATTAAAGCAGGTTTCACTCAGAATCTCACCATCTAAACAGCATCCCAAGATAACAAGGTGGAGGGTGCCTGAATCCGCACTGGGCCGCCTGCCTTCGTGGCTGGAGCTCCTGACTCCCCAGCAAATGTGAGCTATTGGTGCTGTGTGTGCCATGTTTGTGTTTAACACGTTCACGGTGCTTTTTACCTGTGTCTAGTTAATATATTTATTATTTTTAAGGACTGCCTAGCATTTTTTGCACAGAGATCCCATAATTTGTATTACTATCCCTGTAGCACTGAAAATTCAAATTGTTTCTAGTTTCCTTTTTTTTTTTAAGCTTTTCATTGGAACTTTATATACATATAAGTTTCCCATTTTTTAAAAAAGGGGCTTTAAAATCAGTCATATAAATGTCTGCTTTAGAGGAATAAAATGAAGCAACTTTGAGGTCACATCTAATCCTCCCCCATCCCAATTTTAGCAGAAAAATTATGTACGTTTGGATTTGCTTCCATAAGTCAAGTTCTTAATGCATTGCTCTCCTTCAGAAGGGAGAGTCCTGTCACTTTTATGAATCATCCGAATCCCAAAAGTGGAAACCCTTCACTGAGCAGCTTACAATGACTTGAGATGAACGATGCGTGTTGGCTGGAACGAGCGCTCCTAGGAGGAGGTGGTGCATAAAAGGGGCTGTCTCAGAACTGTGTCTGCAGCTGAGCCATCTCGTCCCCAGGGCAGGCAGCGTAGCCTGGTGGATAGCACACAGAATTTCTGTCCTGGCCTCCAGCTAGCACAGGGGTGCCCCGACACAAGCTTGTCTCCCTGGTAGAGGCCTCGATGGGTCACTCTGTATTCCTGGATCTGACCGTGGCTGAGCATCGCCCTGGAAGTCAAGCCCAGGCCCTGCAGCAAGGCAGGCTTCTCTGAACATTTGGTGTGCTGGGCTGAACATAGCTTGAGGAATCTCCCAAACTTTTTTGGCCAAGGCTCTGGCCTCCCCTACCACCCTCCGCACTTTTGGGGTAACATCCACCAGCACCTCCCAGGCCATGGGTACTGGCCTAGGAGATAATGGTCTGCAGTGCATTTGGTAATGGCTCAGATGTGCCACCTTGAGAAGACACTGCATGCAGGGCCTGACAACCCAGATGCCTGCAGAGGACAGGTCCCAGCCAACGGAACGGAGCTGCTTTTATTGGGGCCAAGCTTGACACCCTGCAGGTGTGTTACTTTTTAAATCACCTCGTGGACCAAAAGAAAATGGCAGCTGGCAGTATTTGGCTACACCCAGCCATACCCATCAGTACCCAGCAGCACCTGGGAGTACCTAGCAGTACTCACCAGTACCCATCAGTACCCAGCAGCACCTGGCAGTACCCAGCAATAATCATCAGTACCCAGCAGCACCTGGCAGTACCCATCAGTACTCACCAGTACCCATCAGTCTCAAGCAGCACTTGGCAGTACCCATCAGTAGCCAGTAGCACCCAACAGTACTCATCAGTACCCAGTAGTATCCAGTCATACCCAGAAGTACCCAATATACCCAGCAGAACCCATCAGCACTCAGCAGTACCCAGCAGCCCCCAGTAGCACCCATCAGTATTCATTAGTATTCATCAGCACACGATAGTACCCAGCAGCACTCATCAGTATCCAGCAGCATGCAGCAGTACCAAACAGCACCCACCAGCACTCAGCAGCATCCGACTCACCCTTGCCAGGGTGGCTGGCCTATGTCTTCCTGTTCTTTTCCACAGTTGGGAGGGAGGATGGCCCTGGACCAGCCTGGGCACCAGGTCCACAGTGGTTCCCAGTGTTCTTGGCATGTCTTTGGAGGGAGTTGCAGCTTTCTCTGTGGCCCCCTCCATTCTGGCTGCTTCTCAAGCCCTGGGGGAACCTGTGCTTGGGTGGGGGAGGCCTGGTGCCCATGGCTGTTGGGTGGAGGCTGGTGAGTAGCTGCCTCCGGTGGTGGTCCTGGATTCTGGCTGCCCCAGGGCAGGTCTGCAGCGCTGTCTTCCCTGAGACTTTGCTACCTGAGCCCCATCCACTCCTCCTAAACCTGACTCCCCTCCTGCTGCCCAGGTCAGTTTACGTGGACCCTGGAAGAGCCCATGGGCTAGTTGGTCCGTGGCTCCATCCTCTGCACCTGCGCCTGCCCCTCTCTCACACGCTTCCTGCTAAAGCTGCAAAGAAAGAGGCGCCGTGGGGAAGTGCGAGCAACAGCTGGGCCCAATGAACAATCAGAAATGACTGAGGATCATTTTCCTGAGCTGAAGGTATAATAACGAATGTCAATTTAAAGGCATAAACCACTGCAAGAGGCCAGCCACTTTGACACGAAAATCACACGTTGCACAAAAAAGAAACCCTTCTTAAGGAAACCCACCAGTAAGCAACCAGACAAATCCATGTCCCTCCAAAGCAGCTGCTCCAACAGGAGCCTCAGAGTCATTTGAAAGGGTACAGTTTGCCCTAAGGTACCCTAGAGAGCTCAGAAATCTGAGATACAGGCAGCAGCTGAGCGCCTGCCTTCTAGGGTACCTCGAAATTCCCCTGGGAAGCGGCACGCCAGGTCAGCAGCAGGACAAGGGTGACTGCAGAGCTCACAGCGAGGCCACCTCAGGAGTGGGGCTGCTGAAATCCCCGTGGAAGACACCCTCTGGGTGCCAGTGGAACCTGCTGGGAAGCTGTCCTGTGGGGGCCAGTGGAACTTGCTGGGGAGCCACCCACATGGTGGTGCCCTTGATGCCCACTGGGGTGAAGGTCCTGGGCGTCCCATGCCTTGCCGGCTGCCGTGCTGCAGGAACAAGCTGGGAGGGACGTGGGACCTAGAGATAGGCCCCTTCCTCTGCCATGCCTGACAGCACCCCCAGTACCCTCCATGGATGAAGCCTGGCGCTGCCAGCTTGCAAAGGAGCCACGTTCACAGCCCAGCTCTCGCATCATAGGGCAGGTCCAAGGAGGGCAGAGTTGGAGCTGAATGGTAATAAATTGATACCAGCACACACGGTTTGTTTATGATATACGTATACTACTGCACTACTGTACTAACGCACTTTAGAAAAACACAGACCCAAGGGCCGGGCGCCGTGGCTCATACCTGTAGTCCCAGCAGTTTGGGAGGCAGAGGCGGGCAGATCATTTGAGGTCAGGAGTTCAAGACTAGCCTGGCCAACATGGAGAAACTCCATCTCTACTAAAAATACAAAAATTAGCCAGGCGTGGTGGCTAATTTTTGCACCTGTGGTCCCAACTACTTGGGAGGCTGAGGCAGGACAATTGCTTGAACCTGGGAGACAGGAGATTGCTGTGAGCCAAGCCCATGCTACTGCACTCCAACCTGGGTGAGAGGGAGACTCCATCTCAAAACACAAAACAAAACAACAACAACAGCAACAAAAACAAACAAACACCAAAAATCAAACAAAAAAACACAAACCAGAGAAATTTACCATTAGT
Organism: Nomascus leucogenys; assembly: GCF_006542625.1. Lineage (NCBI taxonomy): Eukaryota > Metazoa > Chordata > Mammalia > Primates > Hylobatidae > Nomascus > Nomascus leucogenys. Next base: position 139,399,549 of record NC_044402.1, on the reverse strand, counting down.
GTGAGCAGCGTTATTATGGCTGCTTTACTAGTTTGTGACATAGTGATTCAAAGGTCTGTTTCTGGCTGGGCACGGTGGTTCATGCCTGTAATCCCAGCACTTTGGGAGGCAGAGGTGGGAGGATCGCTTGAGCCCAGGAGTTTGAGACCAGCCTGGGCAACACGGTGAAACCCCGTCTCTACAAAAAATTTAAAAATTAGCTGGGCATGGTGGCACACGCCTGTGGTCCTAGCTACTCAGAGGCTGAGGTGGGAGGATTGCTTGAGCCCAGAAAGTCGAAAGTGCAGTGAGCTGTGATCACACCACTGCACTACAGCCTGTGTGACACAGCAAGATCCTGTCTCAAAAATAAATAAATACCCCAAAATCCAAAGGTCTAAGTTCATTTTAGTTTGTAACTTGGTTTTAATGACAATCATTGCTGGGAAGAAATTGCTTACAAAGTCATGTAGATCCAAATAAAAGACGGCTGTACTTATTAAATATGCTTTCACTTTTCAATTCCATCCACCAATTATGCAAAAGATTTTGTTCAAATTTTGTCCAGTCAGTGCCCATCTTCCCTGATGTTAATAATTTGCTCTTGCAAATTAATTGGGAGTTGTATTTAAAAGTTTTTAACAAGCATATTTAAAATTACTAGGATCCTTCATTTGGCAGATTTTCTGTCCTTAAGTTTTTAGTGTCCATATATAAGAATTTTTGTAGAAGACAAATATTAAGCCACAAAATTATATAACAATGGAAAATTTTTTAAAGCCTCTGTTTTCAAAGTGCAATCTCCATTGAATTATTTTCTTTAAAAATTCCCCCCTATTTTCTCATTCTTTATTAAAATGCCAACTTTACCTTGAGGAGCAGACTGTGTTTATTCTTCCATAAAATAGCTGTAAATAGCATAGACTGTCAGTCACCGGTCACTTAGAAAAGTCTGCAAATAGAAACCATGTGTATATTTGTAAGAGAAGAGAGTGCCACATCCTCCCAGTGGTGGCGAGGGAGATTGGGAAGGTGCCCAGGGCACACCTGGGCCTGGAGAATCCCCGTCTCCTCTCCAGCTCCTCTGCAGAGCCACGTTACTGCTGTGGCCACTGGCTGAGTGGACACGAGGCCTCCGGCCCTGCGGTTGGATGGTTCAGGGGCCACCGCCTCCAACCCTGTGAGCGGGAAGCTGGTCTGAGGAAGAGGATGTGAGGGCCACGTGACCTCCCAGAGGGAGGCGAGTGGGCGGATCGAGTCTTCTCTATCCTTGAGGGGAGGAGGGCAAGGAGAGTTCCTTAGGGGCCTCGGAGGGGCTGAGAACCTTTAAGCGGGTAGGGGCGGATCCCTTTGCTGTTATTGTTGTCTTTAACCTGTTGGGCATTAAGGACATTGCAGCAATAGACCTGTGCCCCAAATTGCCGACGAAGGTGGGAAAAAAAGAACGTCCCATCTGGCTGGGTGGGGGTAGAAGGGGGTGGAGGGAGCGCCTAGGTATTGTCAGGTGAGGAATGCCAGAGGGAGCCGACCACCCACGTGGCCAGCAAAACGGAGCGTGGGAGGAAGCCCACGAACACCTGAGGTCAAAACCCACAGGGCACCTGAGAAGATCCCAGTTCCAGCGCGTAAAGGAACTCCAGGAGCTTCAAAATTCGCCCGCATCATGAAAACATCCGGCAGACGATTAAAGACTCGAACTTGGTGCAGACCCTGACCCGAGGAAGGAAAAGGGTGCGAAACAGCTAGGCAGACATAGCAGAGCGGGAAAGAGGCAGAGGCGGACGGAATGCAGGAGGTTTGGGGGTCGGGCCCAGGAGATCTGATCTGAGAGTAACAAGTTACAGGAGCGCGGAAAATCACAGATTGAGGAAGGGCAGTCATTAAATATCGGAACTCTCCCCTGAGTTGGGGGATGCCTGTAGAGTACACATGGAAGGGCTCACCGAGTTCCAGGTTCAGCTGATGAGAAAAGATGCACTCTGTGCTATGTCATGGTAACAGCTTCCGAACTCTGCATACACACTGTATTCTTCCCTTTATATGAAACTCCAGAAACAACAAATTGCATCCACAGTGATGGAAATCAGACCAGTCATTGTCAGGGGCCACCAAGTTGACTGGGATAATGAAAGAAATTTTAATGAATACATAGATGTATAAACATGTCAAAACATGTACTTTTTAAAATGGATCCATTTTATTGTATACAAATTTTACTAAATAAAATTGAATGGAAAATTATAAGTGCTGTACTTTCTGCATTGAGGAAAAAGAAAAGTCAACCATTTTTCAGTCAAAAGGAGTATGTTACCTAAAAAAGCAAAACAGTCAGAATGGTCTCAGGCTTCTCATCTACAACACTGCAAGCTAAAAACAGTGGAAGAGCAAAAGACTGCAACCCAGGAACCCCTGTTCTCAATAAAGAGATGGTTGAAGTGTTAGGAGCAGAAGGTATTTGAAGATACATAAAAACCCAGTGAGTTTATCACCTAAGTGCCTCATCTAGGAAAGCACTGGAGAAACAGTTCTAATGAAATGGCAAACCCAGAAACGACATAGCAGAGACCTCCGGATGAAGGAGGATGGAGAGGAAGGACGCAGTGGCATGAGGAAGCTTCATCTACTTGGAGGCATCCCGAGGGGCTCAGCCATTGGGAGCAGCAGAGGGGCGCAAACGCTGCAGGGTGGCTGGGTCTGGTCTTCACAGGGGACAGTAGAAGCGTAAGGGAAACTGAGGCCGTGGTGTGAGTAGGAACCCGGCTGCAGTGGGTTATGGGATGAGACAGTGAATGTGTGTTTGGTGCACATAAGTAATTGTCTTTTTTTTTTTGTCTCACTCTGCCACCCAGGTTGGAGTGCAATGGTGCAATCTCGGCTCACTGCAACCTCCACCTCCCGGGTTCAAGCAATTCTTCCTGTCTCAGCCTCCTGAGTAGCTGGATTACAGGTGCTCACCACCATGCCCAGCTAATTTTTGTATTTTTTTTTTTTTTTAGTAGAGACAGGGTTTCAAATCCTCTTAAGGGCACATTGATAAGTCCGGTTGAAAATAGGATTTGATTCATCCAAAGCAGGAAGAAGTGACTGTAATGAAGATGAAGGCACAGCCATGAAAGATTAATTATAGAGGGTCTGTCTAGGACCCAGGGGCCCATGTTTTCCTTGTTAACCAAAAATAATTAAGAAACGCGATGATTCTGTCTGCACTGTGAGCTCTGTGCGTTGATTTGGTGATGAATGGAGCACCATTGCCATGAGGTGGAAGTCCTTTCCCGACTGCAAGATGGTAACAGCCCTGCCCCATTTCCCCGCCATATTTATAGTGGACTTTAGAGAACTGTGAAAGCCCATCTGGAAACCACTCACGGCAGGTGAGTGCCCCTCACAAACCCTGCGGAGAACACCGTCTTTCCTCCACCATCATCACCAGCAACAAACATTTGCTGCAACCCACAGTGTGCAAGGCAGAGGGCCCGGTGCTGCAGGGACAGAAAGAGGAATGAGGTACAAAAGAACATGACAGAAGAGAAAGGAAGAATGTCTCTGTTCTCCAGAGATTTGCCATCCACCTGGGTGCTGGTCTGATGTCCCTGAGTCGCTGAAGCAATGCCAGCAGCATTTTTATGGGCAGAAAGATCAATGCCCGTAAATAGCAGGGCATCCTCCCTGTCAAATAAAGGTGACCTAAGATTCTACCGGTTCGGGCGGGGCTCTGAGTCACCTATTTATTCAAGTTATAATTACTGAGCTCCACTGCAGAGGGCTGCTGGACACACCCCTATTTCCTAGAAATGGAACTCTTTCTAGCACCGTGCATGGCTGACTGGAATAAAACTATACCTCCCAGACTCTCCTGTATCTATGGTTGGCCACATGACTAACATCCGCTTCATGGCATGTAACTGGAAGTGTTGTGTGCTGCTTCCCTAAAGGGAAGTGGCTGTGCCCCAAATCATCCCTCCCCCTTCCTGCTGTCTGACATATGGATATACAGGTTAGATCTAAGCAGCCATCTCAGACTACGAGAACACTGGGAGACAGCGGAGCAGAGAGTTGAAGGGGACTGGATCCCTGTCGGCTATGTGGAGCCGAGCTGCCCACACCACCTGCACTGTCCACCTTTGGAGTTTCTGCTGGAGGGAACAAAATCTTGTGTGGTTGGGTCAATAGTAATTTGGGGTCTCTGTTCTTTGCTGCTGAACCTAATCCTGGTGGATATAAGCACCTAGTGTGCATCAGGACCGTGTGCTAAGGACTGGGACTTCGAGAATGGATAAGAGAAAGACAGCCCCTGCTCCCAGGGAGCTTAGAGTCGAGAGAGAGAGACAGATCAAAGACATCATGTTACCTGAAATAAGCCAGGTGCCGAAAGACACATTCTGCAAGATCTCACCTGCATGTGAAATCCAAAAACGTTGATCTCATGGAAATAGACAGTGGAACAGTGGTTCCCAGAGGATGGAGGTGGGGGGTAGGAGCTTGGTCAACGGGTGCAAAGTTCCAGTGAGACGGGAAGAACAGGTCTGGTGTGCTATGGCACAGCGGGTTAATAAGAATGTATTATATATTTCAAGAGAGCTGGCAAAGAGGATCTCAATGTTATCACAACACAGAAATGATAAAGGTCTGAGGGGCTGACATGCTAACCACCCTGATTTGATTATTATACCACGTGTGCACGCATGGAAACATCACAGTGAACCCCAGAAACCTGTAAAATTGTTATGTGTCAATTCAAAACAAAAATTTTGTTTAAAAAGTAAGCTAACAGACACATTCACCCAAGCTGATAAATTCAATAAACTAAGGGAATGGCTGGCCTGCTAAGTTAAAGAATAATGGAGACAGACAGCAAATAGCAGCTAGAAAGGGCTCCTGGAAGGAGGCGGGTTTTAGGGAAAGATGGAAAGAGGAGTAAAGGGCATTATAAGAAATTGTCTTCTATTATTAATCTGGCCAAAATTCAGAAACGGGAAGAGAAAGACTGATCCATGTGCAGCCAACAAGGGCATTTGTACAGAGCAAGGACCCAACCCCGCAGCAGAGAAGGAGAGCCCCTCCCATGCCTGGGCAGGTGGTCTTGGGGTGTCCCCAGTGGGTCAAGCCCTGGGGCTGCAGCTGGCTGAGGTCAGGTTGTATTCAGCTTAGGGAACACTCAGTCACTAGCCCTGAGTCTCCAGACTGCCTGGGACACAATGGCTCTTTGCATGAATGCAGATTCCTGGGCCCTGCTCTTTGGAGATTTCTGATTTTGTGGAATTAAATTGTATTGGGAGCTCTAAAAAGCCCAAGGAATAATGAACTTTCAAAAACTCACATTTAAAGGGGGTCTCAGGTTGTCCGGCCCAAACACCCATAGGGCTGTGATCCCTCTCACCCGTAAATTACCTGCCTGCACGGCTGCCAGCAGAGGCAGGTTCTGCCCTTCCAGGGCTGCAGTCTTCTCCCTGTAAGAAATTGTATTGAAAGGAAATCTGGGCCGGGCGTGGTGGCTCACGCCTGTAATCCCAGCACTTTTTGAGGCCGAGGCAGGCGGATGACTTGAGGTCAGGAGTTTGAGACCAGCCTGGCCAGGCGCAGTGGCTCACGCCTGTAATCTCAGCACTTTGCGAGGCCGAGGCAGGCAGATCACTTGAGGTCAGGAGTTCGAGACCAGCCTGGCCAACATGGTGAAACCCTGTCTCTACTAAAAATACAAAAATTAGCCAAGCATAGTGGCCGGGACCTGTAATCCCAGCTACTCAGAGGGCCGAGGCAGGAGAATCACTTGAACCTGGGAGGCAGATGTAGCAGTGAGCCCAGATCGTGCCACTGCACTCTAGCCTGGGTGACAGAGAAAGAATCTATCTCTAAATAAATAAAGAAAGAAAGAAGTAAGAAAGGAGACCTGACCCCTCTTGCAGTGCTGCCTCTGGAACTACCGAAAATAAGATTCATCTCTTTTCCAAATGAGAAGCTTTCAACTTACCACGGCCCTGGACGTCTCCTCTTTCCCAGGCGAACTATCCTCACATCCCACGGCCATTTCTCTTGTAAGCTTCACTGGCAGGACCCCGGTCCTCTGGTGCAGCAGCCTGAGAAGGGCAGCCACCTCTCGGCCGGCCCAGACTCCAGAGAGAAGGGAGACGATGGAGACAGGACTGTGTGTGCTGTGTTCTTCAGAGGGATTCCACATTCAGGACCCCACTTCCTAGCTGTAGCCTGGAGATTTCTGAGGAGGCTTTGAAATGATTTAGTTTAACCTCCTGAATTAGTTTCCTAGGGGTGTCATACAAATGACCCCAAACTGGGTGGCTTCAAACAACAGAAATGTGTCCTCCCACAGTTTTGGAGGCCAGAAGTCCTACATCACGGCGGCAGGGATGGTTTCTTCTGTGGCTGTGAGTGGGGATCTCTCCGGGGCTCTCTGCGGCTCCCGGCAGGCGCGGGCAAGTCTGGCTTCTGGATGCATCACTCTAACTAACCTTTGCCTCTGTCTCCACGTGGCCTCCTTCCCCATGGCTCTGTGTCTTCTCCCCTTCTCTTCTCTTCTAAGGACTCCTGGCATTGGATTTAGGGCTTACCCTAAACCAGAATGATCTTATCTCGAGATTCTCATCTTAATTACATGCACAAAGGCCCTTGGGCCAACAAAGGGCACACTCTGACGTTCCTGCTGGACACATCTTTTGGAGGTGGCACCATTTAACCCAGCAGAATGCTTACTTTACAGATAAATGCCATGGGGGGCAAAAGGGGAGTGGCGTGCCCAGGAGTCCCTGCAGAGTTCGCGAGGAACCTGAGCCTCAACACCCCAGGTCCACCCTCCCCGCCCTCTCACATGGAGAACACAGAAACACAACCAGGACAGACGGTGGCACGCACGGACCTGGCATTGCTGCAAAACGCGAGGCTTCCATGAAGTTCTCAAGTAATTGAAGCTTACCTCTTTAAGGGACAAAATTATGCTCGAAATGCTCTTTTGGTGGTAAGCGTTCTAAACCATAGAAACATGCTCTCCCAATGTGCTTAAGAGAATACAGGTTTGAAACAGGCTGTCGGCATTTTGTTGGTAACTCCGGGTGGTTGCCGAGGGGCCTTTCCGAGCCAGGGCTGGGCTGTGATCCTTCCAGTTCTGCTCGACTGGCTGGGCTGTGGCCCCTGCCTCAGATGCCCCCACATCGCCGGCTGCTGGACGTGGTGACTGCCAGCTGTTTCCCCCAAGAACTGGCCCTCCTCAGAATGGCAGCCCATTCATTCGCCAGCTCTTAATGGGATGTGTGATGGAATACACTTTGAGGGGGTGGGTGGAGATATTAATCTTTGTTTTGCTTTCTTATTTCTCCCCCTCATCCAATTTCAAGCAGATCACCCGGCTCTTTGTAATTTTTTTGTCTCGGGGATTTTTTTCCAGGCAGAACGCCAAAGCAGCTCAAAGCCAAAGGCTCTTTCTGTCTTTTGTAAAAACCTAAACCCATTTCATAAAAACCCAAACCCAGGAGGCGAGTGGGAGGGAGAGGGCAAGATTCACTGAGGCTGGGAAGAGGAGGAGGCTGGCGTCCCCAAGGGCCTGAGGTCTGAGCACAGCTCCAAGGCACAGCCTGGGAGGGTGGAGCGCACACGGCTGCCCATGTTGTGCCCCGAGGCTCTCATCCCTGGCAAGGATCCCCAGGCACCGGGCAGGGAGAAGGAACAGCCATCAGCCTGAGGGCAGCGGGACTTGCGTGCGAGTGGCCGCTGAGGCGGTGGTGACAGCTCCCAGCCCTGCAGCTCTTCTGGGCACCATGGAAGCTTCTGGATCCTGGAGGGACTCTAGGAGGGGAGAGAGTTGCATTTTCTGCCAGCCCCACAGGGTGGGGCTCCAAGTTGGGTTTAAGTTGATTTATGTAAACAAAGAAATGAAACTTCCGGATTTCTGGACAGCGCGGCCCTACAAGTTCATGCCCTGAGGCCTCTTCTCTGCTCCGAATACGCGGCAGCATTAGAGAAAACATATTTCAACAAAACAAGCCAAGCATCACAGACGCCAAAAACAGACAGAACAAAACCCGTGGGTGGGGTCTGAGATGGGGCTTCCGGTCCGGAACCAACGTGGGGGAAGCGCTGGCACCTGGTGCAGCCCCCAGGGTTGGGAGCAGAGGCCAGCTGACTGCACAGACAGACCCCCACCCCGGACAGGGAACAGAAAGAAAATTCCAGCTGAGTGCTTCTCAGGCTTCAGCTCCCACAGATTCAAGGACCAGGAGGTGGGAGGAAGCAGCCTCCTGTCCAGGACCCAGGTAAGGCACCACCAATGCCATTACTCTATTCTTGATTTAGCCGATGCTCTGTGGGATGTGAAACCTGGTTCACGGAGGGCATCCCTGGAGGCTGGGCAAAGACAGATGCAAACCCTCAGGGCAGACAGGGTTGAGTGTGTGTGAGGGGTGTGGACAGGGAGAGAAGGAGGAGCGTGGACAGGGACATGGGAGAGAACCAGAGCAATAGGAAAATGACCTTAAAGTAAGTTTCTTAGCATCTTAAAGAGGAAAGACAAGAAATAGCCTGAAAAGAGTAATTGGCTATACACAAAACTTGGCAGAAATGAAAAAGATCAGAACTGCTGGAAATGGAAAATATCTAATTAGTAAACCTGAAAATTAAAAAAGATGCTCATTGAAATAAAAATGAAACCAGCAAATGCAATAAAATCCTCAAAAAATGCAGGCAAACAGATCTTGGGTGAATTGGAAGACGGACATAAGGAATTCTCCAAGAACGCATCACACAGCAACCGAGATTTAAAAAGAAAATCGCCACAAAAGAGCAGGCAAGAGACCGGCAGAGTCGGCCGGGCAACTCTGGCCCGTCTTGGAGGAGGTCTGGGAAAGAGGAGCAGCAGGTGGGGGAATGAGACTGAACAGACAATGACAAGCAGGGTCCCAAGCCCAGGAATGACACAACCCTCAGGCTGGAAGCCACTGTGAGCAAGTCGACCAAACATAAACCCCATCTCTGCATGCCGCTGGTCAAATGTGTCCATAAAGTACCTGCTCGCTGCAAGAACACTTCACCTTTGTGCATTTATAAACAATAACAATAACAAAGATAGGGCAAGATACAGGAAATGATGTTCCTTGTTCAGAAAAAGGACATAGATACTTTAGATTTCATTAGAAAAAACCCAGAGTTCCAAATATAGACTAAAAATAAAGGATAGTCACTTCCAAGAATAGAAACAAAAATCTACAGCTGCCAAACCATCTCTGGGGGAAAAGAAAAATCCAAAAATGTTATCATGCTTAGAAAAGGCAGAAAATATAAAAGAAAGCAAACGAAAATCATGGTAAATGAAATATCACATACAATAATAGAAACAATTTTAATTACTTTAGTATTAACCATAACTGTAAAGGGATTAAACTCATGTACAAAAACTGGATACTACAGGATTAAACCTTCATCCCCCAAATTCAGCTACATGCTGCTCACAAACAGACACATAAAACAAGGCAGAGACTTTGTTTTTGTTTTGTTTTGTTTTGTTTTTCTGAGAGAGTCTCGCCCTGTCATCCAGGTTGGAGTCCAGTGGCACAATCTTGGCTCACCACAACCTCCGCCTCCAGGGCTCAAGTGATTCTCCTACCTCAGCCTCCTGAGAAGCTGGGATTACAGGCATGCGCCACCACGCCCGGCTAATTTTTGTATTTTTAGTAGAGATGGGGTTTCACCATGTTGGCCAGGCTGGTCTCGAACTCCTGACCTCAGGTGATCTGCCCACCTCAGCTTCCCAAAGTGCTGGGATTATAGGCATGAGCCACCTCGCTCTGTGGTTTTTGTTTTTTTTTAAAGGATGAAAAACAGGAACACGCAGCAAATACAGATAAAAGGAAGAGGGTGTATCAATAAGAAACAAGTTAGATTTATGGCAAAAACCTTCACAGCCTCTAAGGACTGGCTGGGCTAAGTCATGCGGTGGGAACGATCCAATTCTCAGGGCCTACAACCACACGGCGACTTCTCACTCCACCACCCATGGGCCGTGGCTCTGCTCCCTAACGTCCTGGACAGGAGCGGCTCCACCTGGGACATTGCCAGGCTCATGCAAAGAGGGCAGGGAGACTTCCAGAACCACAGGCTGGCCCTCAGTGCTTCTGATGGGAAGTGTCCCACATGACTTGGCCCACACTTCCCTGGCCGAGAAGCCCTCCTGAGTTCAGTGGTGAGGACTGGATCTTCTCACCACGGGGAGGGGAATGCAAATCATGGCAAAAAGCGACAGCCCGCCCTGTGCTACGCAGAAACGCCACACCTCGACAAACAGTCCAGGCCATGGCCGTAAGCTTGCATGAGTGTAAGAAACAAACATTTTATGCACAAGTAAGCTTTTTCACCAGTGTGGACTCAGCACCTCGGGAGGTTGTCTGCAATTTCTATTTGCTATGGGCCGAACATTTGTGTCCCTCCAAAACTGATAGGTTGAAATCCTCACCTCCAGGGCGATGGTATTAGGAGGAGGGGCCTTTAGGAAGTGATGAGGTCATGGGGGCAGAGTCCTCATAAATGGGATCAGTACCCTTAGAAAAGAGGCCCCAGAGAGCTCCCTTGCCCCTTCCACTGTGTGAGGGCACAGCAAGAAGGCACCATCTGTGTGTAGCAGGACGAGTCACAGACAAAACTCCTCAGACACCGGATTAAAGAAGGAAGAAGTTTTTTCATTCGGCCGGGAGCATCGGCAGACTCGTGTCTTAAGAGCCGAGCTCCTCGAAAAAGAAATTCCTAGCCCTTTTAAGGGCCTACAGTTCTTACAGATAACACTAGTAGTTTTGGTCAGAGGTTAATACTATTATTATTTTAACCAAGGTGGTGGTGCCAAGGTCGTCTAGCTATTTATCTTACTTCTATTTCTTTCCAACTTTTTGCTTTCTCCCTCTTCTCCTGTCTTATAAACTAGAGAAAAGGGGAGGTTGAGGAGAAACTAGGAAGGACAACAGTAAAAGAGGTGGTCTCATACCATATGTGAACCAGGAAGTAGCCCTCACCAGACACTGCATCTGCCTGGCTCTTGGACTTCCCAGCCTCCACAGCTGTGAGAGACAGATCTTACTGTTTAGGAGCCACCCGGTTCATGGCATTTTGTTATAGCAGCCTGAATGGACTGACACCTGTTCCTTCTGCTGACACTGAGGGTCATTTGGGACGAGATGGGGAGGCATCAAAAATTATCAGGGGTGGCTGGGCTCAGTAGCTCACACCTGTAATCCCAGCACTTTGGAAGGCCGAGGCAGGAGGATTGCTTGAACTCAGGAGTTTGAGACCAGCCTGGGCAACATGGTGAGACCCCATCTCTATAAAAAATTTAAAAAATTTTTGTTTTTTATGTCTGTGGTCCCAGCTACTTAGGGGACTGAGGCAGGAGAATTGCTTAAGCCTGGGAGGTCCAGGCTGCAGTGAGTCTTGATTGCACCACTGTACTTCGGCCTGGGTGGCAGAGTGAGGCCTTGTCTCAAAAAAAAAAAGAGAGAGACTATTGGGGGAAATTGGCATCCATTGCTTTTGTCTCTGTTCCTACCACAGCCCCACTCTGCCTTCTGAGGAGGCTGCCTCTGTAACTGAGTCATGCTGGCCACAGCCAACTGGATGGACCGGGGCAGGAAACTGACCCCAGGCCACTCTTGGCAGACTGCCCAGTGGCCTCTGGCCTGGCCTGGCAGGAACTCTGCTCCACAAGCACACTAAAGCAGCTCAGGAGACAGTGATCGGGTCTAGTGAGTCCAGCGTGGGGACGCGAGGCAGAAGCCAGGAGGGGCAGGAGGAAAGCCGAGTGCTGGGACTGGAGAGAAGGGAAAGGGGCCAGCTGGCCTGGACGGGGCCTGGAAGTGGAGTGCCTGAGAGTCAGTGACGGACTTCGTGGCTGAGCAGTGACAAACAAGCACGTCCTGGGTAACATTCCCGCCCTCCGAAAGGCCTGCTCTGAGCTGACGTTTCTCTCAGCTTCCTGCGTCTCTCCAGCCCCAGCCTCGTTAACCCCAGCAACCTGAGTACATCTCTGTTCCTCAGAACAGGACCGATCCGACAAACAAGTCTGTCGCACTCATAATCTTCATAATAGATTTAATGCAACCCTTGGGATCTCGGGGTGAGGCCGCCTCTCCGGTAGATATTTTTATTGCCGCTCAGAGGGACTTTAAAATTGATTCTCCATTTCATGGCTGTGTTTGAGATGCTTAAGATTTCTGGAAGCCCAGGTGCTGCAGCAGAAAGCGCCCAGGGCTTGGAGTTGGAGGACTTGATTTTTATTCCTGGCTCGGCCAGTGTTCAGCCTGTGACCTTGAAGGAGATTTACACTCTCCAAGCTGCATTTTCTTCTTGGAATGAGAATATCTTCCCTGCCTACTTGATGAGTTCAGATGTGTGCACACACCAAGCAGACACCAGTCTTGTGGGGCTGACGTTTTAATTGGGAAGCTTAGATGGTTCCAGAGATTTGCCCGGGTTCACCCACCTTTCCTGTGCATGGCTGTCAAATGGTGATGTGTTTTCTCCCCAGGCCCCTCCCTCCACACCCCATGTGCTTCTCAGAAAACAGCTACAAACCTCAGATAGAGGCTTCATCCCCACCAAATGTGAGCAGAAACAACATTTAGAAGGTGTATAGCCAGGCGTGGTGGTTCACATCTGTAATCCCAGTGCTTTAGGAGGCCAAGGCAGGAGGATCACTTGAACCCAGGGGTTCGAGTCCAGCCTGGGCAGCATAACAAGACCCTAACTCTACAAAAAAATAGCCAGGCATGGTGGCACATGCCTATAGTCCCGGCTGCTCAGGAGGCTGAGGCGGGAGGATCACTTGAGCCTGGGAGGTTCAGGCTGTAGTGAGCTGGGATCACACCACTGTACTCCAGCCTAGGTGACAGGATGAGATTCTGTTGAAAGAAAGAAAGAAGGAAGAAAGGAAACAAGGAAGGAAGGAAGAGAAAAGGAAGGAAGGAAGAAAGGAAACAAGGAAGGAAGGAAGAGAAAAGGAAGGAAGGAAGAAAGAAAGAGGGAAGGAGGGAAGGAAGAAGGAGAGAAGAGAGAAAGGGAGGGATGGAGGAAGGAAGGAAAGAAAAAAGGAAGGAGAGAAAGAGAGAGAAGGAAGGCAGGAAAAAGGAAGAAAGGAAGGAAGGAGGGAGGGAGGGGAGGAAGGAGAGAAGGAAAGAAGGAAGGAAGGAAGAGAAAAGGAAGAAAGAAAGGAAGAAAGGAAGAAAGAAAAAAGAAAGAGGGAAGGAGGGAAGGAAGAAGGAGAGAAGAGAGAAAGGGAGGGAGGGAGGAAGGAAGGAAGGAAAGAAAAAAGGAAGGAAGGAGAGAAAGAGAGAGAAGGAAGGCAGGAAAAAGGAAGAAAGGAAGGAAGGAGGGAGGGAGGGAAGGAAGGAGGGAAGGAAGGAAGGAAGGGACAGAGGGAGGGAGGCAGGGAGGGAAGGAGGGAAGGAGGGAAGGAAGGAAGATTATTATTTCCTAAGGGTAGGAAATATTCAGGGTAGGTCCCTAGCGGGGGTTGGGGGTATGTTTTGCTGCCTTTGCTGGGGAATCCGCAGATGCATACAGGGACTGGTCTTTTTTGTAGGGGAGAGAGCCCCCAGGACTGCTGGGTCTACCTCACCTCCCAGTAGCTGGGTCTAGACCTGGTATAATTAAGACAGGAAGGTGACCCAGGCACCTGCCAGTCCCCTGCACCATGCCGAGGGAGCGTGGTTCATATCATCTCCTCCGCTAACTCGCGGAGCTGCGGTTCTTTCCTGTTCTGCCTTCACGGGAGGCTTTGCTGCTGAATGACTGGGCGTTTAGGGAATGCTGTGCGTCTCTGGCATAAAGGTGCATCCCTTTGCCGTCTGTTCTCGCGAACCGCAGCCATTCTGCTGGGGAGCGAGCAGGATGGGGTGCCACAGGCTCTCGTAAAGAGCCCTCGTAGCCTCATGAAATCAGTTGCTGTTTTCCTAAGTCTCTGGCCTTCTATTAATTACTCTTCCTTTGTTGTTCTGGAGCCAAGAGCAACACTTTTGGGTCCAGGGTGGGATTAAAAGTTTTCATCTTTTTGGTGTTACCAGGAAGGAGCATGAAGCACACTGAGCGGGGCCGAGGGTTGTGCTTTCCCATCACCCTTTTTCACCGAGAGGGACAAGAAGGCCAGCACCGAGGCCACGCTGGCCCCCAGGTCCTCTCCAGGAAAGCCGGCCCTTGGTTTGCTCCAGATCTAACCCCCAGCCCTTGGCAGAGAGACAAACTTAAGATTTTCGGGAGGGAGGAGAAAGGTAATATTTTAAGGAGCTTTCGAGATTTTGGAGCATTAATTTTCGGTCACAGAAAGGTCAAGCAGGCCTTTCCAAAGCACTAAGAATGTGATGAAACCTCTGCTGAGTGGGGTGGACGGTGGTGGCTGGTGCTGAAGCACAGGCCTGGAGCGGTCCTTCGTGGGTTCACAACACTTTACTGTGAGCTGCGGGAACCTGCATCTCCCCGCCCTCCCGAGCCAGCCGGGAAGCTGGCACAGTTTTCACCAGTGGCCCACACAGGCTGAAGGCCAGCACTTTGTCTTATTGTATTTTTAGATTATATTTTTCCCCTTTTCCCCCTTTTAAAGGAATTCAGCCTAGTGCCCAGAACAAGCTCTTGCTGAGCCGTGTGTGAAGGCGGGCCGAGGCGGGGGCCCGGGCAGCCAGGAGCCCGTAGGCGTACCTTCTCCCACGGCGTGGCCGAGCCCACGCTGAGCCTGCCCAATATGGTGAAGGGGACACGGTCCCAGGCGGACCAACTGGCTCGAAGCCAGTGACAGCTTTCCCAGAGGTGAGGCATTCTAGGGAAAAGGATGCACTGGGCACTACCTGCCCCCATGGAAGTGGGACTCTGGCCCCTCTGTGGGGACTCACGGGTCTGAGCAGCCCACCCTCCAGAGGCGCCCTGGGCAAAGTTGGGTCTGGCCTCTTGCAGAGGCTGGCATTTGGCCAGAGCCCCAAGGAAAGGGCAGCCAAAGTTGCTCCTTCTGCGGCCCTGGGCTCTGCTCTTGGCTGCCCCCAAGACCCTCCTAACCCCCAGGGACAGGGGAACAGGGGCCACACTATGAAGGGGCCCTGCCTCCCGCTCAGATGCCCTCTCTGGCTCTACCTCGCCTGGCCTGGTGGGATGGAGGTAGCGGAGTCGGCTCCATCACCACTGGTCAGATGTCTCCAGCTCGGGCCAACTCCTGCCTCAGAGCAGCCTGGTCCTTCCTGGTGGCTGAGGAGTCCTCAGAGAAACCAGCCTCAGAGCTCCTGGTCCTTCCTGGTGGCTGAGGAGTCCTGGAGTTCAAGGACATGAAGTTCCAGATGGAGGCACCTGTGCTCATCAGGGATGGAAGGAGCAGAGAGGCATGTGGTGGCTCTGAGGCTGGTGGGTGCCTCTCTCCCAGCTCAGCTGCCTAGCCTCCAAGTGCCTAAAAAGCTGGGCAAGACCAAGCAGATCCAGGGCCTGGGTTGCCTGGAACATACAAAAGTAAGTCACAGACAACATCACCTTTAAGCTCTAAAATTTCAGTGCACACCTCCTAAAAACAGTACATAATAAAAATAATAATACATTCTCCAGCATGGCACGATAAAGTTATCAAATTCAGAAAATGTAACATTGATATAATCCTACTATCGAAAAATGCAGTTCGCAACCACATCTTGCCCATTGTCCTAATAATGTGCTCAGTAGCGTCTCCACCGCGAACTCCCGATGCAGGATTGCACAGTGCTTTCCCGATGCAGGATTGCACAGTGCTTTTGTTTGTCGTGTCTATTAATATTCTTGAGCTTCCTTTTGTCTTGTTAAAAATGTTTTGTGGTAAAAAACACATAATTTAACATTTGCCATCTTAACCGTGTACATCCCAGTAGTGTTAGTCATGTTTATTCACATTGCCGTGCAACCATCACCTCCATTCATCTCCAGAACTTTTTCATCTTCCCAAACTGAACCTCTGTACCTATCAGACACTAACTCCCCATTCCTCCTCTCCCCAGCCTCTGGCAGCCACCATTCTATTTTCTGTCTGGGTACCTCATTAAAATGGAATCATATAATCTTCTGTGATTGGCTTATTTCACTCAAATAATGTCCTCAGGGTTCATCCATGTTGTAGCATGTGTCAGATTTTCTTTCTTTTTTAAGGCTGGATAATACAGCATAGTAGGTGTATACCAGATTTTATCCATTTATCTGTTAATGGACACTTGAGTTGCTTCAGCCTTTTGGCTGTTCTGAATAATGCCGCTATAACATTGTGTGTCTTTTGTGTTTTATGACATTTTTGAAGAGCACAGCCCACTTGTTTGGTACAATGCCCCTCAATTTGGATTTGTCTCATGGTTGCCTTATGATTTTATTTATGGTTGCATTTTTGTCAAGGACACAAAACAACTGATGTTGTGTCCTTCTCAGTGTATCATATCAGGAGACACACAAAGTCCCTTTGTCCCATGGTTAGAGATGTTACTTTGATCACTTGGTTAAGGTGATGTTGCAGAGTCCTCCACTGTCGACGCACATTTTTTTGAAACTTTGAAACTGAAGAAACAAGCTGTTTCCTAATATACTTTGACTCATTGGTTTTAGCATCTGTTGCTGATTCTTGCATGAATCATTTATTACTGTATTTGTTGCAAAATTATTATTTTCTAACTCTTATCATTCCTTCCACATTTATTAGTTGATATCCTACTTACAGTAGAAGACATTTCCTACTCTTCTGTTTCTTTATAAAATAAATATGGACACATGGTCTTTCTCTCTTTTTAACGAATTTAATGCATTCTAGCCCATTGGTCTTACTATTCATCTTGATACTCATGTTGCCTTTGGTTTGGCCGGTGGGAGCCCCTTCCTTTTCATATGCTTCCATCATATTTTGAGCATTTTTTTTTTTTTACTTTGTGGCAGAAACAAGACATTCTAGGCTTCTGTCCCTTGCTTTGGTCCTGGACTCAACCACTTCTCCAAAGAACTCTGCTTTCTCTTAGTGAAAAATGGGATTTAGGGACCAAGTCTGGCCACTAGTGTGCTCACTGCTGATGCGTGTCACTGTTTCAGAGCCCTTTCCATGGACAGAGCCAGGATACCTATATAAATAGGAATACCACGCACACAAACATTTTCAAGTTTTGTGTGTGGTATTCATATTTATATAGGTATCTTGGCTATGAGTTCATCCAAACCGTTCTCAGGTTAGCCTAATGCTGCAAAGTCCTGACTTGCCTTCCACTATTGCACATTTGTTTCTCCTTTTCCTACATCTTTATAATTACTCATTTACACAATCATAGCACACACACAAAATAGTTTCAAAAATAACCATACTGAGTAAAGTTCAAGATTTATACCCAGTCTTTTCTCTCTAGACTGAGGTTATCCTCAAATGTTACTTTAATATGTTTTTTTCCCCTTCTATGTGGTTACTGTTCTGGTCATCTGTTGCCTTATAACACACTACCCAACACTTAGAGGTGTAAAACATTTAATTATCCTCACAATTTTGTGGTTGACTGTGTTCAGCTGGGTGGTTCTTCTTTGGGGCGTCTCATGTGGGTGTAGCAGATAGTGTGAAGTCAGGCAAGGACTCAGCCTGGATGGATGTCCAAGATGGCTTCATCACTCATGTGGAGCCTTAGCGCCCCCTCCATGACTCCTTTTCCAGCAGAGGAGGCTGGACTTCTTGTACAGAAGCTCAAGGCTTCAAGAGAGGGAGTGAAGGCATGTTCCTGAAGCTGGCCCCAAATCATTTCCACCGTATTCCATTCATCCAGCCAGGCACAGGGACTTCTTCAAGTTGAGGGAAAGAGAAAAAGGTGCCACCTTTTGATGGGGTATACCAAGGTCATGTTGCAGAAGAGTTAGTGGGATGGGGGCTGTGGGCACAGTTGTCTTTTGGAATTACAGCAGTTATGTCAGCCCCGTGAGATGCAGCTGGATTCATTTGCTTCTGTGTGCATATAGTTTTATGTTTTTCCCTTCCTTCTTTGTTGACTCAATTTTTTTGAATATGTAAAATATTAACTTGGTTCCAAGAATCAAAAACTATACAAAAGAGATATGGTATACTCAGAGAAGTACCAATTTCTTCCTATCCCACCCATACCATTCCTACCCATTCCTCCAAACCTATTTCATGTCTGGTTTATTTTGGTTTCTTTTTGTAAGAGTAAGTATATGTACTTATTTCCTTTCCTTCCTTAAACAAAAGTTAACATTGTATATAAACTTCTGTGCCCCTTGCTTGTATCACTTAATATGGTGTCTTGACATGCCACGTGAGTTCACAGCAATCTTTCTGTTTCTTTCCACAGCTGCGTAGTGCCTCACTCTGTGCCACCATTAGTTCAACGCATTTCCTGTGTGTGGGCATTCAATATTTTTTAATTATAAAAAATCCCTACTATATTGGATAACTTTATTTATTTATTTATTTATTTATTTATTTATTTATTTATTTTATTGAGACAGAGTCTTGCTCTGTCACCCAGACTGGAGTGCAGCAGTGTGATCTCCGCCCACTGCAACCTCTACCTCCCGGGTTCAAGCAATTCTCCCTGCCTCAGCCTCCCAAGTAGCTGGGATTATAGGCACCTGCCACCACACCTGGCTAATTTTTTTATTTTTTCAGTAGAGATGGGGTTTCACCATGTTGGCCAGGCTGGTCTCGAACTCCTGACCTCAAGTGATCCACCCGCCTCAGCCTCCCAAAGTGCTGAGATTGCAGGCATGAGCCACGGCGCCTGACTGGGTAACTTTATATACAGGTATTTTTGTATAGTGGGGTATGTCTTTGGAGTAAATTCCTAGGAAAAACAATTCCTTCAGGCAGAGCCTGGGGACCTGTGCTTTACCTGAAGTGCTAATAGGAGTTAGGAGTTTCTAGACTGTAGGATCCTAGTTGATGAGAAGCAGCAGGTTAGAGGTGGGCACGCTGGAAACAGCAGGGAATGACATCTGTCCAGCCCGACACTAATATTTTTCTTAGAAGGCAGGAAAAACTGTACAAAACAGGGGAAACAATTTTCAAGATTTTATGGCAGAAATTTCCACACATAATTTCCATCCTCTACTTACGTAAAAGTAGAGATTACCAGAGACCTCTGTGTACCTATCACCCAGCTTCAACGAACATCAGCACTTGGCTGCACTGTTTCAGAAATAAAAGAATCAACGAACAATTTACAAAGCTCTCATTTAGAGGCACAGTCTCTGCGGTCTCCTGCAAACCCCCACCCATTGAGTCCTGGGATCCTCACTGTGGCCCATCTCAGTTCAAGAGAGGTCTATGTTCATGTTGATGACCTTGAGTTTGTAGAGAAAAGAATACTGTTTAGTGTGGTTCTCTTAAGAGGGTGGAGAAGTGGTTAATCCATTAAAAAAAAAAAAAAGACTTCTACGAAAATGCTTCAAAGGTTTGATGCTGAAAGTGGTGGCTCCTCGGCTGCTTCAAGCTCATCTCCACGCAGAGGACTTCACAGTAACGGAGGCATCCCATGCTGCTTCCCTGCAGATGTGGGGCCAGTTGTAGCTGTGGATTCCACACTCTTCCTGCCATTATGGTTTTTGGCATTAGTGCCAGTTTTCTTGGTTATTCTCTGACAAGCCTGAGGTTTGTATTTACAAAACAAAAAACAAAAACAACCCACCAATGCCAAGCTGCTCCGTGCTGCTATGTGGGAGAATGACGCCTCCAGCCACAGAATGATAGCCAAGTGGCACATGAGCTAAACCTTGTATTTCTTTTTGTGCAAAGAGCATTGTAACAATAATAGGCATTAAAAATGGAAAGCCCTCCCTTCAGAGCTTTCCTGTTTTCTACCAATCACATGGGTTCATAACCTTTACATAGTCACGGCCATCCTATAAATAAATACCACTTGGTAGGGAACACCGTCTCTCTGGGCAGCGCCACACAGTCTCTGTCCAAATTGCTATGGGGTCTTCCATCCTTCACATCTATCACCTCCCCATTACTCTCACGGCTTCTGGGCAGAGCAACCTAAATTTCCAGCCAGGTTTCTCTAACACATGGGCTGCAATCCAGCCCCACAAGGGAACATGGTTGCAAAGAGAAATGGAAAGAGGTTGCAGTCTAGCAAGAGCAGGTCAAGGAGACGATGGGGGAAGATGAAGTGGGTGTATCCTTCCCTCTCGGGCAGTGGGGACAATCCAAGGAAGAGAGGTGGAATGGTGGGGGCCAGAGAAATTCAACCCCCAGAAGTCAGAGTGTCTGACACTTTTGCTGAAGAGGAAGATCCAAGTGTGGAGGAAGAGAGAGAGAAATGGTTTAGTTTGATCTAAGCAAGGTGAACCCTGGGTCCCATCCAGCTCAATGGAGTTGGGGAAGCCCAAGGATGTGACATCAGTGGAGGGTTGATGGCTGGGGTCTTGGAGGAGTTTGCTGTGTGGTGGCAACTCCACAGGGAGAGACAGGAAAAGAGCAAGGAAGAGGGGAGGAGGACTGGCCTGAGGCCTGTGCCTGGAGGTAGACACACACCAGGGAGCCATTGACTGGCAGGTTCCCCGTGTGATGGTAAAAACCAAAAATAAAATCCTAAGCTCGGCAGGTGAATGAACGGACCCCCTTCTCAGTTAAGGGAATTCTAAAGAAACCTAAAAACTTAATTCAGGCCACGATGGCCAAGAAGGGGTCAGACATGACTCATTATGCCTTCATCCCCGTGGAGTTCAGGCACAGCTGACCAGCATTAGCATTAAAACAGAAATCTTAAGACTGACAAAGCAGACTCTTGGCCAGGTACGGTGGCTCACGCCTGTAATCCCAGCACTTTGGGAGGCTGAGGTGGGTGGATCACCTGAGGTCAGGAGTTTGAGACCCGCCTTATTGATGTGGTGAAACCCCGTCTCTACTGAAAATACAAAAAATTCGCTGGGTGTGGTGGTGCTTGCCTGTAGTCCCAGCTATTCAGGAGGCTGAGGCAGGAGAATCGCTTGAGCCCAGGAGGTGGAGGTTGCAGTGAGCTGAGATTGCACTACTGAACTGCAGCCTGGGTGACAGAACAAGACTCTGCCTCAAAAAAAAAAAAGAAAAAAAAGCAGACTCTTGGTAGCAATAAGATATCAAATTCCAGCATGACTCTACCATAGCATCACATGACACATAGCAGGCCCCAAAGAAATATCAAAGTATTTTATCCCAAAATGTATTTTTTTGACATATTTTGAAATGGCCCTGCAAAACTCTCTCTTGTGGTGGAAATTTATATTCTGTGGAGAATTCTCCTCCATTTTCAGGTCTTTTTTCTCCTCCTGAAGAGATTAACTGAGAGTCTGAAACCTTCTAAAAGTCTCTATTTCCTCTAAGGGTAGCCACCTAAGAGACTTCATCTATATAATAAAAACCTTGGTTTCCACACCCCCTTATCTTAACCTAGTAACTCCTTTCTATTGATTCCAGGTCTTTAGATAATAACTTAACCCTTTGGGGCTTGTCATGGAGTGGGGGGAGGGGGAGGGGCAGCATTATTCTATATAGGTATAGTATTGCTATATAGATATAGCGATATACCTAATGTAAATGATGGGTTAATGGGTGCAGCACACCAACATGGCACATGTATACATATGTAACAAACCTGCACGTTGTGCACATGTACCCTAGAACTTAAAGTATAATAAAAAAATTAAAAAAAAAAGTAACCCTTTTAACCAATTGCCAATCAGAAAATCTTTGACTCCACCTATGATCTGTAAGCCTCCACTTTACTCCAAGTTGTCCTGCCTTTCTGGACTGAACCAATGCACACCTTGCATACGTGGGTTGATGTCTTACATCTCCCTAAAACATATAAAACTAAGTTGTAAACCAACCACCTTGGACACATGTTCTCAGGACCTCCTGTGGCTGTGTCATGGGTCATGGTCCTCGCATTTGGCTCAGAATAAGTCTCTTCAAATATTTTATGGGATTTGGATTTTTTTCATCAACATGATGGTTAATATTCAGTGTCAACTTGACTGGATTGAGGGATGCCTAGATGGCGAGGGAAGCTTCGTTCCTGGGTGTATCTGTGAGGGTGTTGCCAGAGGGGACTGACGTTCTAGTTGGTGGACTGGGAGCTCAGTGTGGGTGAGCAACATCCAACTGGCTGCCGGCAGAGCTGGTACAAAGCAGGCCACAGAAGGGGGATAAGCAGCTTGCTGAGTCTCTGCGTTGTCTTCCCATGCCTGATGCTTGCGTCTTCTCCTCCCACCTTTGGACATCAGACTCCAGGTTCTCCAGCCTTTGGACTCTGGGGCTTGCACTAGCAGCCTCTCGGGGGCTCTTGGGCCTTTGACTGCAGACTGAGGGCTGCACTGTCAGCTTCCATGGCTTTGGGGCTTTTGGACTTAAACTGAGCACACCACTCGCTTCTCTCTTTTCCCAACTTGCAGACAGCCTATTGTGGGGCTTTGCCTTATAATCTCATGAGCCAATTCTCACTATTAAACTCCCTTACATTTATTCCATTGGTTCTGTCCCTCTGGACAGCCCTCACTAGTACAGCCCACCTCCATGTCTTTGCTGCTTTCTCCTGCTTGGTAGCCCAAAGCTGTCTACACAACCTGGTCCAAGACTGAGCCATCCGTATCATCCCAGGGACTGCCTCAGGGATGAGGTGTGGCTGCACGCCCGACCTAGGTAGGGCTCATCACAGGCCCTCCTGTATTTTGTGGCTGCCACTGGTGAGAGGGCCCTGCATCTCCAGCTACGGGACTCCCTGCCCTTGGTGGGCCCATGATCCTATAAGGCCGCTCTGGCTGACGCTGAGTGCACTTGGACTCCAGCACTTGCTGCCAGGGTCCTGCCCAAGCAGGTGCCTGTTTACAGATGGGCCAAGAATGAGGCCTGTGTGAGTGAGCATGACCGCCCGCTGCCTTCTTGGGGAGGGAGGGCGGTGGCAGAGACAGTGGAGAAGGATCACTGGGGAAGGCTGATGGCACTGGGGCTGCCACAAAGGACCATGACCTGGGTGCCTTCAACAAGAGGAACTTACTCTCTCTCAGCTCTGGGGGCCAGAAGTCTAAAATCAAGGTGTGTCTGGGCTGTGCTTCCCCAAAGGGTCTCCTGGAGAATATTCTCATCTCTTCCGCCTTCTGGTGGCTCCAACCTCTCCTCCATCTCTGCCTTCCTCTCCACTTGGGTACGGCCCTTTCCTCTCCCTGTGTCTTCTCCTCTGTCTCTTAGGAGGACATCTGTTGTTGGCTACTTAGGATCTACCCAGATCACCCAGGATCATCTGGCCTGGAGAGCCTTAATTTAATCACGTCTGTAAAGGTCCTTGTTCCAAATAAGGAAACAGTCACAGGTTCTGGGACATGGGCTTATCTTTTGTGGGGGCCACCATTCGACCCACTACAGGTGTGGTGTGGACTTGGGATGGGGACTTGGGTACAGTGACTAGACGCAGCCACTGCAGTGCCTGACAACCTGCAGAGTCAGCCCCGGCTGCAGCCGCGCCCTGGGCGACCCAAGGCAAGGAAGGGCTGGGAGGAGGCCTGGCCCATGTCAAGGAGAAAGTTAATAAAATCGAAGGACAGCAGTGCAGGGCCTGAAGAGGGATGGTGAGGTGTAGCATTTACCCCCTTTGCACCCCTGTGGGGGGATCTGTGAGGACCAGCATCAGCTGCCTAGCCCCTGGGATGCGCTGACTTCTAAACAGATTGACCCTCAGTTCCCAATCCGAGTGGCACGTGCCAAGGAGGCCGTAAGGAATCTCCTGTTTTGAGTTGCATTTTCATAACACCTCTACCCCTCTTCTTATTTAATTCACATGGTTTATTTTAAATTTGGCAGTTCCGAGGCCTGCCTGCCTTAGGAATAGATGCTGTGATTTCTTCTTTGAGCCTCTGCAACTCCTCAAGCCTGACTTAGCACATCCTCAAGTCACAAGAGAGAAACAAAGGATGGGAAGACGCAGAGGACGCTTGCTGGCTTTCTCTTTTAAACGCCTGGCTCGCCACATGCCTAACTCTCTGGGCTGAGCCAGGGCCCGAGGCTGGCCCCAGGCGTTGCCCAGAGCGGGAGGCAGAGCTCATGCCTTGCATCTTGCCTGATGACAGACCTCAGAGAATTTCTGGGGCAGAGGAAAAGAGCATAATAAGCTTAATTTCAGCATTGTAAAGGTTACTATTATAATCATTTCCCTCTGAAGAATTGTAAATAATTCATTTGCAAAACTCTAGTTGAAGTCTCTAATTAGATTCTCCTTGGGCTCTTACAAAGCTCCTTCCTCCCCCAGTTGCGAAATCCATTTAGTTTGTTTTTTGTTTTGTTTTGTTTTGACCGTCTCTCCATTCAACATGCTAAGAAATCAGCCTCATAATGTTTTTTTGTGTTCTCAAATTATGTTTCAATGGTGTGTCCTGCCTGTCCCCTCACCAGGGATGCTTGCGGGAGGGGAGGATGCAAGGGGGTGAGAAGGGCATTCTTGTTAGGCCACATTTATGCTCCTCTCTCGGGGTCGTGAGGCGTCCCGGGAGTCAGATGCTCTGGTCCCTGCCTGCCCTCTGATCCTCCACGCCTGAACCAGGCGGAGGAGGGAGGGTCTCCTCAGGAGCGGTACAGAGCCTTCCACAGTGACCTCAGGCCTTACCGGCTCTAAAATCCAGGGCTGTCTCTACTAGGGGATAACGCAGGCGGCGCGGGCCTCTGATGCGTCAGAAAATGGCCCTGCCTCCGTCTTCCTGGTCCTCCAGATCCTTCTCCTGCGGCCACAAGTGAGCATCTCCAGGTGCGCATAGAGAACTGCGGCAGATGCCAGTGCAGACGGCAGGTGATGCTGCCAGAGGAAGGAGAGAGGGTTTCTCAGGGCGGCGCCCACCTCCATGGGTGGAGGATCTGGGGGTCTGCAGGGCGTGGACTGGGAAGTGTCAGACTGGCCCTGTTTCCACCTGAAGAGACAAATGTGGCTGCGCGGCGGCACGGGTGTCCAAGAGGGGGCTCTTGGAGGGGTCTCTAGGGAACACTGACCCGGACTGTGTGTCCTGCAGCTCTGTGGTCGCTCCATGCGCCTGCTCCCTGGGCCTGCCTGAACCCGCGCGCCGCGGAGCCCCCAGACCCTGCCTGAGCCGACCTACCCTGAGCTTGGAGCCCTCCGCGCAAGGAGACAGCCCTGGGGGAGCAAGAGCGAGCCTTGCTTCCCAAATGGCCGGGGATAGTTTTGAATTTAGGGGTGTGTGTGTGTGTGTGTGTGTGCCAGGAAGAAGGTAACTTGAGCACGTCCTGGGTCACCAAGAGGGTCCTGGGTCACCGAGAGGGTCCCGGTACCTGCATTTGGACCTTGGGGCCGTTGGTTGCTCAGGACAGGTGAGGCCAGGGGCTTAGATCAGGGCCTGGATCCCAGCGAGCCAGGGAAGAGCAGGGCGGCCCGGCGCAGAGGCTGAGGCGCCTACCCTGGGGCTGGGACCCTGCATGCATCTCCCACCACCTGCGGCAGGGGTCCCACCATTCTGTGGGTGAGCCTGGGTTTTAGCCAACCGACCCCTCTCCCGCACGTCCCCTCCTTGCTGTGGATCTGAGAGGGTGCACCGGCGCAGGAGGAGAAAGAGGCAGCCCGCGTGGAGAGGCAGCGGGGCCGGACTCGGCTTGGAGGAAGGAGGAGGCAGCGAGGACATCGCTACTGCCTTTGTTCCCACTGGGAAGGGGCGGGCCGGGAGCTGAACGAAGGTTAGAGGGTGATGGGGAGGAAAGCGAGGGCCCTAGTGTGCCAGGCTGTGACCGTGCGCGGGCCCCAAGCATCCCAGGAGAGCTGTCCTGCGGCCCAGACGGGCTGGAGTGCAGCCTTCCCTCCGCAGGCCTAGGGCTGCGCTGCTGGAAGCCCCGGGGCTCTGCCAGCCAGGGTGTAGCCTGGCCCACTGCAGCACCACGAGCGAAGGGACCCTGCCTGGCACAGGTTTTGTCTCTGAGCTTTCTTGGGAGGGAGGGAGTCGTCCCCGGGTGTGACTCAGGTGACCTTCGTAGATCCTCTCCAAGGCCACGTGAGCACCACTGCAGGAGCTCTGTAGGGATAGGTTCTGACGTTGAATGGCTGTGGCAGCGGAGAGGGTTAAATTAGAAGATTCATATTGACCCCCCTAAAAAGTACTGTCCCTTGAACGGTCGCTCAGTAAAACAGGGTCTTCTTGGCACTGCATCACCCCCGCAGAGCCTGGGATGAGCGGTCCTGGTCCTGAAGTTTGCGCAATTGCAAGGCTGAGGTCAGGGGGCGCTGGGGACCCTGCCTCCCAGCAGGAGGGGAAAGACCCTCCCTGAGGGGCCCGCGTGGGCTTTGATTGCGTGCCCAGACTGAACACGTCCATCCTGGGTAACCTCTGGGGTAAATACTCAAACTCCCTGGGCCCCAGCTCTATGCTGGGGCCTCCCGCTGAGCGCCAGGGGCCGGCAGCCCCCATCCCCACATTCCTGTTCAGTTTCTGTGTTGCGCCCCTGACATTTGTGTCTCTCCCGAGGCCCACCTCGCCTGTTTTTACGAGATGACTGGATGTGGGAAGGCCCACGCTTGGACGCTGGCTTTGTCTCTTTCTGGTATGAAGATAGCTGGCTTGCGAGTTAGTAAACTCATAAACTTGGTCTTATAAACACTCATCATTCCAAATGTGACATCACCTCTATGTACATACATCTTCTTAAACTCAAATATGCAAAACTACCTCCCAAGCAGCTGCCACATTGCAGAGAATTTAATTAAAGGAAAGGCCCCTTTTGGAAATGTGTTTATTTTACCATAAAAAGGGATGGAGTTGCCCTTTCTGGAAGTTTTTCTCTCTAATTAAGCTTAGCCCTGATTACCGCTCTGGAGGTGGCACCCGGAGGAGTCCTGGAGGGAACGTCTCTGGGCTGATAAAACCCAGGACAGTTCAATGAAAGCCAACACAAACGGACTCAAAAGCTGTGTGATGTTTACAAAGGAGGAGAAGATGAAAGCTCTTTGGTACAAATCAAAATATGTATTTTTAAAAATTACGGTTAAGCACATGCTCATTTACCTGGATTCTGCCAGCGTCATGCATGGTTCCTGTACTTCTGTAGGAAAAGCAGCTCCCCACCAACCACAAAAATGACAGTGTCGTGCTATAGATGCACATGTTGAAGCTTTCTTCAGTCCAGTCAGAGAACTTGAATGCTTATTTTTTCTCAAAGTTTGATATAAGTTTTTTTAACAATAATTTATTTCTAAACAAAAATATTTCCTCTTCAAATCATTCAGACACTTTCTTGGAAACCAGGTGAAAACATTGAACAGGATCATTTAATATTGACCCTGCTCACAGCAGAGTTAGATGGTGGATCCTGACTTAGTCTTATAGCTGAGAACAGAGAAGCCAGGTCGGAAGCTGAGTGATCTCCATGCTTCCTTTAGTTACCTGTTGCAGAGTGAGAAGCCGATTACACAAATGGACAGTGGTCAGACCGTGTATAAAAACAGAGCGGCCGGACGTGGTGGCTCATGCCTGTAATCCCAGCGCTTTGGGAGGCCGAGGCGGGCAGATCACCTGGGGTCAGGAGTTCAAAACCAGCCTGGCCAACATGGTGAAACCCCGTCTCAACTAAAAATACAAAAAAAGTAGCCAGGCGTGGTGGCGCACATCTGTAATCCCAGCTACTGGGGAGGCTGAGGCAGGAGAATTGCTTGAACCCGGGAGGCAGAGCTTGCAGTGAGCCGCGATTGCGCCATTGCACTCCAGCCCGGGTGACAAGAGCATGACTTCATCTCAAAACAAACAAACAAACAAACAAAAACAGACCTCTGGCCTGCAACCTGTGGCAACCAGCCCCGGAAACCCACCCCTTTCCTACAGTGACCAGCCCTGAGGCCAGCTTGCTGTCGATAAGCCAGATGTGGAGGAAGGCAGGCCACCATCTCCAGCAGCCTGTCCAGGAAGCCAAACAGAGCCTTTGTAACAACTGACCCCAAGTGGCCAGGATTCAACCAACAGTTGACATCGTCCCTAATTTTTGTCCCTGCTCCTAACACAGGACCAACTAGAGAAAGACAAATACACCCGTAACCACCCACATGGGTGTCCTGCTTTTAGTGAGCTGTGTTCAGCTCCCCCACTATTCACAGATATTATGATTGTGTGCCTAAAAGTACATAAAGAATCTAAGTTAAATTTATTAGAATTAATAAGAATGTAACACAGTTGCTGGATACAAAAATCAATATACAAAAATCAATTACATTTTACATTCCAGAAACAGCTAGGGGGGAAAAAAAAAAACAGAAAAACAAATCATTTTTTAAAAAAATGAAGTCCCTGGAAATAGGCTTGAACAAAATGCATGAGAATTCTATGATGGAAAAAGAGAACTTTTTATAAAGACATTATTTATTTATTCATTTATTTATTTTATTCGTTTTTTTTTTTTGTTTGTTTTTTTTTTGAGATGGTCTTGCCCTATCTCTCAGGCTGGAGTGCAGTGGCACGATCTCAGCTCACTGCAACCTCTGCCTCCCAGGTTCAAGTGATTCTTCTGGAAGAATACATTAAGTTCATGGATGAGAAATAGCTAATATATGAAGATGTAAATTCTTCCCTAATAGGTATGTAGATTTCATGCAATCCCAGTCAAAATGTCCATAGTTTTTAATGCTTATACATTGTTGGTGGGAGTATAAATTAGTTCAACTGTTGTGGAAGACAGCATGGTAATTCCTCAAAGATCTGAAGACAGAGATACCATTCAACCCAGCAATCCCGTAGGTATACACTCAAAGGAATATAAATCATTCTGTTATAAAGACACACGCACGCATATGTTCATTGCAACACTATTCACAATAGCAAAGACATGGAATCAACCTAAATGCCCATCAATGATAGACTGGATGAAGAAAATGTGATACATATACACAATAGAATTATGTAGCCATAAAAAAGAACGAGATCATGTCCTCTGCAGCAACATGGATAGAGCTGGAGGCCATTATCCACAGTAAACTAACACAGGAACAAAAAACCACATACCAC
Source organism: Nomascus leucogenys (assembly GCF_006542625.1). NCBI lineage: Eukaryota > Metazoa > Chordata > Mammalia > Primates > Hylobatidae > Nomascus > Nomascus leucogenys. The sequence continues at coordinate 139,370,611 of NC_044402.1, read as the reverse complement.
ATGTTCTTTCTTATAAGTGGGAGCTAAATGATAAGAACACAGGGACATATAGAGGGGAACAACACACATTGGGGTCCATTGGAGGGTGGAGGGTGGAAGGAGGGAGAGGATTAGGAAAAATAATTAATGGGTGCTAAGCTTAACACTTGGGTGATAAAGTATCTGTACAACAAACCCTATGACACAAATTTACCTATGTAGCAAACCTGCACATGCACCCCTATACTTAAAATACAAGTTTTTAAAAAAACCTTTAAAAACCCCCCAAAAACGAAATGTCCATAGTTTTTTTGGGGGGAGGGGTGGAAGGCAAGGGTTAGGGTGGAATTTGACACCAAATGACACTAAAATGTATATGAAAACATGAAGGGCCAAGAAGAATTAAGCCATTTTTGAAAAATAATCACAAAGGTTGGCCTCATTGTTTACAGGTAGTTGCAGCAGTAGCAGTCTTAGTATCTGAAGCAGTTAAAATAACACAGGGAAGAGATCTTACTGTGCGGACGTCTCATGATGTGAATGGCATACTCACCGCTAAAGGAGACTTGTGGCTGTCAGACAACTGTTTACTTAAATATCAGGCTCTATTACTTGAAGGGCCAGTGCTGCAACTGCGCGCACTTGTGCAACTCTTAACCCAGCCACATTTCTTCCAGACAATGAAGAAGAGATAGAACATAACTGTCAACAGGTGATTGCTCAAACCTACGCCGCATGAGGGGACCTTCTAGAGGTTCCCTTGACTGATCCCGACCTCAACTTGTATACAGATGGAAGTTCCTTTGTAGAAAAAGGACTTCAAAAAGCAGAGTATGCAGTGGTCAGTGATAATGGAATACTTGAAAGTAATCCCCTCACTCCAGGAACTAGTGCTCAGCTGGCAGAACTAATAGCCCTCACTCGGGCACTAGAATTACGAAAAGGAAAAATGGCAAATATATATATACAGACTCTAAGTATGCTTACCTAGTCCTCCATGCCCACGCAGCAATATGGAGAGAAAGGGAATTCCTAACTTCAGAGGGAACACCTATCAAACATCAGGAAGCCATTAGGAGATTATTATTGGCTGTACAGAAATCTAAAGAGGTGACAGTCTTACACTGCCAGGGTCATCAAAAAGGAAAGGAAAGGAAACTAGAAGGCAACTGCCAAGCGGATATCGAAGCCAAAAGAGCTGCAAGGCAGGAGCCTCCATTAGAAATGCTTATAGAAGGACCCCCAGTATGAGGTAATCCCCTCCAGGAAACCAAGCCCCAGTACTCAGCAGAAGAAATGGGGAACCTCACGAGGACATAGTTACCTTCCTTCAGCATGGTTAGCCACCGAAAAAGGAAAAATACTTTTGCCTGCAACTAACCAATGGAAATTACTTAAAACCCTTCACCAAACCTTTCACTTAGGCATCGATAGCACCCATCAGATGGCCAAATTATTATTTACCGGACCAGGCCTTTTCAATACTATCAAGCAGATAGTCAGGGCCTGTAAAATGTGCCAAAGAAATAATCCCCTGCACTGCAGGCCATACATTTCAATCCCTGTATCTTTAGCCTCCTTGCTGGGTTCATCTTTTCCAGAATCAAAGCTGTAAAACTACAAATGGTTCTTCAAATGGAGCCCCAGATGCAGTCCATGACAGATCTACCGTGGACCCCTGGACCGGCCTGCTGGCCCTTGCTCCAATGTTGATGATATCAAAGGCACCCCTCTCGAGGAAATCTCAACTGCACGACCCCTACTACGCCCCAATTCAGCCGGAAGCAGTTAGAGCAGTCATTGGCCAACCTCCCCAACAGCACTTGGGTTTTCCTGTTGAGAGGGGGATACTGAGAGACAGGACTAGCTGGATTTCCTAGGCCGACTAAGAATCCCTAAGCCTAGCTGGGAAGGTGACCGCATCCACCTTTAAATGCAGGGCTTGCAACTTAGCTCACACCCGACCAATCAGGTAGTAAAGAGAGCTCACTAAAATGATAATTAGGCAAAAAGAGGAGGCAAGGAAATAGCCAATCATCTGTTGCCAGAGAGCACAGGGAGAGGGGCAATGATCGGGATATAAACCCAGGCATTCAAGCCGGCAATGGCTACCCCCTTTGGGTCCCCTCCCATTTTATGGGAGCTCTGTTTTCACTCTATTAAATCTTGCAACTGCAAAAAAAAAAAAAAAAGAAAAATAATCACACAATATCACAATATGTACTTGACCTATGAGACATCTATACTTATTATAACGCTGTAATACCTGAGAAAGTGTCACACTGGCCTAAGGATGAACTCATAGAACAATGGAACAGAAAACAACATCTTGAAACAGAAGCTCCCATATCCAGGACCTCGATATGTGTAAGCAGTGGCATTTCAGCCCAGTGAGAAAAGGACGAACATTTCCATAAGTGATCCTGGGTAAATTGGATACCCATGTGGAAAAATGAAATTGGATGCCATGGTGGATTACATTTTTCAAAGATGACTGCACCTGTATACATCCCATCCCACAGGCTGTCCTTTCAAGATGACATTGACACTTCTCCATTGAGACCTGGGTCTGTGTTCTCTCTCCTTGCACACGGCAGACTTTTACAAATACCTTGACCAATAGCATGCACAGAAGTGACTGTTGAGGCTAAGTCAAAAAGGGCAATAAAGCTTCCACCTGGCTCTCTCTCTCTCTTTCCCACCTCTCTTAATGCTTGTCCTTGAAACCCAGCCACTACACTGAGAGGAAGCCAAAACCAGATCATATGGAGAAACCACCACCCCACATGCAGAGAAACAGCTCCCTAGCTGACTGGCAGCATCAATTGACAGATATGTGAGTGCATGAGATGGTTCTGGCTCTTGGCCTTCAAAACTTTCTCAGAACCCAGTCATTATGGACTTCAAACAATAAACAAACAAAAACTTCACTTTTTTGGCCCTTTCTGAGTTCTTCACCCACAAAAATCTGTGAGTAAACTATGTAGTTGTTTTACACAGCAAAGTTTTGGACTGATTTGTTACACAGCTCTAATAACTGAGCAGACCCCTACCTCACATCACACAAAATTCGATTTCAGGTAGGTCAAAACAAAAACTGAAAACAAAAGTCAAACTGTAAAGCTTTCATAAGATATTGTAGGAATTTATCTTCAGAACCATGGAGTAGAAAGGAATTTCATAAATGAGACACAGAAAGAATTAACCATTAAGGAAAAGATAGTTGTACTGGTCTACAATAAATGTAGTCCCCTCTAGCTCACTGAAAGATATCATTGTGCAGGGAAAGACAAGCCACAAAGTGAGAGATGATATTTGCCACATGCATATCTTCTAAGAACTCATGTTATAGAATATATAAAGAATTCCTGGCCAGGCGCAGTGGCTCACGCCTGTAATCCCAGCACTTTGGGAGGCCAATGCGGGCAGATCACTTGAGGTCAGAAGTTCGAGACCAGCCTGTCCAACATAGTGAAAGCCCGTCTCTACTAAAAATACAAAAAATTAGCCTGGCATGGTGGTGGGCAACTGTAACCCTAGCTACTTGGGAGGCTGAGGCAGGAGAATCGCTTGAACCCAGGAGGTGGAGGATGCAGTCAGCCGAGATCATACCACTGCACTCCAGCCTGGGTGACAGAGCAAGACTCTGGTCTAAAAAAAAAAAAAAGAATTTGAATTCCCACAAAGTAATAATAAAAAACAGAGAACCCAGTAGACAAAAATGGGCAAGAAATGTAAGTAGCACTTCATAAAAGCAGATATCCAAATGGCCAATAGATGAATGAAAATGTGCTCCACCTCATCAGTGATCAGAGAAATGCAAATCAAACCATGGTGAGATACCATCACACACCCACCAAACTGACAAATAGAAAACCATGACAATGCAGAACATTGCTGAGGGTGTGGCCCAATAGGAACTCATATACCACTGTAGGAGTATGAACTGTTTCAACCCCTTTGGAAAACAGTGGCATTTTCCAGTACATTTGAGGATATGCATTCCTATGAATGAAATTTCACTCTCCATATGCCCTAGAGAGACTTGTGCCCATGGGTACTAGGGCAATGTTTCATAATCTTCACAGCAGCACTCCTTGCAATCATCCCAAGTGTCCTTCAATGTACCATGGTTAGATAGATTGTGATATATTTATTCAATGGGATGCTAGTCAAAATTGAAACTTAAAGAACTATCCTCACATGCAACAATATAGGGGGAACTCATGTGTATGACAAGCTAAAGACGCAAGATCCAAAAACTACCTATGGCGCAATTCCACTAATATGAAATTCAAACAAGTTCAAAACTAGGTTAGCCTGTATATGTTTGGGGATAAATACAATCAATGCAAGGGTGCATTTGAGAGAAGAAAAGCAAGGAGTGATCATTATAAAAATTGAACAGTGGCCACCCTTAGGGGTGGGTAGGTAAGAGGAGGTTCTCACTAGGAAACTCTTCCAGAGGCTGACGTGCTATTAAAAAATAGCTAAAAATCTACATAGGAATTGGCTTTACAGTGAATCATGTGTTGTTTTGTTTAAATTAGAAATAATCTTTTTTTTAACAAAAGCAGTGTGTTTCCATTTTAGAAAATCAGAACACAAAAATGATAGCAACATTATATTCACATCACCTAAAAATTACCACTGTTAATAGTTTATATCCTTCCAGATCTTTTTCTAAATAAATATAATACATAAATGCATTTTCTACCAAAGTGACATCATACTGTATATAACGTTTTTACCCATTAAAGTGTACAATTCTGTAATTCTGAGTATATTCACAATGCTGTACAACCATTACCAGTATCTAATTCCAGAACAACTTTATCACAAAACCTTATACCTCACATTCATCTCCCCTTCCCCCCAGGCCCTGGCAACCACTAATCTAATTTTTGTCTCCATGAATTTTCCCATTCTGGATATTTTATACAAATAGAATCATACAATATATGGCCTTTTATGTCTGGCTTATTTCATTTAGTATGTTTTCAAGGTTCATGCATATTGAAGCATATATTAGCACTTTATCCTTTTATGTTTGAATAATATTCCATTGCATGGATATATCACAATTTGTTTATCTCTTCATCAACTGATGGACATTTGGGTTCTTTGGCTATTATGAATAAGGTTGCTATGAACATATACGTACAAAGTTTTTGCATGTACATATATTTTCATTTCTCATAGATATGTATCTGAGTAGAATGGATAATATGGTGATACTATGTTTAACTTTTTGAAGAACTTCAAAACTTCTTTCTAAAGTGCCTGCACCATTTTGCATTCCCATCAGCAATGTAAAAAAGTTCCACTTGCTTCATATCCCTGTCAACACTTGCTATTGTCCATCTTTTTGATATGGCCATCTTAGTAGATGAGGTTTCCTAATGGCTTATGATGTTGAACATCTTTTTATGTGTGTACTGGCCATTTGTGTATCTTCTTTGGAGAAATATCTATTCAAATCCTTTGCCCATTTTAAAATTGGATTATTTGTCATTCTATTGTTGAGTTATAAGTATTCCTTATGTATTCTAGATACTAGTCGTTTATCAAATTTGGATATCCTTTCTGCTATTATTGTCATACAAATTACATATCTATGCAGTGAAAAACCATCAACACAGATTTATAATTATTGCTTTTTGCAGTTGTTTTTTAAAATCAGATAGAGAAAAAAGAGTTTCAAACAATGATACTTGTATACCATCTTTTATATTTACCTATGTACTTAGCTTTCAGGTGCTCTGTATTTTTCCACGTGGACTCAAGTTACTGTGTATTTCTTGTCATTTTAGCCTGAAATATTTCCTTCAGTGTTTCCTTTTTTTATTAAAGTTTTTTTTATTTTAAATTTTTGTGGGTACATAGTAGGTGCATGCTTCTTGTAGTGCAGGACTGCTAGTGACAAATTCTCTCAGGTTTTTCTTTTAATCTGGAAATGTCTCAATTTCTCTTTCTCTTTGAGTGATAGTTTTGTTAAATATTAAATTTGTGATTGACAGTCTTGATAGCATGTCAGGTATGTTTTCCTACTGCCTTCTGGCATCTATAGCTTCTGGTGAGAAATTTGCTGTTAATCTTACTGAGGATACATGTATGTGATGAGTTGATTCTTGATGCTTTCAAGATTCCTCTTGGTCTTTGGCTTTGGGCAATTGATTATGAGGTGTCTAGGTGTGGATTTCTTTCCATTTATTCTACTTGGAATTTATTAAACTTCTTAGATGTGTAGGTTAAGATTTTTCATCACGTGTGGAAGTTTTGGTCATTGTTTTTTAAATGTTGTTTCTGCCTCCTTTTCTTTCTCCTCCCTTTCAAGGAGTCCCATTACGTATTTGCTGGTAGGCCCACAGATCTCTGAGGCTTTGTTTATTTTTCCTCATTCTTTTTATTTTTGTTTTCTCAGATTGAAAAAACTCCATAGACCTATTTTCAAGCTTGTTTATTCTTTATACTGCCAGCTCAAATGTGCCATTGACTGCCTCTAGTGAAGTTTTTATTTGAGTTACTATACTTTTCCACTCTAGCATTTCTATGTGTTTTTTAAAGAAAAACCGATTTCTATCTCCTTATTAATCTCTATTCCGTGAGGCACAGTTCTTATATTTTCCTTCAGTTCTTTAGACATAGTTTCCTTATTTCTTCAAACATATTTAAAGTAGCTGACTTAAATTCCTTGTCTAGTAAGTCCAACACCCATGCTTTTGCTCTAATTCCCCTGACAGACCATACTTGCATGTTTCTTTGCTTGCCTCCTAATTTTTTGTTGAAAACTGAACATGAAAAATAATATAATATGCCAGCTCTGGAAATCAGATTCTCCTTCTCCTCAGGGCTTCTTGTTGTTGCTGCTATTTGCTTGTTTAGTGGCTTTCCCGAGCTATTTCTGTGTTCTTTGTCCTGTGTGGCCACTGAGGTCTGTACTCAGCATAGCCGGCAGATCATGACTGGATAATTTCCTTGACTACCTAGAACCAATAAGTTTCACAGCCTTTGCTGAGGGGCCCTGCCTCTGTGTGGGGGCAATGCTTCAACTCTCAGGCAAGCAGGTTCCAACTGGGCACAATCCTTCACTTCCTGCTTTCACAGCACCTTGAGTTCAGCCAGTGGTGATGCCTCAGGCCCCATCAGGTCTTTCCTGGGCATGCATGTGGCCTTCTGGAGTCCTACACATGTGTTGGAGTTTCTCAAAGCCTCCTTCTGGATATTTCTTTCCCAAGCTTTTCCTTTTAGGTTTTTTCCATCATCTTGTTTACCTCTATTGTTTCATCACCTCAAGCTGCTATCATAATAAACAATTGCCAGAGAGCTGGAATGAACAGGATGAGTAATGGCAGTTCTCTGGGAATGGGGCTTTGAAGGAGCTCCAACTGAATTCCACCCCCTAGCTTGTCTGCTAGGCCACTGGTTTTCACTGTGATTGCAGGACCATTGACTTCTGGGGTTACTGCAGAGCTGGAGAAAGGGGTTGGGCTAGGGCAGGTTATGGTGCCACGAACCTCACTGTTCTTATGGCGATTCAGCCACTTTTCCTGAATAAATGCTCCCTGAATTGTTGCAAGACTTTGGTTAATTTCCAGAGTTCTGGAAAAGTTTATTTTATTTATTTATTTTTTGGCCAGTGTTTGCACTGCTTATATAAAAATGATTTTCAAAGGCACTTCCTCTGCATTTCCACTGACATTACCAAGCAATTATTCTTCATTTTATATATGGTTTATGTACTCGTCTGTATTTATAAAAAGGAATAAAAAAGCAAAATCAGCACTGTGTCCTTTGTGCCCAGCCGCAATAATCAACTGTGACTTTCTGTCTTTGGAACGTTTGCAGTCATTCTCATAATGGATCTGAGTCATCACAGGGAAGCTGATCCAAATTTCATTATTTAATATATACGTAAATAACTAATCCAGACAGAAGAAAAGGTTTATGTATTAGGTTTGTCCAAAAGTTATTGCGGTTTTTGCCATTGAAAGTAATGGCAAAAACTGTAATTACTTGTGCACCAACCCAATGCGTAGATGCCCATTACAACATTGGCCATACAATGAAAAATTAGAATTAACCTCAAAATCCAAACAGGGTAAAGAGTAGGTAAATACTCTGCATTTTCTCGCTGGAATGGTTGCACCCATTCTCCGAAATAATTATGAAGACCAAACAGTAATAAGGAGAATTTTTTTAGGATGTGTTTATTGAAAAAAGCAAAATGCAAACTTCTATTTGCACCATGGTTATGCCTCTGGAACAATTATATATATGCATGTACAATAGCCAGAAAGGAAGAGAGAAAAGTGAACACAATTTGTTAGGGTGGAGAGAATTGTGGGTTTTTAAATTAGGTTTTCCCCCACCTTATTGTTATGCTGTGAGTGCACTAAATTGAAAGTTAAAAAAAAATAGGTCAACATGTCTAAAAGAAAGAAATACTTTCCCATATCCCCTATGTGCTGGACTTGGCACTGGTCAGAGGCATCCTGTGGCAGGGGCTGTAATAGCCCAGGGGCTTCCTCTGTGGCATGACCTGGGGACAGAGCTCTGCCTTGTCAGCAGGATGGACCCCAGGGACCGGGATGGGGATGGAATGCAACTTTTTGCCAAGCTGCCTGGAGACAGGGATGAGGAGGAGGAAGAGGAGGAGGAGAAAGGCTCTCTCCCCTTCCCCTCCTCCTAGAGAAGATGTTTTTCCAATAAATAATTGTGAAGTCTCGAATGAAATATAAGCCTCATGAATTATCTTGGCGTTTTTGGGATCCAGGAATCTTTCAGTGTCTGGACAGGGTCACAAAGGCTCTTGATGGATGCCCCATCTCCCCACCGGGGGGGTACCACCTTCCTGATGATAATGACGGGGCCACCCCTTCCACTGCTCCTCCCATGCCACTCCCTCCCCCTGGACTTGGGGCTTTTAGCTTCACTCCATCATCCTGAAGCTCTTATCCTGCTTTTTTTTTTTTTTTTTTTTAAATTTTATTTTCTTTCTCTTAAGCATCTGAAGAAGGGAAGGGAGAATTAAGTGGAATGTGCTTTGGAAATAATTCATCAGAGCAGCTTTCCCGAAGTGGGTTTTTTGGAGGATGACCAGCTGTCCTGGTTTGCCTGGGACTGAGGGGTTTCCAGGGGTGTGGAACTTCCACTGCTAAAACCAGGAAAGTCCCATGAAATTCCTGGGATGAGCTGGTCACTTCAGCCCCATGAGTCTCCATTTGGTAGGATGCTAATAGGTATTACATGAAAATGGTTGGCAACAACTAGATTAAATAAAGTCAGATATATTTGCTGCAGGCCTTGTCAGAGCCTCTGTATGCTAATCTGTTATATGCTCATACATATTCAAAGCAGGGTGTCCTAGGTGTATCGGGGCTTAAGTTCTTTATTTTTCTAAAATTAATTAATCTGAGAAATATGAGGTTTACTGAAGCTAAGTAGGCTGTGCTGCTCAGGATACCCAGACAGTTTCTGGAAGAAGGGGATCAAGATGCTACTTTCAAATAGTTGAAACCTGCCAAGTGGACATGGTTCTCTCCAAAGTGCTGTTAGGGGGGTGGAGGAAGTCCTGAGGTTCACTTTTGCAGAGCTGGATGCTGGAAGAGGTGTGTTTTCAGGTGTGTACAGCCCAGGGATGTGTCCTGACCACCCCTCCTCAGTCCAACCCATCGAACACAGGGAAAGGACATCTTCCTGGTGAGAGCAGGCAGATCTGGGTCTCAGGGAGGGGGCCTGGAAGGGGCAGTTTTCCAACGCTCACCATTCTGCAGCTGGTGCATTGGGACATCCTTACAGAGACACACTGCAGGAGGCCCCATGCAGGTGGCATGCCTCACACCTTCACTGTGGGGGCCACAGAGTTGGGCAGTGAGGCACGGGCACAGGATCTGGGGCTGCCTGACTGGCTGTGCGTTCTTGACGTCCCCACCCCGTCCATCTGTGGAAGGGCACAGGGAGCCTTGTGTGACATCAGCACAACACATGTTTGCTCCCCTTTGGTCTGCTTCTGCAGCAGCTGGTGCACACACTGGAGGTGTGGGGATGGGCAGAATCCCGGTGCGTCATAGCATCTGGGGGCAAGGCTGGGGTGAGGGGAACCTTCTCTGGACACGCAGTCTAGTCATGCAAATTACAGGGACTTCAGTCCCCCCTCGGGTGGCCATTCCTGGGCAACCTCTGGGCTCCTCCTGACCCTGACATCTTCCCGTGTCTGATGGGGGCCTGAGGGTGCCTGGAAGCTTCTCAGGCTGGGGCTTGCATGCTCCCGGGCTTGACTCCAGCCTCAGAGACATGGGGGTTGCTGGACATTAAGAGTCCGCTAACAGCCTCACACAAGGCTCATGGTTCCAGCGAGGAAGCAGATTCCGGGGGCTTTCAGCATCCCTGTCTAGCCTGTGGTAACAGGAGCCGGGGGCTATGGGTGAGCACCAGGATCTGCCCTGGGGGCCTCTGCCCAGGTGATGGGCTTCTTTCCACCTGCCTCTGGCCTTGACAGCCTCCCAGCTGTGGCAAGATCTGCATCTGCCATGACCCCTATGGAGCCCAGCCCTGGTAAGTGGCCAGAGACAGCAGCTGTCCTGGGGGAGGCTGCTGGAGCTGGAGTTCGCTGTCCCACAAGGGAGGCAGAGGCCGGCATAAGCAGCCCTGCAGTGGGCATGGCTGGCCATGGTTGCTGCACATCCATCTGCCCCCACACACCAAGTGCCGTGCCAGGCTCTGTGGCCCCTCCAAGAATGAACAGTGAGCCCCCAACCCAGTCCCTAGTCAGGTGAGAAGCATGTTGCTGTGCAGCAAGGACCACAGGCCCTCAAGGACTTGGAGGCATCAGGGATTCTGTTCCCTTGAGGACTCGGAGGGCCTTCTACAACGGAGGGGGACGTCATCTTGGGTTGCTGATTGAGACGAAGATTTTTGAGTAAAGATGAAATGAAGGTCACTCTCTGCCTTTCTGGAGTTTTCCTGGGAGGATGGGGCTCCAAGAGGCACAAGTGTCCCGTGGGCCTTTGTGGATAACTGTCGGGGATTGGGGGTGTGGTTCTGGTATGTGCGTGAGGCTGAGGCACCCAAGACTCCAGCCCGGCCCCAGGAATGTGCCTCCAATTTGTTCAGCGGGCTGCCCTGAGACTCAGCGAGGGCTGGGTAGAAGGTGGCACCCCAGAGACCAAGCAGAGGGTGGCAAGAGCAAACAGATCGGACAGCTTGATGTCAAGGACAGAGAGCCCTCATCCCCCATCTGAACCCAGGGCTCAACCCCGGCCGCAGAAGAGCAGCACAGCCTCTGTGGGCAGCTACTGAGGTCAGCAATGCTGCCCATGTGGAGGGTGAAGAGAAGAGCCCCCAAGAGCATCCAGTGACCCGGAAGGGGCCACGTGATCAGCCCGAGTCAGAGGCAAAGCCTGCAGCAGTTTCAGGGGTTGGCCACCAGGTGGCAGAGGAGAGCCCAGCACAGCCTCAGGGGCCTTAGGTCAGCCTGGCTGCTCACACCTGGCCTTGGGTCTCCTCAGGCAGGTGATTCAGAGAGAGGAGGAGGGAAAGCCTCCACCGAGGTCTACAGCCTCCACCGATGGCACATGTGAGGGTTGTGTGTCCAGCCTTGAAGGATGGCTAAGGGCTGGCTAAGCAGAGATGTGGGGGCAGGAATTCCAGGGAACTGGGAACTCCAGGGGCAGGGGTTGCAGAGATGCCAGGGAACTGGGAGCTCCAGGGGCGGGGGTTGAAGAAATTCCAGAGAACTGGAAACTCTGTGAGGAACTGATGCAGAGACTCGGGGACCCAATCCAGCACGGCGCTTTTGGGGAAAGAGCCCCTCTGAACCTCAGCCTGCAAGCCCTGGGGTTGCAGGGGCAGGAAAATCCTGCCTAGGTGTCCACCCACAAGGCCTGAGACCTGCCCTACCACGTCCTCCCAGCCAGCCCTTTGGGGGAACCCACAACCCCCCACCTGACTCCCACAAATGCCTACTCTCCCCATGCCACGCTCCAGATGCCAGAGGCCCTCTACCTGAGGCACCCTCAGTGCCTTCTGTTGGCATCTGATCAATTCTGGGTCCTGGCGTGACTGGGGCTGGGTACTGTTGAATGATGCTGGGGCGATGAGCCTTCTCCCTCCTCTCACATGGCATGGAGGCAGAGGAAGGGGTGGAGAAGCACCATGAAGTCCACAAAACCAAAGGGAAGAGAAAGAGGGAGGAAGAGGAGCGAGGTAGGAACCCCATCTGGGGCTCGCTGCTGTGTGCGCCTCCTCTGGCCGCTTGCACCCTGCAGAATCCTTTCTGATTTTCCACATTATTCTAGGAGGTTATCAACCATTTCCATTTTTATCCAAGAAATGTGGCACATGTAGGCACAAATCCTACCCAGCTAAGTGCCACCCTTCCTCAGGCTCATCTTGTACTGGAGTCATGCATTGGACCACAGCACCATGAGGTAAGGCCAAGTGGCTCATTGGGCAGCATGGGCAGATCACAGACGCGGAGGACAGATCCCAATATTGCACATCACGCTCCTTTCCTCTCTCTCTTCCTCTTCTTCTGCAGGTCAGCATGTTGCTTAGGTGATCACATCTGCATGGGATTGCTGGGAGGCAGATTTCAGTCTTGCAAAATAATGGGTGATAAGATGAGGGGCACCCCCATCAGGGTCCTCAACACCCCAGGCAAGGAACCTCCTTTCTCTTCTCCTTCCACGGGGCAGATCTTGGGCCTCGGGTGCACGGCCACCTGGGCAGGTCGGGCACCTGAGAAGGACTCGCTTTGATCAGGGGAAGGTCTGGGAAGGAAAAGCCAGACCACAGCCAGCATCAGGATGGTGCAGGGGTGCAGGGAGGGGTGCAGGAGGCAGCTCCCTAGAGGACCCCGAGTGGCCTGAGGTCTGGGGACCGGTGTCCACCCCTGGTTGTTCCTCCCGGCAGGCTTCGGGCTGCCGGTAACCCGAGCCTCATGCTGAGCCTCCCGCTGTGACTCCTGATGGAGCTGGGAGCTCGCCCTGTCGTTAGCGCTGGGGTCAGCAGAGGCGGTGGGCGGGGCTTAAACAAACCCATCAGGGCTCTGACTCTTTCCTCTGGGGCCTGTCACATAAATTTTCATTGAGTGCCACTGCATTTTCATCCAGGGAACTGTCAGGGATATTTTGAGAAGGAACTGGGGGTCAGATGGCAGCATGGCTGAGAGCTGGGGGTTGTACGATGTCAGACTGCAGAGACAGAGGGGCCCCCAGGCCACAGGGCTACTCTCTCCGGGGTTCCAGGAGCTCCAGCGGGCGTAGCCCCCAGGATGGCATTTGAGCCTCAGCCCAAGTCCCGGGGCTGACGGCACTGGGTAAAGAAACGAAGACTGTGGTTCACGTTGGGGAATCAAAGCCATCCTCACTGTCCTCTAAGTGAGCGAACACACAGAAATAGGGAATTTAGGACTCCAAAACCACCCGTTGTTCTTTTCTCTGAGATCTGCAGACAAAGCTTCATACTTGTAGGAACTTCCCCATTTTCAGGGCGTTCTCTCACACATTAGCTTATGTGGCTATCACTCTATGGATGAAGCGGGACAGAAGTGAGTGTCCCCTTTACACAGATGCAAAGACTGAGGCTTCATGGAGCTGGGAGGCTGCCCAAGGCCACTGGACACAGAGGAGCCCAAAGCTTCTAGCTGCCCCCATGTCTATTTTATAAGAATCTCTTCAGCGTAATGGGCCCCATTAAGCCACTGCTTCATGTAGGTCATTAAAACCCTTGAGCAGCCCTCAGGCTTCACCCATTTTATCTTGGAGGCAGGGAGATGGCCACAGCTCAGAGTGATGGTGTCCTTTGTCCAATGTGACAAGGAGAGGGCTTGGAAATCTTTCCCAGCCCCAAAACCAGAGTCTGGGTGCCTCCCCTGACGTCCTGCAAGCCCTAACGCTCAGCGGAGCTTGTGCTTGTTTGCATTTGACCTTGGCGTCTGTACTTGGCCTTGAAAGTTGCCTTGAAAGTCTGCTCCAGGATCTCCAACCCAGGAGGGGGAGGCGTGAGGATTTCCAGGCCCTGTCACTCTCTGACTGTAACCTCTGGCACGGGGCAGCCCCGTCCCACACTTCTTCAGCATGAGCGATTCCATTCACCACCTCTCTGCCGAGATGAACACCCTTGAGCAGGCGCTGGGCAGGGCTGAGCCTAAAAACCTTGTGGCCAGAGACAGGAGGCTGAGGGGTTGGCCTGACCGGTGAAGCTCAGGAGGACTTCATAGAAGAGGTGCCCCAGGAGTTGGGCCTTGAAGGGTGCATGGGCGGTGCTAGGCGAGTGGGCGGTGCTAGGCGAGTGGGCGGTGCTAGGCGAGTGGGCGGTGCTAGGCAGGTGGGCGGGTCTGGGCTGAGCGCATCGCAGACGCAGCTGCCCTGCGAAGCTGTGTTTTTGTTGGCGGTATTGCTGCTGGAGCCATTTTCCCTTTGGAGGGCTCCTGATAGGAGAATGCAGGTCAGCGAGTTTAGAACAACACAGCCCTGGACACGTGTTTGTGCGAGTGTGTGAGGAGAGGGACTAATCGACTGCTCTGAGTTGACGATTATAAAACCATCTCTGGTTGATAAAAGCGCCGCCATCTAGCGATTTTAGTTGTCCTGGTGGGGGATAGGAGATCGACCAAAGAGGAAGTCTTGCAGAATTAATGTACTGACGGGAAGGTGACAGGCTCGGCACACCCCGCCCCCACGAACAGCCCATGTCCAGGAATAACGGGGCGTCGATTCAGGACGCTCAGAGAAGGAAAACAGCCATTGGTGAGACGATGGAAAGAGGAGAGTGGGGGGCTCCCGGGAGCACTGCGGGGGCTGCGAGTGGTGGCCGGTGCTGGAGGTCACAGACCAGGCATGGGTGGATGAGAGAACTCAGTCACTGTCACTGAGACGCACAGGACCACTGCACATGCACGAAACAACATGGCAGACACACATGGGCCGCGCCTGTGGGTGACGAGCAGACACCTCCCAATACAGGTAAAGACAGCGGCTTAACCCCAAGCCACAGTCGCCCCTAGACAGAGGCAAGGGCGGGATTGCAACTCGGGCGAACTTTCTCACTGTCTCGCAACTACACGGGTGGCTCTAGAAATGCAAGCCAAGAACTGATGGCTTCAGCGTCTTGGTGGGCTCCGGAGCTGGGCCAGAGCCTTCGTTAAACCAAGAGGAAGACCCGCAAATTGCCCCGGTCACCGGGGGCCGAGGACAAGTTCCTGCCTGTCGCAGGACTCAGCACAGCCTCACGTGTTATGGCCCTTGCAGGTGCCCTCTCCTGTGGGTGCCCCAAAGACCCGGGGAGAACACAAGTGGAAGTCACTAGTTTGGGGATGGCGGGGGCTGACCGGGGCTTCGGACCATCAGGAGCCAGTGCCCACCTGGTCACTGGAGGGACAGGGAGCCACGTCCTGACTGACCACTCACCAGTGGGGTGGAGCCCTGGGGAAGCCACGTGGCCTCTGTGAGCCCCTGTCCCCTCATTTCACACGGGGATCATCACATCCCCAGCTCACACCCCAGCAAGGAGAAGTGGGGGCTGCAGGCCCAGCACTCGGCACAGGGCCTGTGGCTTCCTCCTTCTCTCCCCTCGGCCATCCCCTTTAAAAGCATTTCTTGGCTTCAGGTGGTAATGAGGTGGCGGGTAAGAAAAGCACCTTCCAGAATCACGGTGGAACAGCTCTGGGACGAAGTCACCCGAGTCACAGCGGAACAGCCCTGTGACGAAGTCACCCGGGTCACAGCGGAACGGCCCTGCGACGAAGTCACCCGGGTCACAGCGGAACGGCCCTGCGACGAAGTCACCCGGGTCACAGCGGAATGGCCCTGCGACGAAGTCACCCGGGTCACAGCGGAACGGCCCTGCGACGAAGTCACCCGGGTCACAGCGGAACGGCCCTGCGACGAAGTCACCCGGGTCACAGCGGAACGGCCCTGCGACGAAGTCACCCGGGTCACAGCGGAACGGCCCTGCGACGAAGTCACCCGGGTCACAGCGGAACGGCCCTGCGACGAAGTCACCCGGGTCACAGCGGAACGGCCCTGCGACGAAGTCACCCGGGTCACAGCGGAACGGCCCTGCGACGAAGTCACCCGGGTCACAGCGGAACGGCCCTGCGACGAAGTCACCCGGGTCACAGCGGAACGGCCCTGCGACGAAGTCACCCGGGTCACAGCGGAACGGCCCTGCGACGAAGTCACCTGGGTCACAGCGGAACGGCCCTGCGACGAAGTCACCCGGGTCACAGCGGAACGGCCCTGTGATGAAGTCACCTGGGTCACAGCGGAACAGCCCTGCGACGAAGTCACCTGGGTCACAGCGGAACAGCCCTGCGACGAAGTCACCCGGGTCACAGCGGAACGGCCCTGTGATGAAGTCACCTGGGTCACAGTGGAACAGCCCTGCGACGAAGTCACCTGGGTGGGAGTCCTGACCTCGCTTCCTCTGTGGAGGTAATTAATGGGACAGAGAGAGGAGCCCTGAGAACCAGGTCCCCACTCGCTGTGAACACCAACGATTTACAAGGCAGGATCTTGGCAATAAGGAGCCCTGGGGGCCGCCGCACTTGCGGTCAGCTGGCACGGACGCCAATCCCAGCCTTCCTATTATTTACTGAGAAAATACCACGGCCCCTCATCTGCTATTACACTTAATACTTGATCCTGATCCACACAGAAGCAAGGGTGTATTTAGGGACAGGGTAGGCTTTCCTCGCACACCAGGAGCATCTGACGCAGTGTCTGTGCCCACAGGAATCTCGTGGGGCTGGGGCTGCCTCCTCCTCCCCATGGGGGCTGGAGGGCCAGTAGCTCCGGTGCCAGCCAGGAGAAGACCATCAGCCACCCCAGAAGCCAGTGCAATGAGACCTCTCCCCACCCAGCTGGGCTGCACCATCAGCCCCAATCACCAGGCTGCCCTCCTTCCCTCGCACACATGCCCTTGACAGCCAGCTCTTTGCCCTTGAACCTCTCATCTGTTCACGCACCAACTCTTGCCCATGGTGCGCTTGAGCTGGGCTTTACTCCAGGGGCTTGGGACAATGAGAAAAGAAACCAAAATACACCAAGACCTTTCCCTGGTGGGGTTCATGTTCAGGCGGGAAGGGAGGCAGCTGAACAGTGCTGAGGGCTCAGGACAAAGACAGGAGTAGGAAGAGGGAGGCAGAGGGGCTGCATTTTGGGCGGTGGGCAGCATAGGCCATGGAGGGAAGCAACGAGTGAGTGAGATCGGCAGGGAGGAAGGAGGCTGATGGGGCTGCAGGACCAGCTGGTGAGAAGCATGCATGAAAGGAAATGTTGGCTGGGCACGATGGAGGCAGGAGGGAGGAGGGAGGAGGGAGGACGGAAGAGAGAGGAGGGAGGACAAAGGAGGGAGGAGGGAATAAAAAAGAGGGAGGAGAGGGAGGGAGGAGGAAAGAGGAAGGAGGGAGGAAGCAGGAGGGTGTCAGAAGGAGGGAAGGGGCAGGAGGGAGGAGGAAACAGAAGTGAGGTGAGAGGGAAGAGGGAGGAGGGACGACGGAGGAGAGAGGAGGGAGGATGGAGGAGGGAGGAGGAAGGAGGCAAGAGGAAGGAGGGGAGAAAAAGGGGGAGGAGGCAGGAGGGAGGAGGAAAGAGGAAGGAGGAAGGATGGGGAAGGAGGAGGGTGGAAAGAGGCCAGTGCAGCCAGAGCTGGTGAGAGAGGAGTTGAGATGGGGTGGGGAGGTAGGGCAAGACCACAGAGAATCCTGGGGCTGCAGTGACAAATGACCACCAACCAGGGGGCTTAAAACAACAGAAACAGATTTTCTCACAGTTCTGGAGGCCAGAGGCCCGAAATTCAAGTGTCAGCAGGGCCAGGACCCTGCAGGCTCTGAGGGAGGCCCCTCCTGGCTCCTCTCCGGCTCCTGGGCTGCCGGCTGCGTTCTGCGTTCCTTGATGCTTTTCTCCGGTCTCCGTCTCCACTCTCCCAGGCCTTCGTCTCTGCGTTTCTCCTCCGTGTCTTCTCCTCTCCTTGTGAGGATGCTTGTCCATGCATTTAGGGCCCATCTAGCTAATCTAGAAGATCTCATCTCAAGATTCTTTGCTTAATTACAGCTGCAGAGATCCATCCCCAGTATGGTCACATTCACAGGTACCAGGGCTCAGGACTTGGACACATCTTTCTGGGGCCACCATTCAACATACAACAGCCCCCAGGGCAAGATCTTCAGAGACAGGAGTGGTAAACTGTGTCCTGGTTGGAGGTGCAGTGGGGCAGGAATATGGGATTTCTGGTAAAATTGGTGTTAGGGTGGGGAGTGATTTGGTTGAGTTTGCTTCTTACTGAATCAGAAACATGGGAATCCCAGGTCCTCAGAGGAGGAAAACCCCAAAGGTTCAAGTCCAAATTGGTACAAGGTGCCTTTGGAGCCCGAAATCGGCTGGTCCTGGGTGTGAGGCCTGCTGTGGGTTCTTCCTAGCCAGGACGAGTGGAGTCAGGCGGTGGAGGGGGGTTGTGAGCTCACCCCTTGTTTTCAGAGGACCCCAGAGGCTTCACGCACTCAATAAACTCCAAACGACACTCACCACATGTGGGTCCCGCAGTTACAACATAGGATGGACAAGGGCAGGCCAACAGGGGAAGCAGCTCCATCTCCACAGTGCTAGTGATGGAGACAGCTCAGAGCCAGGAGAGAAGCAGGATCCTGTTGGCTCTGTTTCTTTGGAGACTCCTGACTAGCAAAGAGGTGAAGGTTGAGGACTGCAGGGTCGTGGGGGACCCGTTCGCAGCTTGGGTCTGGGTGGGCACAGTGGCCGGGCGGGGTGGCCGGCTGTGGGGCTGGAGGGTGGGCAGGGCTGATCTGGGGAAGCCAGCCTGGCAGGATTGGGGCTGGACCACCCTGGAGTTCGGGGTGGGCTTTAAGCTAGGGAGTGGTGTGGTCAAGCCTGCTTCTGCTGAACACCAGGAAGGAGTATGGAGGATGCATCTGGGGTTAAGAGCCCGGAGGAGGCTCTGCCCTGAGGTGTGAGGTCCGCTCACTGTTTTAGAATTCTCACATCCCAAGTGTGGCTCGGCTGACTATCCACAGTGTTTCCCCACCCTGGTCTGACTTGGCCTCCAAGACCACCCTGGGAGTGGGGGGTGTTTCCCTGCCTCTACTGGCGAGGTAGGGGAAGAGGGACTGGTCATGAAAGAGTTTTCATTTCCTTTCTCAGACACCAGGGCATCCTGAGGCTGGAATGGTGAAAAGGTTCTGAGTCTCATCCCTGGTTCCAGGCAAGTTCTCAGTAGAAAGCGAGGTCAGGAGGCTGCTGGTGAGGCCCAGGGCCTGAAAGAATGTCTGGCACGTGGCCTTTCCTGCAAAAGCTGCGGATTGACATCCTAAGGGCAAGAAAGGAAAACATCAAGAGACAGAGAAGCAGAGGGTTACAGGTCGCTAAGCTGCACCGAGAATGAAGACTTTCATTCATCTTACTTGAAGCTGGGAACCAGGAGAATGAAGGTCTGTAATTGCACCCTCTTCTATCAGGCCCTTTTTAGAATGTGACTGGATTATGCCCTTTCCGTTTCTCATGGGGAAGGAGTCAGTGTAGCGACTGGGATAAGATTGCATTTTTCACTGGAACACCCAGTGCCAGGTATGTGACCCACAATCTCATCTGCTGATTCAGTAAATGCTCAGAGTGGGTAGTATTAGGCACTAAACTGCACCTGGGCCTGAATCCCAGCTTTCCCATTTACTAGCAGTAACATCTTAGGCAGCCCATCTATGAAACAGGACTAAGACTGCTGACTTCTTAGGATTGTTTTGAAGATAAAGCAAGATAATGCATATAAAAGTCTTAACATGTTGTCTGGTGAGCACTGAAGAATGGTTATTATTATTATTATTATGCACACGCCAGTCACTGTGTCAAGAATTTAAGGATCAACATGATCAGAATTTCCCTCAAGAGTGTTTTATTTATTTATTTTTTTATTTCAATAGGTTTTTGGGAACAGGTGGTGTTTGGTTACGTGAATCAGTTCTTCAGTGGTGATTTCTGAGATTTTGGTGCACCCATCACCCGAGCAGTATACACCGTACCCAGTGTTAGTCCTTTATCTCATACCGCCCTCCCACCCTTCTGCCTGAGTCCCCAAAGTCCACTGTATCATTCTTTTGCCTTTTTGTCCTCATAATTTAGCTCCCACTTATGAGTGAGAACATACGATGTTTGGTTTTCCATTCCTGAGTTACTTGAGAATAATGATCTCCAATTCCATCCAGGTTGCTATGAATGCCAATATTTTATTCCTTTTTATGGCTGAGTAGTATTCCATTGCATAGATAGAGATAGATAGATGATAGATAGATTAGATAGATAGATAGATAATAAAGAAAGTGTGAGATTATATATTTCTTTATCTACTTGTTGATTGATGGGCATTTGAGCTGGTTCCATATTTTTGCAGTTGCAAATTGTGCTGCTATAAACATGCGTGTGCAAGTATCTTTTTTGTATAGTGACTTCTTTTCCTCTATATATATATCTAGTAGTGGGATTGCTGAATCGAATGGTACATCTACTTTTAGTTCTTCAAAGAATCTCCACAATGTTTTCCACAGTGGTTGTATTAGTTTACATTCCTACAAACGTGAAAAAGTGTTCCCTTTACATCACATCCATGCCAATATCTATTATTTTTTGATTTGTTGATTATGGCCATTCTTGCAGGAATAAGGTGGTATCACATTGTGGTTTTGATTTGCATTTCCCTGGTCGTTAGTGATGTTGAGCATTTTTCCATATGCTTGTTGGCCATTTGTATATCTTCTTTTGAGAATTGTCTATTCATTTCCTTTGCCCACTTTTTGATGGGATTGTTTGTTTTTTTCTTGCTAATTTGTTTGAGTTATTTGTAGATTCTGGATATTAGTCCTTTTTCAGATTTATAGATTGTGGAGATTTTTTTCCCACTCTGTGGGTTGTCTGTTAACTCTGCTGATTATTTATTTTGCTGTGCAGAAGCTTTTTCATTTAATGAAGTCCCATCTATTTATCTTTGTTTTTGCTGCATTTGCTTTGGTGTTCTTGGTCATGAAGTCTTTGCTTAAACCAATGTCTAGAAGAGTTTTTCTGATATTATCTTGCAGAATTTTTATTGTTTCAGGTCTTAGATTTAAGTCTTTGATCCATCTTGAGTTGATTTTTGTATAGGGTAACAGATGAGGATCCAGTTTCATTCTTCTACACGTGGCTTGTCAATTATCCCAGCACCATTTGTTGAATAGGGTGTCCTTTCTGCACTTTATGTTTTTGTTTGCTTTGTCGAAGATTAGTGGTCAAAGATCAGTATGGCTTTATTTCTGATTTCTCTATTCTGTTCCATTGGTATGTGCCTATTTTTATACTAGTACCATGCTGTTTTAGTGACTATGACCCTATACTATAGTTTGAAGTCAGGTAATGTGATGCCTTCACATTTGTTCTTTTTGCTTAGTCTTGCTTTGGCTATGTGGACTCTTTTTTTTCATTTGATATAAAATTTAGGATTTTTTTTCTAGTTCCTGAAGAATGATGGTGGTGTTTTGATGGGAATTGCATTGAATTTGTAGATTACTTTTGGCAGTATGGTAATTTTCACAATATTGGTGCTACCCATCCATGAGCATGGGATGTGTTTCCATTTGTTTATGTTGTCTATGATTTCATTAAGCAGTGTTTTGTAGTTTTCCTTGTAGAGGTATTTCACTTCCTTGGTTAGGTATATTCCTAAGTATTTTATTATTTTTTTGCAGCTATTGTAAAAGGGATTGAGTTCTTGATTTGATTCTCAGCTTGGTCGCTGTTGGTGTATAGTGGAAATACTGATTTGTGTACATTAATTTTGTATCCTGAAACTCTGCTGAATTCATTTACCAGTTCTAGGAGCTTTTTGAATGAGTCTAGGGTTTTCTAGGTATATGATCATATCATCAGCAAACAGTGATAGTTTGACTTCCTCTTTACAAATTTGGATGTCCTTGATTTCTTTCTCTTGTCTGATTGCTCTGGCTAGTACTTCCAGTACTACGTTGAATAGAAGTGGTGAAAGTGGGCATCCTTGTCTTGCTCCAATTTTCAGAGGAAATGCTTTCAACCTTCCCCCGTTCAGTATAATGTTGGCTGTGGGTTAGTCATAGATGGCTTTTATTACCTTAAGGTGTGTTTCTTCTATGCCGATTTTGCTGAGGGTTTTGATCATAAAACAATGCTGGATTTTGTCAAATGCCTTTTCTGCATCTATTGAGATAATCATGTGATTTTTGTTTTTAATTATGTTTATGTGGTGTATCACATTTATTGACTTGCAGATGTTAAACCATCCCTGCATCCCTGGTATGAAACCTACTTGACCATGTTGGATTATCTTTTTGATAATGCTGTTGGATTCGGTGAGCTAGTATTTTTTTGAGGATTTTTGCATCTGTGTTCATCAGGGATATTGGCCTGCAGTTTTCTTTTTTTGTTATGTCCTTCTCTGGTTTTGGTATTAGGGTGATAATAACTTCATAGAATGATTTAGGGAGAATTCCCTCTTTATCCTGTGGAATAGTGTCAATAAAATTGGTACCAATTCTTCTTTAAATGTCTGATATAATTCAGCTGTGAACCTGTCTGCCCTGAACTTCTTTTTGTTGGTGTTTTCTTTTTTCTTTTTATTTTTTTTGAGATAGTGTTTTGCTCCTGTTGCCCAGGCTGGAGTGCAGTGGTGTGATCTCAGCTCACTGCATCCTCCACCTCCTGGGTTCAAGTGATTCTCCTGCCTCAGCCTCCCAAGTAGCTGGGATTACAGGCACCTGCCACCATGCCCAGCTAATTTTTGTATTTTTAGTAGAGACAGGGTTTAATCATGTTGTCTAGGCTGGTCTCGAACTTCTGACCTCAAGTGATCTGTCTGCCTCGGCCTACCAAAGTGCTGGGATTACAGGCATGAGCCACCGTGCCCGGCCAGCATTTTATTTTAAATTACCATTTCAACCTTGCTGTTTGTTATTTGTCTGTTCAGAGTTTCTATATCTTCCTGATTTAATCTAGAAGAACTTGTCTGTTCGGAGTTTCTATATCTTCCTGGTTTAATCTAGAAGAACTTATCTATCTCCTCTAGGTTTTCTAGTTTATGCACATAACGATGTTCATTATTCATTGAATAATCTTTTGTATTTCTGTGGTATCAGTAGTAATCTCCCATTTTATTTCTAATTGAGCTTATTTGGATCTTATCTCTTATTTTCTTGGTTAATCTCACTAATGGGCTATCAATTGTCTTAGTCTTTTCACAGAGCCAGCTTTTTGTTTTATTTATCTTTTGTATTTTTTTTTGTTTGTTTCAATTCATTTAGTTCTGCTCTGACCTTCATTATTTATTTTCTTCTGCTGGGTCTGGGTTTGGATTGTTCTTGTTTCTCCAGTTCTTTGAGGTGTGACCTTAGATTGTCTATTTGTGTTCTTTCAGACATTTTGATTTAGGCACTTAATACTGTGAACTTTCCTCTTAGCATTGCTTTTGCTGTATCCCAGAGGTTTTGATAGGTTGTGCCACTATTATTATTCAGTTAAAATAATTTTTTAATTTACATCTTGATTTCATTGTTGACCTAATGATTGTTCAGGAACAGGTTATTTAATTTCCATGTATTTGCATGGTTTTGAGGGTTCCTTTTGGAGTTGATTTCCAATTTTATTCCACTGTGGTCTGAAAGAGTACATGATATAATTTTGATTTTCTTAAATTTACTAAGACTTGTTTTGTGGCCTATGATATGGTCTACCTTGGAGAATGTTCCATGTGCTGATAAATAGCTTGTATATTCTTCAGTTGTTGGGTAGAATGTTCTGTAAATATCTGTTAAGTCCATTTGTTGTAGGGTATAGTTTAAGTCCGTAGTTTCTTGGCTGACTTTCTATCTTAATGATCTTTCTAGTACAGTCAGTAGAGTATTAAAGTCTCTCACTACTGTGTTGCCGTCTATCTCATTTCTTAGGTCTAGTAGTAATTGTTTTATAAATTTGGGAGCTCCAATATTAGGTGCATATATATTTAAGTCTGTGATATTTTCCTGTTGGACTAGTCCTTTTATCATTAAATAATGTCCCTCTTTGTCTTTTTTAACTGCTGTTGCTTTAAAGTTTGTTTTGTCTGATATAAGAATAGCTACCCCTGCTTGCTTTTGGTGTCCATTTGCATGGAATATCTTTTTCCATCCCTTTACCTTAAGTTTTTGTTAGTCCTTACGTGTTAGGTGAGTCTCCTGAAGATAGTAGAAACTTGATTGGTGAATTCTTATCCATTTTGCCATGCTGTATCTTTCATGTGGAGCCTTTAGGCCATTTACGTTTAATGTTAGTAGTGAGATGTGAGGTACAATACTATTCATCATGTTATTTGTTGCCTGAATACCTTTGTTTTCCCTTTGTGTTATTGTTATATAGGTCCTGTGAGATTTATGCTTTAAGGAGGTTCTATTTTGGTGTATTTTGAGGATTTCTTTCAAGATTTAGAGCTCCTTTTTGCAGTTCTTGTAGTGCTGGCTTGGTAGTGGCAAATTTTCTTGCATTTGTTTGTCTGGAAAAGACTGTATCTTTACTTTCTTTATGACGCTTAGTTTCACTGAATACAAAATTCTTGCGTGATAATTGTTTTGTTTAAGGAGGCTAAAATAGGACCCCAGTCCCTTCTAACTTGTAGCATTTCTGCTGAGAAATCTGCTGTTACTCTGACAGGTTTTCCTTAATAGGTTACCTGATGCCTTTGACTCCCAGCTCTTAAGATCCTTGCCTTCATCTTGACTTTAGATAACCTGATGACATGTGTCTAGGTGATGATCTTTTTGTGATGAATTTCCCAGATGTTCTTTGAGCTTGTTGTATTTGGATGTCTAGATCTCTAGCAAGGCTAGGGGAGTTTTCCTCAATTATTCCCTCAAATATGTTTTCCAAAGTTTTAGATTTTTCTTCTTCCTCAGGAACACCAATTATTCTTAGGTTTGGACGTTTCACATAGTCCCAAACTTCCTAGAGGCTTTGGTCATTTCTTTAAAATTCTTTTTTCTTTGTCTTTGATGGATTGGATTAATTTGAAAGCCTTGTCTTTGAGGTCTGATGTTCTTTCTTATACTTGTTCAATTCTACTGTTGAGACTTTCCAGTGCATTCTCTGTTTCTCTAAGTGTGTCCTTGATTTCCAGAAGTTCTTTTTTTTATTTATGTTCTCTATCTCCTTGAAGAACTTTCTTTTCATATTCTGTATCATCATTTTTATTTTTTTAAGTCGGACTTCACCTTTCTCTTGTGCCTTCGTGATTAGGACTTAATAATCAACCTTCTGAATTCTTTTCTGGCAATTCAGAGATTTCATCTTGGTTTGGATCCATTGCTGGTGAGCTGGTGTGATCTTTTGGGGGTGTTAAAGAACGCTGTTTTGTCATATTACCAGAATTGTTTTTCTGGTTCCTTCTCATCTGCATAGACTATGTCAGAGGGAAGATCTGGGACTAAAGAGCTGCTGTTCAGGTTCTTTTGCTCCACGGGGTGCTCCCTTTATGTGTGTTCTCCCCATTCCCCTAGGGATGGGGCTTCCTGAGAGCTGAACTGCAATGATTGTTTTTGCTCTTCTGGGTCTAGCCACCCTGCGGAACTACTGGGCTCCGGGCCGGTTCTGGGGAGTGTCTGCAAAGAGTCCTGTGATGTGATCCATCTTCAGGCGTTTCAGCTGTGGCTACCAGCACCTGCTCTGGTGGAGGAAGCAGGGGAATGAAGTGGGCCCTGTGAAGGTCCTTGGCTGTGTTTTTGTGCACTGATTTTGTGTTAGTTGGCCTACAGCCAGGAGGTGGCGCTTTCAAGAGCACATCAGCTGCAGTGCTATAGGGAGGAAGCAAACTTGCCCTAGGGTCACCTGGTTAGGCTAATGGATACTCTAAAAAGGCAATAGTTTTACTTTTAAATCTATTATTTATTATATCCTGGAAATTGCAGACTTTGCAGCTTTCTAACACACATGATTAACATTTTTAGATGTAAACTTAAGATATATGAGGAGTAGAGAATTTTTCCAAATTCTTTAAGAGAAAAGTTTGAGGACCACTGATCCAAAGCATGCCGGTCAGTGCCGGAGAGATGGCCCCAGCAGACAAACCCTTTAGCCCATTCCCAAGCTTCATGTCCTGCCTTGAAGTCCACTCTGGCCTGTAGCCCTTGGATAGGGCATAGTTTACTGAGAGGGAGAAGGAAGGAGCCCACAGACATTCTCAGCATCACCAGCTGCCACCCCTGCCTTGCACCTCTGGACATACATTTCTGGGCTTGGATGGTAAGCCCCCTCCACCTGCATGATACCTCTGCCTTCAGCCTGAGCTCCCATGACCTCATGTGGCTGCCATGAAGAGTGAGACAATCATAAGAGTCAGCAAAAGCTATGAAGGAAATAAAAGGCATACAGCCTCGAGGAGAGGCAGAGGCTGATGGCACAGGAAGGGTAGAAGCCAGTAAAGGGAGGGGTGTAGCCCTGGGTGGATGGGGGTCCAAGGTGGCACCAAGACCTCCGCCTCCAGAGCTCCTGGGAGCCTCTTGTCCCTCTCTCTCCAGTGTCCCATGCAATTGACTTTCTTAGAGAGGGACTCCTCTCTCGGGGCCCAGGAACACAAGAGCTCATGTAAGTTTGTGGGGTGTGGGATAGGTCATGCCCACCCCACCCCATTGATCAGAACCAGTTACGTGGTCATGACCCAAGTCAGTGGGGTCCGCCTACGAAGAAGCAGGGGGTGAGTCATCCCAAACAACAATGTCATCTGCTGCAAACCTGTCTTGAACAGCTTGGTCATCTTGGGAATCATTTCAGTTACATTTAAAAGAATCGGCATGGCTAATCTACACTTCCTTCCCTGTTCAAAGATGCAGTTCCTTCCAGCGAATGGTATACACTAGCTAACTGTTGTTGCCTAAATATATGAGAAAGCTGGTTTTAGCACCCAATATTCTTAGTGAGTTCTCTTGCTTTGCCCAGATTCTTTCTCAATTATATTATTATTTGATAGTGATTGAGGGATGAGAGGAGTAAGGTCAGTAAACCAAAGCCATCATTATCCCTGCCACCCCATTCATAACACCTCCAATTACACATTTCTATCCACACCGCACCCTTCACACAAGTATGCGTCCAGCTGGGAAATACTTGGTGCCTGAGGGGTTTATGGCTCCTTGATTGATTATTCAAGCAGGCTTCCTTCGGGAAGGAGGCCTGGACATCGTCCCAGCCAGGATGAGTGAGCCTCTGTTTTTATTTGTAAAGTGGGAAAATGGCTGTCGGGCTTGGCTTGCTGCAGGCAAATGCCCTTTAGTCTGAAGGCCTCTGCTCTGAGTCCTTCTGTCCTCACGGAGGAGCAAGGTCTGTCATGGGTGTGAGCCAGGCTCTAGGGAGAGGGACCACGCCTGCCACCTGCTGCCTGGAGGAGAGGATGGGTCAGCTCCTGTCCCTGCCCTTGCCAGCTCCTGGCCATTGCCTTCCAGCCTGTGGTTATCCAGAGGCCTCGCTGGCCTCTGCAGCCTGGGCCCTGAGCCCTGACTGTCTTTCCTGCTAGAAAACTGGGGCCCTTTTCTAGGTTCAGCTTTAATAGGTTGGACAATTGGCCCACATTACACAGACCACTGTGACCACATTAGGGAGGGGAGGGTGCTGTGCCAGAGTCGGGAGAAGAGGTTTACCAGGGCAGGAAACGCAGGTGACAGGACACAGAAGAGCCGCATCTCAATCGCTGCAGAGAAAGCATCTGGACAAATTCAGCAACAACATATTATTTTTTAACCCTTTCCCGTTTAAGAAAAAAAAATTCAGCTCATTGCCAGTACTCATTTAATTTTACATAAACACGCTCTTTGAAGCTAAAGCAAATCTGGCTGATTTTCAATGTGAAAATAAAATATAAAAACTTTTCTTGAAACTAACATCAGAAATGTCTGAATCATCAGAATCGACTATTTTGGAAAAACTGGATTCATCCAATGAATGCTTGGCCAAAAACTGTTGGAGAACGATGTTAGCATCATGGGTAGGTATGTTAACATTTCCTAGGATTTGACAGTCTCAGCGATGGAGAAGTGCTCATTTTGTAAATGGAAATACCACTACTAAAAACAGAATCCTATAAACAGAATAATGTCTTTTGTTCCCAAAGCCGATATCCTAGAGCAATGCGAAAATAATCATAAAAGGGAGATATTTAGTGGCAGAGTTGTCTCAGGGTGAACACCGGCTGCAAGTGCTGCCAGTGAGTATTCTCGGTGAAAACAGGAAAAGGTTTTAAAAAAAAAATTCCAGAAACCAGGAGAAAAAAAGGATTTTTCAACTCAACAAATTACATCTACTAAAAATCTACAGTTTATATAATTTAAGTTAAGGAGGCAGAATGCATTCTCTCTATGATCAGGAACGAGGCCAGGGTGTCTGCTCTCACCGCTTCTGTTGGACATTGTGCTGGAGGCACTGGCCAGGGCAATGGGGCAAGGGAAATAAATGGAATTCATACAGGTTGAAAATGAAGAACTACAACTGTCTTAATTCACAGGTGACAAGATCTTCTATAGAGAAAATCTGAAAAGATCTAGTAATAAGCTATGAGAAGAGATAAGTAAGTTTGGCAAGGTTGAAGAAGAGCAGGTAAAGGTTAGAAACTCAATTGTATTTCTATACACTAACAAGAATTAAATGGGAATTGAATTTTTTCAAAAATTATCATTTATAAGAAAATAAAAATACGAAGTACTGGAAAATTAGTATAACAACAAAGTACAAGACTAGTGCACTGAAAAAGAAGAAAAATGTACAGAAATTAAAGATTTATCTCAATAGAACATTATATCATGTTCATGAATCAAAAGTCAATACCATTAATATGTCAATTCTCCTCAAATTGATCTATGATTAATGCAATCCTAAGGAAAATTCTAGCAGCTTTCTGTTTTGGAGAATTCAGCAAGCTGATTTGGCATTTATAGAGAAATGCAAAGGACCTGCAATAGTCAAAACATTTATTTCTTTAAGTAAAAAGAACAAAGTTGGAAGACATATGCTACCTGATTTCAAGGCTTTGTATAAAACTACAGATATCAAGGCTGTGCAGCATTGGCATAAGGACAGCTGTGTAGATATATGGAACAGAACAGAGCCCAGAAAAACACTCAAGCATATATGGTCACTAGATTTTCAACAGTGGTGCCAAGATAATTCACTGGAAGGAAGGACAGCCTTTCAGCAATGGTGCTGGAATCATGGGTATATCTGTGTAAAATAAAAGAACCTCTACTCTTACCTCACACCACATACAAAAATTAACTTGAAGTGAACTGTAATCCTAAATATAAAAGCTAAAACCCTAACATTTCCTATAAGAAAACATAGGAGAAACAGATGATTAGGCAAAAATTTCTTATTTAAGACGTAAATAAGGTAGGCCAGAAAAAATTGGTAGATTAGACTTTTTGAAAAATAAAAAGTTTTGTTCCTTGAAAGGCACTGTTTATAACTTTAAGATGGATGATGCATTCTTGAAGAAAATATTTTCACATCTATCTGATTAAGGACTTACATCCAAACTATATGGGACTCTTTCAAGTCAATATAATAAGAAGACAAACATTCTGAATAAATAAATGGGGAAAAGATTTAATGCACATTTTACTTAAGAAGGTATATGAATAGTTAATAAGCACGTGAAAAGGCTCCCAACATCATCAGTCATGAGGGAAATGCAAACTAAAACCACAGTGGGATTCCACAGTGTACTACTAGAGAGGCTGGAATTAAGCAGACAGACCATACCCAACGTGGGTGAGGAAGTGGAGCAACTCTACCCTCCTGTGTTGCTGGGGGAAACGCAGAGTGCTACAACCCACTTGGAACCACAGCTTGGCAGTTGCTTATTTACCAAATGATCTGGCAACTTCACTTTTATGCACAAAAAGATATTTATGCGAATGTTTATAGCAGCTTTATTTCTAACAGCCAAAAGTTGGAAGCAACCAAAATGTCCACTGACATAGGAACAGATTAACAAATTATGCAGTATTCGTACAATAGAATGCTGTTCAGAAACAAGAAAGAAGCAATTCTGGCTACGTGGAACATCATGCACGAATCTCACAAGCATAAAGTGAATAGAGGAGTTTGACGCAAGAGAGGAAACAGTGCATGATTTCATTCTTAAAACTCTAGAAGAGGCAAAACTGCAGCACCAGGGAGAAGACCGATCACTGCCAGGGCTGGGTGGAATGGGATTGGCTGCAAAGGAGGATGAAAGAACTTCCTGGAATCATGAAATTGTTCTGTATCTTGATTACGCCCAAGGCTGTACTCCTTTAACTGTACACCTAAAATTGGTGAAATTCATTGAATACAAATTATAACCCAATAAAACCAATTAAAAATACATCAAGGAAGGACATATCAGCCAAAACAAGCAAACATGAATTTGGAAAACTATAGAAAATAAAATGAAAGCCACAGTTAAAAATCATGAGATGGGTCCAAGGGAAACCTATATTGATAATAAGAATCCTTAATGAAAACACTACCTGTCACACACTTTTTTGTATGAGCCTTGTATAAATCAAACACACTTAGAAATGTGAGAGCAAATAGAAACTCAATTTTTATGACAAACTTTAACACAGATCTTCTGACCATGTGGGCAGATCAGGAGTAAGAAAGGGTTTATTTCCAGAGATACTTTGGTCAGGTTGAGGAAAGCTGTGTGAGGCAGTGGTTCAGCACAAGGGCATTTAAAACCAGACAGAAGGCCTGGTTTTAAATCCACTTTTGCCCTTGATTTGGTGTGTGTCACTGGACAAGTTTCTTAAGTCTCAATCCCACAGGTGTAAAGTTCATGGAGTTAACTGAGAAGATCCATAAGAACAGCCCTATTGAATAGCAGCTTCAGAAAGGCATAGAATCTCACCCTTCTGATTCACTGCTGTATGTCTGGCACAACATAGGTGCTCAAATGTGTGTTGAACAAATGGGTGCGAACATCATCTTCCTGGCACCAAATAAACCTTCAGTAAATTATACTCAGCATTATGCTTGATTAGCAGATATTTAACTTCATGCCCTAAATTTTCTTTTTAAGCATTCACAGAATGCTTACCAAAAAAATTCCCATACCACGGGAAAAGAAGCTTTAATTAAGTCCAAAAAATAGATTTTATAGCAACATATTTCACCATAACTCATTAAAACAGAAAATTAGCAATAAAGGAATAATCAAGAAGAAAATTCACAAAGCCTTGGTAATTATGAAAGTACTCTCCAATGATGTTTAAGAAGTTTCACAGGGTCTGGTATCTTATTTGTCAATTCTTATTTTTAATGTGTATCTTTATTTGCTATTACTTGAGCAAGTGGTTTTCTTGTCATTTTAATCTCTGTTCTCTTGCTCATTTGAGATGGTTTATCAGGTTTGCTCTTCCCTCTCAGGATGTGTTTCTTTTCCTGCATTCATTCACTCAGCAAACACTGATGGAGCTTCCCTGCCCTGCCCAGTTCACAGAGCTTCGCTTGTGATCTTTGTTGTCCAGGGAGGAATTTAGATGGTGTCCTCGCCCTTTCTTTCTGGGGCTGCCTTCATTCTGCAGGGGCGGGTCCCGCTGTGTGCAAGCTCCACCGTCTACACCAGAGCAAGGGCTGGTGGCAGAGCCCTGGCCTGGCGTCCGGGAGGTGAAACCTTGCCTGCTCCCAAGCTGGGGACTTTGGTCTCCCCAGGGGTCATGGAGAGGCTGAGATTCTTCTGCAAAGGAAGCTGTCCCTCCAGGCGCCCGCCTCACAGCCCTTCCTAAAGTCATGTGATGCCCCAGGAGGGAAAAGCCCAGCTCCTTTGCTCCACCCAGCAGGGTCCAGGCTTCGGTGGTCCCTTGATGGACTGGAGGAGGACGGAAGCTCTGCATCGGGCAGCTGGGGGCCTCCCAGGGTGAGCAGGCAGTGGGGTGAGTGGGAGTGGCTCCTCCGTCCTCCGGCTCTGTATGCTGCCTGCAGTGTGTGCAGTTTGGGATGACGGCTCAGCACATTTCTGTTGATGGCAGAATCAGTATCTGTCCCATACTTTAGTGACTGGCTCTTCTACCAAGTTTTAGTGTGGTTGGCCGGTTTTTGTGTTTTGGTAAATTTTCGTCAATGTTTTAACTGTAAGCAGGGGACAGCTCAGTCTGGAGCTGTAGGCTCTCCTGAAGGTTAACCCTGGGCCTTGCCCCCGTCTCAGATGGACTAACTGAGGGCCAGAGAGGTTAATGAACTTGTCCAAAGCCGGAGCTGTTCTCCAGAGAAAGCCCACTCAGGCTCCAGGTTTCTGCGTCTGAGGCCAGCGGGCTTCCCAGGAAGTCATTTTGCTCCAGCAGCCCTGAAGTTCAAAGACAGCCCCATGGGGGTTTTATCGGGGGCCCCCTTCCAGGATTCAAGGGGTGTCAGGGCACCTGCTTACATGGTGGCCTCAGGGACCAAGGGCACACCAAGCCTGCAATGCCTTAGGAAAGGAGTCCCCTCTGCTCTTCCAAGCAGTGAGCACGCGGAGCCCACGGGACTGAGGCAGATTCTGAAACGTTGGTCTTGGACACAGGCCAGAAGGACAGTTGGCAACCTGCAGCATGGGGCTATTAAGATCCCATCTCGCAGCAGCCCCAGACAGACAGTGCACCCCAGTTGCTCCAGTAAAGAGATCTTCACAACCCAGGTGTTCAACTGCATCCCAAACGCCACCACTTCCAGCGAACCCTCCAGGGGCCCAACTGATGCCTGCAGACACCAGGCCTGGACATGCCAGGAGGGGATGTCATGCTTAGGGTCTTTGGGAGGTTCAGGAGCCAAAGAATCCAGTATAGTTTCCCTGGTAAGAATTTAGGACTGGGTTTTGATTTTGAATTTTTTCTTTTTAAGGAAGACCCTTTTTTTATTGTATTGTTTGAACACTGAGTCAGCTGGGATCAAAAGAATGCAAGTTTGTCCTAAACAGGACTATCTTCCATGGCAGGAAAAGCACCCAGGAAAAGTGGCCACAGGGTTTCAGCTGTGGGGATGATCTTAGAGGAAAGGAACACAGTGAGCCATGCCGGTGCAGAGCCAGGCTGGGTGCAGAGCGGTGCCGTCCCTGCCACGAAACCACCTGGGGGACAGTGCTCCCTCACCCTGCAGGTGGTTTCCAGGAGGAGAATCTGCCCCCTTCAGAATGGCATGAGGATGGAAACCTGCAGAGCACCAACAGTGAGTAGCCTCAGGCACAGGTGCAGGGGTGAGCTAGCCTCATCCACCCACACACAATGATGACCTACCCTCAACCAAAGCTCCAGGAGTGAGCTGGCCTCATCCACACACAATGGTGAGCTAGCCTCATCTGTAGCTCCAACAGTGGGCTAGCCTCATCCACACATTGACGGTGGGCTAGCCTCAGCCACAGCACCAGCACCAACAGTGAGCTAGCCTCATCAGTGGCTCCAATGGTGACTAGCTTCATCCACAGCTCCAGAAGGAAGCTAGCCTTCTCCACACGCTGAGGGTGAGCTAGCCTCATCTGCACATCCGTGGTGAGCTAGCCTCAGCCACAGCACCAATGGCGAGCTAATCTAATGTCATGCAAGTGTTCAGTCCAGACCTTCTGATCCCTCCTCAGGGATGAGAAATGGAATACTGCACACAACTTACAATGAAAAATCACCCAATTTTTAAAACTCAACAAATTTTTAAAGTTCTTTTAGTGGCCACATACGGAAAGAAACAGTTTCACAGCAAAACTTGCTCCAGACTGCTGGGGTAAGGGATGGAGAGGTGGGGACAGGAGTGGAGGAGGGAGTGGGATGGCCATAGGAGGGGAGGGGAAGCTGGGTCCAGCAGCCCAGGATGTGGTCATGGTGTGACTGGTGCTGAGTAACTGGGAAGACTCAAGAGTGACGATGCCTGGACATCCTTCTATCTCTGACTCATGTTGGGAAGGTCTTTCAAACTCTTTTCATCTTGCAGAGAGGCAGAGCATTCTGGAGACCAACCCTTCCTGGGCGGCACTCAGAGTGGGTGACTCTGCAGAGAGCACCTGCCAGGTGTGATCTGGGACTCAGAGTTAATCTGCATTTAGCTGACAATGAACTGCAAACTCTGAAAATGTTCACAGCCATGGAGAATAATCTAGAAATCCTCAGTCCACTGGGAAACAGCATGGGTCAGGGAGTGTCACCAACAGCTGGAGGGGAAGCCGGGACCAGTCAGTGAGGTTAACCACCCCAGGGAAGAGGAAGGGAAACCAGTCAGCACCAAAAAGGAGCTTTCACCGATGTCTGAGTGGGCCTTGTCCATTCTGCTTGTGGATTTGGTTGTGTGTGCATGGGTATTAATTTCTCAGGGCCAGTGTAACCACAAACTGGATGGTGTAAAATGACAGAAACTCACTATCTCACAGCTCTGGGAAACAGAAGTCCAAAACTAAGCTGTGGGCCAGGCCGTGCTCCCTTGGAAGGCTTGGGGAGGCTCCTTCCTGCCTCTCCCAGCTTTGGGTGGCTCCAGCCCCTCCTTGGCTGGTGGCTGCAGCACTCCAATCTCTGCCTTCTGCTCTGTCTTCACACGGCCTTCCCTCTGTGTCTCTGTGTCCTCTTCTCCTCTTATAAGGACAACAGTGATGAGATTTGAGGCCCACCCTGCATGCAGATAATCTGATCTCAAGATTATTATCTTAATTACATCTGTAAAGACCTTATTCCTAAATAAAGTTGCCCTCTGAGTTCTGAGTGGACACGAATTTGCAGGGCAGGGTACTCTTCAATCACTACGGTAAGTATCTAATTTGCTGCATATCTCTTTTACCTGTATTAGTACCGATGGCAGTGGCTGCGCCACACGGCCTGCCACTGCCATGGCACCAGCTGCAACAGGGAGGTGCCGCTGGGGTTGCACACTCTGTGGAACCCGCGGGAGCTGGAGGCAAGTGAGAGCTCCACCCCTTCCAAGTTGGGGTGGGAGCTCCCCAGGTGCTGCTGCAAACTCTGCCCAAAGCACGGCTGCCCAAAGCTGCAGACCTGGGCCTCCCGCTCCACTGAGCAGGCAGGGGCTCTGTGCTCCTGAGAGGGGGCTGCAGCCGCCCAAAGTGTGGCTGCAGACATGGGCCTCCCGCTCCACTGAGTAGGCAGGGGCTCTGCCCTCCTGAGAGGGGGCTGCAGCCACCCAAATTGTGGCTGCGGATCTGGGCCTCCCACTCAGCAGAGCAGGCAGGAGCCCCGCCCCTGCCCCAGTCACAGCTGTAGCCACCCAAACTGGGGCTGCAGACCTAGGCATCCCTGCACTCTTTGGGGGGCCTGGGAAGGTATCCTTGTCCTTGGAGGCTCAGTGGTTCCTGGTCCTGCTGCCTGGCCTCTCCCCACTCCTGGCACCCACTTTGATCTCAGAGCAGAGGTGGGGCTGAGCCCAGGCACCATCACAACCCAACCAGTTGTGCACACACTCGGGGCAGTGCTGACATGCCAGCCCCCTGCCACTTCAGCCCCCTCTGGACTTTGGGCACTGAGAAGCATGGGAGGAGAAGCTGAAGGGGAGTTGAGGGCAGCTGGGCACTGGCCTGCAGGTGCCCCTTGGTGCCAGCAACCTGGGTGCCATGAATGGCCACAGGAGGCAGACAGGCTCCTGGGTGGAAGGGGGAGGGTCTTCAGTGAAGCCCCATCTTCAGGCCAGGGCAGGCATAAAACCTGGGGGCTGGGCTGCCAGTTCTGAGGACCAGAGGGGGAAATCATGGTGCTTTCTCCAGGGCCCATGCATGGCTGCCTATGGACCAATCAGCATGCACTTCCCTGCTCTAAGGCCCAAAAAAGCCCCAGGCTCAGCCAAAGCAGGACAGAGGACAGAGAGATGACAGAAAGGATGGATGACTAGCTGCAAAGAGGAGATACCCTCTCTGCTGATAGCAGAAGACAACAGGATGACCAACTGCAGAGAGGAACTGCCCACTTCAGGGCCTCCTCCCTGCTGAGAACTGAACACTCAACAGGATGACGTGCCCACAGAGAGGAGCTACCCACTGCAGGTCTCCTCTGAGCTGTTCTAACACTTAATAAAACTCCTCTTCGTCTTGTTTACCTTCCACTTGTCTGTGTACCTCATTCTTCTTGGACACAGGACAAGAACTCAGGCAAAGGTACCACTGGCCACACAGCTTTCTGGCCGGAAAAGCAACACCCTAAAGATCCCATAACAGACCAAGATGAAGAAAGTGGTATTTACTCAATCTTTTCTTAGGGGACATAGTTTATGAAGCTGGTGGGAACAGGATAACCAGATTGGGTGGGCGATGAGTCCCTCAGGGGCACACTCAGCACCAGTAAGTAACTGGCAATAATAAGCTGCTGGTTTAGCAGAGGCCAGCAGGGTTTTCTCCAAGGCTTGTGTGTTGTTGCTTGGGTTTTGCGGGGCTGAGGCCACAGCCCTGTTACAGGGACAAGCAGTGAACCATGGCCAAGGAGGGAAGTGCAGAGTGGGGCCCGCCTGCTGGTGGCGCCAGAGAGCAAGGCAGGCTGGAGGGCACCCTCTGGGTAGGCTGCAGGAGTCCTCTGCCCTTCCCTATAAAATCTTAGGTGAAATCCAGATTTTGCTCCTGTGCTTGGCAGAAAAGTGTTCTTCCTGGAGAATTCTCTGAGATGTACATCAAGGATAGAGGGAAGCAAGAACTGAATTTACATGGAAAGAAAACCAACAACCAGGATGTCAGCCCAGCTCTCGCTTGCAAAAAACTCAAGAGCTTGCAGCCAGGGTGGGGCTGTGGCCATGGTGCTGGGGAATCAGTTCCTGTCAACAGTAGCCCTTGCTTAAAAATAAAAAAGGTGGAAGGGGCTTTTGGTCTCTGGGAAGGTGAGTCCTTGAACTCTCTAGGCCCCGTGACATTTGGAATCTAGATTCTGGCAGGCATTAGGCCAGCAGCAACTGGTGGGGTTGGAAGACAGGTCTGGGCCTGTCCTTGTCCTGGACTGTCCATGATATGGTCTTTTGGATGACCAGATGTGCTGCTCACAGCCACCATGTAAGAAGGGTGGGGTAGTGGCTGTTTATATTATCTCAGTGCCATGGTTTGGATATTTGTCCCTTTCAAAATTCTGTCAAAATTTAATCCCCAATGTGCCAGTATTAAGATGTGGGACATTTAAGAGGTGATTGGGTCATGAGGGCTTTCCCCTAATACATGGATTAATCCATCCAAGGATTAATGGATCAACTGGTTATCACAGGAGTAGGACTGGTGGCTTTATAAGACAAACCTGAGCTAGCACGTGAGCACACTCAGCCCCTTCACCATGGGATGCCCTGTACCACCTCAGGACTCTGCAAAGAGTTCCCACCAGCAAGAAGGCCCTCACCAGATGCAGCCCCTCAACCTTGGCCTTCTCAGCCTCCATAACTTAAAAAAAAATTCCTTTTCTTTATAAACTACCCAGTTTCAGGTGTTCTATTATAAGCAACAGAAAATAGACTAAGACACTCAGCATTCTGAAGAAGAAACTGAGTCTCAGTGTTGGCCCCAAGATAGTCCAGCCATGAGATGGCAGAGCCAGATTTCAAAGCCAGGTCATCAGGGATCTGCTATCTCTCATCTTTGAATTCTCTGAATCTCCATCCAAAGCTTTTTCTAGTACAGTGTGTTTCCTCTACATCACATATGATGGGCAAGACTTCATGACTTTTATTTTGTTTTATTTTTATTTTACAGTTTTGTAGAGACAGGGTCTCACTATGTTGCCCAGGCTGGTCTTGAATTCCTGGCCTCAAGCCATTCTTCTGCCTCAGCCTCCCAAAGTGTTGGGATTACAAGCATGAGCCACTGCATCCAGCCAAAATCATGACTTTTATTGGGAACACCCATTGGCTGCCTGTCTGTTTTGCCCTAGATATGCCATATCTGTTAACCACCTCATAGTTCTCAGAGGGAAAGGCCTTCCTGGCTCCCCTCCAACTTGCCACTCATTGCCACACTTGTGCCCACCTTGCGGCTGATGGAGAAGTGCCATTGCTAGCTTCTAACATTCCAGGATTCTGTCATCTTCACTCTTGCCTGGGAGCCCACTTCTGCAATAGTATCCCCCCAACCTTCCTGGCCTACAGAGCATACACCCCACGGAGCTCAGGGACACTGGCACCCCCTCACAGTCACGTTCCTATGACTCCACAGCTCGGCATGTGGCCCCTTCCTCACCCTGCAGCCCTGCAGGCCCTGGTTGGGTGAAGTTGCCCTTCAAGTCCACTTGTTGTCTGGTGACCAGGAGGGGAGGTGGGGATTAATCCTTTGCGTGGGGTGTGTGTGTGTGTGTGTGCTGTCTCGCAAAGCAGAGGCCTCTCTGTCTTCCCCACGCAAGGGCAGAGCCCTAGGTTTTAACCAGGGAGGAGGGGGCATGTCCACAGCTCCAGTGGGTCAGGGCATCCAGGTTTCCCACATTCTCACGTGCATGGACTTGGCTATTCCCACGTGCATGGACTTGGCTATTCCCAGTCCATATCTCAGCATCACAGTCCGCTGTTCCAGTTGGGCCTTGACTTTCGTGGAGACTGGCAGGATGGCCTGGGCCTGAGCCCAATCAGACAGCCCAGCTGGGAGCAGGATCTGTGGTGGGACCCAGACGTAGCAGGGCCCGAATGAACTGGGGAGGGCAGAGGGAGAGGGGCAGAGATACTAAGTCCTCTGTCTCTGCCCCATTCCATAAAGCGTCATAAAATCTAAATCAGAATCACTGCTGGGGTAGAGTTAACAGACGGCTAGGGAAAATGAAATAGGGTTCTCGTAGCACAAGTCCCCAAACTGACCGTGCACAAAAAGACTGAGACATCGACAGACACACAGAGGCACACGAGGCAGTAAAATGTGCATTAGTGACAAACATGCCAGCACTGTGCCCCGACCACCAGTCCTGAAAGAGACCTTCCTAGGAAACAAACAGATCAAGGAGGAAATGAAGACCAGGGAACAATCACACTTAAAATGGAATTGAAATGGTTAGGGTCACAACAGCACTTAAAAAGATTTCCAGGCCTTTGAATATCTTCTTTATCAAAATAAGAAAAGAAAATGCCCAAACCGAGTCTACAACCTGTGATCTTAAGATCATAAGGAGATCTAAGAAAATTGGAGGGAAACATAACAAGTAGAAATAGATGGATTTATATGTGAGAAAAACTTAAATGAGTCACTAAAACGAAGAGCTCGTCCAAACAAAACAAATTAGAGGGGTATTTAGAATTAACCTAGAGCAAGGCTTCTTGACCACGCACTGTGATGCTTCTAGCCGGCTGGCGTTTTGTGCCAGGGGCCACCGTCTGCACTGTGGGGTGCTCCACGCCTACCCTGGCTCCTCCCACCAGATGCCAGGAACATTATTTTCCCCCAAGTCGTGACAACTAAAAACGTCTGCAGACTTTGCCAAATATCCCAAAGGAAAAAAAGTCATTCCTGGTCGAGAATGACTGCCCTCAAATTAAAAAAAACGATCAGGAAACCCAGTGTATGTGGTAGGTTATCTGACTGATCTTACCCTTTTAAGGAACAAGTCATTTTTATGGCATATAATTTGTTTCTAGGCATTCTTTGAGATATATGTCATGTGATTAGAAAACCTGAAAATGATTTAAGACACAAAATTATTATTCTGGGGGTTTGGCAGTGAGCAGGGGATGGAGGAAGAGCAGAGACCAGCCAGGAAACGTGGCTTCCTTAGGCAGGGCTTGGAAAGAGGCACCCAGGAGGAGTGGCATCTTGTTGACGGGTAATGACAATAGAAGCTCTGATTATACAACATCTTCTAGAATGATTACATTGTGGAGGAGAAGGACATAAAAATGTCACCCAACTGTGGTCAGAAATGAGAAGCTTGTGGGCATCACCAGGGTCACCAGTGCTGGGCAGCACGAAGCTTCTCTGCTTCACCTGGCTCTGCAGGAGGAGCCGGTTCCTTTCAGGCATTGCCGAGGGGAGGCTCCCTGGCCACAGTACAGCCCATCCATGCAGGCGCCATGGGGGCTGCCCTCCATCTTGGTGGTCTCCTGCTCTGGCCCTTTCGCTGTGTTCACCTCCTTCCCAGTAGCCAGAAGGGCCTCCCGGTTGCTCTGCTGATGCTGTGCTAAGGAGAGTATCCATGCCTGTGTCCCAGGAGCTGCCTCCTGGGCTGCAAATCTCCAGGCCTCCGGATCAGAGCTGGGCCGTGTTCTAGGAGACCCTGTTCCTTGTCCGGCTTGAGTTGCTACAAGCTTCTGGGCTTCCTGGCCCGTGGACATCTGCTGGGAAAGAAGGGCTCCTTTACCCAGCAACAGGAGCTCAGCCGGAAGCTTCTGCTTTCTGCATTTTGCTGTGGGGACCCAGCCTGTGTTGTGCCTGTAACGGAGCCCTTCCAGGACATACACGTCCATCCTTGCCCACTTCTGTGCGACTGCTCAAGCCAATGCCAGGGATTTGGTCTCAATTTTCAAAGTAAAGTTTGTATATTCTTAACAGTCCGCAGAGTTACTCTAACTCCCCAGTGAGCAGCTCATCTATTTACTCAGGGTGACCCAATAGGTAGGTGACATGCTTTCAGCCCAGGCCCATTGTCCCTGTGTCATTGTTAATATCCTTTCATTTACAGAGGTGACCCAGGTTGGAC
The DNA here is from genome assembly GCF_006542625.1 of Nomascus leucogenys. NCBI lineage: Eukaryota > Metazoa > Chordata > Mammalia > Primates > Hylobatidae > Nomascus > Nomascus leucogenys. The sequence continues at coordinate 139,330,038 of NC_044402.1, read as the reverse complement.
AAAACCTCTGTGCTCACCCCGGATGCTAGTGTGCTGGGGAATCCCTCTCAAGACACCTGGAAATCTAAATCCTTCTAAGCACGAAACCATACAGACAGTTGACCATTTTGGGTGGAAATCCTAGGGCCTTGTGGACTCTGCCTTCTTAAGGAGACTTCATGGCAGGGACAGGTCCTTTCTTGATGACTCAGCACTCTCAGCCTTCTTCCGTCCTGCCCTGGCCCCTAGGCCCCACCTGGACTGCTGTCCGAACGCCTTTCTGCCTTCCAGTGCTCCATACCCTCCGCTTCCTTTGTCCAGTGATCTTTGCAGAGCAGTTGGCATCATGGCTGCAGCATTGCTCCTGGCTGGATGGGTCCACCCCTGTATATCACTGTCTTCTGGGCCCTGCTGTGGCTGAGGATGCAGGGATAGGTCGATGCCATCCGTACCTGGGAGGGTTTCAGTCCAGTGGGAGAAAAGGATTCCATAATGGGGTCCATGGATAGATGAGCAGTACACACATGGTCTGTGGACAAATGAGAGCCCACAGAGACCTGTCTGAGCTCAAGGTGGGCTTCCTGGAAGAGGAATCTTGGAAAGTATAAGAAGTGAACACATGGGGGAAGCAGGAAAGTCATTCCAGCCGTTGGGGCTGGGCTGAGTACAGGCAGGGTAAAATCAAGTTGTCCCGAGCGCATCTAACGCGGGAGAGCTGGAGTGAGGCTGGAGGCCTGGCCACCAATGGTCAAGTGCACTGTCCGAGGATATGGCTGGCACAAGCCACGGGAGGCCCTTGCTGCCCACTTTCTGGCCCCGTGCCACCATGTAAGGCCTTCTACAAAGCCGCCAATGCCCCTCAAAACAGAGCCTGGGCTGGAGCCAGCCCATGCAGCGTAGGAACATCTATAGGGAACTGTGGGGGCCTCAGGGGAGGGGGTTCAGAGCTTTTGATGAACGTCAAGGAGAAGGAAGGAGAGCCTCCTGTGTCCCCGAGGAGCGCCAGGCACGCTGCACCTCAGAAGAAGCAGGACTCGTGTGATGCAAAGTGTATGGAAATAAACAGATGACCCAGGTAAGAACCACAACCGTTTATTCAGAACCTGCCACCATCCTTTGAGTCTGGCGGAGACTGGGAGGCAGGCAGCCGAGAAGGGAAGTTTCACAGGGGAAAAAGGGAGGCTCAGGTGTGCCTGTTGGCTGTTGAGCTGGAGGTGGCTCACTAGAAGCAGAGATCCTATGTGATTAGTTAGGGGTGTATTCGACTTTCTCTGGTTGGTCCGAAATTGGAAGTTGAGACAGAAATTAAGGAAGTGATCAGTGATTAATCAAGTCCTGGCCACCTAGGTCCAATTGTTACAGAAGTTACTGCTTAGCTTTCCAGATTAGCTGTAGAACAAGCAGGCTGGCCTCAGGCTGGTGACTGTAGATGATGGATGGGCTTCCCGGGCTGGTGACGGTAGATCATCTGTGGGCTTCCCAGGCTGGTAACTGTGAGTGATCGGTGGGCTTCCCAAGCTGGTGACTGTACATGATGGGTGTGCTTCATAGGCTGGTGACTGTAGATTATGAGTGGGCTTCCCGGGCTGGTGACTGTAGATGATGGGTGGGCTTCCCCGGCTAGTGACTGTGGATGATGGATGGGATTCTCAGGCTGGTGACCATGAGTGATGGGTGGGCTTACAGGGCTGGTGACTGTAGATGATGGGTGGGCTTCATGGGCTGGTGACTGGATGATGGGCAGGCTTCTAGGGCTTGTTACTGCAGGTCATGGCTCAGGGTTCTGTTTTCACATATGGCCTGGTCGTTGTCCATTTGTCCATTCAGCCTCTTAAGTGAAATGGGGGCTATTTGGGGTGTAATGATCATCACACTAGAAACACCTCCCAGAGTAGCTCCTGTCGAGGCTGGAATACAAGCTCACGATCAGCAGAGGGTGGGGGGCTCAATGAGTGGTGGATGGAAGCCTCTGCTCTGTATCTGGGGTGACCATGACCCAGGTGGTGCAGGGAGTGTGCAGACAGACAGGACTGTGACCCAGGAGAGGCCTTTGGCCAAGTCCTTCTGGGCCGCTGCGTTCCATGAGAACTGTTTTATTGAGAGGGATGGTATGTAGTGGATTGAGAAATTGCCATAGTTGGAAAAACAAGCATAAAAACTGCCAGAAAAACAACACTAAAGATGAGAGTGCCAGATCCAGGGAGGAAGGCAAGTGTTAAGCATGTGGGAAATTGCAAATTAATTTAAAAAAAAAAAAGAAAAAAAGAAGAGGAGGGAAGTCTCGAATTGTCCATGCGCCAGTGCTGGGGGATTTGGCCGGATGGTGGTTCTCACTGTGTTTCAAGTGTAAGATATACTTTGATTAATTTCTCTAGACTTCACCAGAGTTACACCAGCAACTCCCAGAACACTAATTAATGAGAAGAGGCGGACAGTGACTCATGCTGGACGGAGCCCAGCTGACGAAAAGCCTCCCAGCCCTCAGAAAGCATCCCAGTCCTCATGCAGTGGGAATCGCCTCGACCAAGGCAGCCTTGGCGGGAGGTCAGGGGGATGATAGAGGCGAGCCCTGATTAATGGGTGTGTGCGTGTGTGCGTGTGGACACTCCTGCACAGGCTCTGGGTGGGTGTTCCCAGGAAGAGCTGGCAGGGACATCTGGCAGGCATGCTTCCCCATAGGGTCACCCCACTGGAGACTGACAGACCTGCTGGGCCCTCCAGGGTTTAGATTCCCAGGAAAACAGCGGAAGCCTGAGCAGAGGGAGCTGTTGGGCTCCCCAGCTCAGCCGCCACCCGGGTGGGAAGTCACCTCTTCCAGCTGGCCCCGACCACGCAAGGCCGTTTTGGCTGGCCCAGTTCTGCTTGAGAGCTTGGGTGGTAGAGAAGGAGCACAGAGGATCATTCACTTCCGTAACACATTGGTGAAAGTGAACAAAGCAGAAACGATTTGCAACCTGACCTAGAAATGGCGTACGAGGATGGGAAGACACCCAGACGTGTATTTTCTCTCCCCGTGATGAGTGGCTTTGGGTCCTCCTGCCATATCTGGACACTGTGGCTGCAGAGCCGACTGCCACCTGGCTGGGCTGCAAGGACCCACAACCTGAGGCTCCTGGGGGAGTCGAGATTAGGGGGTGGTGCATCCATTGTTCTCAATTTACAGTTAAGAGGAAGCACATTGCATTTCATTGCAATGCACGTCCCACGTGCAGGCGTTCCAGCCAAGCTCCACAAAGGCAGCTTGTGGGTGTGCACAGGGACCCTCAGCCCTCCATTTGGGCAATAGAAGACATATTAGCCTTGCACGAGGCAGCTTGTCTTCACCCAGGTTCCCCGTGGAATGGTTTGAGCACACAGAGCCAGCGTGCTGTTCAGGAAGAAGTAGTATTCTCTTCCAAACCTGTGAACGACCAAATGGTGGCTGAATGTTTCAAAGCTGGTGAAGGTGAAAGTGCAATGAGCCAGGGGGAAATCAAGGTGGGAACACAGAGATTAAGAGCAAGGACTCTCCAGGTCTCGCTTCTGCCAGTCATACAGTGCCAGGCCAGGGACCAGCCTGTGTGGGCCCCAGGTCCTCTACCCACAGACGATGCGGATGGTGATGGCACCAGCACAGAAGACTATGGAATTAACACAGAACAGGAAACTCAACAAGGCATGGCCCACAGGAAATACCCAGTCGTCATTCCACGGTGCTTTTTTTTTTTTATTTTTATTTTTTGAGATAGAGTCTCGCTCTGTCGCCCAGGCTGGAGTGCAGTGGCGCGATCTCAGCTCACTGCAAGCTCCGCCTCCTGGGTTTACAACATTCTCCTGCCTCAGCCTCCCTAGTAGCTGTGACTACAGGTGCCCGCCACCATGCCCGGCTAATTTTTGGTATTTTTAGTGGAGATGGGGTTTCACCATGTTAGCCAGGATGGTCTCAATCTCCTGACCTCGTGATCTGCCCGCCTTGGCCTCCCAAGGCTGGGATTACAGGAGTGAGCCACCGCGCCCGGCCTCCATGGTGCTTTTTTAGGATAGGCTTGGTGGGCAGTGGCGTGACTTCTGAGGGCTGCAAGTTTCACCCTGCAGAGGGCACAAAGAGCCCACAGGGTAGCATGTCCCAAATGCCGTCACCAAGGCATTGACCCGGGAATGGTAGGCATGACCATGCACCAACGCAGTCACAGAGACATCTTAGACTCCTAACGTGTAAGGAAATACTGTGGGAAATACAGGGCTTTATCTCAGAACAGGGAAGGTAGCTTGGTGGGAAGGGAGTGGGAAGGGTTGACCTTCAAATTACTGGGACAGGGAGCAGGGGGACTCTGGGGCACAGAGTGTGACATGCACCTCTGTGTGCCTCTGGGACTCACTGCGCTCACCTGTACATGTGCACTTTGCATTCACAGATCACTGTGGTTTACCAATTGAGGGTGGGCCCGATGTGGTAGAACAGGCTGAGTATGCTGGAAACGTGGACCAAATGCCCACCTGTGCTGCACACACACAGGGAGGCCCCATCAGCGCTTGAGCCCTGGCCCCGGGAATGGCAGCGTTCACTGCTACGCTGGGCCAAGATGGACTTGCCGTGGGTGTATGGATTCAGCACTTGATCAGGCATATGCAACATGCTAAGCACCACACCAGGAACCAGAGTCCAGCAGGGAATAAAGGAGACAGTGGCCAGACCCTCACAGGGCTTGAGTTGCAGTGGGTAGAGACATGCAATCAGGCAGGAAGGCAAATTCCAGCTCTGCACCCTCGTTTCTTGGTGTCTCATGAAGAGCATAGTGAAGAAGCATGGTTATGAGTTTAACAAGTACAGGCACCCAGACCATGCCTGCAACATGGAATAAGAAAGCCGAGAGGGTTCTGGGGGTTTCTCTTCAAGTCTGGAGAGCTTGCATTTCTCACGTAGAAGGGGGATGCCGAGGACCAAGTGAAGGGCAGTGCCCGCTAAAGGTTGCAGCTGCCACTAAACACAGGTCCCCACGCTGACCCTGGTCGGTCCCTGCTCTCACACAGTAACAAGCAGAGGTAACTTCACACACAAGAGTATCATCTTTACAAAATTTTATTTTTGTGTACTTTTGCTTGTTTTTAATCAACCTTTTTATCTTGTGATAATTGTAGATTCGTATGCAGCCGTAGGAAATCATACAGCGAGATCCGCACACGCTTCACTCGGCCCCTGCCAATAGTAACATCTTAGAAAACGACAGTGCAGCCTCACAGCCAGAAAACTGACATTGACATGGTCAGAATATGCCACCATTCCTTTCTTCAACTGTCCCTTATCGTGGGGGTCCCTCACATTGTCATCTTACAGCCGTACCCACTTTCCATCCTCCACCCTAATTCTTTTTTTTTTTTTTTTTTTTTTCTGAGATGGAGTTTCGCTCTTGTTGCCCAGGCTGGAGTGCGATGGCGTGATGTTGGCTCACTGCAACCTCCGCCTCCCAGGTTCAAGCAATTCCCCTGCCTCAGCTTCCTGAGTAGCTGGGATTTCAGGCATGTGCCACCACACCCGGCTAATTTTTTGTATTTTTTTTTTTTAGTAGAGACGGGGTTTCTCCATGTTGGTCAGGCTGGTCTCAAACTCCTGACCTCAGGTGATCTGCCCACCTCGGCCTCCCAAAGTACTAGGATTACAGGTGTGAGCCACCACGCCTGGCACCCCTCACCCTAATTCTTTGCAACTGCTCATCTGTTCTCTATGTCTACAATTCTGCCATCTCAAGAACGTTATGTAAATGGAATGGTGCGGCATGCGTTCTTTTGGATCTGGCTGTTTTCACTCACCACAGTTCTCTGGAGGTTTGCCCTGGTTTCTGTGTGTTCAATACACACTCCTTTTCATTGCTTCATAGTATTCCATGGCATGGATGCAGCACACACACCTCATCTCACCATTCACCATTTGAAGAAAACCTCCATTGTTTCCAATTTTTGGCCACTATGAAAAAACTGCTATGAACATTTATGTACAGGTTTTTGTGTGAATATAAGTTCTCATTTCTCTCAGAGAAATGCTGCCCAAGAGTAAAATTGCTGGATCATATCGTATTCAGTATTTCGTTTTCTTTTGTTTTGTTTTTTTTAAGATGGGAGTCTAGCTCTGTTACCCATGCTGGAGTGCAGTGGTGCGATCTGTGCTCACTGAAACATCTGCCGCCTGGGTTCAAGCGATTCTCCTGCCTCAGCCTCCCATGTAGCTGGGACTACAGGTGTGCACCACCACGTCTGGCCAATGTTTTCTGTATCTTAGTAGAGATGGGGTTTCCCCATGTTGGTCAGGCTGGTTGCAAACTCCTGACCTCAAGTGATCTGCCCACCTCAGAATGTTTAGTATTTTAAGAAACTTCCAAACTGTTTTCCAGAGTAGCTGCATCATTTTATGGTCCACCAGACGTATACAAATGATCCAGTTTCTCCACATTCCCACCAGCCTTTAGGGTGGTCACTATTTATACTTAGCCATTCTGATAAGTGTGAAATGATATATCATTGTGGCTTTAATTTGTATTTCCCCAGTGGCTAATAATGTTGACTATATTTTCACATACTTATTTGCAATCTGTAGATTCTTATCTGTAAAATATGCTCCTTCTTTGCCCATTTTCTATTTGAATTGTTTGATTTTTTTACTATTGAGTGGTGAGGTCTTTATATAGTCTCGATACTTCTCTTCTGTCAAATATGTGGTTTGCAAATATTTTATCCAGGTATATAATTTGTTTATTCATCCTCTTAACAGGATCTTTCACAGAGAAGAAGTATTAAGGTTTTGATGAGGTCCAGTTTATTAATTTTTCCTTTGATAGCTTGGATTTTTGGTGTCAAGTCTAAGAAGGCTTTGCCTAGCCCTAAGACTCAAAGATTTTCTCTCCTGTTCCCTCCACTTCCCACTAAAAGTTTACAGTTTTGGGTTTTACATTGAAGTCCGTGATCCACTTTAAGTTAATACTTTATACGGAGTGAGACAGGCTGTGGTTCATGTTTTGCCTTTTGATCTCCAGCACCATATAGTGCAAGGCTATCTTTCCTTCCTTGAATTGTCTTTGTACCTCTTTAAAAAGTCAGTTGGGTCTATTGATGTGGGTCTACTTCTGGGTTCTCTGTTCTGTTCCGTTGATCTATGTGTCTCTCCCTTTGCTAATGTCATACACTCTTGATTACTTTGGCTACACAATAAGTCTTGAAATTGGATGGACTGATTCCTTCCACTTTATTCTTTTGCAAATTGTTTTAGCTATTAATTTCTTTGCCTTTTCAGATAAATAGACAAGAGTAATCTTGTCTATTTCTACAAAAAATCTTGCTGAGGTTTTGACCAAAATTTTGTTAAACCTGCACATCAGTTTCAGGAGAACAGACATCTTTACTATGTTGAGTCTTCCAATCCATGAACATGGTATATCCCTCCATTTATATAAATCTCCTTTGTTTTCTGTCATCTGCACTGTGTGGTTTTAGCATACAAGTCCTGTACATGATTTATTAGAACCTAGGAATTTCAAGTTTTTGGAACAATTGTAAATAGCATTGTATTTTTAATTTCAGTGTACACATGTTTGTTAGTAGCATATATAAATACAATTGATTTTTGTATGTTTATCTTATACCTGTGAACTTGCTGAACTTACTAGTTCTAGAATTTTTTTTTTAATAGACTCCCTGGAATTTTCCATGTAGGCAACCATGCCATTTGCAAATAGGGAGTTCCATTTTTTCCTTTCCATTATATATGCCTTTTATTTGTTTCCTTTTCTTTCTGCACATCCAGCAATATATTAGGTAAGAGTGGTGAAAGTCCACATCCTTTCCAAATTCCCAGTCCTAGAGGGAAAGCATTCAGTCTTTTTCCATCAGGTAGAAGGTAGCTAAGGTTTTTTGTATACACTTTTTATCAAGTTGAGTAAGTCCCCCTCTGTTCATATTTTTCTAAGAATCTTATTTTTTGCCATGAATTGGTATTGCCTATTTTAAAATGCTTTTTGTGCAATTAATAAATCAATTGATTTCTTATTTAGCCTTTTAATATAATGAACCATATTTAAAATTTTCAAATACTGCACAAGCCTTGCATCTCTGGAATAGATCCTGCTTGGTCTTAGTATATAATTATTTGTATATATTGGTGAATTTGTCAATATTTTGTTAAGAATTTTTGCACTGATATTTATGAGAGATATTGGTCTATAGTATACTCTTTTATGTACTGTCTCTGTCTGGTTTTGGTATAAGGGTGATGTTAGCCTCATAAAATTAACTGTTATCTCCTATTCTTTTTTTCCAGAAAAGATTGTGTAGAATTAATATTAATTCCTATTTAAGTGTTTAGTAGAATTCTCAGTGAAATTATCTGGGCATAAAGTTTTTTTTGTCTTAAAACCATGAATTTAATTTTTGTAAAATATGTATAGGCTATTCAAATGATCTGTTTCATATTGGGTAAATTGTGGGTTTGTGTTTGTTTTAAATAAAGAAATTGGTTCATTTCTTCTAAGTTGACAAATTTATGTTGAGTTGTTCATAGTACTCCCTCTCTATCCTTTTGATATCTGCAGAATTTGTGGCGATATTGCCTGCTTCATTATTGATATTGGTAATTTCTGCCTTCTCTCATTTTCTTTGTCAGTATTGCTAGAGTTCTGTCAATTTTATTGATCTTTTCAAAGTGCCACTCCCTTTGTTTCACTAATTTTTCCTATTGCTTTTCTGTTTTCAATTTCAGTGATTTCCTTTCTTATCTTCATTATTTTCTTCCTTTTGTTGGCTCACACCTACAATCCCAGCACTTTGGGAGGCCAAGGTGGGTGGATCACCTGAGGTCAGGAGTTCGAGACCAGCCTGGCCAACATGGTGAAACCCTGTCTCTACTAAAAATACAAAAATTAGCAGGTGTGGTGGCACTCACCTATAATCCAAGCTACTCAGGAGGCTGAGGCAGGAGAATCGCTTGAACCTGGAAGGTGGAAGTTGCTGCAGTAAGTCGAGATTGCACAACCACACTCCAGCTTGGATGACAGAGCAAGACTCCATTAAAAAAAAAAGATTATTGATTTGAGACTTTTTCTTTTTAATATATGCATTTAGTGTTATAAATTTCCCTCTTAGCACTGCTTTAGCTGTGTCCTACGAATTTTAAGATGTTGTATATTCATTTTCCTTCAGTTCAATGTATTTTTTAAAATTTCCCTGAGATTTTCTCTTTGACCCATGTGTGGTTTTGGGGTTTTGTGACTTTTTTTGTTTCCAGGTTTTTGGAATTTTCCTCTATTGTTTTTCTATTATTGACTTCTGTTTGATTGCACTGTGGCTGGAGCACACACTCTGCATGATTTTCATTCTTTTGAATTTTTTGAAATTTGTCTTATGGCCCAGGATGTGGTCTGTTTTAATATGTGCTCTGTTGGGATTTACAAAGAAAATGTATTCTGATGTTCTCGGGTGGACTGTTCTAATAATATTGATCAGATACTATTGGTTGATGGTGTTTTGAGCTCTTCTATATCCTTGATGATCTTTTGTCTAGTTCTATCAGTGGTTGATAAAGGGATTTGAAGTCTCCAACTGTAATTGTGGATTTGTCTATTTCCCTTTTCAGTTCTATTAATATTTGCTTCCCATATTTTGCAATTCTGTTGTTTGCTGCATACACATTTAGGATTGCTATGTATTTTTGTTGGATTGATCATTATTACTATATAATGTCTCCTCTCCGATTCTGGTAATCTTACTTGCTCTGCAATCTACTTTATCTGATATCGACATAGCCACTTCTACTTTCTTTGGATTAATGTTTGCATAAAGTATCTTTTAAAAATCTTTTTACTTTCAATCTGCTTGTATCATTATATTTGAAGTGAGTCTCTTGTAGACAGTGTGTAGTTGAGAAATGTTTTTTAATCCAACCTGTCAATTTCTATCTTTTATTGGTGATTTTAGACCACTTGCATTTAATATAATTATTGATGCATTAAGACTTAAGTCTGTCATTTTATTTTATTTTATTTTTTTGTTGATTCTATTTCATTTTTTCCATCTTTTTTGGGGTTACCTTAACATTTTTTAGAATTCTATTTTTGTTTTGATCACCAAAGGCATCTAAATGTAGGGTGCAAATGTGTGTCACAAGTAGGTTTTCCTCTGTGTTCTGCTCAGTGCCTTGAAGGTAACTCTCCTTCAAGTCTCCTGGGTGTTGTATGGAGAATGTGGTGGTCCAGTTGGGGGAGATCTCAGATCAATGTGAAGAGGGTCTCTCATTAGACTCCCCATCTTAAGAGGTCTCTGCACCATGTAGACTAGCAAAGCTACTGCAGTCCAATTTTGCCTCGATCTTCAAATATCCTTGGAGTACTATCCGCTTACATTCTTCATTTTTATCTGGATTCCACTTTTTAAAAAATAGTTTAGCCTGTTTATTTCTTACTATCTTGTTTGCTTTTCATTGCTTTTAAGAATTAAAAACATTTTTCCAGCATTTTAATTTGTTTTCAGGAGGAATTTTATTTGAGTAACTTAGTTTGCTATTTTCCTGGAAGTGGAAGTTTCTTTCTTTTTAAAAGACCATCCAGATTGAGTTATTTTGGTTGCAAGTCCAAAATAAGAGTGATTCGTTGAAGTTCCCTCAACAACATGGGTGCCACTGCTTGGCTTCCCCCTCAAAGAAGACTCTGAGGCCAAGTTTTTATATAGATCACTCATTTTTTTAAGTTCCCAGGGGAAAAGGGACTAGGGGGACCGGGCAGATGAAGGAGGGAGGAGGGAAAGCTGACCCAAGGCTGTGTCACTGAGCCAGTCGCCACTGCTGGCAACAGGGGCTCAGTTACGCAGAGGACTCTCTGAGCAGTCATGGACAATGGGGTCAGAATTGTCCCCTTCTCTACTATGTGGAAGAGAGATGTTTATCTTCCTGCTTCTGTCCCATGGATGGAGAGTTGCTCCAGGGTCTGTGAACTCCCTTGTGCTGTCACTTATGGGCACCAGAAGAGATGAGTTCTATCCCATGACAGGCATCCAGGAAGCCCTGGGCAGATGATGAGAAGCACCTGACGTCCTAGTGAAGCACTATCAGGATAGAGGCAGGTCAAGAAGATGCGAGAGAGGCCCTAAAAGATGTCTGGACAAGGCTATGTACCATTAAACAAAGGTCTGGAAGGAGAGGGACAATCAGGAATCAGGGTGACTCCCCACTCCACCTACTCCAGGGGCAGTGTGGTCATCTTTGCTTCCTCCATGGCTCCTCTGCCAGCCTGCTCCCTCTCCATCCTCACAGGTCCTGGTCCCTCATCTCCCCAGCTTGCTCAGGGCTCACATGCTGCAGCCTCCCCTGCCCCTGCTGCTGAATCCAGATAGGTATCCTCCTGGTCTCCGCTCTTGCAGCCAGTGAGCTCAGCCTCTGTGTTTCCCAGTCCCCAGGAGGACTCCGCTTGGCTGGCTCATCTTTTTGATCCAGGCCACCCATGCCACAGCCCTTGGCAGCTTAGCGGTTGGCTGTCGTCTGGTCTAGCGTTCACCCTGCTCCAATCAGCCAATGGGGAGGGACAGAGATTTGGCTGTTTACACAGAAGGGCTGTGGCAGGAAGACACTGTCAGCACAAAGGACATAAAAATGAAGGCAGGGAGCTTTGGTTTTGTTTTTTATTAATTCTTACGACTCCCAAGAATGGGCAGTGGGAGGAACTGGGCCTGTGGGGTCAGCAGGACCATGTGACGAAAAGAATGTGCAACTTTTTCCAACGCGATTCGCTTTGTCTTATTTTTTTTTAAATCTGTGAATTGTTGGGTCAATTCCAACATGATAAAGAGCCACATTTGTTAATCTTGGCATCAAAATGATGTGTTTTCAAAATCTGAACAAAACTAAAGAAGTAACAAGTTTTAAAGAAGCAAGACTAAGAAGTAAAGAAGTCACATCCTGTGTGGAAAGTCTGTTTCCAAAGAAAAAAACACAGATGAGAAAAAACCCTCTGCTGTGTGCTGAATAAAGACCTACCCCACCCTTGTGGGAAGCTTGAGTGCTCTGCTCTGATGTGAGGGTGTGGGGATCCGGGTTCTAGACCAGTACCTCCTCTGGGGCTTCCGCATGCTGCTCATTGGGCGCACCTTGTTTAGGGTTCTGTTGAGGGCATTGTGGTGGCAATGGCACCCACGGAACAAGAAGGGCATGGGCACAGGTCTCTAGGGCCTTATCTCTGGCGTGTCCATCAGAAATGAGCGCCCTCCCACCTGCCAGTCCAGCCACGCTGACGTGCAGGATGTAGGCCAGGACACTCCAGCTTGAGGAGCAGGGGCTGGGCTCAGCTTCCAGTACCTTTCTGGAACTTGTCATCTCTGGACATCGAAAACATGGAGTACCCACATAGCCCCCCGGCATGACAGCTAACACCTGGGTGGTCCTTTCTGCTTGTTTATCAGCCCATTACTTTCCCCAATGGCCCTGCTGGTTCTATTTGGTTTCCACAGTCGCTTCCTTACAGATGGGGACGTGGAGGAAAACTCGGGCTATTTGCTGTTGTTTCTGTTATTGTTTTGTTGTGCTGTGTTTTGTCAAATCAGAAAACTCTTCGTTTGCTCTATTTCCAGCAGTGAGAACGGGCTGTGCAGAGGCCGCCCACACCTGGCAGGGGTCAAGGTGAGCCCTTGGTCGCCATGTTCGCCGGGACTCCCAGGATGGCACGCCTGGCAGCAGTTCCTCTTTTCTTCAGTGTCATTGGACATACTACTGTTTGGGTGTGGGTTGATGGGGTGCCAATATATCAAGAAAGGCTTCCATATTCTTCCTCTTGAAATTCTGCACACACGACTGTTTTTAGCAACAGTGATGTAATCTCTATTTTTGGTGGCAGTTTTGAACACCCTGTCAGTTGGAACTTTTTGTGTTGAAAACAGACAGGAGATCCAGCCCAAATGGAGGTAAGCAATAAGGACGGTACACTCACCTCGGTGGAGAGGCCACAGGTTCAGAGACCTTCAGGAGAAGTTTGATCCAGCCGCTCAGTGATGCAGCAGGGACTGAGAGCCCTTGGGTGCCCTGCTCCCTCCACATTCCCAGGGGTTCCCCATGCTGCCCTGGCAGCTCTGCAGAAGGCCACCCTGAAGAAAGGCAGCCAGCCCCAGCTAGAGTCCCAGGGTTCACACTGGCTGAGCCCCCTTCTTTTTTCTTCCCCAACCCAGAGCTATTCTCACCTCCCCTGAAGGCCTTCCCAGGTGATGGGGGCCATGGAGACTGCATTGGACATCTCTATGCACTGTCCATGAAGCACTTGCTGCAATACTCCCTCAGAAACCCGAGGCTTTAAACACCATGGGACCCTAGGAGGAGGCATGTGTTCAGCTAGCAGTGCCCTCTGTGATGTGGAGAACGTTCTGCTCAGATGTTCCCAAGTGGGAACTTAGCAGCACAACCGGGTTAACCTGTTGCTTCCAGCCCTATGGGCCTGCAGGCCCCCCACCAGAGACGGGCCCTCCTGCCAGGCTTCCTACCTTGTGCAACTTAGCCTCCTGCTGCACCCCATCCACCAGCTCTGCCAGCACGAGAGGTCATCCCACACCCTCCTGCTTCCAGGCCACCAGCTGTCCCCTATAGCTGCCATCTCCCCTGTACCCTCTGGACTTTGCAGAGGCCCCTCTGCTCTCCTTGGGGTTACAGAGCTCTGCATCTGTCTCCTCTCATCCCCTGCAGCTGCCCTCTATCCTGCACCCCACACAGAGCCTGGGGCTCTACACTCCCTCACCACTGACCGCACCTGCCAGGTGCTGCCTGCGTCTCAACTCAGGCCACCTGCTCCCGCCCTCCATGTTGGCTTCACGCAGTGAGTCTCCCAGGTCACTCTGCACCTCCCTCTCCTCTGGCATCCTGCCGCCTAGGTGGCCATGCCACTGCAGCCCTTGCTCCAGAGTACCTGCCTGGAAACCTTGCCCCAGCTCCCCGAATGCACCTCCCTTCCCACAGGACATCCACCCAAGGCCACATCCAAACCTCCAAATGCCTCCTGAACACTTCACCTAGAGGCCTCACCTGCCTGGTGGCTCACAGAGGCTGGCACCATCGCCTCCCCTGGCCGCAGCCAGACTGGTCTGCTCCCCCTCCTCTTCACGTCCCCTCTTGGTGATCACCTGCTCCTCCATTTCCCACCTCAAGCAGTCTCACCCTCCTCTGTGCCCCGCCCCTGGCTCCTACCTACGCAAGGCGGCAGCCTCTGGCCACCCTCCATGCCCAGCCATGCAGAGCCTGGGAAACGACAGGACATGTGGCTGTCCTTTCACAGCCCCTGTCACCTCCCCCAAGTCCAGCCAGGGCTGAGACGCCCCACACTGTGGCCCCCGGCACAAGGCCTTGATCCTTCCTGAGTGCAGGGTGGGGGCAGTTTTGTTCTGTGAAGTTCCTTGGCCTTGAGCTTAGCTGGACCCCGCTCCCGGAAAGTCCGAGAGATGGACATTCCTCTGTGAAAGCCCCTTCTGAGCACCTGCAAGGAGCACTCTGCCATCCCACTCCTGGTTCAGACTTTCATCCGTGTGGAGGGCCTTGTCTTCCGCGAGTCCTGCCTCAGCCTCACCTGGTGCCCAGGAGGATCTGCGAAGGTTAGCTGGGCTGTTCCCCAAACAAGCGGCCACAGGAAGGTGGGGGCGGCTGAGGGCCTGGGAGGCAGGGGAGACTGTGTGTGCCCTTTCTCCTCCCCACCTGAAACCTGACTTTCCCTCACTGGAGACCTGAGGATGGAGTGCAGTGGCTTAGCTAAGCTTCTGCTAACAGCATGCTCACTGTTTTGAAACAGAAATGAAAGAACGTTTGGGAGTTGGGGTATGTGCAGAGAAAACATTTTCCTTGAATGTCTTTACTGAATGGGTGGAAATAGGTATGTGTGAAGGGGAAAAGTTCAGGGTACAGTGGTCAGGTCCTTGGGAGACGTCGGGGAGGGCCGTTTGGCCCAGCTTCTGAGGAGGGTGGGCCCAAGCTCATCCTATATGCACTAGTCCCAATGCCTCACAATTAATCAAACGGCTAAAAACAAACACACAAAAAGCCCTCAGCACTGTGTTACCAGGGCAGTGGTGTGATGTCATCTGTTCATTCCAAGCTGTCACCCCGAGGCTGAGTGAAGTACGTGGTGAGGGCAGGCAGATTGTGCCTTATGTGCATAGTGCAAATAAGGTTTGTGTAGAATATTTTGCTCATCGACTGTGGAATCCATTGGTTATTTTATTCACTGCTTGTTCAGCTCCGCAAAGCGTCTTCTGTGCACCTCGGAGGAGCATGGGGCCATTTCCCTTCCTCCTTCAGACTTTCTTCTACGTAGAAGGCCCTGTCCTCCACAGGTCCCAGCCTCAGCTGGCACTCGGGTCCCAGGAGGCTCTACAAAGATTTGCTGGGCCGTTCCCCCACACACGGGGCTACAACGAAGGTGGGCGCCACTGAGGGGCCTGGGAAGTAGAGGGGCAAGAATCTGTGTCAAAGCATGTTGCACATAATCTGATTATTTTATTCAAAATCAATCATCAGCTCCTGTCTGAAATGTTTTCATGTAGATTATCTTACTCATTGTCACAAAAACCCACAGGAAAGGTAGAATTGAGGTTTCTAATCCCTATTTTATAGCTGAGGAAGCTGAGACCCAAATTACATTTCCAACAGTGGCTTTCTGCTTCTTCCAGGAACACAGCATGACACGTGCTGTGAACCTCAGCTGTGGGACAACCGAAGGAGAGACAACACTCAGCAAAAACAGAACCCAAACCGTCCCCATTTCTCTCAGCCCCAACTGCTCAATGGCTTGGAGTGCAGCTCAATGGCGTGGACAGCTGCCAATGCCAAAATGGCAGGAAGCAAGGGAAAGGCAGCTGGCTCCGACCCTTTGCCAACCGTGTGCAACGCTGCAGGTACCTAGAGCCAGCGAGGAGCTGCCAAACTGGTTCCCGTCCATGCTTGCAGTGGCTGCTGTCGCAGAGGCAGGACAGGGGTGCGTGGCTGTGCCAAGTATCCTTCTGGGATGAGCCGATTCTCTTGTCCCAGGTTGGGCATGATGGAGAGCCCAGAAGGTGTGTTTGAATAGCAGGCATTGGGGGTTTGCAAAGGGCTGTGGTTTCCTGGGCCTCCCATCTTAGGCAGGCTCTGGGTTCTCCTTGTTCTTCCCTTGGAGCAGGGACCTGGCTTTGGATGGCCCTGGATCTTTGCTGGTTTCTGCTGTTATCTTGCTGTGTGACCGAGGTCAAGTCCACACTCCCTTCCCAAGCTTGTTTCCTCTGCAGTAAAATTGCCATTTGGAACTGAACCCTTCAAGGGGAGGCGGCTGAAACAGTGGGGGTGATGCTGGGTGCTAAGCCCCAACCCCTTCTCCTAAATACCTACTTCTCTCCTTTTTTTTCCTTTTTTACCTATTGATGGGTTAGACAGCCAAAAACCCTCTCTGAAAGAGTGTCCTGGCCCAAGTCCGCCTGGGGCGCTGTTGTGAGCCTCGATTTCTATGGATCTATGCCTGGAAAGCTTTTAGCATAGAACGTTTTAGGTAGAAGACCAGGACCACAGAACAGGACCAGGACCCCAGAACAGGACCAAGACCATGAAACAGGAAGCAAGCTACATCCAGCACCCAGTTCAGACAGAGGGCTGGGGACGCCGACACTCCACCTCCTTCCCAGTACCCAGTTCAGAGAGAGAGCTGGGGACGCCGACACTCCGACACTCCACCTCCTTCCCAGCACCCAGTTCAAAGAGAGAGCAGGGGACGCCGACACTCCACCTCCTTCCCAGCAAACTCGGAAGGCTCCAGGGCATCCCTGGAGCTGCTCTGGCAGAGAAGAATCAGCGTCCACACGTGCAGCTCACACTCGAGGAAGGGCAGGGGTGACGTCAGAGGCACGCTTTGCACAGCACACGCTTCTAGAACAGCCGAGATTTCAACCTTTAAAGTCTCAACTCCTTCTTCCTCCTCAGATCTTGGGATTTTGAAAGTGATTCCTAAATGCCTTTCGATCTCATTTTTGCCCAAGGAGATGGTCCCAATTTACTGCATTCCAATTGGAAACATTTTTGAGAGTAAAAATACCTGAAGACGTGTTGGGCCTGGAGGTAGCAGACTCGAAATTAAAGCAGGGGCCCCTCCGTCCACCAGCCCGCAGATTGCATTAAACACAGCCTGTTGGGAATCGGTGAGTTTCCATGGCCCTGCAATCAGACCTTTGGCCCTCTGAAATTTAGCCTTGATTTTGAAGCCGTGAGTTTAGTATATTTAGATGAGCTGACGGGCCCAGGGAGTCACTCAGAAAGGCTAGAGGTCCTTCAGAGCTGCATTAGATACAGTGGGAGGGGGTCAAATTGTTAATTTCATCTGCCACTGAAAACTCCCAAACAGCAGAGAACCTCCCAGAAGACTTGTGAAGTTGGGAATCTGCAGGTGGGCGGCGGGGGGGAGAGGGGGGTGATGGCATTCTACCCCTAAGAGAGGATTTTGAAGTTGAAGCTCAACTTAAAATATTTGTGCCTATTTTTGAGACAGGGTCTTGCTCTGTCGACCAGGCTGGAGTGCAATGGCACCATCTCAGCTCACTGCAGCCTCGATCTCCCAGGCTTGAGCAGTCCTCTCACCTCAGCCTCCTGAGTAGCTGGGACTACAGGCATGCACCACCACACTTGGCTAATGTGTGTGTGTGTGTGTTTGTAGAAATGGGGTTTTGCCCTGTTGCCCAGGCTGGTCTCAAACTCCTGAACTCAAGCCACCTGCTCTCCTCCGCCTCCCAAAGTGCTGGGATTACAGATATGCATCATCATGCCCAGCCACATTATGCTTTTTAGAGGGACATCACCAATCAGACAGTGGTCTGGGCTGGACACAGCATCCCTGGAAGACGGCCCCTCTCTAGGGTGTCATCTGCCATTAGCCAAGGACCCTCTTGTCTCTCTAGCTCCAAGTCTCCACAGAGGATGTGCTCAAAGTGAGGGTGTGTGGCCTTGCCCCCCGCTTGTCCTGCAGGCAGGTAGGGAGGGAAGCAGGTGGCAGGAGGAGGTGGCTGTCCGGGGCTGCCCTCCTCTGTACCTGTGCGTGATTTTACTCTATGCCAAGTGCCAGCAGGGAGGATGGGATGCAACATTTCTGTCTGGTTTTCAAATGATCGCCATCATTGGCCTCATGGCATCACCACTGTCTTCATTGCTGGCACCTTCCCGTCCTTCCTCCAGCCAGGGAAGTCTGACCCGGGCACAGGTGACAGGAACTGTCACTCTACCTAAGGCGTTTGCAATCTCAGGATGTCAAACAGGCCCCACGGCGCCTTGCACCCATGGTCTCTGTATCATTTTCTATACTGTTCATGTGGTTCTCAAGGCAGGTGTGGCCAGGGAGTGTGACAGCTTTGTATCCGTGTCTTGGAGCTGCTGCAAAGAGGCCCCAAGGGCTGGGGGCTCAGGCCACAGAAACGGATCTTGTCCCAGCAGTGGGGGCTGAAGCCCGAGATCACAGTGTGGGCAGGGCTGGGTCCTTCCCAGGCTGTTTGGGGGGTTCTGTCCCAGGCCTCTCTCCTGGGTGTGCAGGCGCTGGCTCTGCCTGTGTCCTTCACCTCCCCTTCCCTCTAATTGTGTCTGCCTCTGTCCCCACATCTCCTCTTTATGAGGACATCAGCCCTATTGGATCAGTGCCCTCTCTAATGACCTCATTTTAAATCAGTGACCTCTGTGGAGACCCTCTCTCCAGATAAAGCCTCCTTCAGATAAAGCCTCCAGATAAAGCCTCCTTTAGATAAAGCCTCTTTGGATAAAGCCTAAAGCACTGGTGATCAGGACTTCAACGTGTGACTTTCAGGAGGACACACTTCAGCCCATTACAGACCTGATGGCTTCTGCCAGACACCCAGCCGATCCCCATGGCTTATGGAGGCAGAAGGCAAGTGGAGACGGGGAGGTGGTCGGGCCACCCCTTCCATGGCCAGCAGCGACTGCGCCCACGTCTGGGCACTTCCTTGGTGCAGGACCCATGCAGAGCTTATTTATGCCTTGCCCCAACTCATCCTGGAGGAAGGTGCTGTGAGCCCCCATGCATCATCAAGACGGAGGCCAAGGTGAGGGCAGGCAGGAGCTGAGGCCCGTCTCAGGAGGTGGATATTTTTATTATTGGGTGTTTGTATTTTTCTTATTATAAGAGCCTTCGTCTTTTTCTTCTTGAGCGTCATTTACTGCTTTTATTCTTATCTGGTTGTTTTCTGTGTGGGTTACAGATCCCCAAGCCGCCTTCCCTTGGTCCCAGCCCAGATCGTGGCTTCCTGTGTGCCTCCCAGGCCTCAGGATAGACGTCAATCGTGTCCCTTTGTGGGTACCTTCAGCTTAGCACCTGCCTGTCCCTTCCAGGGGCCCCTCTAATACAGGATTTACATCTTCATGGAGACACTAACTGTGCTAGTTCGTGTTCTCCAGAGCAGCAGAGCCGCTCAAGGTGTGCACATCAGAAGACAGGGATTTTAAGGAACTGGCTGACACTGGCAAATTCAAACTCTGCAGGGTGGGCCGGCAGGCTGGAGACCTGGGAAGGAGCTCATGTCACAGTTCGAGGCCTAAGGCAGTCTGGGGGTCGAATTCCTTCTTGCTCAAGGCTGGTCAATCTCTTTGTTCTATTCAGGCCTTCAACCGATTGGGTGAGGCCCACTCCCTTTGACGAGGGCCACCTGCTTTACTCGAAGGCTAATCTCATCTAGAAACACCTTTACAGGTGCATCCAGAGTAATGTTTGACGAACTATTTTAGCACCATGGTCCAGCCAAGCTGACTATAAAATTAATCATCACACCGTCTAATGCCAAAATAATTCAAATCATTTTTTAAGTGAAAACAAGTTTATTAAGAAAGTAAAGGAATAAAAGAATAGCTACTCCATAGGCAGAGCAGCCCCAATAATTCAAATCTTTACTGAAGTCCCAAGAGGCTTGCGGGAGGAAGGTGTACTCCGAACGCACAGCAAAAATCTTAACATTTCTCTCTCCCTGGCCACTCTCCACATTGCTTGCTATGACTCCCCCCAAACTGCTCCCCTCACTCTCAGCCTTGAATCCAGAGATACCCCAGCCCCTAGCACTCCTGCACTTCCTTCCGCCTCCCACTTTGCTTCTGTCCTGTCCTTCCTTCTCCTCCGCAGATGACTCCCAGCCACTTTCAGTCCTCACCCTGTCCCAACTTCTCCACCTTTGTCTCTCCACCAGCCCTGAGGCCTCGCCATGCAAGTCCAGGCACTGAGCCAGCAAAGGCAGAATCCACCGCCCCCAGGTGGGGAAGGGGAGCAGAGAGCACAGGGCGTTCTCCCCTCAGAGAGCGCAGGGCGCTCTTCCCTCTGCACATTTCCTGGGCATCTCCACCCCATTGCTCGTGAAGCTTGGATAGCTGGTAGCTTACGGAGCCAAGACTCCCCTGAGCCCCTCAAGAATGCAGGCCCAGCCCTCCCAGCTCCCCTTCAGATCGGGGAGGAGAGAGTCACAGTGTTTCTGCTTCTCCAGCACCACGTCCAAGGTGGAGATGATGTCAACAAAGGGGATATTGAAGCAGATGGAGTGGTACAGATGGTGGGTCACTAAAACGCAGGTTGAAGGTACATGCTGCCACAGGCTAAGCCAAAAAGATGGGAAGGTGGGTCTCTCCGTTGAAATATAAATCCTTGGCCCCAGTGTTTCTGGTGGAGAGTCCTCCAGTACGAATGTTTGCTGGGCATGCTCAGTTTGGGAGGAGTTAATCCAGCAGGTCCTATTTCTTTCATAAGGACTGATGCCACTGTGGGAGCATGGGCTGCCTAATGCCGTCCCAGTTGTTGCTAGATGAAAGGCCGGACCTGCTATGTAAATGTCTTATTTGGTGTCTTCTGTGATGCATGTCCTGCTGGAATGGGGCTCCTGGCTTTGTCAGTCCTGGAGACCCACAGGGATGTAGGTTGTGCCTTTTGGAAAATGCTTCCAGTGACCCACATGTTACGTGCCTCTGTCCATATTTTCAACAAGCTTTTCAGAGCACAGTTTTAATGTCCATTAAGGAACTATCTCATTTGGTCAAGGGAGGCATACACAGGTGAGTACTCTAAGATAACACAATTTGAAGAAACTGTCAGACTGAGGTATGATCATTCTCACTGCAAGAGAAATACTTGATTAAAATGCATTGAAGACATATTTTAAATTAGACCCTCTCTCAGTGCATTTAAGACAGATCCACTTTACTTTCCAGGCTTTTCACATGACGTCATGCCTGTGCCCACAGACAGGAGAGGAAGTGGCATGAGGTTCCGAGCTCTGGAGCCTTGGAAGTCAGGCAGGCCCTGCCGGAATCACAGCCCCCCTACTCCCAAGCAAGGCAGCTCACCTCTCCAGACATCTGTGTGCTTCTCTGTGAAATGGGGATAAGGGAGAGAGTCCCTGTTACTTGCTTTTTTATGGGCTTAGTCCTCTCTGTCCAACGAGTGTGTGAGAAAGCAAAGGTGACTGTGGCATACACATAGTCACCAATGGACCGGCCACTTACTGCGTCGTCCCCACTCAGACGTCCCTGCCCCTGACTCCTGGTGGCTCCTCCCATCTTCTCGGGCACGCCTAAGGGCAGTCTCTCCTCACCGGTGGATCCAACGACACAACTGCGACTCAGCACCAAGGGGACGTGGCGCTGGGAGCTTGTCCCGGGAGACGCGACTGAACCCTAGAAGGGCCCCATTGGAAAACTGATAAAGCCTGAAATGTGTGTGCAGACATGGGCCTCTTTATTACCACACAACGCCCATTAAAATCTCTCTGCCGTGGTGTAATTATTTTCCATAAATTATTGGGGTACTGGTGGTATCTGGTTACAGGAGTAAGTTCTTTAGTGGTGATTTGTGAGATCTTGGTGCACCCATCACCCGAGCAGTGTACACTGCACCACATTTGTAGTCTTCTAATCCCTCGCCCCCCCATTCTTCCCCCAAAATCCCCAAAGTCCATTGTATCATTCTTATACCTTTGAGTCCTCATAGCTTAGCCCCCACATATCAGTGAGAACATACTGTGTTCGGTTTTTCCATTCCTGAGTTACCTCACTTAGAATAATAGTCTCCAATCTCATCCAGGTCACTGCAAATGCTGTTGATTCATTCCTTGTTATTGCTGCATAGTATTCCATCATATATATATCTCAGAGCTTTTTATCCACTCGTTGATTGACGGGCATTTGGGTTGACTCCACCAGTTTGCAATTGTGAATTGTGCTGCTATAAACATGCATGTGTAAGTATTTTTTTCGTATAATGACTTCTTTTCCTATGGGTAGATATGGTAGTGGGATGTGGGATTGCTGGATCAAATGGTAGTTCTACTTTTAGTTCTTTAAGGAATCTGCACACTGTTTTCCATAGTGGTTGTATGAATTTACATTCCCACCAGCAGCGTAGAAGTGTTCCCTGTTCACTATGGTGTAATTTTTAAGTTTAAGCTTTTAATCTCAGATGAATCTATCTATCTGTCTGTCTGTCTGTCTATCTATCTATCTATCTATCTATCTATCTATCATCTATCAACCTACCTATTATCTATCTACCTATTATTTATCTATCCTAAAATACTAACAAGCTTAAAATGGAAAATAGCTCTTTTCTCCCTCCCTTTCACATCCCAGAGCCCGAGCGTTGGGAGGGCTCTTTCAGTGTTTTTATCCATTTCTTCTGGTATTTATCTCCACATTTTAAAATAACATGCTTAGGCTGAGGTGGGCAATGGTGGCTCACGCCTGCAATCCCAGCACTTTGGGAGGCCAAGGCGGGTGGATCACCTGAGATCAGGAGTTCAAGACCTGCCTGGCCAACATGGCGAAACTTAAAAATACAAAAAATTAGCCAGACGTGGTGGTGGGTGCCTGTAATCCCAGCTACTTTGGAGGCTGAGGCAGGAGAATCTCTTGAACCCGGGAGGCGGAGGCTACAGTAAGCCCAGATTGCGCCATTGCAGTCCAGCCTGGGTGACAAAGCGAGACTCCATCTCAAATAATAATAATAATAATGATAACATGCTTAGAATGTTCTTTATGAATTCTTCAGTTCTAGATGGGATCTTCTGTCTTTCTGTACCAGGAGCTGAGGACTCAGCTCTTTAACATCCACCTTCCCACCTGTTTCTGCTCCTCGTGTGCCTCTCAAAATTAAGTCTTAATTAATAGTTGAATCTGTTTTACTGTTTCCGTAGTTATAGCTGTGTGATGCAATCACAGTTCACAAAACAAAATCACATACTGCACTGTAATCTCACTTCTTTCCTTTTCAAACTTTTCGTTTTTCTTCAAGTTAATCATTGTTTCCTGTTTTTCTTTTTCTTTTTTTTGGTGCGTGTGTGGCTTTTTATGAACTTTTCACTAATTCAGCCCCAAACTTTGCTTAAAAAAAAAAAAAAGAAGACCACAAAAAACACCCGGGGTCTCTCAGCGCCATTGCTTTCCTTGCAGACATTTCTTTGGTGACGCACCCAGCACTGGGCTGGTTTGCCCAAGGCCACTCTGGAACCCTGCTCGGGATGTTGCTGTCTAGGTGGGATCCTTTGCTCCCCAGATCTGCTGGTTTTCGCCCTAGTTTTTGGGGAGCTTGTTGAGCCAGGCCAGCGGGGAAGGGAGCTGACCTTCTCCCATTTGCCCGGGACATCCCTGCTCTGTGCCCACCTGCTGCATCTGTGGGCTCCCTGCCCTCTGGTCGGGGGTCAGTGGGGGCCTGTGGAAGGGGACCGGTGGGCGGGGAGGACAGCAAGCCACAGTTTCTACCCTGGCTCTGTCCTTCCCTGTCATGCACAGCCCTCAGGAACCTCCACAGAGTGTCCTGGGCTCCAGTGACCCTGCCTCCCCAGTGGCAGCCCACCGCCTGCTGCCACCCCGGCTGTGAGTACCCCATGCTCTGCCGCACCTCTCACGTAGCTCTGGCCAAACTTCCCTCAAACCGTGGAATCTGGGCGTGGGCCTGGTGTTCTGCCATGCCCTGGTGGGGAGGTCTGGGGCTGCTGCTGACGTCTTTACTCTGCACTCACAACTGACAGGGCACCTGGGTCCACACACCGGGGGTGGAAGGCATCACCCCACTGTCCCAGCACTGCTGTGGGGCCATCCAATGTGGTTCCAATGGACAAGGCTTTGCTGAGGCCAGGGGCCCGGTTTCTCCCCACTCCTGTTTTCACAATGGGGTCTCCCGTAGTCTGTCTCCCCGCATGGCTCTCTCTGTTCCAGAGTGGAGCAGTGATGTCCCTGGAGATTCAGAAAGAATCACAGGGTTCCTGCAGCCCACCCCACCTTCCTTCTAGTCCCAGAGCCTGGGTGGGTGGGCAAGGCAGCAGGCTTGGGTACCCCAGGGAAGGCCCACTGGGTTCCCACAGATGGTCTTGACCTTGGCTGAGCCTCCACTGATTGTAAAGTTGACACTTAGCCCTCTCCCGCCTCTCTGTTGTTTTATTTTTCCATATTGCTCAGAACCTGGGCAGGGAAGAGGGACGATAACTACTAGCCCCCTCGATCATCCTAGAACTGGTGCTTTGACATCAGCACCGCGTATGCCACTCCGGCCGTGCTTCTTTCCCTCCCTCCTCCTTCTTTCCCTCCTCCTTCTTCCCTCCCCTTCTTTCCCTCCCTCCTCCTTCTTTCCCTCCCTCCTCCTTCTTTCCCCCCCCCCCCCCCCCCCCCCCCCCCCCCTTCTTCCCTCCCTCCTCCTTCTTTCCCTCCCTCCTCCCTCCCTCCTCCTTCCCCCCCCCCTTCTTTCCCTCCCCCTCCCTCCCCTTCTTTCCCTCCCTCCTCCTTCTTTCCCTCCCTCCTCCTTCTTTCCCCCCTCCCCCCCCCCCCCCCCCCCCCCCCCCTCCCTCCTCCTTCTTTCCCCTCCCTCTCCTCCTTCTTCCCTCCTCCTTCTTTCCCTCCCTCTCCTTTCCCTCCCCCTCCTTCTTTCC